>NC_140940.1:13796683-14509183 GCF_014529385.1 Adiantum capillus-veneris
TCTCTTCTCTCTCTCTCTCTCTCTCTCTCTCTCTCGTTCGGTGTCAAAATCTCTCTCTTTCTCTCTCTCTTTCCATACACACACACACACACACACATTCACAAAAAACACATACACACACACACACACACTCACCCTCACTCTGTGTGTGTGTGTGTGTGTGTGTGTGTGTGTGTGTGTGAAAGAAGGCAAAAAAATTCAGCCCTCTCTCTCTTTCCATACAGACACACACTCACACACACACTCACAAGCACATACATATACGCACATGCACACAATCACATACGCACCAACAATGCACACACAAGAAGGAAGAAGCAAAAGAAAATGGACATTGATGCATCGATAAACGAAGAAGGACAAAACACACATGATGGTGACAACAAATCAAAGAATGACGCCGAAGGCATGCCCCAGCTGGCACCGAATTGATGAGCGTGCTACACGAATGCACCAGTGAAGCCTGTGATTCATTGGCATCCCATCCACGATGCACTTCCTCAGTAAACATCTGGTAATTCACTTTCCGTCTTCCAAGCCAAACTTTGTAAAAAAAATCATTTGCATATTCCACCTCTCTCTAGGTGATTGTCACAAAGGGCCACCTAGGAGAATATCATTTTCTTATTTCTCTAGTTTATACTAAACAAATGCAGCCTGCACCTATAAAAGAACACTGAGAGGTCACTATCAGCAGGAGTCAACACTTGAAAGAGAAGTCATGCACATACACTGACTCCAAGGGTCACTATGCACAAGAGCAGGATCTCGGTACACATGAGATTTCCCTAGAGAACGCACTATAGGCTCTCTCTCTCTCTCTCTCTCTCTCTCTCTCTCTCTCTCTCTCTCTCTCTCTCTCTCTCTCTCTCTCTCTCACACACACACACACACACACACACACACACACACTGCGGTCTCCATCTCGTCGAAACGAAGGGTTTTGTAAATACCATCTTGAATCAAGTTTGCCCTCACATTTCGAAGGGTTTTCACCTCCTCCGCCTACGTCTCCATCTCTCTCTCTCTCTCTCACTTTCTCTCTCTCCCTATAGTGTGCTATGTTAGTGTGCCTCTCTCTCTCTCTCTCTCTCTCTCTCTCTCTCTCTCTCTCTCTCCTCTCTCTCTCTCTCTCTCTCTCTTTCCATACACACACACACACTACACAAACACTTACACACACATACACACACACACACACTCACCCTCACACATCTCTCTCCATCTCTCACTCTCTCTGCATCTCTCTCTCTCTCTCGCATTCTGTGTCAAAATCTCTCTCTCTCTCTCTCTCTCTCTCTCTCTCTCTCTCTCTCTCTCTCTCTTTCTTTCCATACACACACACACACACACACACACACACATATGCGTACACACACTCACACACACACACACACACACCCACACACACACACTCACCTCACAACTCTCTCTCACTCTCTCTCTCTCTCTCTCTCTCTCTCTCTCTCTCTCTCTCTCTCTCTCTCTCTCTCTCTCTCTCGCGTTCTATGTCAAAGAAGGCAAAAAAATTCAGCCCTCTCTCTCTCTTTCCATACACACACACACACACACACACACACACACACACACACACACACTCACAAGCACATACATGTACACACACATACATACACTACACGCACACAATCACATACGCACCAATAACTCACACACGACAGGCACAAGAAGGAAGAAGCAAAAGAAAATGGATATCGACGCAACGACAAAAGAAGAAGGACCAAAAATACGCGATGGCGATAGCAAATCAAAGAATGACGCCGAAGGCATGCCCCAACTGGCACCAAATGACGAGCGCATTACACCAACGCACCAGTAAAGCCTACGATTCATCGACATCCCATTCACGATGCACTTCCTCAGTAAACATCCGTAGGGTAATTCACTTTCCGTTTTCCAAGACAAACTTTGTAAAAAAACCATTTGTATATTCCACCTCTCTCTAGGTGATGGCCACAAAGGCCCACCTAGGAGAGTATCATTTTCTTATTTCTCCCAAAACAAAGCACCAGTCAACCATCCGGGACCCGGCTACCTGCTTTGTCTCTCCAGCATAGGGCCCTAAACCTAATTAGTTTATACTAAACTAATGCAGCGTGCACCTATAAAAGAACACTGAGAGGTCACTATCAGGGGGAGTCAACACTTGAAAGAGAAGTCATGCACATACACTAACTCCAAGGGTCACTATGCACAGGAGTAGGATATCCGTACACATAAAATTTCCCTAGAGAACGCACTATAGTCTCTCTCTCTCTCTCTCTCTCTCTCTCTCTCTCTCTCTCTCTCTCTCTCTCTCTCTCTCTCTCTCTCTCTCTCTCTCTCTCTCTCTCTCTCTCTCTCTCTCTCTCTCTCTCTCCGCAGTCTCCAACTTGCCGAAACGAAGGGTTTTGTAAATGCCATCTTGAATCAAGTTTGCCCTCACATTTTGAAGGGTTTTCACCTCCTCCGCCTACATCTCTCTCTCTCTCTCTCTCTCTCTCTCTCTCTCTCTCTCTCTCTCTCTCTCTCTCTCTCTCTCTCTCTCTCTCTCTCTCTCTCTCTCTCTCTCTCTCTCTCTCTCTCTCTCTCTCTCTCTCTCTCCCCTCTCCCCCTGCGATGTGCTGTATTAGTGTTATTTGAATCGTTATTGTCCGTGTCCTAGCCGCTCAAAGCTAGGTGGTGTCCCCTATATTCACTCCCCGTGACGAGTTTTGCGTGCACGGGCCTGGCGTAGAGGCTAGTGGGGTCCATTTTGCACTTGCGCTTGTCAGGAGCTCTAGGTCCAAATTCTCTCTCTCTCTCTCTCTCTCTCTCTCTCTCTCTCTCTCTCTCTCTCTCTCTCTCTCTCTCTCTCTCTCTCTCTCTCTCTCTCTCTCTCTCACAGAAAGTGTTTGACTACAAATAAGGTCCAATTTGCCCATTTTTGCGTATATGTGCTCGAATTACCCCAGTTATAATGTGCATACTTACCTTACTTGTCCACATTTCTCATGTCATACCACCTACGGTGTCAAGAAGTGTGCAATGCGGCTAGGAAATCGTTGAGCTTCTCACTGTGAGGATTCGTAAAAAAAACAAGCAAGTCGTGGAAGATTTGAAGCTAAAAACACATAAAAAAAGAACAAAACTCAAGCCATGAAAGCCTATCTTTGAAAAGAACCAATAATAACTCAAAACTCTTGTGTGTGATGATTTGGTGTAGCGTCAGTCCCAATTGCATAGTTGCAGCGCTCTTTCACCCTGATAAAAATCCTTAGCAAACGCTTCAGTTATTTGTCGTAGCCATTTCATAGAAGCTTCAAAACTTTATTACACAATCACAAGTAAGTATTTGAAGTGGGTAAGCCTCACAGCCTCAAATACAGGGTTGAAACAACATGGGACTGCACAAGCAGACCATAGGTGTAGACTTTGTATCCCTTTACAAAGAATCTCAAAGTGCTGATATTGCCCTTGTAAAATGTTTCTTCAGCCCCCATAGTCACGAATCTGTGAGTGATGTGGAATTTGAAGCCATTTTTACCATATTTGGGTCATTTTTAACCATTTTTTGCCCAAAAATACTCTTTTTTGCCCATAATAAGTCGAAACAAGCTAGAAAAGATCCCTAAAATTGTGAAAAAATCCCATTGGGCTTAAATTCCATCTTGAATCTCATTATTCCACTTGGAAAGCACTCTGAATGCATCTCTTACGCTCACGCATAAAACCTGTTATTTTTGGCCGAGATCGCCTCCATTGAACTTTCTAAGCAAAAAGAGCGTGCCACTTTGATACACTTGACATTTTTACATTTCTAAAGCAAAATAAGAATATTTTTATGTGAAAAAACATGCCATAGTGCCACGTCTAGGGCCTCGCTGTCACGGCAAGGTATATACAAAACTGCAACAGTGGCATCTATTTTCACATATATCACACTATGTACATTATAGCATTTGGTCCCACATTACAAAAGCATTGAGATTGAGGTAGATATTTTAGTTTCACATTATGTACATTCTACAACATGACATCCACCCCCTCTAAACATGCACATCCTTCGACATGTGCCACACATATCCTTTGTAGGTTCAATCTTCATTTAAGTCAACATACATATCAATTTTGTCATCACTTCCAATGAAGTCCATTGCATCATCATATCTTTCTTCATCCTCATCCATAACATGTTCATCAGAGTCTTCATTTTGACTTTATTTTGAAACAAAGGGATGTGTATCGCCTCTGCTTTTGAGCAATTTGATTATTTTCCTTGCATCATTGTTGCCAAAGCGTGTATTGGTGGTCCAAAAAATGGTGTCTTGGACACTACTTTGATAGCAACTTAAGGATCCCAATTTCATGTGTCCCGTAAGAACATACCAACCATGTTGTATATCATTGTAAAGCTTTTGACAAGGAGAATCCAAAATTGCAATGTTCGCAAAATTTGATAAGATTTGCAAAAAATTTATCGTGTCTTACTTTTTGCTAAGCCATCCACCAAAAAGTGAGATAGTGATACCACCAATACATGCTTTGCGAATATTCATTTATGTCCCATCCAACTCATGTCAGGTATAAGTTGCATTACCATGTACATGTAACCACATAAGGACCAAACCATCTCTTTGAAAGCTTTCCTATCATTGAATGTTGGTTATCAAGACTACTGCCATACACCAACACCCAGTCACCTTCGTCAATACCTCTAGGTCGGAGCTGTGCCTCTTATCAAATTTTTCCTTATTCTTCAACCTTTCATCTTTCAATTGTGATACTACAATCTCAATATCTTGAGGCCTTCTTTCCAATTTCTATATGCGCAAAGCTAGAAGGCCCTCCCTACTTATTCGATCTTCCCAAGTCAATACATTCAATGTGGGAATTACATCCTCAATTGGCATTATAGGTTTTCGACCATACATCAACTCAAAAGGCATATAACCACAATAACTAATCTATGAGTCATACAATCAGCCCATAAAGCATAAGCCAATACCCTAGGCCACTCTTTTAGTTTTCCTTCGCAAGCCTTAGCCACAACTTTTAATGATAGGAGGATGGCCACGTTCTGATTTAACATTCCCTTCAAGATTGTATACAATAGTGAGAGCAAGTTCAATGCCCAACCTAGAGAAAAACTCCTTGGCTTTGTTGGCATCCAACTCACCCTTGTCAGCTGTTATTTTCCCAACGTATCCATAACAACTAATCACATCATCTAAGAGGAACTTACCTATCCCTTTTGTGCTTTTTGTTCTTAAAGCATGACCTTCAACCTAACTAGTTAAGTCTTCTCGTGAAATCACTATGTATCTCATTTTCCATAAACCCAATGGCATTGTAACCAAATGTACTACCCACTTATAGTGTATAGCCATTGAGTATGTAGGGTGCAACCCATCACGATGACATAAATTTGAATACATTTGACAGGTTTCACAAGACTCCACAAAATGAGATACATCTTTATACATACCTTTCCACCAATACCTCTCTTTGATTTTAGTAAAGGTGGCTTACACACCTCTGTGTCCAGCATAAGGACTCTCATGAAACTTTTTGATAAGGTCCCTTTTACTGTCCTCATCATTCACACCCTCAATGGCATCCCATTTCTTTGGTTTGAATGCTTCCACAAGTATCCATTTTTCAAAAAGTATCCATAGGCTTTTCTACGTATTCTTTTGAACTCTTGATCAGTCTACCCTTCTTGCCTTGTCAAAGTGCTCAAATAACATCCACCAATCTCCTTGATATAGGTCCTCTGTAAATGACTCAAGTGCATTTGACAAGAAAACATGATCACCCTTCACATGAGAGCTACAATTAAACATTGTGCCTACGTCATCACCCTCGATAACCATTTCTTCTTCATTTTCATATTTTGCTTTGAAAGCATATTTGCACAACTGAATTATCTTTCCTTACAATATGCTTAAATTTAGGATTCAAGGACTTTATGTAGGCAATCCATCTCAACATAGCAATGCCAGGAGTTGAGCAGCTTGTGTTCATTCTAAGAAGGGGTAGAAAATAAGTCTCCACTATTACATTTGCAACTATCAAATACTCTTTATCACATTTTAGTGCTAAAACTGCTTCCCATAATTCCCTTTTCACCTGTGGATAATTACGTTGACGAGCACTTAGGACCTTTGCTCCAAATCTCACTACATATCACTTACCATCTTCATCATCTTGGCCAATCGCCCATCCAATTCCTGTGGGGCTAGTATCCATTGTCACAATCACATGTATTCCACATTCATAGTTTACTTTCATTAAACTTGGACACATAAACAACTTTCTTTAATTTTCTCATGGCATGTGTATATATTTCTTCCCATTGAAATTTCTTGTTCTTTCTCAAAAGTTGATACAAAGGTTCTGCTACATGTGCATAATGTGGAATCCAAATACATAAAACACACATGCACCCAGAAACCTTCAAACCGTAGTCACGTTTATACATTTTTCTTTCATCCTTTGAATTACATCATTTTTTGCAGGACAAGGCCTTCTACCATATGGCCCACACATATGTCCTACAATAAGAACTTCATTCACACCAAACACTGACTTTTACCCAGACAAGGTAGGGTTCACTTCTTCCAATCTTGACAAGATCTTATCACAATAATAAAATATGATTTTCCACATACTTACGTCACCCCCTTAATAGAGCCACATCTATATCTTTTACATCACATCCTTGAAGGAGTATGAGCGGAAGTGCGACGCGAGAGAGAGTGCGAGAAGAAGAGGACGACGATATGGTGAACTCGCTCTACTGTAATGTGTAGAGCATAGTGAGTTCTTATTAGGTTTTTACAAAAGAATATGTGTACATACCTGGCAGCCCGCCCACTTACCTGGGCGACCACATTGGGCTCTATACCTCAACAACCTCCCACTTAAAGTCCAATGTGGTACTTTAAGTGTGAGAGAAGCTACTATACAAGCTAATATACAAGAGATGTAGAGAAGTGATGTACTACCCTACACCTAATTGCTTGCGAAAATGCGCAAAGCTCTCTGAGGGAAGTCCTTTTGTAAGTAGATCAGCATGATTTTCTGTGGTGTGAACTTTGACAAGCTGAAGTTGCTTATCCTCGAGCATTTCCCTGATGAAATAATACTTCACATCCACATGCTTTGTCTTTGAGTGATAAACTAGATTGCGAGCCAATTGTATAGCACTTTGACTATCACAATATAACACACGCATCTCTTCTTTGATTCCCAAATCTGTTACTAGTCGATTAAGCCAAATTGATTCTTTGCATGCCTCTGATGCTACAACATATTCAGCCTCTGTAGTAGACTGAGTAACACAATCTTGTAATCTAGAACGCCATGATACTGCTCCACCAGCCAATGTAAAGACATACCCTGACGTAGACCTTCGGTTGTCTAAGTCACTTGCATAATCTGAGTCTGTAAAACCCTTTACACTTAGCTCCTGACTCCCATAGCATATACGCATACTCTTTGTAGCTTTCAGGTATCTCAATATTCCTTTCACTGCCTCCCAATGTTTCTTGCCTGGGTTTGACATGTATCGACTTACTACTCCCACTGCAAATGCAATGTCTGGGCGAGTAGAAATCATTGCATACATCAAACTACCCACTGCAGACGCATATGGAATCTTATCCATTTCAGCCCATTCTTCCTCAGACACAGGACAATATTGTTTGCTAAGTTTCACATATGGTGGCAATGGAACACTCAGTGCCTTTCCCTTCTCCATATTGAAATGTTGCAAAACCTTGTCAATATGCTCTGTTTGAGATAACCAAATCAACTTCTTTGATCTGTCCCTCTCAATGCGCATACCAAGTATATGACTTGCCTCACCCATGTCTTTCATGTCAAACGATTTTTCCATCTTTGACTTCAAAGATGAAATTTCTTCCAAGTGCTTGCCAGCAATCAACATGTCATCCACATACAAAATAAGGATCAGCCAACTACCATCCTTAGCCTTCTTTGTATATAGACAGTGATCGAACTCAGTACGTTTGTAGCCTTGAGAAAGCATAAACTTGTGGAATTTATGGTACCATGCCCTCGGTGATTGTTTTAAGCCATAAAGACTCTTTAACAGCTGGCATACCCAATCTTCCTTGCCTTTCTCAACAAACCCTTCTGGCTGCTGCATGTAAATTTCCACATCTAAATCACCATGCAAGAACGCTGTCTTGACATCCATTTGCTGCAACACCAAATCTAATATGGCAACCAATGCAAGAAAGCATCTCAATGTAGTCATCTTGACCACCGGAGAGAAGACTTCATCAAAGTCAATGTCTTGTTTGCCTTAAAGCCCTTGGCAACAAGCCTTGCTTTGTACTTTGGCTGACTATCATGAGCGGTGATCTTATACCTATAAACCCATTTACAAGGTAGAACCTTTTTGACCTGTGGTAATTTAACTAGCTTCCATGTCTTGTTTTTATGCAGAGCTGTCATCTCTGACTGCATGGCCAATTGCCAATTCCCGGAGTCCTTCATTTGCACTGCTTCCTTATAACATGAAGGCTCATTGCAATCAGTCAACATGACATAGTTCATAGATGGAACAAACCTATCAGGAGGTCGCGTGACACGTCCAGATCTACGCACAATAGGTGGCTCAGGCTCAGCCACAACCTGTGGTTCCACTCTATCCTGTCGTTGCTCCTCTTGAGCCCTGACATTTTGTCTTGCACGTGCAGGTCCATCTTCTTGGAAGACAACTTTTCTAATCTCCTCAACCCTCTCTGGTTTAGAATGATATTTGGATTCATTAAAGTGAACATCATTGCTGCAGACAACCTTTCTGGATTCGGGATCCCAAAGTCTGTACCCCATCTCACCAGAATTACCATAGCCTAGAAAGATGCACTTTCTACTCTTTGGCTCAAGTTTGTTCCTAAATTCCTTTGGAACGTGAGTATATGCCTCACAGCCAAAGACTCTGAGATGCTTGTATGAGGGCATTTTGCCTGACCATACCATCTCTGGCACTGAATCCTTCTGCAAAACCTTGCTAGGAGATCTATTTACAAGATGAACAACTGTTGATACAGCTTCAACCCAAAACCCATTTGGCAGCTGTGCATTAGACAACATACTTCTGACCTTCTCTTGTATGGTCCTATTCATCCTCTCAGCAACACCATTTTGAGGAGGATTGTAAGGAGCAGTAAGTTCACGTTTTATACCTTTTGACTCACAAAAGTCCTGAAAGGCCTTTGAAACATACTCTCCACCATTGTCAATGCGTAAGCATTTAAGCTTCTTGCCACTCTGATTCTCCACAAGTGTCACAAACGTTTTGAAAACACTAAACGCTTCATCCTTGTGCTTGAGAAAGTAAACCCATACTTTCCTCGAGTAATCATCTATAAATGTCATAAAGTAAGAAGCTCCCCCTAGAGATAGGTTAGGCATAGGTCCACACAAATCACTATGAACAAGTGCCAACTGTGTATCTCTTCTACTGCTTCTATGCTTAAGTGGCTGCTGTGTTTGCTTACCATACAGACAATGTTCACAGAATTCAAAATCATTAAATGAAAAGCCAGGAAAATAACCAGAACGAGACAAGATTTCCATTCCCTTCCATGACATATGTCCTAACCGGCTATGCCACAAAGAAACGTTCGGCTGCTCGGTTACATTGATTACATTTTTAGAGACATTTGATACATAAATCATGTAAAGTCCTCCAGACTTTACTCCATGTGCTACTGTCATAGAACCCTTGGATATCTTCCACATGTTCTGTCCAAAAGTGGTGACGTAGCCAGCATCATCAAGTAAACCTGTGCTGATCAAGCTCTTTGTAATTGCGGGAACATGTCTCACATTCTTCAGCGTGAAAGAAGAGCCATTCTGAAACTTCAATTGAACATCTCCAACACCTAAGATCTCACATGTCTGCCCATTGCCTAGTCGAACATGATCTTTAGTGGTCACATAAGAGGTAAACCACTCCTTGTTTGGAGACACATGAAGTGATGCCCCTGAGTCTATAATCCAGTCACTCAGTGCATTTCCATCAGATGATGTAAGAAGAGTTGAGTCCATTGTATTCTTCAAGAAGTAGATGTCTCCTGACACTAGATTGTCATCCTCTGCAACAGTGTTTGTCACATTTATTTCTTGAATCTTCACTGAGGACTTGTTCTTCTCACCATGGTCTTCAGCTTTCTCTTTGCCTTTTTCTGCTTTCCATTCTCTGCAGTCTCTTTTCATGTGACCCTTCTTGCCACAATGGTAGCATTCTATGTCACTCTTGCCTTTAGCACTACGGGAATTGCTACGAGACTGATTCCTCTTTCCACCTTTGTACTTTTCTTTGGTCCTTCCCCTGACAACTAAGGTTGTTCCTTTGCCGTTGTCCATTGTCTTTCTATTGGTTTCTTCAGTAAGCAGACTTCCTTCTACACCTGCTATGTTCAAACCATCTGGAGGTGCAGAATTACTTAAAGCTGTGCGAAAAGTGTCCCAAATTTCCGGCAATGTGATCAACAGGAACATAGCTCTAACAGGTTCATCAAACTTGACACCTTGAGCTGAAAACTGACTATAGATTGTGTTGAATTCATTCAGATGATTGGACATAGGTGTCCCTTCTTTCATCTTCAAGTCAACAAGCTTCTTAAGCCAGTATACCTGTGAAGCTGCACTCTGCTTCTCATAAAGATCACTCAGCTTTAACCATGCTTTATAAGCGGACATCTCGTCTGCTACATTGAAGTAAACGCTTTCTGCCAAAGTCAGCATAATGGTAGAAAGTGCCAATTCATCCATTTCGCTCCATTCATCTTCGTCCATATCTTCTGGTTTTATCCCCTTGAGCTTTATAGGTTTTATCTGCTTCTTTTGTACCAACATGTGCCAAATCTGCTGCTTCCACAATGGAAAATTGGTTCCATCCAGCTGCTTGATATTGTAAAGAGCAGTGTCCTATGATCTAGCCATAGCTACGCTTCACAGTAGTTTACTTTCCTGGAAAAAATTCGGTAGAGTTTCCCCTGTAAACTGACCTCTGAACCAATATCAACTTGATGAACTAGTGGATGTCGCCTACAGTCTGTGTGTAGATGCGCCCGTGTCGTATGTGACACGCCTCCAAGAGCTGTGAGCCGTCCTTCGATGTGTAGACAGCCACTAATCAACACTCTGGGAGTGTCGATATCCTCATCACCTGTAGTCGTAGGCCGAAAACCCCAAATTTGCAGAGTCGGATCTGCACCCGCTGAGACCACGTAGTCGAAAATGGCCTGCGCAGAACTTTGTCGAAGCCGAACGGTGACCGAGATGACCTCAGAATGAAATTCTGAGCACACCAAGCCCTACGGGCTTGCCCACAAGATTTGGGGCCGTGTCTTTGCCTGTCGAATTTCACTCCAATCTAATTTGGTGACTCTAGCCTCCTGCAGTGCTGCCCCGAGCCTTGATCTGAGCTCTGATACCAGTTGAAGGAGTACGAGCGGAAGTGCGACGCGAGAGAGAGTGCGAGAAGAAGAGCACGACGATATGGTGAACTCGCTCTACTATAATGTGTAGAGCATAGTGAGTTCTTATTAGGTTTTTACAAAAGAATATGTGTACATACCTGGCGGCCCGCCCACTTACCTGGGCGACCACATTGGGCTTTATACCCCAACAATCCTTTGACCAGCACATCATGAAGAAAGGGCATCGTAGTTTGAGGTATGAAGTCACGTAGCACTTTTTTCATACCATTCATCGTATGCGCAACTAAATTAGTTTCTCCTTGTGGTAAGGTGCACATTCTTACCAAACCCAAAGGTGTCCCCATGGTAGTCAAGTCCCTGCTTTCCATTGCTATTTGGAATTGATCATTCCCTAAGTACAAATCCCCCATATCATATATCACCCTTCCTAAAAATTCCTCTGCAAACTCATCTACAATTGGCCTTGTAACCAGATTTCTAATTGTAACCTTGTTGATAGGTTGCATATCCTAGATAAAGTGTAAAGAACCATTTTTCTTTGGAACTGTGAACCACCTGCTCAACTAGCTTCTTCATCTCGCCTTTGGCAAAGTTTGTCCCCAAATGTTTACCTATTTCTCTTAAGTGAATCTTTCCATCTTTAAAGAAAACAAGCTCCTTCATCAAAGCATCATTGAAAATTTCACAATCCCTCCTTCCATGGCCAATACTATCACACCATATGCATCTATTTACAAAGCCTTCTCTGTTTTGAGGTCGTCGCCCTATAGATTGACCTGATGGTTGCCCCTCTTCTTCTAGACTTGCAAGAAAGGCTAATTTTAATGCTTTCCATGTTGCCTCTTGCTCATTTATAATTTCTCTTGCATGCTCTCTGATCTCCGGAACCACAACTAGCTCAAAACTTTGTACCATCTCTGCTTCGGGCACTCGATGCAACTCCATCTCCTTTACATACCCATAGGGATACTTTGTTACATTGTTACCATTGAATTGTTCCATTTTCTTCACATTATATTAAGACTCTTTGGTTGAGGAAAGATCCCTCCTTTCAACAACTTGTTGTTGCTGCATAAACACCGCAAAGGCATGAAACATTTGCATTGTGACTGGATCAAACCAAACCCCCTGTTGTTCTTGTTGCTCCATAGCTTTAGAGATTTGATTTGATACCTTCAATGAAGATTTTGAACCCTCACCCTAATTTGTGTCGAGTTCACCAACAATGAAGTGTGTAGTGTGCCTAGGAAAGCGTCGAGCCTCTCACTGTGAGAATTCACAGCAAAATCAAGTGATTTGTGGAAGATTTGAAGCTACAAACACACTCAAAAATAAAAAAAACTCTAGCCATGGAAGCTTCTCTTTGAAAACTAGCCAATATTAACTTAAAACTCTTGGTGTGTGTGATGATTTGGTGTAGCCTTACTCCCAATTGCACAGTTGCAGCGCTCTTTTGCCTTGATAAAGACCCTAAATAAACGCTTCAATTCTTCGTCGTAGACATTTCATGAAAGCTTTATAACTTCATTAGACAATCCCAAGTATTTATTTGAAGCAGATAAACCCTAATTGGCGGCCTCGCAGTCTCAAATACAGGGTTGGAACAACATGGGACTCCACTAGCATACCATAGGTGTAGGCTTTGTATCCCTTCACAGAGAAGCTCAAAGTGTTGATATTTCCCTTCTAAAATTTTCCTTCAGCCCTCCTATCCACAACACCATGAGTGATGTGGAAGTTTGAGCCTTTGTTTTACCATTTTTGGATCATGTTTAACCAATTTATGACCATTTTTTGTAATTTTTAGTCCAAAAATGTCCTTTTTTATCCGTAAAAGTCCAAACGAGCTGGGAAAAATCCCTAAAATTATGGAAAATCCCATTGGGATTAAATTTCATGTTGAATCTCATTTTTCCACTTGGAAAGCACTCTAGATTCATTTCTTACACCTATGCATAAAACTTGCTATTTTTGGTCGAGATCGTCCGTATTGAACTTTCTAAGCAAACGAGCGTGCCACTTCAATACACTTGACATTTGTACATTTCTAAAGAAGAATAGGCATTTTTTAAAGTGACAAAACACGACATAGGGCCACATCTAGGGCCTCGCTATCCCGACAAGGTATATACGAAATTGCAATTGTGGCATCTATTTTTGCATATATCACACTATGTACATTAAAGCATATATCACACTATGTACATCTATTTTTGCATATATCACACTATGTACATTATAGAATATATCACACTATGTACATCTATTTTCTCATATAGCACACTATGTACATCATAGCATTCGGTCCCACATAACAAAAGCATTGAGAGTGAGGTAGATATTTTAGTTTCACATTATGCGGATCAGACGGCTCATCATTTGGACAGCGGATCAGACGACTCATCATTTGGACACCTGGTTATTAATTGCCCTTGATTTTGCAATTCTAGTCCGTTGTAAGTTGGCCCAAAATTTGATTTGTGCCAAATCCTTCTATGTTTGATATGCTCAAAGCTCTTGCTTTGTAGATTTGACTTTGCTTTCAAAACTTGATTCATAGTTTCTTGGCTCTATTTATTATTACTTTATCATTATAGGTTAAAAAGGAAAGAAAATTACAAGAAATTATTATTGATTGGACAAAATTTTACCAAAATTATGCCTCACACTTGTATGTACATACTCTCACTCTAGGCATCTCACTCGTTGGAATTTGTCCATATGGCTCAATTATATGCATGATAGGAGAAAAATTCTACTAAAAGTCTATAAAAAAGAAAAAAATTAAGCAACAAAACACACTATATACATTGTACACGTAATCTCTCAACATCTTGCAGCCTAATATTTTGCAATATGATGCTCTAGCTACTATATTTACTATCACTCCCCCTTCCCATTCCGAGTTGCCCTAGACAAAGGTTTGTGTGATTTGTATGGGCGAAAAAACATGTCTAAGCAAGGCCGTGAAATATGGCCCTATCATGCTTAGAGAAGACATGCATTGGGTAACACAATGCTGTGTGAGATGTGGGTATATTATTCAGTGGTTTTTGGTTGCTAGGTTTCAACTATGTTGCATTTTTCGAACATAAGTTGATGAAGATGAATTGCCCTCTCCTAAATGCTTGGTTTGCTGACTATCATTTGTGTGTCTAATAGCATTAGGAAAAATATGAACCCCAACAGGGCCTTGTAAAAGCAACCAATCAGATTTCGGTCAACAATAGGACATAAAAGGGGGGGCATGGATAGCCCATATCTATGTACCTCAAAACTATATCATGTAACATATCTCTGGGAAGAGCTCGACAATGCGCTCCAAATGCACCATTGTTTGACAAATTTGAAGTTAAAACGCTCAAGTTATGGCCATTCAAGAAATTGCAAAAACTGGTGGGACCGTGGCCACAAGCCCATTCTCATTGGTATAAAGAGTATTTTCCAAAAGCATCTTTGACCCTTCTTTTGGGGTTCATATTTTTCCTAATGGTCAGTTTGTCTCGACTTTGGGGATCCATTTCAAGATGGTTTTGGGAGACTACAGCAAGTGTTTATGGTTTTTGCCTCCATTCCCATGTTGTTGCTCTTGTCTCCTTTGGCTTGTCCAAGATAACTTTGGGAATCCTTTTACATTTTGATAAGCCTGTTGAAGCATGAAGTTGTCAGTTGATTTTTCATTGTTAGCATGGTTTAGGATCTGATGATCTGTCAATCAGGAAGCTGGACTTTGTCGAGGGAAAAGATTAATTAGCAAGCAATGTTTTGGGTATCCATATCTTTTGCGGCTTTAATGCCATGATTGAGTTTTGTATCCAAACTTTCTTAACCCTTTTTTTGCGAGTGTTTGCAGGTAATTGTTGTTGAAATTTTGACAGCTTGTCTCTTGTGTCTAGGTCGTCTGAATGCTATTGTACATCCCATATGTGTTCTATTTGTGCAAAAATAGTAACATAAGATGTATCTTGGAGATAGTAATTTAGCGTTTTGTCTTGCCAATGTGGAACTACCTTGTAAGTACGCAACCATGAAACTCCCAAAATGATCTCTCTTTGAGATTTGTATCTACCATGATGTGGAACTGATGTGGACAATGGTTACCATCTATGTTAATTGAGAAATTGGCTTGTCCCAAACTAATCACGCTTCCTTTGTTAGCTTCTGTTAATTCAATTTGAGTTGTTTCAATCATAGAATCGGATAGTTTGAAGTAGATTGAATACTGCATAGTGTTGACACGCGATCTAGTATCCACTACTCCTCTTTCTGTTGTGCCATCAACTAGCTGGACATTGATTCAAACATCCATTCCACCTAGCCAACTTTGCTCTACTTGAACCATTGTAATAGAGTTGATGGCTACTGTTGTTCCTTACGCTTTAAAATCTACAACCGAGCTTCATCTTGTGATTAATCTTTAATTTCTTAAGCCTTTTGTTGCCATTCCTTAGCTAAATGTATATTCTCTAACATTTTAGTAGCAGTGAGAGGCTAATGATACTTCTTCAATTTGCATCCATTTATCCAGTTAGACATTACCTCTCCCTCCATGTTGCAAGTTGGACGGTGCCACTTGGTGATCTATGATTGATCACAAATGGGCTATTACCCCGCTTTTTGAGTTTCTTGGAATGTTGCTTTAGGGTGTAGATTAAGGCGTGGTCACCCTTTTGGAATTCCTTGCTTATTACATGTTGGTCATGGAATTTGTTTCATTTGTATTTTTTGTGCATACATGGTTGCAACCAATTTGAGTCTTATTTTGTTCAACTGTATTAGTTGCTTCCATCTATCAGACAACTCATGTCCCATCTATCATAAGTCTTGTGCTATGTGTAGTGTAGGAATCAAGAACTCTACCGACAATATGGCATTAATCCCAAACACCAAATTGAAAGGGGTTGTGTTTTGTGGCATTTTGTATGCTACCCAATATGCCCATAAAGGTGAATGTAGTTTCCGATCCCAATCTATTCTGGACGTAAGCACTGTGCATAAAATTTTGTTTGTGCTCTCGACTTACCCGTTTACTTGAGGGTGGTATGGAGCTGATTTAAAGTGAAGCACCATAAACTCATGAAACATATAGTTAATCATGTCATTGAGAAAATGAGTTCCTCGATCGTTCACGATTTCAATCGAAAAGCCGTATCTTGTAAAAATGTTTTGATACAAGCACTGTGTTGTGGTTCTGGCATCATTCTTTTGTGTTGCCTTGGCACCTATCCATTTGGTCAAATAAGATATGGCCACTATAATGTATTGAGCATGAGTTCAATATGCGAGTGGCGAGACATGCACAACAAAGTCTATTTCCCATTTGGCAAAAATCCTTGCTCCCATCATTGGTCTTAGCGGCATTTCATCACGTCGCATTGGTACTTTTTTTTCATTGGCAAGTATCACATCCTTTCACATAGTGATTTGCATCCATTAACAGAGTAGGCCACCAGATTCTTGCAAGGAGTATCGCTTTTGCGGTTTTGTCAATCGAAAAGTGTCCTCTAGTCGACCAGTGTGTGCTTGTTTAAGTATCAGAAGGTACTCGTGCTCTACTGCACAAATTCTTAAATCGTCATCAATACCTCTTTGATAAAGGTGATTTTCTACAATAACATAGTTTTTTGATTCTTGTTGGACTGAGCATAGTCCGGCTCTACTCAAGTTTGCTAGCAAAACTCCTTGCTCTATATAATCCACAATGTACTTTCCCCACTTTGGTGCTTCTGCTATCGTGAACAGTGTAGCATGCTCAATTGGCTTTTGGATTGCACAAGCATCACACAAACTAACATAGTCATGGAAGTTTTTTTATATGTGGGGCCAATAGGCCCCAAGTCAGATCAATCGATGATATGTTTGTATTTTGGCATTGTGAATACCAATAGTTTTTATATGAGGTTGCTCTAGCTACATTTCTTTCTTGGGTGTCTCAATGCATAACCTAAGTATGCTGCCATTTCTCTACTTATTTAACCATCCACAACTATCAACATTAAGGAGCAAGATTGCTCAATGATCGATGGTTGTCTTTCAATTTGTAGAGAAGTAATGGTGAACAATGGTATAACATGTTCGCTCCACCATGATACCATCTAGATATTGAAGAGATAAGAGTTGGGCAAATCATTCTCAACCCCTAAAGGTGCTTCCCTGTGTATCAATTGCAATAAATGGTCGGCCCTCTGATGTGTAGTTCCTTTCTTAACCACTACAATGAAATCAAGTTCTAGCGGTATTTTGAACCATCTAACTATGCGGCCCATATTGCATGGTTTTTTCACTAAGTACAATAGTGATTGGTGGTCCACAAAGTATATGAACTTATTTGCAAGAAGATAATGTCTAATTGTTTTTGCCAAATAAACCATTCTGAAGCCCTGTCTTTTGTGGATTAAGATGCATCTAATAGCATAAGCCGACACATCTACATGGACGCAAAAATCCTTGTTCCAATTATGAGCTTTCAAAGTCAAAGCAGAAATAAGTCTCTACTTCAATTGTTGAAACGCTTTCTCATATTCATCGTTCCATTCATACTTAGTGATAAGTGCGTATAGAGGTTTTTCAATGACTGTGTACATGTACATAAATCTTCAATAATAGCCACAATGGCCCATAAAAGCGTGTACCTCTCTAACTTTGGTTGGTCTTGAAAGAGCAACAATCACCCGTATCTTCTCAAGATCAGTAAAAATGCCATTTTTGGACATAATATGCCTTAGGATATTGCCTTGTCTTACCATGAAAAACATATTTCAAGGTTTAGCTAGATGCGATATGTTATGCATTCTCAAAGACCTTCTTTAAGTGTTCTACGTATTCACTTTTGTGGAGAGAATTCACACACAAGTCATCCATGTAAATCTCTAAGAATTGTCTTAGATACTCCTTGAATGCGTGATTCATCAACCTTTGGAATGTGGCAGGTGCATTGGCCAAACCAAATGGCATCACTCAATACGTAAATATGCCCCATTCTATTGCAAATTCCATTTTGTGTTGATCCTCTAGCTTGATCGTGAGCTGGCCCAAAAAGTCATCGAGAAAAGCTGTAGGCTTCTTTTCTAGCGACTCTCTCATGGCCTGATGGGCAAGGGATAGTTGCCTCTGATCGTTTGTTTACCTGTTTGAGATTTATGCACACTCTTAGCTTACCATTATTTTTGGCAACCACCACAATTGGTGACACCCACTCCGTGTCTCCTAGATAACTCTATCTCTTTAAGTTTGTCTATCTCTTCTTTGATTTTTCTTGCAAATGTTTTATTATAGGTGTAGAGACATTGTCAGCGTGGTTAAGCATCGCTCTTGAGGAGTATACTATCCTGGCATATGCTCGAATCTACACCCTTAAGATCTTTGTATGACCAGGCAAACACGTCTCTATATTGCATGAGGGTAGCTATTGAAAGTTGCTCCACCTCTTTGGTGAGATTTGTACCTATATATGGTGGTCTAGGTTCCTCCCTTGGTTCAGTAAGATCAATTCTCTTTGCATTTTCAGGCCCGTCATACGATGCTCCCGGTTCTTTAGGCTCTTGCATTGGTTGCTCAACCACAATACGTTGGTCTTGGATTGTGTACTTTTTGTAATGAGAGGGTGCATCAAACTTTTCCAAGCTAGAGTCCCCCTCGCTTTCCGTTTTTGTTGTTCAAACCTCCTTCAGTGTCCGTTTTAACTTTTGGTATTCACTTTTGCGTTCAATTTTTGACATCCTCATTGATGTTTCAACCTTGTCTTTCAGTTGTTTTTTGCTTTGTTTCTTTGAGTTTGCCCGAAAACTTGTCAACTTCAAAGGTTTTTTGGTGATTTTGTCTTGGACACAATCATTTGCTCCCAAGAGCATGAGATATTGTGTTTCGGTCATCAACTTGGGCATTGGTTTCTCAAATTTGTTTTGTTGTTTTTTTGTTCGTCTCATTTGATATCTCTTTTGTCTCCTCATTTTTTGGTTAGGAAACTCATAGAAGATCGGCCTTCTTGTTTTGTTGTATTTTTGTTTTTGGAGCCACTTGAAAGTTTGTCTTCCGCATGTGCGCGTATGTCGCACGTGTCAATGCAAGGAACTTGTTGATACACTGTGTGCGAGCCACAAATGGCTCCAAGCACACAACAAGCCTAAACTAGTAAGCTCAAAGATGGCGATAGTGTGTCACTCACCACTCTACGCTTGCTGTCGTGGAGGATTCCTCGCCGCGAAGAAGAAGGAGCCGCTGTCGTGCCGTGCTCAACCGCTTCGTTGCCGCTGTCCCGCCGTCGCAATGCTCGATCGCACACACACACTATCTCTCTCTCTCACGCGCACACACACACACACACACACACACACACACACACAGGTGAAGAAGAAGAAGATGGAGATGGAGCAAGAGCACTCTTCAATTGCACAAATGAAAGAGTGAGGTTTTTTAGGTTTAAATTGACTTTTATATGGGTTTGCCCTTTCATATTTGGGCGCCCACACTTAGCCAATCTTACCCAAACGTTATATGTTCCAGTTTTTAGAGTGCGCCTCTCATTGACGATCACTTTTAACCATTCCTATTTGACCGACAAGCCCGATACCTGACTCTACCAAGTAAATAGTACAACGTCTGTCGTAGGTGATAGGGTGTCCGTGAGCCGTGAGGGTTAACATGCCCCCCTTCTTGATGTAGATTCCGTCCTCGGAAGCTATTGAGTTGAATCTTGTTCGTCGAGGTGGAAGAGCCTTCAAGATGAGTGTCCTTAGCCTTCTTCAATCACTGCAAAATCAGACAACATTGACACAGTAATAACGTTCATATATACAATTAAAAAGCATATGCAGTTGTAGGCAGACAATTTGATTGGTAACAAAAATTTTAAACCATTTGTCAACCATAAACAATAAATTACAATATAATCAAATGCATAAATAGTTGTAAAGGTAAAAAATTAAACAAGTCTGGGGTCGGTAATTTAACGGTTGAAAGGTACTAAAGATCGACTATTAATACCATGGGCAAGCTTCTCAAATTTCTCTGGTCAATTAAGTTGTTTAATCGCGAGAGCCAAGTATTTCATGTTTGAGGGCTGACTAGAGGCTATACCTAGAAGACCTTGTAGTTAAGCTACAATAAAAGGATTTTTTCATGAAATCATCGTCTGACTTATTACCTTTTCTTTGACCCCCCAAAGTCTTTTCACAGTGATTCAATTTTGATGTGTGTGCTTATTTTGTATGCCTTGGGTTTTTTGCTTTTCAAGGAAAAGCGCCCACACTGGAAACCTCTAGGGCTCTAGTACCATAGGTGATACATGTGAGTGAAGTACCAAATGAAGCTTAGATTTCTCTTTCTGCTTTAGATTTTACATTATGGCCTTTGATTTATTTATTTTTTTTGGTTTGTTCGTTTTCAACATTTTAATTTTGTAACTTTGGGGGGTCATAGAGCACTGTTACCCTCCCCAGGCTCATCACACTAGTAAACTCCCTTTATAATACTTAAGCTAAAGGTCAATAGGGACTAAGCCCACTAGAAAGCCCTAGTACATTTCACACAATGCTGCCTAAATCGAATTGTGAACCTAAGTAACCATTGATTATTAGGAAGGCATTTCCCATGGTATTAAGAGAAGATCTCTAGCGCCTAACTTGGTCAAACTAGCTTAGTCGGACTGCTTGATTTTTAAACCTAAACAAGTGATTATGACAAAAATTACATTGAATTTAATGTTTGATACTAAACAAAGGCACTGAATATTATGCTACCAATCACAATCAAAGCAGACAAACATGGATGCAAGAAAGATAAGGGGCAATGCTAATGGACAAGAAACACTTGTTTGCGTTGATAATTGCACTTGATTTGAAGAGTGAGTTGAGATAAAGATTCCATGAAGGTCAAAATCCTAACAACAGCAACACTCTCTTGTACACACAAGGAAACACAAACAATACCTCTAGGAGGCACATCAATGGAAAAAGGTACCAACACTTATTGAACACAATTAAAAAACATAAGAAACCCTAACCTAATTATTTTCACTCCTCTTAGAGTGTCAAAGGAATAGGATATTGTAGAGATTGGGGGAAACCCTAAGGCTAAACCCCTGTCCTCGTCGTCGAGATAAACAAAGTCATCATCCATGAGACCATATGTGCCATCCGTGTAGTCATGTAAATCTTCTTCTTCATCCTAGGTACCTATGTTTACTAAGAAGGTCACTAGACGCCTATAGTCATCTTGGTCAAAAGGGTAGGCTTGTGCAATGGGAGAAACACTCTCTACTAAGTATGGATCAGTTGTGGTCAAGAGATGTATCAGCCATTCTAACTCCTCAAAATTCCTCTCACATGCTAGCGTACCTACCAAATCCCATTCACATGCAAGCACCGGAAAGACCATGTGAAACATTTGTGAAAAGTAACGAGGGTTTCTCTCACCCAAGGAAGGAGTGGATGACTCTAGCGTACTAGAAATATCTGTACACGCAAATAGATGATGGTTAGAGTGCAAATATTACAAGGGTCGTGTTCTTGTGCATAATGTGTTTTTATGATTTTGTGCTATGGCTCTTGCTCTTTTACTTTTTTATCTTGTTTTTGTGAGTATAAGTCTTTATATATACATTCCCTAAGATTGGGAGATTGAGAGGTCAGGGAGGAAGATTGAGAGGGAAGCAAGTGAATGATGGATGTCAGCAAACACTTCCCCCTTCCTTGGGTAGATCATATCTTTTGAAATGTGCTCGTCACCCTTTGAAACCAATTGTTCCAGTTGGTAATAGGTGAGAATTTTTGCCAGTAGTTTTCTATTACCTTAGGTACCTCGTCGAGTTGCAAGGGTGGTAAGGTACTCTCCCAAGATCGAACTTGAAGTGGTTCATCAGGTGATTCTTGAACACTGGGAGGTGTGGATTCCTTTGTAGCTTCACAGAGGTCCACTATTGTAGGTGGAGACTGTGGAGAAGCTTTTACCTCTATGGATGCATTACATGAGGAGCTAGAAGCTTCATGGGACTCCCCCCTTCCTGACCTAGGTGGAACAAATCGTTCTTTCTTCGGTACCCAAACTAGCTCTGGAGCGGGTGTGTAGCATTCTGTGATTTTTTCCTTTCCGTGATCTTCAATTTGTTTTGGAGCGACAGGATTGGGCTCACATGGGCCAGGTGACAAGTAAGAGCACAATTTACGTTTTGGCACCCAGATTTGATCATTTCCTTTATAGTAGCCTTGGGCTTCTAATAGTCGTTTAGGAATCCAACACCACGTTTCCTTACATTTCTTTGAGCGAGTGGGACGTCTCTTACCAGGCTCCTGTTTTTTAGCACTAGCTATGGTCTCTAAAGAAGATTTAGGGACCCACTTGTATGTTTTCTTTTTTATATTAGGATGGGTCTTGTGTGTCTCAAGCTTTATTTCAACTACATCAATGGAAGCTCTAGAGAGTTGGGCTATGGGGACATGTAGTTCAACCTCTTGGACATTCAATGTTTTGAGTTTTATTTTCTTAAGAGGCAATATTTCAGAGACTATGGCTTGAGTGGCAGAGCTAAGAGTTGGTTTCTGTGTTGTGACACCCTCTGTCCCCCAATCAATAGTGCATTTGGTCGATATCATCCATGTGCGCCCTAGGTTTATATTACCCTCCATAGTTCCAACAAGCATGACCAAAAAGTCTTGAGCTACAACTCCATTGTCATAAATGACAGAAGTGTGCCAGATTCCAAAAACCGAAGTTTTTTTCTTGTTGACACCCTTGACTTGGATAATACTCTCAGATAGAGATGGCTTTCCCAATTGACACCATACTCCATATGACAACATATTATATTTAGCACCCGTGTCCAATAAGGCGCTATATAGCACATTTCCATAGGTGCTATTTAGCTCAATAGGGTATTGTAGAGGTGTGTCAGAGTCCAACCAATCATCCCCTGTTTCAACGTGGAATGCATGTGTAACTCCAAGGTTAGCCTCTCGTTGGCGTCTTATGCATTGTTGTCGCTCTTTAGCCTCAGCTTGAGCTTGTATCTTCTTTGATTCTGTTTGTGCCTTGGTTGCCTTTTCTGTATGGATGGCACGTAGATCCTCTTGGCTTTAAGGATAATAATATCTTTTAAATTTGCTCCCATTGAGGAATCCAATGGTTTCAACTCCATCAAGAGTCTCCACATGAATGGTTCCTTGTGGGGTGATCTCACATACTCTATATGGTCCTTTTCTCGCATATTTCAACTTTTTCTTTTCGTTACGCACTCCATACATAAGGACTTTATCACCAACATTGATATCTTTGTTCTTTAGATGACGGTCAAACCATTTCTTCCTCCTATCTTTCTCCACAAGTGCATTTTGCACAGCTAATTGCCTCTCTTCATCTAGCCTTTCGTCATGCCATGTTAATGAAGTAATGTGTTAGTGTTGCTCTCTCCATCCAAGCACTTTCTTTCTCACTATACATCTACAAACAAAAGAATAATGGAAATGCTCAATATGTTATTTACTTCTTGCTCCAACTCAAGTTAAAAGGCTAATTCCATTACACATCCTTACTAAACTTAGGGGTGTACGCATTGCAGTAACATCCCTGCTCTCTAAAGCAAGCTGAAATTTATCATATTCTGAGTAAAGATTACCCATAGAGTATATGGATCTTCCTGAAAAGGCTTCAACAAACTCGTCCACTAAGGGACCTGTACCCACATTGTGGATTGTTACTTTGTTGACTGGTTGCATATCCGGAATGAACCTTAGGGTAACATTATTCTTTGGAATGATAAACTACCGATTAGAGTATGGTGCGCATGATGGTTCTAAAATGCCCATCCTTATCTTCTCGTTTAACAAATCAATGAGCTTTGGCAAGTGAGCTTTGGGTATCGGAATAGGGCATAAACTCCATGAAATATGAGGAATGGTAAATATAACCATAGGAGAAACAACATTTGGGTCTGCACACCCAATCTCATCAGGCTCAAAAGCAAAGGCTTTACTAAGATTTCCAAGCATCTCTCAAAAGCATTTGATCCCCGCTTCAGTAAGGAAATCCTCCTCTCCAATTTCCAGCTGCTTCAATGTCTCTTCAGTAAACTTATGCCCAATTTTTTTTGGATCTCTCAATATAAGTTGGCGAGAAGCTTTCTCCATTACTCCATCACTTCCTTCTAGAAAAGGTGTATCCACCGGCCTCACTTTCTTTGCCAACAGATTTATATTTTGTCTCTACCTGGACTTCAACTGCTTCACCCAAGTCCTCCTTTATATGAGTAAGTGCTTCATATAAATGCAATCCTTCATACATGTCCATTGAATGTACTTTAACTATGTTAGTTCCACTTTGTAACCTGTAATGCATGATCTCTTCTAGCTCTGACATAGTATCCACATAAGAGACCTCTTCAAAAATTCTTGAAAACGCATCATTTGGTTCAAGCACATCACTTCCCTACAATTCACTTTGAATTCATGACACATTTTTTTTTCCCATTTAGGTAGCTC
The DNA here is from genome assembly GCF_014529385.1 of Adiantum capillus-veneris. Taxonomy (NCBI): domain Eukaryota; kingdom Viridiplantae; phylum Streptophyta; class Polypodiopsida; order Polypodiales; family Pteridaceae; genus Adiantum; species Adiantum capillus-veneris. Next base: position 13,821,615 of record NC_140940.1, read on the forward strand.
ATTAAACTTCTTGTATTGTTGGGGTTAAGGCCTATGTGCCTTGACCGGTCGCCCAGGTCATGGGCGCCCGCCCCACTGCTACCCTATACTTATAGTGAGTATATTGTTTAGGGAGAGCTGCCACTCTTGGAGTCTCCCCACCCATATCTGTGTGTCGTGTGTCTCCTTCTCTTTCTCACTCTCCGTCTGTGGTGCTCTCCGATCCCCTTCAATTGGTATCAGAGCGACAGGTGTGAGAGCGTAGATGAACGGCTTCGCGATGAACTCGTCGGCTATGGCGAAGAGGTCACAGATCTTAGCAAAGAAATAGAGGAGGCTTGTGGACAGCCATACAGAGGCTTGCAGGAGAGCTCTCAGGAGCTTCCTAGTGCTCATAGATCAGTCCACAGTTCCTCTACAGATCAGCCCACTGTGTACAACATTTTCCCTCTTCCCGGCAAGCTTTGCAACGGCTACATTGGCGACAGATTGGAGCTTGGAGCTTCCATAGACATGGAAGCATTGTGAGATTGATGCATTCAGCTCACGCATCGAGGTGGGAAGTGAGTTTGAGCCTTTCTATGAGCTCAAAGAAGCACAGAAAAAAGTCGTTCGGTTTTTGGCAGTTTGACAGCAGTCTACTGTTTTGCTCATAACTTGAGCTACAAAGCTCCGATTTCCAAAACCTTTTGGTTCAAAATGAAGCTGGCTTCAAGCTCTACGACTTTGTAGAAGAAATCATTTTCTAATTCGGAGTGCAGCTGGGTCTGAAATTAAAAACACAGAGACTGTTTTTCAAGACAATTTTGGGCTCTGTTGTTTTCTTTGCTGCAGACAGCTTACCCATGCACACTGCAGGTAGCAGGCACATTTGCAGGTGTTACAAGATCGGGTTTGACTCCCAAGTATAGGTTGAGTCTAATACTCCCACAGGTGTTGCCAGTTGCAGTAGAGTGGTTCTTCTACAGTGTTGTGGCTTTCATACATAGTCTTTGAGCGGGTAATGCTCTATGTATGCTTATGTGGTGAGCAGTAGATCTTGTGAGCAAGTGCAGAGGTTGGTTGTGGATGACATGTATGGTCACCTGTGGTACTCTTAATGAGCATTTGTTGGACACAGATTTGCAGAGCTTATGCATGTATGTTGAGTGTAGTTTGATGCGCATTGATTGCTCATTGTACTGAGCTTGCAGGACAATGGTTATTTTGTGTTGATAGCCATTGTGCGTCAAAACTCTGGAGAAATTTTCCTAGGAGTTTTATGCGTATCATTTATGCGATCTAGGTAGAGATTGCGGGTTGCACTCAGCATTTGCGTGCGGTGTTCTCTGCAGGTGGGAGATTTGTGCATGTGTATGCATCAATATCGCACAATGTGGGCTTGGTGATTAGCTCACAGATTGCAGTGTGATACTAGAGCAGGCGAGGCTTGTATTGACATTGCGGGAGCTCTTGTGCGTGTGTACCGCATAGTGTGGGCTTGGTGATTAGCTAACAGATTCCAGTGTGATACTAGAGCAGGCGAGGCTTGTATTGACATTGCGGGAGCTCTATTTTGGAGTGTGTCTCACAGGTTTTACATTGTGTTTCTGGCCATATTTGTAGAAAATTTCCAGGTGTTGTTGGTGAGGTGGTTTTGCTTTCTAGTTTGCTACATTCTGCTCATGGCAGAGACAGGTGATCGCTCACATTATGATCTCTCCGACAGTGAGTTTGATCTCGATTGGTCAGCTTAGAGATTGTGGATGTCAGATTTCGCTTATGAGAGCGAGATTTTGTGATGCATTTGGGTTCTCTAGTGATTGCGAGAGGTGCCAGGAGTGGTATAGGTTTCCCATTGCATGTGGATCACGGGAGAGACGATGTTGTCTCTGTGATCATGCAGCCAGGTAGAGAGCGAGAGAGCAGGCGAGTCTCTTTTGCTTGTGGGTTGCAGGATGCTTTGCATGGAGTGCAGAGCAGTGACCTTGTTGTGCAGGTTGTGTCTACGGATGCACAGGTAGAGCGGGACAGCTCTAGTGAGTCACAGCAGGATGAGTCATCAGAGGTGATGACAGAGATGACTCACATGGATGTTGAGATGTCGCCTATTGTGGAGTCATTTCTTGATATGCTTATGCCAGAGCTTGATGCAGATTCAGGAGAGATGGATACTCTTGGTACACATGTGATATGTGGTGGGCACGAGGAGTCACTCTAGAGCTCGGAGTCAGAGTGCCATGGTCTCTATGATAGGGGACAGGATTGCCATGAGTTGAGTTCTAAGTTGGAGGTGGCAAAGGTTGCCAGGGTTGCATCAACATTCAGTGTCCTCATGTACGAGATGCTGATCTCAAGGCCCGACATAGCAGCTGCAGTGGGAGCATTTGCAGCAGGGTTGATTAGTTGTTCGATGACTGATCTCGGCATAGAGAATAGGGGAGGTTTGCAGGTATTGGACCGATACTTGCAGGAGTGCATGAGCTCTTGTAGACTCTTTGCAGAGCTTGGAGCTAGCTCTGTGTGGCTTCTGCAGTGGGATGTTTGTCTATCAATAGAGCCGGATGCACTAGCTCATCGAGAGTCAGTGGGCATAGGTTGAGAGAATATCTCACCTTCTATTAGTTGTACACTAGTAGATCTTGCTTAAAGGCACATTGGCCTTTAAGTGGGAGGTTGTTGCGGTTAAGGCCTATGTGCCTTGACCGGCGTCTGTGGTGCTCTCCGATCCCCTTCATGTATGACACCGAACCCTCATATGTTAATCCCAAAAACCCCGAAGAGAAAGTCTCTCTTTGCAAGATCTTTCCCACCTCCGACCACCATAGTCTGGCCTTATAGTGGCACCCCAAGAAAATCCTGTGAAAATCTGTGTTCTTTGAACTCTTTGCGTATCTTCGGTAATGGATGATCACATAGGCTATCTTTGTTTCTGGCATGTTCTACACACACAGTCAAAAATTGAACAACCCTTTTACTATGCCTGCTTTGGATCCTTGCATAGGCCAAGCCATCATCTAACACCTTTGTTCCCATGCACACAGCGTAATGTAGGGTTGTCCCAGTATGAGTGGATAGGACGAATGCTCCTATATAAAAAACATTTGTGCATCACAAATATCCCAGATAGTTACCTTAACATTTGCACATGCACCATAAATCTCCCCTTGAAGCATATTGGCAACTCGAATCCGCCAACCATGATCAACATCAATAGGCCATTTTCCTTTCTTATGCAAGCTCTTTGCCATAAGATTGATCTCTAACCCATGGTCCACAAGTGCTAAAACTGGCTCTTCAATGTCCCCAAGCTTCACAATGGTTTTTGTCGTTGCTATGGCCCAATGAGTCCTAGAAAATTGACTCCTGGGCACAACTTCCTCATCTCCATCGTCATTAAAATGAACATGTCTTACCTCAGATATGACTGGATTTGAAACCACCACAGCCTTTGACTTTTCATCTTCAAATGCCTCTTCATAAGCATCCAAAATTGACTCCCCTTAAGCCGTCGTTACTAGGTGGGAAGGCAAGAGATGATGTGGCAGTTCAAAATTTGGCCAACGTCATATCGCGCGGGAGTGGTTCCAAATCTGAGTGCCATGGCAAGCCGGTGAAAATCCGCAACGTGCTCGTGCTTATCCGAGCTTTACAGCTCCCACTACGACTCCTTCTTCCCCTCCCTGCGCATCGTTCTCCTGCTCGCGCTGTCCGCCATCCTCTCCTCCCTAATTTTCGCCCCCTTCCACACTTAAGCTTCCACACTTAATTGAATGGGCGGCCATCCCATTTGGGCGGGCGGCCACTGGCCCCAATGCGCGACCATTCTCTTTAAATTCATGGGCCATCTTTAACTTGGGCGGCTTAACCACTTTGTAAGGGCAGCACATTTGGTATACATATCGGGCAAAGTATTGCCAAGCACGACATCTTTCTCGAGCAGCCCCTATCGAGCTAGGCATATCCCACAATCATTTCGCTCCATGAGACGACATTTCGGACAAAGAGCTCATCAAGAGCTTTTTGTGCTTTCGTAACCACCTCATTTGACATGCATATCGGCCAATATATTGCAAGGCACAACATCTTTACACATCAGTCCTTGATTAACAATATCATAGTGAATTTTGTTGCCCTTTCCAGCATCTCAGGTAAAGCCATGTCTTTGAGACGCACATATAGGTGATTGCATTTGCCAGAAGGCATTTGCTTAGCATTTGGTTAATTTTCCTAGAGTTTCCTTACTGCAACCAGGCTGGGTATATCTTGCAATCATTATTTTGCATAAGATGACATTTCGAAACTTGGTCGAAGTCAAAAATTCCCAGATGGAACTCCAATCGAGCTGACCAGACTGGTACGAAACTGGCCCCCGGTGAATCTTTAATGGCCAATATCTTGGTAACCGGAACTTCAATCACTGATCTAAAAAACCGATGCGCTCCACAAAGTGAGCACTTCAGGCCCATGGATTCATTTCTTTCTACCTCCTCAAGTGCCCAATGCGGTACGGATCTGCAATTGACTCAAACTTCAAACTGCCATAACTTTTTCACCATAGCTCCAATGGATGAGCCGTAAAGATAAACCGATAGAGCACTTCAAGCACTGCAATTCTAGATCATAATCTCCCATCTGCGGTCACCTCAAGCATACTCCTTTTTAGAATCATCGAGGAATTTGTTGGCCCTTTAAAGCCGCATCTGGCATACATTAACCATAAAACTTGGCCTGTTAACAAGCTGCTCCTCAATAAATGTGTAGGCTTCAAAGAAGCTTAGCTTGCATTTCTTTGCCCTTTTTCCCATCATGAAAGCGAAGCGGCATGACATCCTAGAGGACTATAAGAGACATGTTATGCAAAAAAAACAGCACAAAATGATGAAATTGCCTACATAGCACTACCTGTAGTGGAAACGGAGGCTGAAATGAGCCTAAATCAAAACATTGAGTAGACTCAGCTCATTGAGCTCACCCAAAGTATTTTTTGACCTTTTGACGCTTGCCAAAGCTCACAAAAATCAAAGAAAGTGAGCAGGCATGTGCTGGAGCTGCTAGTGACTAAGCCTGAGAAGACACAACCCGCTCTGATACGATTTGTTGAAATTAAGGTTGCACGAAAACACACAACTTGGAGAAGACGAAGGAAGCTCAAGGCACACAAAAGAGGTCATTTTACTTAGTGTGCAATGGAAAGATAGATAGCCCTAGAGTGATGGGCGTATATACAATGCACAGGGGAAAAAACCTCCTAGTGAGGGCAAAATGCCCCGATGGTCCTAAGTGTCTTCACACACATCACTACCACATGTATATGGTAACATAGGGGCTCAATCAATTTAAATCCAAAATGTGAAGGAATCTTTGAGGATGCTAAATCAAGGGAGAGGAAGGAAAGCAAAATGAAAACGGTGGGGAGTTAACTAGGTGGAGAGCCCTGCGGGTGGGTAGTTGGCGACGTCTGGGTAGTTCACAAGCAAGGATGCATGAGCACTATAGGTGGATGTGAAAAGTTGTTCCGCGGCAAGTGCATTAGCATGATGTCGTTGTGCCAAGGCACCACACAGCCGGACGAGGTGGTTGGGGATGGGGGAGCACAAACAAATTATATTTTTTATATGAAACGTGTCACGTAGCCTTCAACAAGCCACTCGTGGTTGAGTGGCTTAGAGGAAAACGTCTTGAATGGCAAGGCATGAGGGCGAGTTTGATTATGAGAATCCTCGCATGGTAGTTTTGCTCCAGATAGATAGTGAGCAAGGAAATCTATGGGAATCTGAAAAGATTTTTCCTAATAAATTTGAATGTACCGAGTAGGAGGTACCAGCTGGTATAAATTCAAAAAATATTGTATTAGTTTGGGAAGGAAACGGGAAGGGAGGGAAGGATGCAAAGTTGAGGGAGAAGAGAGGGGTAGGCCACATGGAGGCCATGTCCCACTCTTTCCCTTGTCATCTCTCTCTCTCTCTCTCTCTCTCTCTCTCTCTCTCTCTCTCTCTCTCTCTCTCTCTCTCTCTCTCTCTCTCTCTCTCTCTCTCTCTCTCTCTCTCTCTCTCTCTCTCTCTCTCTCTCTGTGCGTGATTCTCTTAGATATGATAGTTTCTCTCTATCAGGTGGAGGGTACGAGAAGGTCTTTCTATTTCTATATCTGCGTCTTGCAAGCAGAGGAATGAAGGCTGACAAGATGGTTATAGAGAGAGCGAGCTTAACACGCAAAAGGGAACTAACATGGAGTTGAAGGTTTTTGTTGTGAGGGGGGATCTTGATATTGAGTAATTTAAAAGAAAGTGAAGCGTGTAGGCACTGAGTATGTATGTAACCAATATTCAAGGCACACTAGTTACTTGGTTGGGCTACGGCCTTTTTATTGACTTTGAGCAAAGGATACTCCACGTTCTCAACTTCTTTAATATTCGACCTTGCAACCTCATCCTACGATCAATTTGTCAGCATTGACTCTGTGCAGCTCAGCACTACCTTACAAATGCTCTCACTTTCCATAATTTTAATATTATTGCTGAAAAGAAATAGTGCAACGATGGGTTTCCAACATTCTTTATTTTGACAGAGCATAGTAGAATTGATTGTTACCATATACATGTGGTAGTGATGTGTGTGAACACATCACTACCACATAGTAGAATTGATTGTTACCATATACATGTGGTAGTGATGTGTGTGAACACACTAGGACCGCTAGGGCATTTTTTCCCTCTTTAGGAGGTTTTTTTCCCCGTGCATTGTATATACGCCCATCACTCTAGGGCTATCTATCTTTCCATTCTACACTAAGTAACACACTCTCTATTGTGTGCCTTGAGCTTCCTTCATCTTCTCCAAGCTGTGTGCGTTTCTTTGCAACCCTATTCCAACAATTGGTATCAAAGCAGCTTGCATCCTCTCGGGCTTAGTCGCTAGCTGCTCCAGCACACGCCTGCTCACTTTCTCCAATTACAGTGAGGTTTAGCGAGCATTCGCAGGTCGACAAATATTTCGGGTGTGCTCGTAGAGGTCAGTCTGCTCAAATTATTGATTCGGGCTCATTTCGGCCTCCGTTTCCACTACAGGCAGGTTTGCACAGGCAATTTTGTCATTTTGTGCAGAATTTCTGTCAGTGCCGTTTTCTGCATAACAGGTGCCTTACACTCTTCTACGGGTTGTGTTGTATAGAACGTGTTGTTTCCACTCCGTTCTCCTATTTTCAGGCAGTTTTCACATCAGGTGCAACATTTACCATGGCTGACAACAACACAGATGTCTTCAAGATGTTTGCTGCTGAGGACAAGTTGGATGGGGACAATTACCCTATGTGGGCTTATATGATGCAACACGTTCTTGTGTCAAAGGGCGTCTAGAATATTGTGCAGGGCATTGATGTACGTCCTAGTTCTGAGGATGTAGGCGATGTTGAGGATGTTGCAGGTCTTGCTGCAAGAATTGCTGCTATTAGGGTTGTTTTGCCTACGACAGAACAAGCTTGTTGGGTTGTAAAGGATGCGCAAGTTCATGCATTGATTGCTTGTCTGTAAAGTGTACCATTGTTCCTCACATTCGCTCAGCAAAATCTCCAAACAAGCTTGGGATATTCTAGCAGGTCTTTATGCAAGCCGCAATGAGGCTAAAATTGCTTTGTTGCGTAAAGAGCTGGAGTCAAAGATTATGCATGAGGAAGATGATATGGACACTTTTCTTGCTGGTGTCAAGGATATCAATGAGCAACTTATTTCTGCAGGTGAAGTCATTTCAGACAGTTCTCTTGTGCAGACTATTCTTGATGCCTTACCAGATTCTTACCAGACTTTTGCTAGTACTTGGAGACTTATGACCCAAGGAAATCCAGAAGTTATCAAGTTTGATGCATTATGCACATTGTTGTTGCAAGAGTCACTTTCCAGAAAAAACAGGACTAGACAGTGTGCAGTTGGACAGGCTTTTATTGCTTCTCAAAGAAAGGATGGTAACAGCAATGGAGCCACTCCTTATGGTTCTGTTGTGAGTGGCAAAACTTATGTTCTCAATGCTTCTGCTGGGAGACATCGTCTGGCTTACCTTTACTTCATGACTTTCATTGATGATTACTCCAGGAATGCATGGGTATTTCTGCTTAAAGCGAAGTCCAAAGTATTTATGTGCTTCAAACAATTTCAGGCTATGGCTAAAAATGTCTTGAAATGTACTATGTGCACCCTCCGTTCCGATCGAGGGGGGGAGTATATGTCTCATGAATTCAATGCATTTCTGAGGTAGTCCTGGGATAAAACACCAATATATAGTGCCTTATACACCTCAGCAAAATGGTGTTGATGAGAGGAAAAACAGGTACTTATGGAAATGGCATGATGTATGGTCAAAATTCAAGCCTTGCCGCATTCTTTTTGGCTTGAGGCCATCATGTGTGCCACTTATGTACTAAACAGTTGTCCTACGAAAGCTTTGCAATCTATTACTCCATATGAAGCATGGCATAATAGAAAACCTTCTATTGAGCACATGCGTGTTTTTGGTTGTTTGGCATATGCTTTGGTGCCACAAACACCGCGTAGAAAATTTGGATGATAAGGCTGTCAAATGTATTTTTGTTGGTTATAGTGTTGAAAGAAAAGGTTACACGTTTCATCATCCGCAAACAAAACGTATTCTGGTTTCACAGGATATAGTGTTTGTGGAAGATTCTGTTCAGCCCTTGTTGTCATGTACTAGAGACAGTAATGTAAGCTCACGGGACATTTATGACACTTTGTTGCCTCTTTTCAGTGGTGGAAATACGAATGTAAATTCCAATGAGGTAAATGTCCAGCCTATGGGGGTTTCCGAAAATGTTACAGATTAGCCTATTACTGATGCAGATATACATGATGTACTTGATGAGGAAAGGGCTGAAAATGAGCAGGCTAGAGGTATGCCAAAATGGCTGGTGCACACTTTGCATGACAGCAAATTGGATGCACCTTTGTCTAGTCATACTCGTTCAGGCTCTCGCCATGCATCTTATGCATCAGATTGTTATGCTTTGGCTGTGTCTAGCTTACATGATGTTGACGAGCCTCTGTCTTTTGATGAAGCACGGAATTCAGAAAATTGGATGGTTGCCATGCAATCAAAATATGATGCACTTATAGAAAATGACACATGGACTTTATGTGATTGCCTCCAGGCAAAAAGGCCATTGGTACGAAGTGGGTTTACAAGTTGAAACGCAAGCTGGATGGTGAGATCGATCGCCATACACCTCGTCTTGTTGCAAAGGGTTATGCACAGGAAAAAGGCGTAGATTATGAAGAGACCTTTGCTCCCACTTGTCGTATGACTACTGTGCGTTTTCTATGTGCATTGGCAACTCATTTTGGTTGGGATGTACATCAATCGGACATTGTTACTACTTTCTTGAATGGTGACATATTTGAGGAATTTTATGTAACGCAGCCTCGCGGTTTTGTCAAGAAAGGACAAGAGGACAAAGTGTGCAAATGTAACAAGGCTTTGTATGGGTTGAAGCAATCTCCTCGTGCTTGGTATGAGAAAGCTGACACTCATTTGGTCAAACAAGGCTTTCGTAACAGTCCAACAAAAATCACATTGTATGTAAAGCGTGAGGGTGATGTAATTCTCATTGTGGTTCTTTATGTAGATGATTTGCTGATCACTGGACCAAATGAGAGACATATTGCTGAATTTAAGGCTGATTTGAATGCTACTTTCAAGATGAAAGATTTGGGGTTGTTGCATCATTATTTGACCATACAGTTTAAGCAGTGTGATGGTGGTATTGCCTTGTGTTAGAAAATTACATAGAGACATTGCTATGTAAGTTTGGACTTGAGGATTGCAAACCTATTGCCACTCACATGGAAACAGGTTTGAAGTTGAGTCTACATGACGCTGGCGATCCTGTTGATGTCACTCTTTACCAAACTGTTGTTGGCTGCCTCATTTATGTATGCAACACGAGGCCAGATATTCAGTTTGCAGTCTCACAGGTCAGCAAATTATGCATAGCCCAGGGTCTAAGCATTGGCTGGATGTCAAAAGGATTTTTCGCTACCTTAGTGGCACTTTACATCTTGGCTTGTTTTATCCCAAGGGGAGATCATTGCCGAAATTTACATGCTTTTTTGGACTTAGATTGGGCTGGTTGTTTTGACATGTGAGTCACAAGTGGTTTTTGTTTCATGCTTGGCAGTTCATGTATATCATGGTTGAGCAAGAAGCAACCTACTGTGGCCACTTCGAGTTGTGAGGCTGAGTACAGGGCAATCTTCACAGCTACGGTTGAGTGTGTATGGCTCAGACGCCTTATGGATGATTTGGGTGTTGGACATGACACTGCCAACACTATCTACACTGACAATCAGAGCTCATTGGCAGTTGCGAGGAACCCAATTTTTCATGCTCGCACAAAGGACATTGAGGTGCATTACCACTATGTCAGGGAGAGGCTCTCAACAGGAGAGATCAGCTTGGCTTATGTGCCAACACAGGACAACCTTGCATATCTTTTCACAAAGGCATTGTCTCATGAGAAGCTCGAAGCTTTCCGCAAAGCTTTTGGCTTACTCCCCTTTGTGGACTGATCATGTCCTCAGGGCATGGCACTTCCTTTTACTCTTGTGTTGGCTCTCGTTCACCGCATCACTCAAGGGGGGATTTGTTACCATATACATGTGGTAGTGATGTGTGTGAACACACTAGGACCGCTGGGGCATTTTTTCCCTCTCTAGGAGGTTTTTCCCCCCGTGCATTGTATATACACCCATCACTCTAGGGCTATCTATCTTTCCATTCTACACTAAGTAACACACTCTCTATTGTGTGCCTTGATCTTCCTTCATCTTCTCCAAGCTGTGTGCGTTTCTCTGCAACCCTAAGTCCAACATTGATCATGGCCTTGCCCATAATATTAAGAAGTAGAAAATGTTCACTATAAGCCTCAGAGAACATTATATTAGCACTGACTTCTGAGTACTTCGTTAAAAGTTCGTTCACCCGCATGAAGGTTGTTCTTCCCCTTAAAAAGTAAGACTTCATACAACACCCTTGCTTTGCATCATTGAAAATAACTCCAAGCTTTGTTGCCCTATGGCAACTCCTTGAAGGCCACAAGAAGAAATCCCGAACGGAGAGCATGTCAACGACTTGGTTCGATCTCTAAGGTGCACATATATGTTGACCAACATGCTTTCAAAATATGCATCTTTCTCATGTTTACCCGTTAGTGAGAACGTTACCATGAGTTTTGATGCTGGTCATTGCCTTGGTTGACATGAGTTTAATGTTGGGAATTTCCTTGGTTGACATGTATGCTAGGTGTGGTGTACTTCAGAAAGCACAAGAAGTTTGAAGAAGAGTTGCCTTCGTAGAACGGTAATTCTAAGAATGCACTGATTGCGGGATATGTTGAATAGGGGTGGGGCAGCCAGGAAGCTTTGGACTATTTTTAGCTAATGCAAAGCAAGTGCATCTCTCCAAATGCAATCACCTATGCTTGCATCTTGAAGGCATGTTGAAATTTGGAAGATGCTAAGATGGGCAAGAAACTCACAATGCTATTGTTAGTCAAGGGCTGTTGAAAAAAAACAATTATGCTTGGCGCTGCCTTGGTTGATATGTATATCGAATGTTGTAGGCCAGAAAGCCTTGGGTTGTTGTCAGTAGATACCAAGCAAGGGTGTCTCTCCAAATCCAATGGAAATTTGGAAGATGCTAAGATGGGCAACAAACTCACAATGCTATTGTTAGTCAGGGGCTGTTGAAAAAAAAAAAGTTATGCTTGGCGCTGCCTTGGTTGACATGTTTGCCAAATTGTCGTAGGCCAAAAAGCCCTGGGCTATTGTTAGTAGATGCCAAGCGAGGGTGTCTCTCAAAATACAATCACCTACGATTTCATTTTGTAGGCATGTGGTACTACGCAAGATGTTGATATGGGCAAAAAAATTCATGATGACATTGTTTGTGCGCTCCTTGCCACACTGTCGAAGCAAGGGCCTTGCCTAACATTGTGTGCGAGCCACAGACGGCTCCAAGCACACAACTAGCTTAACTAGTAAGCTCAAAAGAGGGCAATGGTGTGTCACTCACCGCACTATGCTCCTGCCGTGGAGGATTCCTCGCCGCGAAGAAGAAGGAGACGCCGCTACGTCGCACTCAACCGCTTCACCGCCGTCGTGCCGCCGCAATGCTCGATCGCACTCTCTCTCTCTCTCTCTCTCTCTCTCTCTCTCTCTCTCTCTCTCTCTCTCTCTCTCTCTCTCTCTCACTCACTCACTCACATACACACACACACAAGGAGGTAAAGAAGAAGAAGATGGAGATGGAGATGAAGCAAGAGCACTCTTCTATTGCACAAATGAGAGAATGAGTGAATTTTAGGTTTAGTTGGATTTTATATGAGCTCACCCCATTCACACTTGGGCGCCCATGCTTAGCCAACTAATCCCTTGAATGTCCCAGTTAGAGTGCGCCTCTCATCGGCGATCACTCTTACCCTTTTCCTATTGGTCCGACAAGCCCGGTACCTGACTCTACCAAATACATAATACACGTCCGTCGTCGGTGATGGGGTGTCCGTGAGCCATGAGGGTTAACATGCCCCCCTTCCTGATGTAGATTCCGTCCACGGAAGCTATTGAGTTGAAGCTCGTTCGTCGAGGTGGAAGAGCATTTGAGATGAATGTCCTTTGCCTTCATTAGTCACTGCAAAATCAAACAACATTGCACAGTAATTGCATTTTCATAAGAGATTAAAAAGGATATGCAATTTTAGGCAGACAATTGATTGGTAACAGAATTTTAAACAATTTGTCAGCAATAAGCATTAAATTGCAATGTAATAAAATGCATAAACAGATGTAAAGGTAAAAAAATTAAACAAGTCTGGGGTCGCTAATTTAACGGTCGAAAGGCACTAGAGATCGACTATTAATACCATGGGTAAGCTTCTTAATTTTCTCTGGTTAATTAAGTTGTTTAATCGCGAGAGCCAAGTATTTCATGTTCGAGGGTTGACTAGAGGCTATACCTAGAGGACCTTGTAGTTAAGCTACGATAAAAAGAATTTCTCATGAAATCATCGCCTGACTGATTACCTTTTCTTTGACCCCCCAAAGTGTTTTCACAGTGATTCAATTTGATGTCTGTGCTTATTTTGTATGCCTTGGGTTTTTTGCTTTTCAAGGAAAAGCGCCCACACTGGGAACCTCTAGGGCTCTAGTACCATAGGCAATACATGTGACTGAAGTACCAAATCAAGCTGAGATTTCTCTTCCACCTTAAGATTTTACATTGTGGCACTTTGATTTTTTGTTTGTTCATTTTCAGCATTTTAATTTTGTAACTTTGGGGGGTCATATAACACTGATACACCTCCCCCGGCTCATCACACTAGTAAACTCCCTTTATAATACTTAAGCTAAAGGTCAATAGGGTCAAGCCCACTAGAAAGCCCTAGTACATATCACACAATGCTGCCTAAATCGGATTAAGAACCTAAGTAACCATTGATGATTAGGAAGGCATTGCCCATGGTATTAAGAGAACATCTCTAACACCTAACTTGGTCAAACTAGTTTAGTCGGACTACTTGATTTTTAAACCTAGACAAGTGATTATGACAAAAAATTACATTGAATTAAATGTTTGATACTAAGCAAATGCGGTGAATATTAGGCTACCAATCACAATTAAAGCAGACACTCATAGATGCAAAAAAGATAAGGGGCAATGCTAATGGACAAGAAACATCTGTTTGTGCCGATGGTCGCGCTTGATTTGAAGAGTGAGTCGAGATAAAGATTCCATGAAGGTCCAAATCCTATCAATAGCAACACGCTCCTGTACACACTAGGAAACAAAAGGAATACCTCCAGGAGGCACATTAGTGGGAAAAGGTACCAACACTTATTGAACACGACAAAAAACATAAGGAACCCTAACCTAATTAATTGCACTCCCCCTAGAGAGTCAAGGGAATAGGATATTGTAGAGGTTGGGGGGAAACCCTAAGGCTAAACCCCTATCCTCGTCGTCGAGATAAACAAAGTCATCATCCATGAGACCATATGTGCCATCCGTGTAGTCCTGTAAATTTTCTTCTTCATCATAGGTGCCCATGTTTACTAAGAAGGTCACTAGACACCTATAGTTATCTTTGTCAAAAGGGTAGGCTTGTGCAATGGGAGAAACGCTCTCTACTAAGTATGGATCAGACGTGGTCAAGAGACGTATTAGCCATTCTAACTCCTCAAAATTCCTCTCACATGCTAGCGTACCTATCAAATCCCATTCACATGCAAGCACTGGAAAGACCATGTGAAATATTTGTGAAAAGTAACGAGGGTACCTCTCACCCAAGGAAGGAGTGGATGACTCTAGCGTACTAGCCATATCTGTACACGCAAATAGATGATGGTTAGTGTGCAAATATTACAAGGGTCGTGTTCTTGTGCATAATTTGTTTTTATGATTTGTGTTATGGCTCTTGCTCTTTTACTTTTTTATCTTGTTTTTGTGAGTATAAGGCTTTATATATACATTCCCTAAGATTGGAGATTAAGAGGTCAGGGGGAAAGGTTGAGAGGAAAGTGAGTGAGTGATGATTGTCAGCAAACACTCCCCCCTTCCTTGGGTAGATCATACCGTTTGAAATGAGCTCGTCGCCCTTTGAAACCAATTGTTCCAGTTGGTAATAGGTGAGGATTTTTGCCAATAGTTTTCTATTACCCTAGGTGCCTCGTCAAGTTGCAAGGGTGGTAAGGTACTCTCCCAGGATCGAACTTGAAGTGGTTCATCAGGTGATTCTTGAACACTGGGAGGTGTGGATTCTTTTGTAGCTTCATTGAGGTCCACTACTATAGATGGAGGCTGTGTAGAAGCTTTCACCTCTATGGATGTATTACATGAGGAGCTAGAAGCTTCATGGAACTCCCCCCTTCCGGGGCTAGGTGGAATAAATTGGTTTTGCCTTGGAGCCCAAACTAGCTCTGGACTAGGTATGTAGCATTCTGTGATCTTTCCCTTCCCACGGTCTGCCATTGGCTTTAGTGTTACATTGTTTGACTCATATGGGTTTGTTGTCATTTCCATCATAGTAGCCTTGGGCTTCTAATAGTCGTTTTGGAATCCATCGTGATTTGGTCTTGACTCTCCTAGGGCGCGCACTTGGTTTTCCGGGGAAATTTTTTCTTGGAATGGATGGGAGGGTTGAGGTAAATGGAAGTAAGGCCTTGGGGACCCATTGATATGTACTCTTAGGTCGTGCACGTTGAGTACTTGCAATATTACTGCTTGCTGCAACTACAAGTGTTGAAGTGCTAGGTTCATGGGTAGCCGGCAAAGACGAGTTAACCACCTTGGCTTGTGAATGTTGGCTATCCTTCATCTTTGCTAGAGTTTGCAACGTAGGTGACTTTGCTTGAATGATAGGGGTAAGAGTCTGTGGTCGCGTCATGACACTACCAGTATCCCAATCAATAGTGCATTTGGTTGCCAACATCCACGTGCGTCCCAGGTTTACGTTGCCTTCCATAGCTCCCGCGAGCATGACTAGAAACCTCTGCACTATGCTTCCATTGTCATAGACAACAGGGGTCTGAAGGACTCCAAGAATAGCAGTTTTCTTTTTATTAATGCCCTTGACTTGCATCGTACTCAGGGATAGGGTCGGTTTCGCTAATTGACACCAAACTCCATAGGATAACAAATTGTGTTTAGCTCCCGTATCTAATAAGGCATGGTATAGTACTTTCCCATATGGGCTATTTAGCTCAATTGGGTATCGTAGTGGTGGCTCAGATTCTAATGAGTCGTCATCTGTGTCCTCGAAAAATGCTTGCGTGATTCCCAGATTAGCCTCTCGTTGGCGTCTAAGACGTTGTTGTCGTTCTCGAGCCTCAACTCTTGCTTGGATTTTTCTAAGCTCTGCTTGTTCCTTGGCAGCCTTCTTTTGATGGATAGCTTGCAACTCTTCCTGGCTTAGAGGATCATAATATCTTTTGAATTTACTCCTATTAAAGAATCCAATGGTTTCAACTCCATCTAGAGTCTCCACACGAATGGTACTGAGGCGGTCCGGGGCGGGCAACAAGAGAGGCGACCTCTAAACACCCCTCAAGGCTCTCGTGCTACTCAATTGGGGCTGGGGCAACCACAAGCACAACACAACAACAAACCCACAGCCAAACCCAAACAAGATAGGGGCACCACCTAGTTATGGTATGAGAACTAGGACGCAAGAGAGATTTTGGCACAACCAAGAAGATGCACCACACAACACACACAAGCAACCTCACACCAAGACACACATGAAATGGACCAGAGAGAGCTAGAGCAAAGGGAAGAGAGAGAGGAAAGGATCTTGCGTAATACCTTATTTGTGACTTGCAAATGGAGATGGTTCGTTATGATGCTATCATAGAACTTGTACAAAACTCACTCAATGCTTAGTGATTGCTAAACATTGCCAAAACACACACACACTGTCTTAGGGTGTGGGAGACCTCTCACCACAATACCCTCTTACAATGGACAAAAAAATGGCAATGAAAAACACACTAAAACACTTTCTAAAATCAAGATCAACCGATAAAAACTCAAAATACACAAGTCACCTTGAATTCACCAAACCGTATTGCACAAATGGAAGGACGAAGATTTGAACGTCGAATCACGCCTTTGATGCACCAAACCTCAATTTATTGATGATGAAGGAGCATATACAATAGTGGTTTTGAGATTTGTGGAACTCACGCTCTCTCACTTACAATGTGTAGCTTGAAGGCTTCTCTCACACCAAGAGTGAAGCTCACAAGTGATTGCTACACCTAAGTCTCTCCTCACGCATAGAGTGTTGGGGTGCTATGTGAGATATTAGAGGTTGTTTTACAAGAAGGAGAGGGGTCTATTTATAGGTTGGAGACCCCTCATAAAGATTATTGGAAATCCTAATTTACAAGCTAACAAATCAGGATTATGATTTTTTTGAATATCAAAACATTGCGGGCCTTCTTTGTCTGCTTGAGTCATGGGTGTGGGCTCAAAAGAGAGCATTATTGATGGTAGATAAGGTGAAAGTAAGTAAGGAGAGAGAAAGAGAGAGTGTTACTATACACATGTCTTGAGGTGAGGTGTCTTTTATGGTTAGGTCAATGCTATTTTGTGTTAGTATGTTAGTCGTTAGTAATCACTAGAAAGTTAATGTTACATTTACAATGGGTAGAGTGAGTTGATTTGATGAAGGAAGAGGGGTGAATTAAAAGAGAATCATTGAGATGGTGAAGCTTTGAAGAAGCTTGAACTCACCCTTGTGTAGATTGTGGAAAAAATGACCCCTGGTCTTCTTCTTCTTCTTCGCTTCTTTACGCCGCCGCCACCAAAAATCCTCAATTTGCAGAAGTTATCATGGTTAAGATGCTCAATTTTAGATATTTTTAGGAGAGGTAAATGAAATTGTAACATAGAAGCAATAGAGAGAGACATGGAGAGGGTGTATGTATGTAGAGGTTCATAAAATAACTATAGGGATGAGAGAGAAGGGTAATGGTGAAGAGGGTGGGAGAAGCCATGGAAATTGCAGGTTTGAGTGAGGGAAGGAGAGGGAGGGATGTGTAAGAGTGAGTAGGTGTGTGGAAGGGTGAGAGAAGACTAAGGGCTACTTGTGAGAAAAGTGGGCAGACTGGGGTCCACTCAAAAAATCATAGCTCACCGTTGGTAGCTCCAAAAATCATGAAAAAATTTGAGGTGATTATTCAGAGCGTGGGCTACATTTTCTCTTTTGACCACCGCTCCAAATTCGGAGTGGAGATAGGTGCCAAAATTCTCACCAAAAAGCCTGTTTTTATGCCTGCAAAAGTCTTTTAGTGGCCCCCTCCTTTGTTGAATTTGTACAATGCATCCAAGAGTGAGCCCCTCCTTTGTCATATTATAATACAAAGCATCCAAGTTGCCCTTGACCCATGCATGGAGGAGGATTATTGGTGAATAAAGAAATATATACATAGTGGGACTAGTGTATGGACTATTTATGGACTTTAGCTCAATGAGCACATGGTGTTAGAATAATGAGTAAAAATAATAATAAAAATATGGAGGAGTTATGGATATGGAAAGATATTGGAATCATATGATATGGTCCCTCCTTGAATTATTTTGGGTGAAAGAGGAAAAGGTATGCAAGTAAATAATATAATAAACGTAACCAATGAGTAGAAATCAATTTTTTGTTTTCACGAGGATGAGGGTGAAAATATGGGAGTGATTTGTATAAAGGAAAAATATGAGGTTAGAGTATGTACATATTGGCAAAAAATATAATTATGGTGTAAGAGGATGAAAGAAGGTGTACATAGGTTTAATAAAACACACACCTAAGTAGAAATATTTAAATAAAATACCAAAATAATTATAAAAAATTCCTATATTTAGGCCATATATACAATGAAATATTTACACACAAAGAGGCCATAATATACTTTTATTTTTTTATTTTTTTGGCTCAACTAGCCCAGTGACTAGCTAGCTGAGGGTTTTTAAGAAGATATGGGAAAAGCCCCCTAACTCACACACGCCTATGTACAGTGAAATGGTAGGGATAGCCATAGCGTTTGGGTGAATTTGGTAGAGTGGAGTAACTTAGTATGGCAATTATGGAGAGCCAAAAAACGGCTATCATTAGCCCTCCCCCCAAGATGATGGTATATTCATGTACCATCATAGAGCATCTTTTCCAAAGAGAGTGCTTCAGAGTCCTTGACGAGATCTTCATTGTTTGGCCCCTCTGAATTTTGGTTGGAGTTACACTCATGGTTCATGTAACAATACTTACATGAGACAGCGGCCTTTGGACAGATCTTTGGTAGATCCTTTGGTAGAAGGCGACTCAAATAGGGCTTCAAGCGATACCCGTTTACCTTCCTGGAGTGCTCTTTACCATTCAAGTCCATAAGCTGATAGTAACTAGAATTGAAATCCTTCTTGACTATGTATGGCCCTTGCCATCTAGTTTCAAACTTGGCATCGAAACGATTTTCAAGTCGATTGTCATACCTTAGCACAAGCTCTCCTTCCTTGATGCCTTTGTCCTTCAGTTTCTTGTCGTGCGTTTCTTTCGCTTGTGTGGCTTTCCTCTTGTAGCACTCGTATGTTGCTTCTCTTTTCCACTCAAGCTCCACTAACGTAAGAAGTCGATCCATCCATACCTCTTGATCATCTTGTGCTCCTTTGCCATGAAGTCGCATTGTTGGAATGTTGAGCTCGATAGGCTGCAAAGCCTCTTGACCATAGACCAAGTGAAATGGTGTGAACTCCGTGGCTTCCCTATATGTGGTTCGATATGTCCACAAGGCACCATCCAAGAAGTCATCCCATAATTTTGTCTTGTTTTGCACCATCTTTCTAATGATTCCTGCAATGACACCATTAGCCTTCTCCACCAAACCATTTGACTGTGGGTAGTATGGTGTGCTATGACGATGTAGAATGTGAAGCTCTTCACAAACTTCTGTGAGCAAGCCCTTCCTAAACCCTGGACCATTATCAGAAACAATCTCCAAAGGTGTGCCAAATCTGCAACAAATGTGATTGTACACAAACTTGGTAACTGTCCTCTCATTCACTCTTGCCACACTTTGAGCTTCCACCCACCTAGTCATATAGTCTACAGCCACTAGAATGTAGAGTTTACCATTTTTTGTCCTACGCAGAGGACCCATAGCATCAATGCCCCACTTTTCAAAGGGTCCATTTGCAAGCACTATTTGCCTCGGGCCATGCACCAACCTTCTATTTCCATTTATCTGACAATTGTGACAGCTTTTACACCAATGTTGAACATCCACATGCAAGCTTGGCCAAACATACCCTGCAAGAAAAATCTTCTTCACAGTTGATTCTTGGGCAAAATGACCACCACATGCCTCTTCATGCAAACCTTTTAGAATGGCTAGAATTTCCTCGATAGTTGGTACTCTTCTGCACACTTGATCCTTCCCTCTTTGATAGAGGGAGCCTTCTAGGAAGAGATAGAAATTTGCCTTCTTCATGAGTCTCCTCTTATGAGCCTTCGTGAAGTCTTGTGGAAACTCACCCTCCAAAATGTAGCCAATAATGGGAGCCAATGACTCCAATCCCTGGTATCTTGGTTGCTTGACAGTTGCTGTCACCATGATGACCTGCACTTCTCTCTTAACACATGTAACTGCTTGTTGTGCAAATAAATCGGCATCTTCATTTTGTTTCCTCAGAATATGATATAGTTGCACTTCTTCAAACTGATTAAACATCCTACGAATGGCATGAACTTTTGTCCTTAAGCTTTCATTCTTGCATGCCCAAATGCCTAAAATCTGTTTAACAATGAGAAGTGCATCTCCCTTTACCATGAGACGTTTTATCCCTTAGTCAATGCACATCTTCAAACCATGAAGTAGTGTGTCATATTCTGCTTCATTGTTGCTAGTTGAACCTAGTAGATTGACCTTCTCTTTCATGACCACCTCTCCACTTGGGTGGAGCAACACTAGCCCTCCCCCTGCTTTCCCTGTGGCTCGTCGAAAAGCTCCATCAAAGAACAAGGTAAAAGCATTGGGAATAATTTTTGGTGGTGGCAATGGTAGGGTCTTTACTTGAGGCACCTTAATTTCCTTCTCATGTACCCTATAAGTGAGAATCCCTGCCAATTGTGCACGCACACTATCTTCTACCTTGAAAGAGTATTGGAACTCTTACAACTCCATAATCCACTTTGAGATCCTAGTACTAAGATTCATTTGAGATGACACCCAAGGGAACAAATTTTCTGCAGTGAGAATTACAAAAGGTTTTGGTAGCAGGTAGGATCTAAACTTTCTCACCGCAAACATGAGAGAAAGCATCATGAGTTCTGCTTCTGTGTAGTCTCTCTCCAAACCATTCATGACCCTACTAGCAAAGTAGATGGGTCGCATCCTTGTACTGTGGGGATCTTGTTGTAGCAACACAGCACCAATTGTTTCCCTTCCAGCACTAGAGCTAACAAAGAATGTGTACTCCCAACAAGGAGGCATGAGTATTGGTAGCTCTGACAAAATGACTTTAATGTTACAAAAATACTCTTCAAGCTCATCAGACCATGCAAATTCTACTTGTTGTGTCAACTTTTGCAAAGGATGAAGCAACTCCGAGGCTAAGTGAATGAAGCGTGACATATACTTCACCTTCTGAATGAAAGAGATGACCTCCTTAAGACTCTTCGGTGATGGGAGCTCAATAAGAGCCTTTGCCTTTGAAGGATCCACCTCAATGCCTTTATAGGAAACCTTGTGACCGAGCAAGATCACTTCATCCTCACCTATGTGGCACTTGTCGGGGTTGAGTTGACCTCCCATGTCATAGAGCTTCTTTAAACCTTCTTCTACCCTTTGTAGATGCAATGATTTTGAGCTATAAATGCAGAAATCATCAATGAACACCCTAATTGACTTTCCAAAGAATGCTTGAAACACCATGTTCATGAAACGTTGGAATGTTGCAGGAGCATTTGTCAGACCAAATGGCATGACTCTAAAAGCATAACAACCCCAAGGAGTGATAAAGGTTGTTTTCAATTGATCTTCCAATGCGATACCTATTTGAAAGTAGCCTGAGTAGCCATCACACACAGTGTACTTCTCATGACCAGCTACCTCATTTAGTATCTCATCCTGAAATGGGAGGGGAAAGTGATGTCTTTTTGTTGCCTCATTGAGTGGACGGTAATCCACACACACCCTCCACTTTCCGTTTTTCTTAGGAGTGACAACAACGGGAGAGACCCACTCTGAATTCTCCACTGGATAAATGAAACCTGCTGCTAGAAGCTTTCTTACCTCCTTGAGTAAAGCCTGCTCCTTGATGACTCCTAGCCTTCGTAGCTTCTGAGCCTTAGGTGTGGCCTCTGGCTTCAACTCAATTTTGTGTTGAACAGCATCTACGCCACACACATCGGTGTAGTCTTTAGCAAAAAGCCTAGGAAATTTCCTTAGCACATATTTGAACTCCTCTCTTTCATCCTTTGTAAGTGTTGTAGATAGCATACCTTCTAGCATTCTTTCATCTTCCACTTTTTGGTTCTCTTGGGAACCTACCTCCTCCAAACCTTGACAAGAGGTCTCTTGGTTGGTTGGCTTAAACCTTACCCCCATGACTTCGATGGAAGACTCCTCTTCAGTAATGCTGCCGCTACTTTCTTCTTCTGAAGTGTTATTAGTCCAACCTTCTTCCCTCTCACTTTGAGATGATTCTTCATGGAGCTCCTCTTGGCGTTGCTCCTTCATGTCAAAGACAACCTTCTTATGATTGTCGTTCCTGCAAATTAATTTCCCACTCTCCCAATCCTGCAAAGCTCGCATTTTCATTAGCCATGGTCTTCCTAGGAAAAATGGATAACCACTTCCCTTGGTCGACATAACATAAAAATCCACCGCTTTCTTAATGCCAAAGGCCTCTTCAAAGACGTTTTTACAAATGCCTACACACCTAACCTTGCTATTGTTTGCCATCTTGACCTTAATTTGAGGTGTCTCATGGATGTGCATGCCTAGTTTTTGCATGAGTCCCTCTGTCATGATGCAAATTTGTGCACCCCCATCCACTAGACCTTTCCTAACTAATCTCCCTTTTATGTAACAATCTAGCACAGGTGTAATGTCCTCATTCATTTCAACTTGTGCAATTTTTACAACAGGCACACTCTCTTTTACTTTTCTCCTAGTGCTAACTGCCCTTGTTAAATCCCTCCTAACTTGTGGACATAATGCAAGAAATTGAGGCCATGAGATATCAGGACCCTTACCTCTCATGTCTTCCAACAGGTTGTATGGAGCCATTCCATGTCCAAGAGGAAAGTCTTGGAGGTTGATATGACGTCGAGTCCTCTTAGCTTCCTTGGTCTCCTTTGCCTTCTTTTCTCGTCCATGGTCACTTTGTGATGTAACTCCTTCTTTCTCCTTACCTTTCCCTCGGCCACGCTTAATGCCATTTGCTTCCATGTCAACCTCTCTTGAATTTGTCACCTCTACCACATGCACGTTTGGGTCTGGCAAAGGTGGAACTCCTTCCACTCCTTGTGGAGGTGGTTTTGCTCCATTTGGCCTTTGTATAAGCCGTGGTTGCTGACTAGTTCCTTCACCTGCATTCATCACTGGGTAATTCAAGTTAGGTCTCCCTGGCTCCCCACGGGGCCAAGGACAATTATACATCCCATGTCCAGACTCATCGCAATTCCAACATTGCAAGACTCTCCTAGGTCGTGGGTCTTGCTCTTCAGACTTCTTTGCTTGTCCCTTTGGACCTACGGCTTGTGCAAGGTGAATTGACAAGCTGCTTAAAGATTCATTTAACTTCTCAATCACTTTCGCCGTTACCTCAGGAAGCTCCTTAGATGTTGATGCTTGTGACTTACCTTTGGGTCTAAGACCTTCTATTGGAACCTCTCCCCTTAAGCACTTGAGTTTCCTATACTTCTCAGCAGCCCTAGTTTTCGCTGCATCAAAAGTAGCAGGTGCACCCGCCTCAACTTTTACCTTAAGGTCAGGAAAGAGTCCGGCTACGAACCTCTCCTTCTTTAAAAATTCTGCACCATCACCAGGGTTAGCAACATTTCGTATCCATAGAGCCCAAAGACGTAGAAACTCTTGCTTGTACAAGTAGTAGTCATCTAAGTCCTTTTGCTTATGAGAAACAATGTCTTGCCATAGTTTTTGAGTGTTTTGGGGATCAAAGAAGTATCTCTTAAAACGATTCAAAACTTCTGTGTAATTCCCCTTAATTTCCTCAGGCAAAGAGTCAAACCAAGTGCTAGCATCTTTCCTAAGGACCACCTCAAACATTTCTACACGTTCTTGATCAGTTACTATCCTCTTGATACGGCAAGACATCTTGAAATTCGCTAGAAATAATTCTGCATCCTCTCCAGGCTCTCCAAAGAAAAGAGGATATCCAGACATTTGGCGTTGGCTCTCCATTGAATTGATTTCAAAGTGACGCGTTTTTGTTTTTTCTTTCTTTAAAAGATTTACAAAATAATATTTTCTAAATTGCAATCTATTCTACAACAAAATAAAAATATTCACATCAAATGACCTATGATAATCAATAAGAGGTAGAATGACAGGGTTTGGTGACGCGAGAATTTCTCCTACTCTTTGGGCACCAAACATGAATAGCATACGTTGTTGAAAATGGATTTTTCTACTAATTGCAATGTTTACTCTAATGTGTGGAGTGAAATGAAAGGGAAAAACCTGTATTCCTGGGCCATTATCCATGGTCTATGCATGACCTAATTCTTAAAACAAAACAAAAATATAGACGTCCAAACTAAGGTCGTACTTAATGAGAGGCAAAATAAAAGGATTTACTGATGCGTTTATCTCTACCAACCTAAGAGGACCTAAAATTCTACGAATTACTCGCTGAAATTGCAACTTAGTACTAACAATTATGTGTACCTTTTGCCTTGCAATGGGAATGAAGGGATCATACAAATTCTCGTGATTCATTAAAGCTACTTGATTATTCTAAAGGTCGAGCCTTCACAAAACATACACAAGCATGTTCCTCACTGGGGGCACCAAAATTGAGGCGGTCCGGGGCGGGCAACAAGAGAGGCGACCTCTAAACACCCCTCAAGGCTCCCGTGCTGCTCAATTGGGGCTGGGGCAACCACAAGCACAACACAACAACAAACCCATAGCCAAACCCAAACAAGATAGGGGCACCACCTAGTTATGGTATGAGAACTAGGACGCAAGAGAGATTTTGGCACAACCAAGAAGATGCACCACACAACACACACAAGCAACCTCACACCAAGACACACATGAAATGGACCAGAGAGAGCTAGAGCAAAGGGAAGAGAGAGAGGAAAGGATCTTGCGTAATACCTTATTTGTGACTTGCAAATGGAGATGGTTTGTTATGATGCTATCATAGAACTTGTACAAAACTCACTCAATGCTTAGTGATTGCTAAACATTGCCAAAACACACACACACTGTCTTAGGGTGTGGGAGACCTCTCACCACAATACCCTCTTACAATGGACAAAAAAATGGCAATGAAAAACACACTAAAACACTTTCTAAAATCAAGATCAACCGATAAAAACTCAAAATACACAAGTCACCTTGAATTCACCAAACCGTATTGCACAAATGGAAGGACGAAGATTTGAACGTCGAATCACGCCTTTGATGCACCAAACCTCAATTTATTGATGATGAAGGAGCATATACAATAGTGGTTTTGAGATTTGTGGAACTCACGCTCTCTCACTTACAATGTGTAGCTTGAAGGCTTCTCTCACACCAAGAGTGAAGCTCACAAGTGGTTGCTACACCTAAGTCTCTCCTCACGCATAGAGTGTTGGGGTGCTATGTGAGATATTAGAGGTTGTTTTACAAGAAGGAGAGGGGTCTATTTATAGGTTGGAGACCCCTCATAAAGATTATTGGAAATCCTAATTTACAAGCTAACAAATCAGGATTATGATTTTTTTGAATATCAAAACATTGCGGGCCTTCTTTGTCTGCTTGAGTCATGGGTGTGGGCTCAAAAGAGAGCATTATTGATGGTAGATAAGGTGAAAGTAAGTAAGGAGAGAGAAAGAGAGAGTGTTACTATACACATGTCTTGAGGTGAGGTGTCTTTTATGGTTAGGTCAATGCTATTTTGTGTTAGTATGTTAGTCGTTAGTAATCACTAGAAAGTTAATGTTACATTTACAATGGGTAGAGTGAGTTGATTTGATGAAGGAAGAGGGGTGAATTAAAAGAGAATCATTGAGATGGTGAAGCTTTGAAGAAGCTTGAACTCACCCTTGTGTAGATTGTGGAAAAAATGACCCCTGGTCTTCTTCTTCTTCTTCGCTTCTTTACGCCGCCGCCACCAAAAATCCTCAATTTGCAGAAGTTATCATGGTTAAGATGCTCAATTTTAGATATTTTTAGGAGAGGTAAATGAAATTGTAACATAGAAGCAATAGAGAGAGACATGGAGAGGGTGTATGTATGTAGAGGTTCATAAAATAACTATAGGGATGAGAGAGAAGGGTAATGGTGAAGAGGGTGGGAGAAGCCATGGAAATTGCAGGTTTGAGTGAGGGAAGGAGAGGGAGGGATGTGTAAGAGTGAGTAGGTGTGTGGAAGGGTGAGAGAAGACTAAGGGCTACTTGTGAGAAAAGTGGGCAGACTGGGGTCCACTCAAAAAATCATAGCTCACCGTTGGTAGCTCCAAAAATCATGAAAAAATTTGAGGTGATTATTCAGAGCGTGGGCTACATTTTCTCTTTTGACCACCGCTCCAAATTCGGAGTGGAGATAGGTGCCAAAATTCTCACCAAAAAGCCTGTTTTTATGCCTGCAAAAGTCTTTTAGTGGCCCCCTCCTTTGTTGAATTTGTACAATGCATCCAAGAGTGAGCCCCTCCTTTGTCATATTATAATACAAAGCATCCAAGTTGCCCTTGACCCATGCATGGAGGAGGATTATTGGTGAATAAAGAAATATATACATAGTGGGACTAGTGTATGGACTATTTATGGACTTTAGCTCAATGAGCACATGGTGTTAGAATAATGAGTAAAAATAATAATAAAAATATGGAGGAGTTATGGATATGGAAAGATATTGGAATCATATGATATGGTCCCTCCTTGAATTATTTTGGGTGAAAGAGGAAAAGGTATGCAAGTAAATAATATAATAAACGTAACCAATGAGTAGAAATCAATTTTTTGTTTTCACGAGGGTGAGGGTGAAAATATGGGAGTGATTTGTATAAAGGAAAAATATGAGGTTAGAGTATGTACATATTGGCAAAAAATATAATTATGGTGTAAGAGGATGAAAGAAGGTGTACATAGGTTTAATAAAACACACACCTAAGTAGAAATATTTAAATAAAATACCAAAATAATTATAAAAAATTCCTATATTTAGGCCATATATACAATGAAATATTTACACACAAAGAGGCCATAATATACTTTTATTTTTTTATTTTTTTGGCTCAACTAGCCCAGTGACTAGCTAGCTGAGGGTTTTTAAGAAGATATGGGAAAAGCCCCCTAACTCACACACGCCTATGTACAGTGAAATGGTAGGGATAGCCATAGCGTTTGGGTGAATTTGGTAGGGTGGAGTAACTTAGTATGGCAATTATGGAGAGCCGAAAAACGGCTATCAGTACCTTGCGGGGTAATTTCACACACTCGATATGGTCCCTTACCAGCGTATTTCAATTTCTTCTTTTTATTACGTACCCCATACATAAGAACTTTATCACCAACGTTGATGTCTTTATCCTTTAAATGGCTATCAAACCACTTCTTTCTCCTATCCTTCTCCACTAGAGCATTTCACACAGCTAATTGCCTCTCTTCATCTAGCCTTTCCAAGATATATAATCGCTCCACTAAGGGGTTACCATCCCAACCTTCTTGAGAAGCTACTCGAAGACTAGGAATGACAAACTCCCATGGCATAACTGCTTCTTGGCCATACACCATCTTAAACGGTGTGCAATTAATAGCAACTTTATACGCAGTACGATAAGTCCATAAAGCTGATGTAAGCTTTAGGTCCCAATCAGTGTGATGAGCCTCAACTGTCTTTGTCAAAATGGAGATGAGAGTTTTGTTGGTACACTCAGCTTGGCCATTTTCTTGGGGATAATAGGGTGTAGACTTGTGGTGAGATATCATGAAGTTTGATGTGAGTTCTTTTATTACTTCATTTATAAAATGAGTTCCATTGTCACTCACAAGTTCAAAGGGGCATCCAAAACGTGTGATAATGTTCTCAAAGAGGAACTTAGCTGTTGTTTTTGCATCCGCCTTTCGTGTTGCTTTTGCTTCAGCCCATTTGGTTACATAGTCGGTAGCCACAATGATATATCGTGATTGCGTGTTACGTGTAGCCGGACTAATCGGTCCTACAAAGTCTAAGCCCCAGTTTTCAAATGGTTGGGTTACCTTGATGGGATGTAGAGGCATCCTATCACTTTTTTGTGGCTTGTTGAAGCGTTGGCATTCATCACATCCCTTTGCAAAAAGTGATGCATCCTTAAACATAGTGGGCCACCAATAGCCTGACTGTAAGATCTTTCGGGCAGTCAACTTTCCTGAAAAGTGACCACCAGCTACGCCCATGTGTGCCTCTTGTAGAATATATAAATACTCATCCTCGCGGGCACAGCGTCTAAGAACATCATCTTTTCCTCTCTTATAGAGAGTTCCAACCAGTAAGCAATAGGGTTCGCATTCCTTGATTAATTTTCGAGCTATATCTTTTCGCAGTTCTTTGGGTGGAAAACCATTAACTAAGAAGTTAACAATCTTTTCACTCCATTTAGGCATTGCCTCAACAATGAACAAAGGAGTATCAGGCAATTCATCATCAACCCCCGTAGGAGCTTCTCCATTAGGGATACGAGATAAATGATCCGCCATGACATGTTTCCTCCCAGGCCTCACAACAACGGTGAAGTCAAACTCAAGAAGAATTAACAACCATCGTGTAATTCCACCTGTGGAACACGACTTGTTTACCAAATATAGCAATGCTTGATGATCAACATAAAACACAAACTTGGTAGCAAGAAGGTAATAGCGAAATTTCTTTACTGCATAAATCATAGCTAGACCTTCGCGCTCTGTAGTAGTGTAGTTCATCTCGGCATCATTTAATTGGCGACTTGCAAAGCTAATAGGGTAGTCCAATTTATGTTCTCCTGGTTGAGTTAGAACACACCCAATAGCAAAATTTGATGCATCAATATGCACATGAAAAGGTACATTCCAATCAGGTGTTCGCAGAATTGGAGCACTTGTTAGGGCCTTCTTTAATAACTCATAAGATTGATGACATTCTTTCGTCCAGTGAAACTCGATAAGAAGCTTATACAATGGACGCGCTATCTCGGCAAAGTTTAAAATAAACCTTCGATAATAACCAACATGGCCCATAAATCTTTGAACTCCTTTATAGTTAGTAGGTGGTGGAAAATCGGCAATGGCTTTAATCTTACTCTCATCTGTGGATATCCCGTTCTTGGACACTATATGCCCTAGAATGACTCCATGCTTAACCCAAAATTGGCATTTGAAAGGGTTCAATGAGATGCGATAAAATCTGCACCTTTCAAATATTTTTCGTAGATATAACAAATGCTTCTCTCAAGAAGAATAAACACAAAGGTCGTCTAGGAAAGCTTCACAAAACTCCCTTAGAAATTCTTTAAACGCAGTGTTTATTAATCGTTGGAATGTAGCAGGGGCATTTGTTAAGCCAAAAGCCATAACACGAAATGCAAACACTCCAAACTCTGTGATAAAAGCAGTTTTAGCTTGGTCCTCTAATGCAATTGTGATTTGATTGTAACCAGAGTACCCATCTAAAAAGCTATAAGCTTCCTTGCCCGCAACTCTTTCAAGCACATGTTCTGAATATGGCAAGGGATAATGATCTCTCCTAGTAGCTGCATTAACTTTCTTGAGGTCCACGCACACTCTTAGTTTCCCATTCTTTTTTGGCACAATGACTATTGGAGAAACCCATTCTGAGTGCTCAATAGGGTATATGAATCCACATTGGATAAGTTTTTCAATCTCCTCTTGTACAATTTTGGCGTACTTAGGATTCATTGGATAGGGTCGTTGTTGGACGGGTTTAGCAGTGTTGATCATGGGAATCGTATGTTGCACCACAGAAGGTGGAACGCCCTTCATGTCATGATATGTCCAAGCAAAGATATCCTTGTATTCCTTGAGGAGCTCCTTAAGTAAAAACTCTTCAGTTTCGGTAAGGTCTTGAGCAATAAAGACTGGTTTAGACTCCTCACCTGGTTCTGCTAATTCTATCTCTTTAACTACCGCTGGACCATCATAGACTCCACTGCTTCCATTGGTAGGTATTCGTTGGGCTTTGGCATACACAACCTTTCGCTCCCCCGTGGTATAAGATTTAAAATGTTCAGGAGCCGTATGTAAGTCAGCAGGCTCTTGTCCTGACAGAGACCTTTCTTTTAGTTCTGCCTCCTTTTGTTGTTGAGCGAACTCTCGGTTTTGACGTCTTCTTATAGTTCGACTCAATTTCGGCTGTGTAACCTCCAATTGAGCGAGGTCAATGGGTCGTGGGCTGCATCACATGACACTCTGGAGATGTTTACCCCAATTGTCTACTAGCTTTCGATGAGCATCACATGCCCCTAGATAGCTAAGCCATTCTGCAGTAGATCTTTCCTTGTTTATCCTAGCTCTCACATTTGCTCGATATTGTCGTCTCTTATATGACCTTTGTTTCTTGTTAAGGTTTTGATTTTGGTAAATGTTTGAACTCGACTCGCCTGATAGGTCTTCGCTTGTATCTTCTTCACTCTCATATAAATTACCATAGATGGTCATACTAGGCCTTGAGTGTTCAGTTTCTATACTTGGTTCACTCGATGTTTCCTCAGGTTCTGAATCCATTTCTCCCTGAGATTCCGTTTCTGATGTGTATTGGCCTGAAGCCTTTGAGGAATCATCGGTTTCACTCTCAGGTAGGTGTGCCTCTTTCTTATCATCGGATGTTACATGCGCTACACCTAACATGTTTACTGGTGCAATGTGTGGTATCTCTTCCCCATCTGGTGTTACCCAGGTTGTTCCTCTAGCTCCCCATGTATCTATAGTTGCCGCTAGGTGTACCCAATCGAGATTGTCTGACTCAGCCATTCCGGGTAGGATATCCATATAAGGAGAGTTCTCCCCAATATCCGTGTCTTCATTACACGTGTAACAATACTGTAATGGAGCTGAGTGAATTGTTGTGTCTGATCGATTATCAATGATGAATTTATTTCCTAGAGGATGCGTTCGACCACTTAAAAGATCAACTCAAATGACAGAGTCTTGGAACTGTAAGTAGACGTGGTTTTTGGACCAGTCATGCACCATTTTTGCTTCCCTCATGAATGGACGCCCTAAGATCATCTCAAATGACATAGGATGCTTGGAAAAATCTATAACAATGAAAGTCTGCCTTACCTTGTGTCCCAAGACCTTGATCCTGAGATCCTTTAGCATTCCAATAGGCGTAACAATAGATCCATTAGCCATTTTTACCACTACGCTTGTGGCTTCAAGGTGAGGTCGCCCCATAGACTCCCAACAACTCTTTGTCACCATGCTGACACCCGCACCACCGTCAAGGACCCCCTTTACAGTTAATCCTTTAGTAGTGATTGGTAGAGTACCATTAGATTCATCACCTTCAAAGTATTGCCCCAACTTGTTAACGGGTACTTCAATTACAGATTCATGTCCCGCTAGGTCAGATGGTGGTGCTAAATGTTCCTCATCATTCATTACCGAGTCAGGTTTGTTCATATGTGCAAACTGTGGTAATCCGGCCTGTAATTCTCCATTGAGGAAGGCTCGAAGAGCTGAGACTAGCTCGGGGTCTTTATATAGTTTGGACATGATGGTGGTTCTAACTTCTGAAGACATGAAATCCATCAATTTGGCAACATTTAATGGCATCTTGTGGGACGTAGGACGCTGACAAGAGAATGGTGAAGATGGAATCTCCACTTCCTCAAGGGGGTCGGGCATTCCCTCACCAAACATTCTCTCTAGTAGGAAAGGTGTGTGTCCACTTTCAGATGTCCTACCCTCACTCTCTTCCCGAATGATACTGGGTATAGCTAACGGCCTGTAGTTCTTGTGAGGTTGAACTTGTGTGGGAAACACTGTGTCCGACATCTGGATATGTTTGGGTTCAGGTTCTAATGTTTGTTGAGTTTCTTCCACCAAACCCCTCAGTTGTTAGACTCGTTCAATTTCCACTGTTGGGTTTGGATAGGTTCCAATCTTTCTCTTGCAATCCTCATTTTTTGTCTCTCGTGGCTTATCTTGGGGGTTCGCAACTGGGTGGTTTAACTTTGAATACTCTTTTGGTGTTCGTCGTAATTCCCTCTCGTGATCCTCCTCACTGGCTTTTTCCTTTGTAGTAATAGTTTTGGTCTCCATGGTCTCTATCGAATCTGAGTCATCCTCAGGGTCATTCATATACACGGGATCCTCTCCTGTCCCTATGTTAGTCTTTGAACTAGGTTTTGAGCTAGAAGCATTAAGGGATTTCTTTCTTCGTGTTTTCTTCTTTCTCGCTCGGCCAATGGATGCAGCATCTCTCTCTTCGAGGATGTAATTTTGCATCGACCGTGTGAGTGCATTCACTGGTGCTATGTTTATAGTTGGTGGTGTCCCATCAACAATCTCTATTATGTTCAATGGTGTGATTTTCGGTGCGTTTGGATTGTTAGGACACTGTGCGATCAAATGATCTATGCCACAACGATTACAAGTGAGTATTGGCATTGCCAATGCACTCCCTTGACTTGTTTGCATTAGTGCGGCATTCTTTTGCATTCTAATGGGGCACTCAACTACTCGATGTGCTCCACCACATTCGTAGCACTGAAGAGGTGGTCTCCTGGCAAAACTATTAATGTTTTGGCCTCTTGCTGCTAGCGCAGTAGCTTGATATACTGGTTTGATTTGTCCCCGATGGTCTTCCATATAGTACATGGGACACTCCTCAAGCATGTCGACTCCATAGGTGATACTAGAGTCTATGTCCTCTTCGCAATCTACATAAGTACTAGATGACTCGCAACCTATTTGGTTCATAGGTGTAACTCTTGGATGAGGGGGTTGCGGTCCTAGCACTGGAGGTGGCAACGGTGTGGTTTGGACCACATTTTGGGTTTTAGGGACCATGTGCTGTAATGGCAACTGTTGCTCCGTGGGTGGGGTAGGCATCAATGCAGGAACTCGAGGTGAGTCTGCCCAAGCTATAGGCGGTCTATTTTCCATGATGCGTTTAAGCATTAGGCAATCCTTCGCTTGATGGCCATACCTACCACACGCATTACAAGTCCCGTTAAACTTTACTCTGAAAGTAGGGCATTCACTCGTAGTATGTGGGCCCAAGCAGATTGAGCACCGTTGCTGCTCCCTTCTTGGATACATATGAGTGTTTTGTGGAGCACGATTACCCCTAAGGCTTTCTTGGATGGCCTTGGTGAGATCTGCCAAAGTCATCTCAGATATCGTTTGCTCTTTCACGATTGGCTTTATCTTCATTGGCTCATGCCCTGATGCTTGCGAGCTAGTAGACTTCGGCTCGGAAGACACTCTTTCTCCTGCAATCATTAAATTATCCTCCAATTGGATTGCATTCATAGTGACTGCTTCCCAAGTAGTGATACCTCTAATGACTAGGCCATTATAAATACTTTCATGTCGTAGTCCCCTAATGAATCTATCGAGCAATTGGTTGTTGTTGAATCGCTCGTTTGGATTGCATCGAGAATTCAAATTCTTTAGGCGACTAATGAAGTCTCTCACGGATTCACCTTCTTCTCATTGGGCTTTCTGGAGCTGAGAGGCTACACCCCAAAGTACTCCCTCTCGTATGTATTCTTTTAAGAACAGTCTCCTAAGAGTAGAGTAGATCGTTTTCTCTTCTACTCTTAAGGTTCTATACCAATCTCCAGCCTTTTCGCTTAGGGTCAAACTCAAAGCCTTACACTTATGTAGCTCATTGTGCTCTTCCAAGGAATCGCACACATGTTCAAAGACTTCCATATGCTTTCTAGCATCTCCGTCTCCACTGAATTTCTGTGTGAGCTTAGCTACTTGAACTGCCTTGCTCCTAGGCTCTCTATCAGGTGCACTACACATGTTTTCCGCAATAGAGCGACCGATAGTTTGAGCAAATGCTGCCAAATCTCCTATTTGAGCAGGTATAATGGGTGTATGTGCTCCTGGAACCACATGTGAGATGGGAGTTGGCCTTGGCCTTGGCATACGCGGCTCTTGGGTCCCATATTTCATATGGTGGTGTACCAGATGGTGGTCCAAAGTTTACAGGCGTGGCCCTAGGTATAGGGGGTGCCTGATATGGCATGTTATTATTAAATGGCATGGCTCCACTTGTATAAGAGCTTGGATAATGCCATTGTGGATTGTAAGCTCTTGGAATAATCGGAGGTGTAGGAGCTACATGAGGCTGAGGTACAACAGGTGCACATGATTGATACATACATGTAGGTATAGTTGGGGGCACTGTGCTACTAGGCATCGGCGCAGTGTTAACAAATGAACTCCATGGTGTACTTCTTGTCATGCTCACCACTCGGATATGCATGGTAGCCGTAGTGTCATTAAGAGAAAGATGAGCTAGATCTGGGAAGGTAAAGCTGCCACTTGTGGGCTCAGATTGTACTGAGGCTCCTGGCGAAACAACATATGGAGGATCAATGGGGCTCACTGAGGGAGTCTCCATTTGTGATAGGGTTGGTTGGTTGGCCTTTCTCGTATCCAATCATACTCCCAATTTTCGTTTAGGAATATCCCATCTAGGCCTGACGTGCTGGAGGTTTCCCTCGAAGTGGAAGCATTATTGCTCCCCATCGCTTGCCCCTCCGTGATTGCTACCTTGGGAGCACTCGGTTGCTCGGCTGGCATGATTGTTGTCATAGGAGCCTTTGCTTTCAGGGTCGACTTTGTTCTAGCCTTCGTAGGTTCTCAATTTCCCTCTCCCTTGTTGCTTGCATATAGCGTTCGATCTCTTGTACTTCGGCAAGACTCCTACCATCGGGTAGTAAAACCTCAGAGGGAGATAGTCCTAAAGGATCAGGAGGTGCAGTGGATGGAACATTCACATGCACACTCTCAAGAAGCATAGGGTCTATTTTAGGGATGAATGACGAATTTACTTCCCCACTCCCTTCATTTATTTCATTAACCGCATGTTCAGAGCGAGTAGCTCTACTAAGGGTCTCTTTTAAGCGGCTAAACACGCTGGACCCGGGCCGTGGGCCCATGGCATGCATGTCTTGACTTGAACTATCAAGGTTTGGTGTAGGATACCCCTCCATGACTTCGTAGTCAGAGGAAGAATCACTAGACGCGATATGAGGATCTTGGGTCACGCTACCTTGAATCCCGGCCGAAGGTCCAGAACCTAGGGTGGAGGAATAATGGGTGCCCGCGTAAATGGAGGCACTACCAATATGCTCGTGCTCTAACACTTGTCCAGAGCGTAGGTTCATATGACTTGGATCCCCTAGAAGTGTCAGTGAGTGCCCGTGAAGGCTGCTCACCTAGTATTTTTGGGTGTTTTGCAACCCAAGTCTTTTCTTATTTTTTTTTATTTTTTTATTTTTTGGTCCTTTTTTTCTGACCTAGCTATAGAATAGAACGTATGATAGCTCAAAACGAGCGTCTTGGTCAGAGGGACGTGCCGTGCTTTACAGCCCTCTGTTTGGTCACTTTATGCCCTCAGAATCCCTAAAACCGTCAATTTCTAGTAGGGAACTATGCCCAAATTAGAAAGTCTAAGGGTGCAAGTGGGAAGAGAAGGGAGGAGAGTGGAGGACTTGCCCCACATGCTCTCATTCCCTCTTGAGGGGGTAGGGTATATATATAAGAGTGAGTCTAGTATATATCATAAGACTGAGGATTGAGGCCTGGGCCTGGGCAAATGATCCCAATCCCGATCAAAATTTTAGTGTAGCCCCCCATTCACTCACGCTTAAATATTTTTGGTTTTTTTTTTTTTTTTTTTGAGGTGACGACCGCGCGCGGTTTGGGTGACCCTTTCTTGGCCACACACACTGTCAACACCTACCTAACCTCTCTGTCAACAGCTCACAGACAACTCACTACCTTATCTACTTACTAACAGTGCTGCTAACCACTAACTAATCTACTAACTAATCTGCTAACTGCTTACTAACAGTGAGCTAACTGTCCACCTACTTCCTCTCTCACTACCAAACTGTGCAAAGACTGTGTGCAGGCAAACCTTAACGGAAAACTGTGTACAAACTGTGTGCAAACAGAAATTGCTAACTGTCTACCTACTTATTCATTCGCTGCGAACAAGCTAACGAATACTAATTGTGCAAAGACTGTGTGCAAACAGAAAACACAACATTATGCAGAAATCACAGAACTTGCAGACAGTACAGAAATTAACAACTTGCAGAAAAATAACTCATTCCTCTTCCTCTTCCTCTTCTTTCCTACTACAAACAACTCATAGGAGAAGCACAAAGTGCCTCTTGGGCTTAGTGCAAGGCGATTCCCCGGCAACGGCGCAAAAAATGTGCGCTCCTTGCTGCACTGTCGAAGCAAGGGCCTTGCCTAACACTGTGTGCGAGCCACAGACGGCTCCAAGCACACAACTAGCTTAACTAGTAAGCTCAAAAGAGGGCAATGGTGTGTCACTCACCGCTCTATGCTCCTGCCGTGGAGGATTCCTCTCCGCGAAGAAGAGGGAGACGCCGCTACGTCGCGCTCAAGCGCTTCACCGCCGTCGTGCCGCCGCAATGCTCGATCGCACTCTCTCTCTCTCTCTCTCTCTCTCTCTCTCTCTCTCTCTCTCTCACACACACACACACACACACACACACACACACACACACACACACAAGGAGGTGAAGAAGAAGAAGATGGAGATGGAGATGGAGCAAGAGCACTCTTCTATTGCACAAATGAGAGAATGAGTGAATTTTAGGTTTAGTTGGATTTTATATGAGCTCACCCCATTCACACTTGGGCGCCCATGCTTAGCCAACTAATCCCTTGAATGTCCCAGTTAGAGTGCGCCTCTCATCGGCGATCACTCTTACCCTTTTCCTATTGGTCCGACAAGCCCGGTACCTGACTCTACCAAATACATAATACATGTCCGTCGCCGGTGATGGGGTGTCCGTGAGCCGTGAGGGTTAACATTGTTAGTTAGGGGCTCGTGAAAAAAGAAGTTGTGATTGGCATTGCCTCAGCCGACATGTGTGCCAAATATGGTGTACATCAAGCACAAAAAGTTCTTGAGGAGCTTCTTGTACGGAATGTCGGCTCTTGGAATGCAATGATGTAGGATATGCAGAACAGGGGAAGGGCCATGAAGCTCTGGGCTGTTTTCAGGAGATGCAAAGTGAGGGCATCTCTTCGGATGAAATCACCTATGCTTTGGTCTTGAAGGCTATGCTTATATCTTAAATGCATGTGGCATTATGCAAGACACTAACATGATGATGGAGATCGGGGTAGACATGATTGATATGAGAAAAATATGAAAGATGAAGAGATCATGACAAACACGACAAAATTTGATATACAAGAGATTGTAGAGATGGAATGGACACATGATTTGCAAAGAGTATGATAATTGCAAGGATATTTATAATGGATATGATGGTAGTGGCAATGATGATGAATGCTAAGACGATAGTAGGAGGGATTGAAATGATAGAAATCCTAGCTCTTCAAAATGGAATCAACCACAGAAACTAAAATTGGTTTAAATCTTTACGAAAGTTCTTAACGGCTTTCTATCTGAAATGTAGTCTCTTCGGAACATGTTGATTACATGATTCACTTATATAATGCTGTGACAAGAACTTCAATAAAAAATTAGACATACAAATTCACACGGCTATGGCACGGACTTGAATATCAAATTATCAGAGAAATTTATGTTCGTTATCTTGTTCTTGAGTACC
Source organism: Adiantum capillus-veneris (assembly GCF_014529385.1). NCBI lineage: Eukaryota > Viridiplantae > Streptophyta > Polypodiopsida > Polypodiales > Pteridaceae > Adiantum > Adiantum capillus-veneris. Next base: position 13,859,136 of record NC_140940.1, read on the forward strand.
ATGACTATGTAGTAGGAAATGGAGAACATGGTAGGGCACGACTTCTATTTCTTATAAATTTCGGAGAGACACAATGTCGACTCTCAACCATACTCTAGTATGGCACTCATGTAGACCATACACTATCTACTTTCTTGATAATTTAATTTTTTTATGTGATGGAAAGTTATAACTACTGTTCTACTTTTGTTTGTAGTTATCAAAGGCATATTTTTTTGAAGCGCTTACTTGCTCAAGCGAAACCACTACAAATAAGGTGAGTGATCTATCTTGATGTATACGGTGCACTAGTGCTTTACACACAAAAAATAAGAGTATTTGATAGTAACATAGCAATTACAATCTGATTTTCACACAAAAAACTATGTTTCGACAAAATCTTTTAAGTTGACATTGATATATTATTTTTGAAAAAATAAAAAGCCTTTTAAAACATCTTAAGTGCGTAAGTGAAGGGTGAATTTAGGAAATGAAAAGACCTATGAAGGTGGAAAGTCAAAAGACTTTTTGTATGCACACAAAGAGGTGATCTACTTCACATTAGTGCATTTGTGTTTTTCTCTCCTTTATTTTTACTTTGGCATCTTCTTTTCTTTAAAATGTCATTGCACTATGTAGGTAGTGATTCTTTTAATTTGAAGCAATTAGGAATACCTTACATTAATATGTGCCAACGATTTTTTTAAAAATATGCACCTTATAATAGTATGTGCCAACGATTTAAATATGTACTAAGGCTTACATCATTATGTATGTGCCAACGATTTTATTTATTTTTATTAAAACACGAATCTTGCAAGATCCAGGTTGCAATGTAGCAAGGCAATCTACGAGGGGCACAGGCAAGAGGGGGCAGCCAAGGGCAACATGTGCAGGCAAAGCATGAGGTAGCTTGGTGAGGGGCAAGTCGGACCAATGCACCTACAAGGCAGAGCAGTGTGGACGACAGAAGACGAGGCAACAAAGGTTTTCTTAATTGCAAAATGGGTCTATTGCAGTCATGCTAGCTCTCTCAAAGTGTTGGCTTAGCTCAATAGGCTTACTTCTAGTCAGGAGATTGCAAGCTCGATCTATGAATGTTGCATGTTAACAATATGCAAAGTGGAATCATCGAAGAAGAAACTTTGAAGATTTTGCCTAATAGTTGAGGAGTAGGGGGTACCGGCTGTCGCAAATTCAAAAAAGAAAACGAATCTAAGGTGATGCAGAGAGTGGTTGCAGGTGGTGGGGGCTGCCAAAAAAACACCCGCGTGGTCGGGGGGGGGGGGGGGGGGGGGGTATTTGAGGCGCGCATGCAGGGCAGGCCACGGTTGCGGAGAGTGGTTGCAGGTGGAGGGGGATGCCAAAAAAATACTCGCGCGGGGGGAGGGGCGCTATCTAAGGCGCACGTGCAGGGCACGCCACGACTGCGCCCAGAAGGTGGAAGGACACATCTAGAAGTTGATATTTTTTTGTAATTGCATTTGGGCCAATGTGAAGCACACAAGTCACTTGTCCGGTTGGTGTAGAGCAATGCCTTCTGAGTTGTGACTCTAATTAGCTGGGGTTCGAGTCTCTCAACCACGCACCCTCGTTTTAGGGGAGGAGAGTAAGGCCTTCATAGAATCGAAAGGTTGCAAACGAGAGGAATATTCCCAAATAATGAATAAGTAGGTAGAACGTGCCAGTATTTTACTATAATAAATTGTCACGAGAAGGCCAACCAAGCAAGGCTAGTTTTGTGTATATTATTACTAACCAATCATAACATTTGTGTGGCTTACTCACACGACGGGTGCCATTCATTAATTACTTTATTGCACACAAATGTTATAATTGGTTAGTAGCTGCAACCTTTGAGAAAATACCATTGACGTGGTATTTTCTCTAGGTTGCAGACGACGTCACGAGGATGACAGCGCAGTCGTAGGCATCCACATCAATAGCACACAACAACAAGGTCGCGCTGGCGAGAGAGAGAGAGAGAGAGAGAGAGAGAGAGAGAGAGAGAGAGAGAGAGAGAGAGAGAGAGAGAGAGAGAGAGAGAGAGAGAGAGAGAGAGAGAGAGTGCTTGAGAAAGGGGGGGGGGGGGTCGGGATTTTTTTTTTTGGGGGGCGGTTGCTTCCGCTTTTCCATTTTTTGAAAAAATAGTAAGTTTGCCTGCTTTAGAAATTGAAAGGTCATTTTGTACTCAGCATTCTGTCAGATTCTACATAATAAAAAAAACTCCATGATGTGGCTGCCCTATTAGGGCGTACATACTACTCTACTGGCACACTAGTAAAGAAATTTCTTTACTAGATGCTTCCCCAATAATCTCCCCGCCAAACCCCTTGTAAAAAACCCACATCACACCCCCCCTCCCTCCCCCACGTGCCCCTATGCTCGCACCGCTCTGTCAACCTCCCTCGCCCTGCTCTTGGTCCATACCTGCTCTTGGCCCAGCCCTGCCGTTCCTGCCAGTCGTATGAAGCGTGACCCACCGGATTTCTCCCAAGCCGTAATACATTGGCGTTGTAGAAAAGCTTCATTCACTTGAGAGTCAATTGAAGCATCATGTAGCAAGTGTAATGCATCCCATCTCCCAAACCACTTCTTTATGTCTTGCATCCATCCCGTGCTCAAGATCTTGCTTTTATGCGTCTTTTGAACTTTTTTACTTGCTTCCCATGCAATTGTAGGAAGTCGATGTGAGGGGTTTTGACGCATCTTTATCATGTACTCCACAACCCTTTCCATGCCCATAACCTCAATTGGAAGAGATCCCGAGTCAAGAAGTAGGAGCATATATGGTGTTTGTGTCTTAACTTGGAGAAAGTTTGTAAGAAAACGCTTTTGGACATTCTCAAACTCTTTCCAAGTAGACTTTGAGATGCTCCCGCCCCACACTTCAACTCCATAAAGAAGAACCGGTGTCACCAATGCATCAAAAAGATACTTCTTGAGAACCCAACACTTGATGTTTCCCGCATTACACATGTTCTCAAATGCATAATATGCTCTCTTTCCCGCTTCCAAACGACGCATCGCACATTCATGCCACTTGTGATTGGATGGAACCTCAAGGCCAAGGTACTTAAAGCTCTCAACAACTTCAAGTGTCTCATTGTTGTACACAATGCATGGCTTCTCCTTATGGTTGGTTTTCACAAGCATAACCTTTGTTTTGGATTCATTTACAATCAGCCCACTATGCAAGCAAAAGTTCTCAAGGACAACCATAAGCTTTTGTGCATCTTCTAAAGTGTGTGCTAGAAGCACTACATCATCCGCATACAACAAAAGCATGATTACCGCATTGCAAATAGTGACCTCTTCAATGCCTTCTTCTTGCATAAAGTCAAGTACCATTTGTTCCAATTGATCGATGCATAGACCAAAGAGAGTTGGCGACAATGGACATCCTTGTTTAACCCCAATAGTTCTTACAAAAATTTCTGAAATTTCTCTTCCCATGCGCAATTGACAAATCACCTTCTCATAGATTCGAGAAACCGCAAGCATAAACTCACTTGGCACTTGGAGTTCTTCCATCCTTCTCCACAAATTGTTACGTGGAATCATATCAAAGGCTTTCTTAAAGTCCACAAAACAACAATACAATTGCTTGCCTTTCAACCGACTTTCCTCCATGAGAACACGAAGAGTGACAAGATGATCAATGGTGCTATGGCATCGACGAAAACCCGCTTGTCCCTTTGCACGCTTGTCATTCTCTTCAGCCCAATCACTCAATTTCATCTCCATTATACACCCAAACAACTTTGCCATAAGAGACCCAATCATTATAGTCCGGTAGTTGCTTACATTCTTTACATCCCCTCCTTTATGCAAAGGCTTAACCCAATTAGTACTCCAATCATAAGGCATACCATGTTGAAGTGCAAGGTTGAACATATCACACATCCACTCATGGGTAAAATCTCCCGTCCATTTGATCATCTCCGGCTTGATACCTTGAAGATCTCCCGCTTTGCGAGTGGCCAACTTTTCAAGCCCACCGCATACATCCTCAATAGTAAAAAAAGACGGCATACATGGGAGTGAACCATAAAATGGTATTTTTTCAGTATTTGCTTGCTCATATAATTGCCTACAATGTGTGTACATATCCACTAGACTCAAGTTACCAAAATTCTCAACCCGCTTGCCTCTCAAGTTTCTGCAAAATCTTCCACATGCATGTGCCTTTTCTTGGACTTGAAATTCTTGTTGCTTTACTTCCCATCTTCTTCTCTTCTTTTGAATCAATGCTTTGTATGAATGCAAATGACTTTGATAGTTGTCTTTGTCCATAGTTGCATCAAGCTTTATCAAGGACTTTCGAGCATCTTGACATTCTTTATCAAACCACCTTTTGCGTGATCTATCTTTGTTGATACCATGGAGATGCTTTATGGCAAAGCATTCTTCCACACAAGAACAAATAGCTTTCTTGAAAGCTTCCCATTTAGTTTCCAATGGTGCATCACATTGAAGCTTTGTCATCCATAATTTTTGCTCAACCATTTCAATGTACATTGGTGCCCGTTTGAAATCCATACATAGTGATAACTTTTCTTTCCTTTGGCTGAGATTATCATGCTTAGTTGCTTCTCCACATGAAAGGTCAATACATAAGGTGCGATGGTCGGATTCCGGGGTCCATTGACCAAACATAATACTCTTTATGCGATACATGATGGCTTCAGAGAGTAGCATATAGTCAATCACACTATCCCCATTATGTCTCCTACATGTAAATCCATTGGTTCCACTCCACAAAGATACACCATTGGCAATGAGCATACCCGTGCTATTACACATGTGTAAAAGTAACTTTCCATAGTGATCCGGCTCTTTCTCATCCATTGAAGTACAATCATACAAGTGAACTTCCTCCAACTCCCTTGAAATGTATGGCATATCAAATTGTTGAGTATCATGTTGCAATGTTTTTGTGCGAGCATTCATATCCCCAAATACAATAACATCACCTTCACCTTTGAAATAAGCAATGTCCTCTTCCAAATCATAAAATGGTTGATCTCTATCCATGCAAGCATAAAAGGGAGAATCATGATGAGGAATGTAGCAACCGGCTACAAAAATGGGTGCTCCTTTTGGTGTCATAATTTTCAGCCATACATAACGTTTGTACTTGTCATCTTTCACAATTGATACAAAATCTTCCAATCCTTTCTTAACCATACATGCTAACCCTCCTTGTCCTCTTCGTTGCTTGAGATTCTTTGACCACATCAATGAATGTACATTGTAATCCTCCAAGCCGTTAATCCTTTGTGTATCATGCTCCCAAGTTTCAACAAGAAGTACAACATCGGCTTTGCTTGTTAGTTCATCAATGCCAACCCCCGCATTCCATGGGTATCCATTACAATTCCAAAAGCATATTTTCAATTGTAACTCGGTCTCATAGGTCACGCATCCCTATTTCCTTGAGAGACTTGCCTCCTCCTTGGGCACATTTTCTTCATGAGAGACCTCCTTGTTTTTATTATTCTTTTCCTCATATGCCTTGCGACGCATATTTTGTTGCTTAATAGTGCGATCTTCACATACAAAACATTTTGTATCCATCAAATAGATCCAACTATTATCAAGAATAATCTTTCGCTTGGTCTCATCCGGCATGGTGCATACAATTGGCCGTTCTCCCGAGCGAGGAGCTCCTTGCTTCCCCACTCTATGTGCTCCATAGACCATAACTCCGGACATGCCAAAGTGGGTTTTGAAGAAATCTTCAATAACAATGGCAAGAGAAGGAGGTGTCTCTAACTTCTCTTCGGGAATTCCATGAATAACAATGTTCTTGGAACGTTGCTCCCGTTCCTTCAACTCCTCCACATCCACATTCTCAACATTCTTTGTTTGAACCATAGCTTGCATGAGTGAGGAATTAGAAACCACATTGCTAGCACATACATCAGCCCAAGACTTGTTTGTGCATACATTTTTCATGTCGCATACATCCCGGCTCATAGTGTCAAATTTCTCCTCTTTTAATACATGGTCATGCTCTACTTTGCTCATCCGCTCCTTCAAAGCATTCAAGTCCACAAGAGAGCGTTTACATTCCTTGACTTCCTCTTCAAGTTGCATCAAACGTGTTGTTTGCATCTCAAGTGTCCTCTTGAGATTCTCATTCTCAACCACAAGTACCCTTAGTGTGCCATTCTCCATTGCAAGTGCTCGTAAGTCTTCGCCTTGTTTGTTTACGGTCTCTTGCAATGATACCAAGTACGCCATGATCATGGTTTTCGATGTCGTTGGTTGGGTGGTTGTGTTGCTATCTCCACACTTAGGAGATTTTGGATCATTTTCCACAATGGTTGTGGACCTTGTTGAAGAAGAAGAACCCTTGCGAGTGCCGGAAGACATTGTATGTAAAATAGGAGATGAGAATCAATTTTGTTGAACATGTTCACTTCGGAAATGCTGCTACAGAAACGCCTTCCATAACTCTGAAAATTTCTTTCTTTACATCAATGCGTAGAGGACTTCGTGCTCTTAGATTGAGGCTATAGATCACCCAAATCGGAGTTCGGATGAAGAAGTTATGATCAAAAGAGTGGACTGTTGTCTACTAGGTCAAAAAACGGCTACGTTTTGAGAGAGAGAGAGAGAGAGAGAGAGAGAGAGAGAGAGAGAGAGAGAGAGAGAGAGAGAGAGAGACTTTGCCTTACTCTGCAGTCTCAGCTCGTGCGACACAAAGTGCCTCAATTAGAGAGAGAGAAAGAGAGAGAGAGAGACGAGATGCAACACTCTCCTAAGCAGTGTGGGTAGAGAGAGAGAGAGAGAGAGAGAGAGAGAGAGAGAGAGAGAGAGAGAGAGAGAGAGAGAGAGAGAGTTCTATTATCGTCCTGGGAGGTCAAATATAACCTATGAGACCAAATGAACATGTCACGTGGTGTGAGTGGAGTTCATAAGTGACTCTCGATGCTCAAAAATGGCTGAAATAAGTGTCGCAATAGAGAGTCCACATCGTGGTTGGGAGAGGAAGGTATGTAGGGAGAGATCATGGCTGAATATATGGGGAAAAGAGGACCTAATGTGGTCAAAAGTTGAGCACTCAAGTAGTGTGTGGTACTCACTCTCTTGCACTTGACGAGGGCATAAGGTGCAAAGTCGATGACACTCCTCGCCAGTGCCCCAACGTCCTGTCTCTCAGCGTAGAGAATGGGAGCTAAGACGAATGGAGGCAATGGTGCGGATCGCACTCAACGGGATGGGCTCAAGGATGTAGGAATGGGTTCGGTTACCTCGTTCCGAGAAGAAGAGAGATTTGTAGTTTGGGGCAACGTGTGTGGTGTAATGGCTGAAGCGAGAACCTCCGGATTTCTCCCAAGCCGTGATACATTGGCTTTGTAAGAAGGCCTCATTAACTTGGGAGTCGATCGACGCATCCTTGACCAAGTGACATGCATCCCATCTTCCAAACCATTTCTTGATATCAAGCATCCACCCCGAACTTAGTATTTTGCTCTTGCATGTCTTTTGAACCATTTGACTTGCTTCATATGCAATTCTAGGAAGTCGATGCAAAGGGCTACGTTGTGTCTTACGCATGTACTCCACAACCCTTTGCATGCCCAAGACCTCAATGGGAAGCAATCCGGACTCAAGAAGTAAGAGCATGTAGGGTGTTTGTGTCTTGACTTGGAGAAAGTTGGTGAGAAAACGCTTTTGGACATTCTCAAACTTGGAGAGAGAGAGAGAGAGAGAGAGAGAGAGACTACTGGCCCTACCCGATCTCCTCTTGCCGACTGCTAACGAGAGCCAGCCTTGGATAAGAGAGAGACCGCCCTTCCGCAACCGCCCCCACCGACCTCACAAAGCTTGAGAGAGAGAGAGAGAGAGAGAGAGAGAGAGAGAGAGAGAGAGAGAGAGAGAGATGTGTCAGCCTCTCTCTTTTTCCCTCACCGCCATCTGCCAGCCAGTTTACGAGTCTGTGACCACCATTCGGCTCTCCTTTAGATTTTTTAGGATTAGGAGCATCTAGTTTGCATTCCACTCAATTGGTCTTTTTTCGAAATCGTGCAGACATACTAGGGCGTTTGAATGGAAAAAACGTTTGAACGACATACTGGCTCGTATCAGAGTTTATTCATTAGTGCACTAGATTCTTTGGAATCTCATCATTTGCTCCTAAGGACTTTGCCTATATATCAACGACCTGTAAAAGGCATAGAGGGATTCGAACACAACTCCCTAAATGATCGAACCTATTGGATACTCCAATAACCATGCGGCTCAATGCATGTCACTGACCTTGCGGGATTTGGCTAATAAAATATAAAGAAATTGAACTCCCGTTGTCATGTGGGTGTTTCCTCCTGCTTTGTCCCAGCCTCGCCTTTGATTGTTGCTTCATCTTTGTCCTCACCTCTGTCTCCGGTTCTTCCTTGCCTTTGCCCCCTTTGCCGATGCAATGCAGTATCCCCCGCACAGAGATCTCCCTAGATTCTTTTTATCTTTTTATTTTCGAAATGTGTAGAACCTATTAGGGCGGTTTGTGGTTCTGAACCAAAGAAAATACACGTGGCTAACTCGAAGGACTGAACTCAGTCGTTGCAAGGTGTTCATATGTCGAAGGATGTCGCCAACCGATGACTGTCTCAAAGCTTCTTTTTTCTCCGGCTGTTCCATAGACATCACGGCACTCGTTTGCTCCAAGCACGAGCACGCCGTATTCATCTGCGCTGCATCTTTCGGTGATTCTCAGGTCTCTCTCTCTCTCCTCGTCGGGGATAGTTTCCTACGACGTTAAAACTCTCTTCTTCTTCTTCTTCTTGCCCCCCACCCCCCCTTCCAACAACAACAAAAAAAAAAACAACAACAACGACACACACGCACAACGAGAGAGAGAGAGAGAGAGAGAGAGAGAGAGAGAGAGAGAGAGAGAGAGAGAGTGAGGTATCTACTGAACCTCTAAATTATAAAATGTGCAACATATGCCTTTGGTAAAATTTCAGTGTCTGTGCTGCCAGAAACCTAGGCCACAGCCACCAAGGATCACATCAAATGTCAAATTCAACCTTCAGTTTTTGAGGCGGATAAAGGTGGGATGTTGTCAAAAGAACACGAGCATGATCATCATGAAATGCTGAACGACGATTGATCTCTTTCAGGAGGGAAGATCAGGAGAGCGACCCTCCACAGGATATTGCCGAAAGAAGGTGGAAAGGGATCCATCAATTGTTGCTGAAGAAGAAGAAAAGCGGGAATTTTATGAGTACGTATGGCTAACCCAGGATTGGAACTACTTGCTTTTGTGGCATTTCATAGCTAAGCACATGGTTGTACTCCTTTCCGGCAGGCATGCTAATCATTTGTGTTTGTGCTCATAGTTCCAATAGTTTTATCGAGATTGAGATGAGAAGGCCCGTGCTATTGGTGGATGGCTACAACATGTGTGGTTATTGGTCAAAGTTGAAGAAGCATTTCAAGAAAGGTGACCTTGAGTATGCTCGCCAAATTCTTGTTGACGAGCTGGTGGGATTCAGTGCATTAAGAGGTGAGTTTCTAGATTTAATTTTGCAATTCACCCCCACCTTGTTACCTTAATGGTATTTGCTTCTTTAATGCATAAATGTTGTGTACAAGAGACCATCCCTGAATGCTTATGCAATGATGATGGTACTTTTGATGAAGAAAAACCAGTAGATAACTTGGCACTGTCTGGTTGATGCTCAGGTCACCCCCTACCAGACGGCTCCTTGTCTCTCCTACTGCAAGGCACCTATTGGGTTGGTGTGGATAGGTCTAGGGCACTCAAATCTAGGTACTCCTTTGCTGAAATTGACCTTCACTTGGCAGAAATTGCAGATCTTGTGGACCGATCTGATTCCTTGGCTACTTGGTGCTTCTTAAGGTTTCATTTTAGTGGGTATTAGTGGCTGATTCCTTGGCTACTTGGTGCTTCTTAAGGTTTCGTTTTAATGGATATTAGTGGCTAAATTTGCAGATCTGCTTTGCTAGCTGCCAGCAGCTCAGGTTAAGCTGCATCTGAGTGCCCTAGGGTGGTGTGGATCAATCTAGGGCACTTAGATCTAGGTACTCTATGGCTGAAATGGACCTTGAAATTGCAGCTCCTATGGACTTGTCTCATTCCTCATTACTTAGTGCTTTATTAAGGCTGCTCCTTGATGCTACTGGTCCTAGGCTACTAACCAACACTGTTAGTTGCCCGATTCCACCTTGTATAAACGATTATGCAAGGAGGGTTACGTAGGGGTGCTAGTTAATATGGTGAATCAGTTTGGACATGAAGGTCTTGCGAACAGGCTCACAAAGGTGCTGTTAGTAGATCTCCTAGGCGTACCTAGTCTACGGGCTGGATCTAGGTCACCATAGCATGTCTTATGGCACATCGAGACAATGTGTACATGACATCCATCTAGTGCTATGTGTTTGATGGATCTGTTGTTAAAACCTCCTGGAGCAACTCACAGAAGCCAAGGAATTGTGAAACCCCAAGGATGTACCTCCAAAATCATCAACGTCTACTCGTAACATTTATAGAGGATGTACCCAAAAAAAGAAGCTCAGGACCAAGGAAAATGTGATGTCCTCGTGACATTTGCAAGAAAAACATGTCGACACATAGTGGCCCACTCCTCAAAGAGACATTCGGAAATCCCATAGACCATCCACAAAGAATTGTGCAGACAAGATCTCAAATGATAGGACATCTGCTGGTGATGCAAAACGTGTTGAATAGTCAAACTCTTTTGCAAACTGAGGAGACTCACTCTCATGCTCACCCTCAATAGTGCCTACTGTAAGAGGCACTTGTGACTGAATCTCCAAGGGATCCAAAGCCTGATGAATTTGCCTATTCTGGGGCAACTAAGGATGCTCCAGACCTCATGCTCTATCCCTGTGTCCAACTGCCTTGGGACCTTCTCTTGATGTTGGTTTAGTAACCTCTCCTCGAGAGGTCTGTCTAGGGCCTACTGTGCCTCATCCAACCTATGTCTCACTACCTGTCTGTAGACAAGGATAGGTTATGCGTGTCCTTGTCTACTTGCCTGCCACTGTCTTTGTTTGTGTGTCTGATCAACACTGTGCTGCTACTAAGAACTTTGTTGCTATTGATTGAGACCCTTCTGATCTCTATCATGTTGTGTTAGGTGCAGCGGAAGTGAATGTTGAACTTTGCTCAAGATGAGTGATCCGATCGTGCTCAAGGTTCCTTTTTTCTTATGGAAGGGAGAGCCTTCCGTTCCTTAATGAGAGAGTGCAATCGACACAAACAAAGTGAATGGACACTGTGCGTGAAGGTGCTGAGACTGAGAGAGAGAGAAGAGAATATGTTAGGTGCAACGGAATGAATGTTGTATTTTCTCAAGATTAGTGATCTTTATTGCTCAAGGTTCCTTTTAGTTCTTAGGGAAAGAGAGAGCTTTCCGTCTTATGGAAAGTGCTATGATCACGAACAAAGTGAGAGGATATTGTGCGTGCAAGTGAATGAGACTTAGAGAAGGAGAGAGAAGAGATACGACACCTGAGAGTTTGTAAAACCCTCCTCCGAAGGCCCCACTCTCATCGGCGAGAGTGGTCTACTTTGATTGCACAAAGGTGTACAAAGCGTATGCAATGGACTGATGCAATGGGACTATGCCGAGGACGACGACGGTGATGACGATGACGACTTGATGGCTGAAATCTGTGATCTTCTAATCGCCGATTTTCGGGGCTGTTTCGGTGGCTGAAAATGACTGTTTTGAGTGCGTTTTTATGGCTGAAAATGGGGGAGCATGTGCAACCATCTTGGGGGCTGATCTGCTACTGAGTCTAGGCTGGAAATTGGGGTTCTCCAAGGCTGAAATCTGATGATTAAAAACGCTCAGAGGGCTGGTCCAAAAACGCTGAAATGTGGCAGCAAAGAAAACGTTGGTCTGTTGTGGTTACCTAGCGTTAGTGAAGGCTGATCCGTACCTGCTGGATATGCTGCAGCAAACGCTGAAGGGCTGAATTATACAAGCTGAGAATCTGCCACAAAAACGCTGAGGGTTGGTGGTGGTCTAGCGTTAGTAAATTGCTAAAGCTGGGGCTGATTCTGTCGCAGGAAAACTCCGAGGATGGGGCTGATTTGCAAGAATCTGCTAACGCTAGGGTAACGTGGTTGATGGCGATGACTGCAAGAGAGGAAACGCTAGAGATGGGAGATGGATCTTGATGCTGAGGGGGGTACTGCTGAGAAGTTGCCCGTTGAGCGGGAAGCTCGTGCTGCCTCTTCTGCCAGAAAGTGCTAACTTGGGTTTGCTTATATATTAACTTAGCAAAATTGCCCTACCTACTTTTGTTGGAAAGTCACTTAAAAATAATAAGTGAAAATAACCAATAAATAGGAAAATAGGCTAAATGCATTGGAAAATTCCCCTAACTGATGCTAATGGATTCTGATGGGAATTCCAATGATCATGCTGTGTGCAACCGAAGGAAATGCATCTATGCTAAGTGACTGGGTATGCACGGTCTACGAATAGACTCACAAAAGTGCCAGATCACTGCTAATTTAAACTTGACTGAACTGACTGAACCCTGCTGTGGTGTAGCTTGTACACGGACACATAGGGTTGGGATGTGTCACGTGACATCCCCTCCTTTTCAAAGTGAGGTACTGGTACCGAGCCGTATGGCGTCGAGGGAGATCACCAACAGCATCCGGAATCCTGGAAGGGACTCTTTGCTGGCCCACTCTGATTTGTGGGTCGTGCGGTACTTGAACTTCATAAAGGTCTGCAACGCTTGCTTCTTTGGGCCGCGCCGAAAGTGACTCAAAGTCTTCTGAATCTCCTTTGATGCTTCAACTTCGTCGACAGACCTGCTTCTGTCGTCTTCAAGAATCTCCATGGCTGAAAATTCCTGAAACCATCTCCAACACAAAATCATGAACATACCCATTCCATGTAAAGTGAAGGAAAAAAATATTGTCTTCTGTATAGACTGTGTATGCAATGTAGATGAACATAGAGACAGGGTGACAACCCGTTCATCAAACACATGCAAACAATGAGATCGCATCTTTTCTGTTTGATCGAAATCAATCAACTGTGGCAAATCACAGTGGAAATGCCCATGCTTGGTGCTCATACAATCATGTGCTCTTTCGGAAACTGTGTCATGCCAAGGAAGAGACATGGAATGCGACTTCCTTACATACAAACTTTTCAGCTTTTCATGAACAATCCGCATACATTCGTGCTCATCCATGAGAGAAACGTGCTCAACATACAATATGTCATGCCTAGGAAAAGGGATCACATAACGATGCTGACTAAAATACAGGAAACCGTCACGAATGAAACACTCGAACAATGCGTACGTATCAATCATGCGAACACATAATACTTCCTGTGATGGTTCTTTGGACCAAGGCATGAGAGCCAAGATCGCTTCTTCTTGAATGATCGAATTGTCTTGTGGGGGTTCTTTGGACCTCGACTCGAAAGCCAAGATCGGATCTTCGTGATTGATCGAATCTACAACGAGGTTAGCTTCACTAGGAAACGCATCCACTAACACCACATCCTGGTGAACAATCACATCTTCTTCATGCAATTCATCATGCTTGTGAGAAATCACATCTTGATCATGCAAATCATCATGCTTGTCTTTGTCATCCAAATCATTGGCATCCAAATCATCATGCTTATCATTGGCATTCAAATCATCAGGCTTATCATTGTCATTCAAATCATCATCATGCTTCAAACAATCATGCAAATCCTGTGTATCCTGCTTTGGAGAAGGAGAGACGGAGAGAATCTCCTTTTCGTGATTCTGTGCAAAGTACGCCTGTACTTGAGAAAAAAGTACATCTCTTTGTTCTGTCGGTCGCTCTGTTCTTTGAGGGCTTTGTTCTCACGATCAAATTCTGTTTGTCTTTCTTTGGCTTCCAAACGTGCTTGCTCGCTCTCACGCGCTATGGATGCCATTTCTTCTTTGTATTCACAATCTATGGTTGCCCTTCGTTCTTCGTAAGTCTTTCTTTCTGCTTCGTCTTCTGCATGTCTGCGTTTCATTTTTGCCATTCTTACTGTATTTCTTGCTTCGCGTTGTAAATTCTGTTCCATAAACAACAGCTTCAACTCCTCCATTGGAGTTAGTGCAATCGGTGTCGTAGATGGGGAAGGGTCAGAAAAACCTCCTGGTGGGGAAAATTCTTCGTCGCCTCTCTCATGCTCATCACCTCCAAGCGAAGTATCGATTCCGCTTCGAGTGATGATCATTCTGAAGTTGTGGGTTCTTGTAGGTTCTTGTGGGTTCTTGGCATAGTTACCAGGAACGGGAAACCGGAACGGGAACGGGGAACGGGAACGCAGAACAAAATGCCATTCCCTGTTACGGGTACTCACGTTTGAAACACGGAACGGGGATTCGGAACGGGAACTTGGAATGGGAACGGGGAACGTAGACTTGAAAACGGCCATCCCCTGTTACTATGGTTCTTGGGGGTCTTGGGTTCTTAAGTTCACGAGGAACTTGGGTTCTTGAGGGTCTTGAGGTTCTTGAGGTTTTCTTTTGCTTGCAAATCGCGTTGGAGAAGGATCTTCTCTTCTGCGGGCGCACCCCTTGGCGGCCTTGCGCTCACACCAAGGTTGCTTTTTCCCACCTCACGTCGATTGGCCAGCCACTAAGTGCACGGTCCGCTCTCAATGAGTGAAAAGAGACAAGGGGAGGCTGGACAAGCCCTTCTTTCTTGGGATTCTTGTCACTCTTCAACAAAACACGATTAGGAATCACCACGCCCAAGGAAACTTGGGTTCGTGCGATCGCAACAAGCAAAAAAAATTCTTGTGGTTCTTGTGGTTCTTTCCTTGAGTAATGCAGAACACTTCCAAAGCTCTGATACCAATATTAGGTGCAACGGAATGAATGTTGTATTTTCTCAAGATTAGTGATCTTTATTGCTCAAGGTTCCTTTTAGTTCTTAGGGAAAGAGAGAGCTTTCCGTCTTATGGAAAGTGCTATGATCACGAACAAAGTGAGAGGATATTGTGCGTGCAAGTGAATGAGACTGAGAGAAGGAGAGAGAAGAGATACGACACCCAAGAGTTTGTAAAACCCTCCTCCGAAGGCCCCACTCTCGTCGGCGAGAGTGGTCTACTTTGATTGCACAAAGGTGTACAATGCGTATGCAATGGACTGATGCAATGGGACTATGCCGAGGACGACGACGGTGATGACGATGATGACTTGATGGCTGAAATCTGTGATCTTCTAATCGCGGATTTTCGGGGCTGTTTCGGTGGCTGAAAATGATTGTTTTGAGTGCGTTTTTATGGCTGAAAATGGGGGAGCATGTGCAACCATCTTGGGGGCTGATCTGCTACTGAGTCTAGGCTGGAAATTGGGGTTCTCCAAGGCTGAAATCTGATGATTAAAAACGCTGAGAGGGCTGGTCCAAAAACGCTGAAATGTGGCAGCAAAGAAAACGCTTCTGTTGTGGTTACCTAGCGTTAGTGAAGGCTGATCCGTACCTGCTGGATATGCTGCAGCAAACGCTGAAGGGCTGAATTATACAAGCTGAGAATCTGCCACAAAAACGCTGAGGGCTGGTGGTGGTCTAGCGTTAGTAAAATGCTAAAGCTGGGGCTGATTCTGTCGCGGGAAAACTCCGAGGATGGGGCTGATTTGCAAGAATCTGCTAACGCTAGGGTACTGTGGTTGATGGCGATGACTGCAAGAGAGGAAACGCCAGAGATGGGAGATGGATCTTGATGCTGAGGGGGGTATTGCTGAGAAGTTGCCTGTTGAGCGGGAAGCTCCTGCTGCCTCTTCTGCCAGAAAGTGCTAACTTGGATTTGCTTATATATTAACTTAGCAAAATTGCCCTACCTACTTTTGTTGGAAAGTCACTTAAAAATAATAAGTGAAAATAACCAATAAATAGGAAAATAGGCTAAATGCATTGGAAAATTCCCCTAACCGATGCTAATGGATTCTGATGGGAATTCCAATGATCATGCTGTGTGCAACCGGAGGATATGCATCTATGCTAAGTGACTGGGCATGCATAGTTTACGAATAGACTCACAAAAGTGCCAGATCACTGCTAATTTAAACTTGACTGAACTGACTGAACCCTGCTGTGGTGTAGCTTGTCCACGGAGACATAGGGTTGGGATGTGTCACGTGACAGAATATGACACCAGAGACGTTGTAAAACCCTCCTCCAAGGGCCCCACTCTCGACGGCGAGAGTGGTCTATGCTATTGATTGCACAATCTGGTACAATGGAAGATGCAAATAAATGCTTGCTATGTCGATGTCGACGGTGTGGACGACGAGGACGAGACTATGGCTGAAAACTGAATGCTGAAACTGGTTCTTGTCGTATTGTTCTTTCTCCGCTAAGTCCGATGGTTCTTCGGCTGAATATGCTATTGCAAAATGCTGATTCCTGCTGCTACATACGCTGATGTGCTGGATGAAAAAATGCTGCTCAGGGCTGATGAAGACGCTGAAGTGGATGGCTGAAAGTCTGCTTCAAGTCTTGACTGAAAAAGCTGGCTTATTGAAGCTGAGAACGCACGTTGTTATGCTTCCTGAAAATGCTAGTTCTAATGGTTGAGAAAAACGTTGGCATTGCTGATGGGGAATCGTTGTGGAAGGTGGCTGAAGTCTGCTGATCTTGCTTGTTGAAAACGCTGAGGTTTTCTTGTAGAAAATGCCAGAGCTTTAGGTAGTCTTGCTTGAGAAGAGGGGAAGGAACCTGCTGCACTTGTGCCTGTGTTCTCCTTGCCCTTCTGTTGCCAGATTGTTAGGTGCAACGGAAGTGAATGTTGAACTTTGCTGAAGATGAGTGCTCCGAACTGTGCTCAAGGGTTCCTTTTACTTACGGAAGGGAGAGCCTTCCGTTCCTTTAGTGAGAGAGTGCAACGGACACAAACAAAATGAATAGACACTGCGAATGAAAGATGCTGAGACTGAGAGATAGAGAGAGAAGAATACGACACCAGAATGTTATCAAACCCTCCTCGGAAGGCCCCACTCTCTATGGTGGGAGCGGTCTACTATTGATTGCACAAATCTCTACAATGCTTGGACTTGCCGACGATGTCGACGACGATGAGGACGAGGATGAGACGGGCTGAATGTCACAAAGTGATGACGTGGTTACAGACAACAGAAACCCTAATTTTTGCCAAAAACCCTAAAATTCCTGCAAACCCTAAATTCTGCCAAAAAACCCTAATTTTCAGCAAACCCTAAATTGCCGGGGAGATGCCACGTGGCAGCTGGTACGGATTTCCGTGATTTGCGGCGCGTTTTGCGGCCAGCCATACTGATTCTGCTTTTTTTCTCTACGCAATGAGAAAGAGCTTTCAAAAACTTTTGACTCTCTGTGAGAGAGAGAGAGAGCATTTGCTTTTGCTTTCAAGCTTTTGGGGCTTTGCTTTTGGCATCCCTTGTAAACATTTAAATAAGTGGTTTGGGCCTTCACTTCTCAGAGCATCTTGACGCAGAGTCTGAGAGTGAATCCCGAGCCACTCTCGTACTTTGAACTGATTAATACAAAAAGAAATACCGAAAGGGGCGCTAGTCTCTGGGGCCAATATCTCTAGGCACGGAATTCCGCCGGGCCAGTGCAAATCTATTGTGATCTGTGACTTGTTTTGAAGTGGTTATTTGGTGCTGTCGCGGTTGATTCTTGACTTGGAGTGTCCAAGTCTGTTACAGTGGTATCAGAGCACGACCGATTTCTCTTCTACGGGAAATCCGATCCCCAATTTTTTTTTCGCGGCACCTATGGCTTCAAGCAAGGATCAGTCGACTCCCTCTGCATCTGGAGATGCGCGCAGGGATCACAACGAAGATTCCGGCAGAGAGTATGGCCCGCCTCGGCCTACTCAGGCGGAGCGGCGAGAGATGGAGCGTCGTCAATTGATTGGCGATGCAACAAAGATGATGCTCAATTTTGCCAAGGACCCGAAGATGGCAAAATATATGAGCCAGACCTCTTTGGAAGAAGTGCAGATGGAGCGGCAGAGAACCACAATACCACTCTCGAAACCTGCTCTCAAGAAACCTCCTGCCTCCAAGAAATATACGGAGAAGGAATTGGAAGACGTGGTTGATGCACGGATTGCTCAGCTTTTTGATGTGCAAAAGAAAGACAAAAAGCACGGCAAAAAGCAAAAGAAAGGCGCTGACTTCCCGGGATATTTGGGTCGTCAGTCGACATTCGACAAGGCAAAGAAACAGAAGAAGCGTGTCAAATTTGAAGGAATACCCAGTTGTTCTTCTTCTTCTTCTTCTGACATTTATTCTAGCTCTTCAGACTCGAGCGAAGAAGACAGAAAAAGCAAAAAGCGAAGCAAGAAACAACGCTTCGGAAAGGGAAAGAAAAAGGCAAGGAAGTCTAAATCTCGCCCAGTGAGAGACAGTTCTACAGAGGACTCGTCTACAGAAAGTTCAGACTCCGATAACGGCAACTTTTCTTCGAACAAGAAGAATTTTTACAAAGCCAACCAATATGACGTTCTCGAAGATAAAAGCAAGAAAGTCCGAGAGTTTAAGGAAGGTGGCCACGCGCTTAAGTTTGATACTTTTTCGGGATACTCCGATGCTTCGAAGGCTTTGTCTTTTATACAATAGTTTGACATCGCTTTTGCGGGAGGACGCTATTCAGAGCACTCCAAGATTCAGAGAGCTGCCTCTTACTTTAAGGGGAATGCTCGCACTTGGTGGTCCACGCTTCTATTAAGCAAGACTGTGCCAGTTACATGGCTGAAATTCAAGAGGCTTTTTATTTCTTCTTGGTTGACTCAAGAGTTTGAACGAGATATACGAGCTGCTTGGAACCATCTTCGGATGACCAAGAGCGATACAATAAATACTTACTGTGAAAGATTCTAGAGCTCTTTTCTACACGCCTCTTCATTCAAGAAGATCTCATTCAGAGAACAGATTGAGCGGTTTACCTTGGGTCTACCTACAGAGATCCGAGACCACTGCTTGAAACAGAAGTCAGCTTCTATTTAGGAGTCGATGAGTCAAGCGAAGCGGGGCTTTGCCATTCACTCTGGCAGTCTGACTTACCCCACAGATGAGGTCATGACACAACGAACCGAATAGACTTCTGGGAATGAAAGTAGAAAGAGAAAGAGCAACCCAGAGAAAAAGGATGCACGACCCAAGCTTACTCCTCAGGAGAGAGCTCGCTTCATCAGGGAGGGGAAGTGCTTTGGATGCGGGGAACTTGGACATATCACCGCGAAGTGCCCTAAAAAGGCACATAAAGAACGAAACAACAAGGACGACGAAAGGCTTGAGAGTTCGAGAGCAGCTGAGGACCGTGTAAGAAAAGGCAAGATGAAAACAGGACTGGTTCCAGATTATGTGGGTATCGATCCCAACACTATGGACGAGAGTACAGAACTTTGCCGAGCTTGCGGCAAAGTGAAAGATCAAGAGGCCCTGATCTTCTTTGATGGAGGAGCCAAGGCCAACTTCATTTCTCTGGAACTGGCGGCGCGGCTCGAGATCACTCCCGATCGGATGGGACCACTTGCAGAGGCAGTTCTAGCGGCACCAGGCAGGGACGTGGCCATTACACCTGTTATTGGCAAACTTCGGCTACATCGCCGGGGGTATTTGGGGCATGAGGACTTCTTCATAATGCCTTTGGAAAGTTGTGATGTTCTCTTAGGGATTCCCTGGTACCACAAGAACAACACCGTGGTCGATTATCGTGCGAGGAAACCGACATTGACTACAGAGAAGGGCAGAACCATTGTACTAGATATTAAATTGAAGGGCGAGTCTGTCCCTATTGTATCGGCTTCGGCCATTTCTAAATTAATGAAATCCAGTCTGTTTGTTTACTCGATCTTCATGAAAGAGTTAGTGATGATGATAGGACAAATATGTCTAAACTTGTGTCACGTGACACATCCAACCCTATGTGTCCGTGGACAAGCTACAACATAGCAAGGGTTCAGTCAGTCGAGTCAGTCTAGATTTAGAAGTGATCTGGCACCTTTTGTGAGTCTATTCGTAGACCGTGCATGCCCAATCACTTCGTATAGATGCATATCCTCTGGTTGCACACAGCATGATCATAAGCATTCCCATTAGAATCCATTAGAATTAGTTAGGGGAATTTTCCAGTGCATTTAGCCTATTTTACCTATTTTTGACATTTTTCACGTATTATTTTTAAGTGACTTTTGTTGGAAAGTAGGTAGGGCAAATTGAGTAAGTTTGTATATAAGCAAACCTAGACTAGCACTATTTGGCAGAAGAGGCAGCAGGAGCACATGCCCAACAGGCACCTTCTCAGCAAAACCCCAACAGAACCCCCCCAAGAGACCTAGCGTTTTTGCTTCACAAGCCTAAAGCTAGCGTTTTGGATCAGATCAGCCCTGGCGTGTTGGTGCACAGCAGATCAGCCCCGGCGCCATCGCTACACAGCAGATCAGCCTAGCATTTTTGCATTTGCAGAGCCACGGCTACAGAAGGACCAATTTCAGCCCTAGCGTTTTTGGTTTGCAGCACAACCTCAGCGTTTTTGCAGCTTTACCGGGACAGAACAGCAAGGAACATTAGCGTTTTCAGTTTTCAGCAGTTAGCACCCGCAGATCAAGTCCCGAACCTCGCAGATCTCACCTTCCCGCAGCAGTTCCTCGTCGCACGGTCAGTTTCCGCAAGGTTTACAGTTTCAGCGTGGCAAACGCAGATTTCAGCATCTGCGTTTTCAGCGCGTCGTCGTCGCATCGTCGTCATCGACATAGAGTCAGAATTCAGCAAATAGAAGATTTGTAGATTTCAGCCCATAGCATTTTTGGACAGCAGTACAAAGATTGCATATTTCAGCCCTTAGGTCGACTTTGTCATCATCGTCGTCATCGTCGACATAGCCTAGACTTGCATCAGTCTCATGCATACCATTTCTACCAGATTGTGCAATCAATAATAGACCATTCTCGCCAACGAGAGTGGGGCCTTCGGAGGAGGGTTTTACAACGTCTCTGGTGTCATATCTCTCTTCTCTCTCTATCTCTCAGACTCATACACTTGCACGCACAATGTCCATTCACTTTGTTTGTGATCATAGCATTCTCTCATTAAGAACGGAAGGCTCTCCCTTCCATAAGAACAAAAAGGAACCTTGAGCACAGTTCGGAGTACTCATCTTGAGCAAAGCGCAAACATTCACTCCGCTGCACCTAACATTGGTATCAGAGCTTTTGCAGTGTTTTGTATCACTCAAGGAAAGAACCACAAGAACCACAAGATTTTTTTTTTGCTTGTTGCGGTCGCACGAACCCAAGCTCGCTTGGGCGTGTCAATTCCTAATCGTGTTTTTTGAAGAGTGACAGGAATCCCAAGAAAGAAGGGCTTGTCCAGCCTCCCCTTGTGTCTCTTTTCACTCATTGAGAGCAGACCGTGCACTTAGCGGCCGGCCAATTGACGTGAGGTGGGAAAAAGCAACCTTGGTGTGAGCGCAAGGCCGCCAAGGGGTGCGCCCGCGGAAAAGAGTAGAACTCGGGTAAAGAGAAGAACCTTCTCAAACGTGATTTGCAATCAAAAGAAAACCTCAAGAACCTCAAGACCCTCAAGAACCCAAGTTCCTTGTGAACTTAAGAACCCAAGACCCCCAAGAACCCAAGTTCCTCGTGAACTTAAGCACCCAAGACCGTCAAGAACCCAAGACCACAAGAACCCACAAGAACCCACGACTTCAGGATGGTCATCACTCGAAGCGGAATGGATACTACGCTTGGAGGGTGATGAGCATGAGAGAGGCGAAGAAGAATTTTCCCCACCAGGAGGTTTTTCCGACCCTCCCCCTTCGCCATCTACGCCAAGGATTGCGCTAACTCCTATGGAGGAGTTGGACCAGGAAAGAGAAGCAGAAAGAAAGGCCTACGAAGAAAGATGGGCAGCCATAGATCGTGAATACGATGCAAGAATGGAAGCCATAGACCGTCAGTACGACTTGGAAGAAAAAGAAAGTCAAGCAAGATTTGATCGCGAGACCAAAGCAAGAATGCAAGAGATGTTGCGACTCTTTTCTCAAATGTAGGCACAGATGCACCAGGATCAAGAAAAAGAGACTCTCAGTCTCTTCTTCTCCCAAGCATGACACACAAGATTTGCATGATTATGAGAAGCATGATGATAAGCATAATGATGATCTGATTGACAATGATAAGTATGATGATTTGGATGATAAAGATAAGCATGATGATTTGCATGATCAAGATGTGATTTCTCACAAGCATGATGATTTGTATGAAGATGATGTGATTGTTCACAAGAATGATGAGTTAGTTGATGCTTTTTCTAGCTAAGCTAACCTCGTTGCAGATTCGATCAATCACGAAGGGTTGATCTTGGCTCTCGGGCCTAGGTCAAAAGAACCCCCTCAGAAAGAACCCACTCAGGAAGAACCACTTCAGGAAGAACTGATCTTGGCTCTCGAGCCTTGGTCCAAAGAACCGTCACAGGAAGTATTACGTGTTTGCATGTGTCACGGGGACATGGCAGCTGTTAACTATGTCACGAGGACGTGGCAACTGCTAACTTTAGTTGTTGGTTTCTTTCCAATGGGGTTTGTTTTATTTTTGAGACCCTCTTCTTGAAGTAGCAAACAATCGGACATTGTATGGCCAATGTGAATGGTAGTTTCACCCGCAGATGTTGGCACTGGAATTCGTATGGTAAGAGGATGTCTAGGCTCAGAGCAAGATCATATAGGTCCCCCCGTCTCACTTAGCAAGTTGGTGGATACTAGAAAGTGAACTCAATAAAGGCCTAAAGTCAAGGTGTGACTACCAACAGAAAGTATTCTACAGTTGGGCCACATTGCGGTCCCAATGAGGATTGATGGTCAGATGACCACAGGGAGCCCAACGGAATCATTTCCTAAAATGAACTGCTATTTTGGGCCACGAAATGTGTTCGTGTCACGTGACACATCCAGCCCTATGTGTCCGTGGACAAGCTACAACATGACTAGGGTTCAGGCAGTCCAGTCAGTCTAGATTAGAAGTGATCTGGCACTTTTGTGAGTCTATTCGTAGACCGTGCATGCCCAGTCACTTAGTGTAGATGCATATCCTGTGGTTGCACACATCATGATCATCAGTAATCCCATCAGAATCTATTAGAATCAGTTAGGGGATTTTTCCAGTGATTTTAGTCTATTTTCCCTATTTTTGACATTTTTCACTTATTATTTTTAAGTGACTTTCCAACAAAAGTAGGTAGGGCAATTTTGCTAAGAAAATATATAAGCAAACCCAAGTTAGCACTATTTGGCAAAAGAGGCAGCAGGAGCACATGCTCAACAGGTACCTTCTCAGCAGGACCCCAAGGACTTCTAGCTTTTTTGCTCCACAGCAACTTGGCTAGCGTTTTTGAACAAGACCACCGCAGATCAGCCAGCGTTTTGCATTTGGAGAGCCACAGCGACAAGACCACAACAGATCAGCCTAGCGTTTTGCATCTGCAGAATCCCGGCGACAGAAACACCAGTTTCAGCCCCTAGCGTTTTTGCATCTGCTAGCAACCTCAGCATTTTGCTGATCTATCGCGACAGAATCAGCCCTAGGACCAGCGTTTTCAGTTTTCAGCAGTTAGTACTCGTAGATCACGTCCCGAACCTCGCAGATCTCACCTTCCCGCAGCAGTTCCTCGCTGCATGGTCAGTTTCCGCAAGGTTTACAGTCTCAGCCCGGAAAACACAGGTTTCAGCATCTGCGTTTTCATCGTCGCATCGTCGCCATCGACATCGTCACCGACATAGAGTCAGAATTCAGCAGATACAAGATTTACAGATTTCAGCCCATAGAGTTTTTGGACAGCAGTAGAAAGATTGCAGATTTCAGCCCTTAGGTCGACTTCGTCATCACCGTCATCATCGTCGACATATCCTAGACTTGCATCAGTCTCATGCATACCGTTTGTACCAGATTGTGCAATCATAAGTAGACCACTCTCGTCGACGAGAGTGGGGCCTTCGGAGGAGGGTTTTACAACGTCTCTGGTGTCATATCTCTCTTCTCTCTATCTCTCAGTCTCATACACTTGCACGCACAGTGTCCATTCACTTTGTTTGTGATCATAGCACTTTCCATTAAGAACGGAAGGCTCTCCCTTCCATAAGAACTAAAAGGAACCTTGAGCACAGTTGGGAGCACTCATCTTGAGCAAAGCGCAAACAATCATTCCGTTGCACCTAACATTCGTATCAGAGCTTTGGCAGTGTTCTGTATCACTCAAGGAAAGAACCACAAGAATCACAATAATTTTTTTTGCTTGTTGAGGTCGCACGAATCCAAGTTCGCTTGGGCGTGTCGATTCCTAATCGTGTTTTGTTGAAGAGTGACAGGAATCCCAAGAAATAAGGGCTTGTCCAGCCTCCCCTTGTGTCTCTTTTCACTCATTGAGAGCGGACCGTGCACTTAGCGGCCGGCCAATCGACGTGAGGTGGGAAAAAGCAACCTTGGTGTGAGCGCAAGGCCACCAAGGGTGCGCTCGCGGAAAGGAGGAGAACTCGGGTGAAGAGAAGATTCTTCTCAAACACGGTTTGCAAGCAAAAGAAAACCTCAAGAACCCAAGAACCAAGACCTCCAAGAACCCAAGTTCCTCGTGAACTTAAGAACCCAAGACCCCAAGAACCACAAGAACCCACGATTCCAGAATGGTCATCACTCGAAGCGGAATGGATACTTCGCTTACAGGTGATGAGCATGAGAGGCGAAGAAGAATTTTCCCCGCCAGGAAGTTTTTCCGACCCTCCCCCTTTGCTATTACGACAAGGATTGCGCTAACTCCTATGGAGGAGTTGGACTAGGAAAGAAAAGCAGAAATAGAGCGTGACCACAAAGAAAGAATGGCAGCCATAGAGCGTAACTACACAGAAAGAATGACAGCCATAGATCGCGAGAACAAAGCAATAAGGCAAGAGATGTTGCAACTCCTTTCTCAAATGCAGGCACGGATTCCCCGAAAAAGAGACTCTCTCAGTCTCTTCTTCTAACACACAGGACTTGCATGATTGTGTGAAGCCTGATGATGATTTGAATGACAATGACTTGCATGATGTTTTGATTGACAATGATAAGCACAATGATTTGGATGATAATGATGAGCATGCTGCTTTGCATGATCAAGATGTGATTTCTCACGAGCATGATGATTTGCATGATCAAGATGTGATTTGTCACAAGCATGATGAGTTGCATGAAGATGATGTGATTGTTCACTTGGATGATGTGTTAGTTGATGCTTTTTCTAGCGAAGCTAACCTTGTTGTAGATTCGATCAATCACGAAGAACCGATCTTGGCTCTCGAGCCTAGGTCCAAAGAACCCTCACAGGAAGTATTATGTGTTCGCATGATTGATACACACGCATTGTTCGAATGTTTCATTCGTGATCGTTTCCTGTATTTTAGTCAGTATCATTATGTGATCCCTTTTCCTAGGCATGCCATATTGTATGTTGAGCACGTTTCTCTCATAGATGAGCACGAATGTATGCGGATTTTTCATGAAAAGCTGAAAAGTATGTATGTAAGGAAGTCACATTTCATGTCTCTTCCTTGGCATGACATAGTACCCGAAAGAGCACATGAAAGTATGAGCATCAAGCATGGGCATTTCCATTGTGTTTTGCCACAGTTGATTGATTTAGATCAGCACCACAAGATTCGATCTCATTGTTTGCGTGTGTGTGGTGAACGGTTTGGCACTCCGTCTCTTTGTTTATCCACATTGCTGCACACTCTTTGAGGAAGACAAGATTTTTTCCACTCATTTTACATGGAATGGGTATGTTCATGTTTTTGTGTTGGAAGTGGTTTCAGGAATTTTCAGCCATGGAGATTCTTGAAGAAGAAAGAAGCATGACTCTCGACGAAGTTGAAGCATCGAAGGAAACTTAGAAGACTTTGTCGCTTTTGGCGCGGCCCAAAGAAGCAAGCGTTGCAGATCTTTATGAAGTTCAAGTACCACTCGACCCACACAGCAGAGTGGGCCGGCGAAGAGTCCCTTCCAAGATTCCGGATGCTATTGGCGATCTCCCTCGACGCCATACAGCTCGGTACCAGTACCTCACTTTGAAAAGGAGGGGATGTGGGATGTCACATGACGTTAGAGGTTACCTTTGCAAAGTACTCTGTGTGTGTCTAAAGTAAAGAATTTCGGGTGAAAGCCAACGCCTACCGCCCCACGGGCCGGTTTTCATGGTTCCATTGCCGGGACATCAATCACTTTTTCCTCAAGAAGTGAGCCTCGGTTGTTTTGGGTAAAGACACAGAGTGCAGGACGCGGGATTACATTATGGCCGACAAGGGGAAGGGCATTATGTAAGTCCAAAGGACAAACAGGAGATCCCTATGGTTTTCGAGATTGGCGAGAGCTCACGGCCACGTCAGTCTGTGCCTCCTGTCAATGTGAATGTCCCTCCAGTAGTGCAGGGCTTTATGACTGGGCAACTTGAGGATGATGCGTTCAGAACTCAGCTAGATGCCGCGGTGAATGTCTTTTCGCAGCTGGTGCAGAATCCAAGGTTTATGGAGTTCTTGCAAGCGCCACCAGCGCAACAGCAAAATAGGCAACCTACGGCGCGTACGGAGCTTGTTGAGGCTCAAGCCCAGGTACTTCATGCGGCTCAGGAGGATAGGGAACACTCGCATGTTGCGGAGTTAGAGGCTCCAAAACAGGTTCCTCCCGTGCTTGAACAGGTGGCTGTTCCACAGGTTATGCCAGTTCAGCCCGCCACCTTTCAGAGCCAGCATGTTGTCTTGAATGGACAGGGAACTGGATACCAGGCTATGCACCCAGTTTTTCCACCACCCACGGTACATCTTGGGTATTTCAAGGGTGGATCAATGTTCCAAAGTATGGCTGGTTATGCGCTTGGAAGTCAGCCATACATGCCAGGAACAATGTTCGCGGGTATGCAAGGCATCATGCCAAACCCCATGTATGGTAGTATCGGCATGCAGCAAGGTTTTCACTGCAACCAGGGCCAGTTGGGGTGCCACAGGATCATTTTGGCATGGCTGGTTTTTCTGGACAGCAGCCAGATATCGCACCTCTAACGCAAAATGTGAATGGCCAAGATGTGCCGATCATGCCTACTACAGTGCCCATGTTGCAGACCATTCCTTATGACAACTTGGGGGCATTGGAGAAGCCAAAAGCTTACAAAGAAGGTGGTGCAGCTGTGAAGTTCAGTACCTTCAGTGGTTTCGAGGATAAGACAAAGGCTCTCACTTTCCTCCAACAGTTTGATACAGCTTATGCAGGAGGGAATTTCACAGAGGCCTTGATAGTCAGGAAAGCTGCCACTTTCTTAAAGGACAATGCGCTTACATGGTGGACGACATTGTTAATGCAAGGATAGGCACCCGCCACTTGGGTTTACTTCAAGCAAATGTTTGCATCTGCTTGGCTGTCAAATGAATTTGAAGCCGACGTCATGACAGATTGGTACCAGCTTACTTCAGCTTCATGCAAGAGCTTGCTGGAGTACAATAGGAGGTTTTGTAAAGCGTTACTCTCAGTGACTTCCTACAGATTTGTGCCATTGACATAGAGCAGATAGAGAATTATTGTTGTGGGCTGCCTAAAGGGCTTCATGATTACTGTACAAAGAACAAAGTGGCTACCCTCACTCAGCTTATGGAAGTTGCGAACACTGGTCTTGCCTTGTTGAAAGGAGAGGACAGTGGATTTTCGAGCAACGACAAAGGAGGGCAGCAAAAGGAAAATTCAACGAAGAAGCCCTTTGAGAAAACGGCTCCTGATGCGTCATAGGGGTCAGAAAAGGCCACCAAAGACAAGGATTCAGCCGGGACTTCTGGAGCGCAGGCAAAGAAACAGAAAAGGAAGCCTTTTGTGCGCAAGTCGCTCGAGGAAAAGAAGGTCCTAATGGCTGAGAAGAAATGCTTTATATGCGAGCAGCCTGGTCACTTTTCTATCAATTGTCCACAAAGGAAAAGACCAGCTGACTCAGAGGATAAAGAAGACCAGAAAGGCAAGAAGCCTAAACTCACGGCAGGTTTAGTGCCAGACATGGTGGGTGACAGGCCCAGCACAGATGCCAGTGAGTTATGCAGGGCATGGGGTAAAGTGAGGGATCAGACGACACTCATCTTCTTTGATCCAGGTGCCAAAGCCAACTTTATCTCACCAGAGTTAGCTATGAAGTTGGGCATCAGAGCTGAAGAGATGGGGTACACAGCAGAGGCAGGGTTGGCATGTCCTGGCGACTCAGAGTGTGTTACTCCCATCATTGGAAAACTGTGTCTGCATATTCAGTCGTATGTGGACACAGAAGAGTTCTACATCATGCCGCTGGAAGGTTGTGACGCCTTGTTGGGGATCCCGTGGATGTTCCGAGTGCATGGAGTCTTGGATGCCTACAACAAAAAGATCACTGTACAACATAGGGGCAAAACTCACATCTTGGATGTAAAGCTTAAAGGAGAGTCAATCCCTATTGTATCATCTGTAATAAAGAATCATCTTTCTGTACTTGATTTTTGCACGTGATGTCTCAAATAGTGATCAATCAAATTTATGTGTGTTAGATAAAGAAAGGTTAGCATTTTTGCAAAAGTTTAGTGACTGTTTTTCTGATTCATTACCACCGCAATTGCCGCCAGAGAGACCTGAGGACCATCGTATAGATTTGGTGCCAGGGTGTAGCCCACCAAATAGACCTCCCTACAGGGTTAGTGCGGCGCAGCAGAAAGAGATTATGGGCCAGGTTGAGGAGTTATTAGAGAAGGGGTTGATTCAGCCTAGTTCTTTACCCTCTTGCTCCCTAGTGCTCCTAGTGCAGAAGAAGGATGGCTCATGGCGCATGTGTATTGATTACCGTGCGTTGAATAAGAATACCATCGAGAATAGGTTTCCTATTCCTCGAATTGATGATATTCTCGATCGTTTAGAGAGTGCTACAATTTTCAGGAGGATAGACCTTAAGAGTGGGTACCATCAGATTCGTATAAGGCCTGAGGATGTGCACAAGACGGCGTTTAGAACGACATTTGGTCTTTATGAGTTTCTAGTGATGCCGTTTGGGCTAACAAATGCTCCTGCCACGTTCAACATAATGATGGACCGGATTTTCCGCTCGCATCAAGAGTCTGTTGGGACGTTCTTCGATGACATGACAGTGTATTCGAAGAATGAAGAGGAGCATAGGCGTCACTTGACCATCGTGTTCAAAGAGCTGCACAATCACAGGTTACTTGTCAATCCTAAGAAAAGTGAATTCTTCCTCGAAGAGATCCACTTTCTTGGCCACATGGTCTCAAAGGATGGTGTTAGAATGGATCCCGCAAAGGTCGAAGCTATCAAGGCATGGCCAGACTTGAAGCTTCTTGGGATTATGTTCCTACTATAGAAGGTTTATCAGAAATTTTGCAGAGATAGCATCACCTCTTCACGCATTGCAAAAGAAAGAGGTCACTTTCAGATGGACTCAAGAAGAGATTTCAGCCTTTAGTCTCTTAAAGGAAACGTTGACTTCAGATCCAGTTATTGTTTTGCCAGATCTCAGGAAGTCATTTGTGGTCCAGTGTGACGCGTGTGGCAGTAGCATCGGAGCAGTGCTAATGCAAGATGGACAGGTAGTAGCTTATGAAAGCCGAATTTTGCAAGGGCCAGAGAGGACTATGCAAGTCTATGAGAAAGAGCTCTTGGCCGTGATTCATGCGCTTTCTAGTTGGAAGCACTACCTCTTAGGTGCTGATTTTGTTGTCCAAACAGATCATCAGACCTTGCGATACTTCTTGACACAGTCAAAGTTATCCGAAAAGCATATGCGATGGACAAACATTCTTTCCATGTTCCACTTCCAGATTATGCATGTGGAAGGCAAGAAGAATGTTGTGGCTGATGCGTTATCAAGAAAGCCACAAATTTCAGCTGTGTCGATTCCTTATCATTATGAGCTAGATGACATGAAGGAACAGTATACCGTTGATGAAGATTTTGCAAGGATCTTTGGACAGTTACAAGAAGGGCAACATCACGAGCACTACCTCCTCAGAGATGGGTTTATGATGATGCATGGCAGATTTTGTGTCACTAGGCCACTGCGACATAAGGTCATGGAAGAGAGTCATGTCCCACCGTATGCAGGACATCGTGGCATTGATGCAACAGTTAAAGCGGTAGAGACATTCTTCTATTGGCCTACCTTGAGGAGAGATGTGGATGCCTTTGTGCGAGCATGCATAGTTTGCCAAAAGGTCAAGTTTGACAGGCAAAAGGCACCAGGGTTGTTTCAACCACTGCCGATTCCGGATAAGCCATGGGAAAGCATTGCTATGGACTTTATCTTTGATCTTCCAAGAACGCCAACAGGGAATGATGGTATATGGACCATTATTTGCAGGTTCAGCAAGCAGGACCATTTTATCTCTGTCAGGAAGAAGATAAAATCTGATCAAATGGCACGCTTGTTCATGTACAATGTCTTTAAGTACCATGGTATGCCACAATCGATTATCAGTGATCGTGATCCTCGCATGACCAGTTTGTTCTGGAGAGGATTGCTTGAGAACATGGGCACTACGCTCAAGTTCTCGTCTTCGTTTCATCCACAAACTGATAGACAGTCAGAAGAGGCTGATTCTACTGTCTTAGATCTGCTGAAATGCTATGTGTCAGTTAATAAAGGCAAGTGGGAACAGTATTTGCCTATGCTTGAGTATGCGTACAATAATATGGTGCATTTGTCTACTGGCAAAGCACCTTTTGAGATTGTTGAAGGCGGCAAAAAAGTTCCTCCCATTTTGCATACAAAGGACAAGATCTTTGAGGCAGATCGATACGTTGAGAACATGGATGACATGTATAAGAAAATTAAAGTTGCCTTGGAGAAGACTCAGGCAAAGCAGAAAATGGCTGTTGATCGTCACCGTCGTGAATTGCTGTTATCACCTGGTGATTGGGTTCTGTTAAGGTTCAAAAAGGCAAGGTTAAAGAAGATAAGGGCAAGGAACGGCTGTTTCCTAAGCTGAGCATGCGTTAGTATGGGCCTTTTCAAGTGCTTGACAAGATCAGCGATGTGGCTTACAGGCTAAAATTGCCTGTTGCGTGGAAGAAATTCATAATGCGTTTCACGTGAGTCTTCTAAGATCCTTCGTGGGTGATGTGCCAGAAGATATGCCAGATGAGGATCAGCCAGAAGTTGAGGAACTTGATGAGATCCTGGTACCTGAGCAAGTTTTGGCACATAAGGACAGAAAAGTTAAAGGACAAGTTGCAAGACGCTATTTGGTGAAGTTCAAGAACTATCTGCCTATGAATGCAAAGTGGATGGAAGAGCATGAATTGTCAGAGTCACCAAATGTATTGCAGCTTTACCTTAAAGCCTTTGGGTTACAGCCTACTTATGCCCCAACCCAACGTGTGCAAAGGAGGGGTAATGATAGAGCTAGTACATCAAATGTACATATGAATTCAGTGTAATAGATGGAAATGACAAAAGTATGAAGGCCTCATTAAGTCATTTGTATCTATGTGTTATGACCTTTCTTGCGGATACATGCGATGATAAAAGAGTGTTAATAGCACAAGATCATCAGTGGCGTGTATTTATGGTATGCAATCGAGGACGTTTGCGATTTCAAGAGGGGGGTATGTCTTGGGGACGTGGCAGCTGTTAACTATGTCACAAGGACGTGGCAACTGCTAACTTTAGTTGTTGGTTTCTTTCCAATGGGGTTTGTTTTATTTTTGAGACCCTCTTCTTGTAGTAGCAAACGGTCGGACATTGTATGGCCAATGTGAACGGTAGTTTCACCCGCAGATGGGTAGTGGTCGCCACTGGAATTCGTATGGTAAGAAGATGTCTAGGCTCAGAGCAAGATCATATAGGTCCCCCGTCACACTTAGCAAGTTGGTGGATACTAGGAAGTGAACTCAATAAAGGCCTAAAGTCAAGGTGTGACTACCAATAGAAAGTATCCGACAGTTGGGCCACATGGCATTTTTGGATGCGGTCTCAATGAGGATTGATGGTCAGATGACCACAGGGAGCCCAACGGAATCATTTCCTAAAATTTAGGGAACTACTATTTTGGGCCACAAAATGTGTTCGCGTCATTACCTCCAATATGACTAGGGGAACACTTTACAACTCTGCCGCGAAGTCAAATGAGCGACCAGTCGGGAGATTTTTAAGCAGCGCACCCGAAGCTGGAAAATGCTTGTAAATGCACCAAGTGGCACACTCTTGTGCACTTTCCTCGTGCAAGAAGAATTGGCGCTGAATTTCATGTTGGGAGAGGCAAAACTATCACAGGTTTAGAGCTATGGAGTGCTTCCTTTCCCTCTTATGTACAGTGCGGTGCCAGGAGTGATGCCCTTCACGCTACGCATTGCTCTCTCTCCCCCCTATGAGCAGTATGTTATGCCCCTCTAGCGGGCTTTTCATTTGACCAATGTACAATTATGTGGGTTCATGCGTGATTGCCGAGGCAAGAGCCTCTTGCACAGGTACTAGATTAGCTAGCGGCTAATCCCCCGCAGGTACAGGTGAATTCGGAGAGGTTTCACATCAGAAATCTTGTCCGATTCAAAGGGCAAGTAGCCCTACAGGTGCGGGACCTCGAGGTCTTGCTACAGATGTGACCGACACGCGAAACGGAGCCCAAAACAGGGAATTACAGCCTGCTGTGTATTTTTGCAGGTTTAGGGTTTTGGCCCTAAACGGACCCTAATACCCCCAGGACTTTCGGGGACACGGGGGGGACCGTTGTACAGGTGAACTGGCGCATTTTCGGGGCAGAAAACAGAGAATTCAGCGTGCTGCAGATTCTCGCCAGGTTTTGCAAAGTGTCCGTATGTGTCGGGAAAGTCACCTATTGCATGGGGATACTGACTGTGAAGTGTCCTAGTACAGTTATGCTGCCGAAATCGGGCCGGAACAGGTGTTTCTTAGCCTAGATTGTGCGGGGCAGCTTGTAGGAGATCACAGGTTTTATTCCCTCTGTTAAAGAATAAAGAAATACTGAAAGGGGTGCCAATTTTGGGGCCTACAGGTTGTCGGCGTCGGCTCGGAGCATTCTAGCTTCCGAGCCGTGTGTGTACTTAGGTGTTAATCCCCGTTATAGGTTACCTTTGCAAAGTACTCTGTGTGTGTATAAAGTAAACAATTTTGGGTGAAGTTTGATTTCTAGGATTAAGTTTTTAAGATGTCTTATCCTTTTTTTGCTTAAAGTTGAGTACTTGTTTTAAGCCAAGTAAGTTGCGTCAACTTATTTTACACATGCCTTTTCTGAAAACATTTTTAAGTTAATAATGTTTTGTTTTATCTAGTTTTGTTTCGAAGCAATCAAAGTGATTTAGTTAGTTAGTTAGTTTGTTTTTGTTTTTCTTTTCTTTTCGTGTGTCCCTTGATTTTATAGTTTTATGAGTGCTTTATTCCCTCTTATAATTCGTGAGTTCAGACTATTCTGAACTTATAAAGGTACATTTTTCAGTCATCTAGCGGACATGCAAATCTTTTTGGTTTTCGTCCAAGTGGTGACCAGCTGTTGAGCTTCATGAAGATATATTGGGAGGGTGTGCATACCCCAACAGCTACCGATCTTATACTCATGTGTGTGTCGATGTAATTTTATGTGTGTATTACTTTTATTCCTTGGTTTAAATAAACTTTTTTTTAAAAAAAATAAAAAAATAAAAAGTTATGGGTCTTTTTGTAATTTTGGTTGTATCCTGATTTATTGTGTAGAGCTTCTTTTCGTCTTGATTGTGGTTTGTTTGAGTGTTATGTCTTTTATTTCTTAATTTGTCTTGATTTATCTATTTGTTGTTTTTTGCTTTTGATTGTGTGTGTGTGTGTGTGTGTTTGGTTGTTGTAGGGAGAAAGTTATAAATCTAACTTTGTAGATTGCATGTTTTTAATAAATAATGTTTTTCTCTTAAATCTCTTAAAAAATAAAAATAACTTCTTAATTTGGGTCCTTTGGATCAAGGGTTTCTTGTGCGGTTTCATGAAATATCTCTTGTGAGAGGAGAGGTTGAGTAGTGATTCTAGCAAGGGATCGCGGGCACTCGATTGCACGCTATGGTCGATGATCTTTTGAGTGTAGCAAGCAGCCTTATTTAAGGACCTCACTGCTTGGCAGTAGCCCTGCTATACAAATGAGGGGTGTGGCTAGCACCAATCTAGCCTTAGGATCTTTAGCCTTGAGGCGGGCGTTGATCTGAAACACTGACCTTACTACAAAAATGAAAAACACTTTTACTTCTTCTTCAGCTTCAACCAGCAATGTTGATGACTCTCAGGTACATCTTTTCGACCCTTCTTTCTTTTCAGTAGCCAGAAGTAGTCATAGTCTGTATCAAGAAAGATTTAAGTTTTTAGCTAAGTCTAATTTGAAGAATTTGCATGTTTTTGGTGATGGTCCTATTCGTTGGGCTTCTTTTAAGAATGTCTTAGTTAGTACTCATTACACAAGTTCTTCCATAAAAGCCCTCAATCGTTTGAGGCGTTTAAAGAAAAAACATCTTGCGGTAGATCGTCCTCTAAGTCCGGTTCATACCTCTCAAGTTATTTATGTTATTTATAATATTCACGATAGTTGTATGATGTATGTTGGCCAAACCTTTCGAACAGCTTTTGTTCGTTTTCAGGAACATGTAAGAGAAGCGAGAAAAGTTCAAAGTAAGAGCACCGTACGTGAAAGTGTGAAACCCTTGTATGCGGCAATAGCAAAACATGGGTTTGAGTCTTTCCGTTGTTTTCCCATTGAGCACATAGAAGGTAATTTTAGAAACTCTAAAGAGTTCTATAAATCTGCGTGGCCTCGAGAGTTGTTTTGGATGAGAACTTTGCATACTTTTTTCCCTAAAGGTTTCAACTTGGAAGGAAAGTCTTCTTTACGTAAAAATAAGACAATTTACCATAAGAAACCTATGCTTTGGCGAAGGCATCCCAAACCCGAGTTAGTTCTCTCTTCAAGTCAGTTTAAAAGAACTTGGATTCCTAAAGGTTCTCGTTCAGATCCGCCTTCTATCTCTGAAATCAATCCAGTTGTTTTGCACAACACTATTTCTAGTAGAGTACAAGGTCTCCCTAGGGCTTCAATCTCTAGAATTGAGAGTGATGACCCTTCTAACCATAGAATTTTTGCTTATAGAGATTTCAAACGGAGATTGATTTACCTATCTAGAGCCATGGAATTGGGTTCTTTTTCTTATAAAATATTCGAAAGGTATAATATAAGGATCCTATTTAAGCTCTTGTATACCCTTGAGAACTACTCTTATGAAGATTTGGAGTTAAGAGAGTCCCATAGTACTCAACTTCGAGTACTGTTAGGCAAATTTCTGAAGTCCAAATGTCCTAGTCTGAAAAATCCCTTGGTTGGAAAGAAAGATTTGTTGATAACTATCTTTACCTCCCCTGACTTAGACAAGATTGGATTAAGCTCTATTTTGAGATCTTAAGAAGCTTTGGATGCTCTCCCTCCTTGTGTGAGAAAGGTATGGAACCATCCTGTCGTAGCTTTCGAATATGTGAAAACTTTAGGACAAAAAGCTTTCAACTATAGTGACATAGGACGTAATCTTAAAAAGCAAGAGAGGCTTGCAATCTCAAGTATTGATTGCCCTTGTAGTAAAACTGCCTTTTCTTCTTACATAAATGGAGCTTTGGATCATGTAGTTACTGCTGATTGTTCTATCCTTCCTTCGGATTCCTTGAAAGACCTTTTCTCAAGAGGTACTAAATATAGGCTCCCTTCCTCAAACGACTCTTGCCTTCTCAAAGCCATAGAAAAAGGAATTTCTAGTTTCGTAGTAAAGTTTGAGGAGTCTTTAGGAGTTCAAGGTATTTTACCCATTGGAAGTCTGTAATCCTCAAGAAAGCTTCGTTGAAATTAGCATCTTGCTCTCGGAACGTTTCTTCAAGAAGGAACAGCTTATCTTCTTCTGATCGTGATGCTATTAGGAAATTTCATCGTGATTTTGTAATCTCTTATGTAGATAAGTGCCCTAATAACTTTGTTGTTACGTGCAAAAAGTTCTATTTAGAATGCTTGTTAGGTGAAGTAAATTCTCAGACTTACAGTGATTGTGATCTTCCAATGCAAGAGGTTATCTTGAAACATCAAGACTTTTGTAAGTCTTTTGGTTTCAAGTGCCAGCCTAAATTACCTTTTTTATAAACCGTTTGGAAGTTCCACAAGAACCCTATAAAGCCTAGATTTATAGCTGCTTCTTGTAACACCTCTTTGACCGAGGTTTCCAAATGGCTTAGTTATTGTTTCAATGCCATTTTACCTAGCGTAAATGAAATAATATGCTAAAGGAAGCAGACGTACCTACCGATTCAAGTTGGATTTTAAATGATTCAGTAGATGTGATTCCTGTTTTAAGGTTTTTGAACTCTTCAAGAAGCCTTAAGGAGAAATCTTCTCCTTTATGTCTCCAAACTTTTGACTTTACAACGCTATACACGAAGCTAAATTTGGAGGACCTTAAATTTAGAGTCAAGTCTCTTATTTCAAAAGTTTTTGCGTACAAGCTTGAGAAGGATAGGTACAAGGCATTGCTAGTAGAAAAGTCAGCCTTGAACTTTGACTTCTTATGGCTGAAAAATAAGAATGTAGATGTAGACAAAGGAAGAAAGAGATTCACCGGGATTGTAGATGACATTGACATCATACCTTGGTTAGATTTTCTTTTGGACAATTTATATATAACCATCGGCGACTCTCTTTTCAAGCAAACAATTGGTATCCCTATGGGCACCAATTGTGCTGTTTTTCTTGCTAATTTCTATCTTTTTACTTATGAGTTTGATTTTATGGAGCGTCTTGTCCTTGCTAACACTTGCCCAATATTTTTGCACAAGTTATGCAATGTAAGACGCTTTGTAGATGATCTTTTGGTTCCTGACGTTCCTTCTTTTCAAGATTTTATGTACTTGAATTCGAGTTCTGTAGGCGGAGGGATTTATCCCAAGGAGTTTTGTGAACTTAACTGTACCACAAATAGTGATTGTTGTGCCTTTTTAGACCTTAAGATTTTTCAGACTCCCTTGGGATTAGAAGTAGATATCTATGATAAGCGCCTTGAACCAGAATATGCCAATCTAAAAATCATCCGCATGCCTCACATTTCTTCGAACATTTCTCTTTTAGCTAAGTACGGTGTCATTTGCTCTCAACTATTTAGATTTTCTCGTCTTTGTTCTAGTTAAATCTACTTTTGTTTACTAGCTGAAAAAGGATACTCATTCAAAAGAATCATGAAAAAAGTTCGTTCATTTTTGCATCGTAGTAAGTTTATTTTTAGTGTTTCTTCCTTCGGAATGTTCAAGATAATCAGTAGTAAATTCAATAGAAGTGGGGAGCTAAAAAGCCCACTTATTGTTTGACTTAATAACACTTTATGTTGCTGTTTTGATCTTTAGCGCTTCTAGTATTTTCACTATAGCTTGACAATTGCTAGCCTTTATCATGGCTGAGTATGCCCATCACCTCCGGAGGGTGATAGAAACTCAGCTCGTTGGTTTTGTAGAGTACGTTCAAAGCATGAATGACCTCTATATAAACCTGCACCTACTCTTGGGCACTGACGACGTGAGTAGGGATGTCATAGCTGTTGTCCAAGCTATGCATGATAAAGGTGATAATCTTATTCTTCCTGTTTCGACAAGCAGTGAAGTTGAGATCACATATTGTCAAGTTTGGTTCTTTGCTCTTCGTAGGTTTGTAGTAGTATTCATTTTTCGATTTCATATTTAGCTTACCTGAGGACTTAAGAATGTGTTCCGTTATAGGTTGTTGTGTGAAGTTTGATTTCTAGGATTAAGTTTTTAAGATGTCTTATCCTTTTTTTGCTTAAAGTTGAGTACTTGTTTTAAGCCAAGTAAGTTGCGTCAACTTATTTTACATATGCCTTTTCTGAAAACATTTTTAAGTTAATAATGTTTTGTTTTATCTAGTTTTGTTTCGAAGCAATCAAAGTGATTTAGTTAGTTAGTTTGTTTGTTTTTGTTTTTCTTTTCTTTTCGTGTGTCCCTTGCTTTTATAGTTTTATGAGTGCTTTATTCCCTCTTATAATTCGTGAGTTCAGACTATTATGAACTTATGAAGGTATATAAATTTTGGGTGAAAGCCAACGCCTACCGCCTCACGGACCGGTTTTAGCATGATTGATACGCACACATTGTTTGAGTGTTTCATTCGTGATCGTTTCCTGTATTTTAGTTAGCGTCTTTATGTGATCCCTTTTATTAAGCATGACATATTGTACGTTGAGCACGTTTCACTCATGGATGAGCACGAATGTATGCGGATTATTCATGAAAAGTTGAAAAGTATGCATTCAAGGAAGTCACATTCCATGTCTCTTCCTTGGCATGACACATTCGTAGAAAGAACACATGAAAGTATGAGCACCACGCATTGGCATTTCCATTGTGAATTGCCACAGTTGATTGCTTTAGATCAAAAGAGAAAGATTCGATCTCATTGTTTGCATATGTTTGTTGAACGGTTTATCACTCCGTCTCTATGTTCATCTACATTGCATACACAGTCTTTAGAGAAGACAAGATTTTTTCCATTCACTTTACATGGAATAGGTATATTCATGGTTTTGTGTTGGAAATGGTTTTAGGAATTTCCAGCCATGGAGATTCTTAAAGAAGAAAGAAGCAGGTCTCTAGACGAAGTTGAAGCATCGAAGGAGCCACATAAGACTTTGTCGCTTTCGGCGCGGCCCAAAGAAGCGAGCGTTGCAGACCTTTATGAAGTTCAAGTACCGCATGACCCACACATCGGAGTGGACCGGCGAAGAGTCTCTTCCAGGATTCTGGATGCTATTGGCGATCTCCCTTCATGCCATACAGTTCGGTACTAGTATCTCACTTTGAAAAGGAGGGGATATCACGCGGCACATCAAACCCTATGTGTCCGTGGACAAGCTACAGCATAGCAAGGGTTCAGTCAGTCCAGTCAGTTTAGATTTAGAAGTGATATGGCACCTTTTGTGAGTCTATTCGTAGACCGTGCATGCCCAATCACTTAGTATAGATGCATATCCTCTGGTTGCACACAGCATGATCATAAACATTCCCATCAAAATCCATTAGAATCAGTTAGGGGAATTTTCTAGTGCATTTAGCCTATTTTACCTATTTTTGACATTTTTCACGTATTATTTTTAAGTGACTTTTGTTGGAAAGTAGGTAGGGTAAATTGAGTAAGTTTGTATATAAGCAAACCTAAACTAGCACTATTTGGCAGAAGAGGCAGCAGGAGCACATGCTCAACATGCACCTTCTTAGCAAAACCCCAGCAGAAACCCCCCAAGAGACCTAGCGTTTTTGCTTCACAAGCCTAAAGCTAGCGTTTTGGATCAGATCAGCTCTGCCATGTTGGTGCACAGCAAATCAGCCCCGGCGCCATCGTTACACAGCAGATCAGCCTAGCGTTTTTGCATTTGCAGAGCCACGGCTACAGAAGGACCAATTTCAGCCCTAGCGTTTTTAGTTTGCAGCACAACCTCAGCGTTTTTGCAGCTTTACCGGGACAGAACAGCAAGGAACATTAGCGTTTTCAGTTTTCAGCAGTTAGCACCCGCAGATCAAGTCCCGAACCTCACAGATCTCACCTTCCCGCAGCAGTTCCTCGTCGCACGGTCAGTTTCCGCAAGGTTTACAGTTTCAGCCTGGCAAAAGCAGATTTCAGCATCTGCGTTTTCAGCGCGTCGTCGTCGCATCGGTGTCATCGACATCGTCATCGACATAGAGTCAGAATTCAACAAATAGAAGATTTGTAGATTTCAGCCCATAACATTTTTGGACAACAGTAGAAAGATTGCATATTTCAGCCCTTAGGTTGACTTCGTCATCGCCGTATTCATCGTTGACATAGCCTAGACTTG
Organism: Adiantum capillus-veneris; assembly: GCF_014529385.1. Classification (NCBI taxonomy): domain Eukaryota; kingdom Viridiplantae; phylum Streptophyta; class Polypodiopsida; order Polypodiales; family Pteridaceae; genus Adiantum; species Adiantum capillus-veneris. The sequence goes on from NC_140940.1 coordinate 13,899,017, forward strand.
CATCAGTCTCATGCATACCATTTGTACCAGATTGTGCAATCAATAGTAGACCATTCTCACCAACAAGAGTGGGGCCTTCGAAGGAGGGTTTTACAACGTCTTTGGTGTCGTATCTCTCTTCTCTCTCTATCTCTCAGACTCATACACTTGCACGCACAGTGTCCATTCACTTTGTTTGTGATCATAGCATTCTCTCATTAAGAACGGAAGGCTCTCCCTTCCATAAGAACAAAAAGGAACCTTGAGCACAGTTCGGATTACTTATCTTGAGCAAAGCGCAAACATTCATTCTGTTGCACCTAAGAACTTGATAAAGAACGCCAAGATTTTCTACACTCTCATGCTGATTGCTTCTCAGAAGGCTTGCCAGGCGAGTTACCATCTGCTCGTCTTGAAGATCAGACCATTGATCTGATACTTGGAAGTACACCACCGAACCGGCCACCGTACCGTATGAGCCGAGCACAGAATGAAGAGATCATGAACCAAGTGAAAGACCTCTTGGAAAAGGGTCTTGTCCAGCGTAGTACTTCACCGTAATACTCTCCAGTGTTGTTGGTTTTGAAGAAAGATGGATCTTGGAGAATGTGCATCGATTATAGAGCTCTCAACAAAATCACCATCAAGAACAGATTTCCGATTCCTAGGATTGATGATATACTCGACAGGTTATAGGGATCCTCGTGCTTTAGCAGGATTGACTTGAAGAGTGGATATCATCAGATCAGGATAGCGTTGGGAGACGTCTACAAGACAGCTTTTCGGACGACTTTTGGGTTATTTGAGTTTTTGGTGATGCGTTTTGGCTTAACCAATGCTCCTGCGACATTTAACCGGATGATGGACAAGATTTTTCGAGAGTACAAGCTATTTGTTGGCACTTTCTTTGACGACATCATTGTTTTCTCCAAGAATGAGGCAGAACACAGAGAGCATCTGCTTCAGGTCTTTCAGGCATTACGAGATCACAAGTTAGTGATTAATGCAAAGAAAAGTGAATTTTTCTTACCAGAGATACACTTTTTGGGACACAATATTGTCTCAGCAGCAGGAGTGCAAATGGATCCGGCCAAGATAGAGACGATCCGTGATTGGCCCGATTTGAAGAATGTCCATGAAGTTAGAAGCTTCTTGGGACTGTGTTCGTACTACAGGCGGTTCATGCGAAAGTTTGCAGAGGTTGTTTCCCCTTTGGATATTTTGACACAGAAAGTAGTCCCTTTCTCGTGGGGACCCACAGAGGTGACTGCCTTTCAGATATTGAAAGAGAAATTGACTACAGGACCTATTTTGACTTTGCCAAACTTGTAGAAGTCATTTGAAGTATATTGTGATGCTTGTGGTCGTAGTCCGGGTGCGGTCTTGATGCAAGAAGGCCATGTCATAGCTTATGAGATGTCACGTGACACATCCAACGCTATGTGTCCGCGGACAAGCTACAACATGATCAGGGTTCAGTCAGTCCAGTCAGTCTAGATTAGAAGTCATCTGGCACTTTTGTGAGTCTATTTGTAGACCGTGCATGCCCAGTCACTTAATGTAGATGCATATCCTCTGGTTGCACACAACATGATCGTCAGTATTCCCATCAGAATCCATCAGATTCCATCAGATTCCATCAGGGGAATTTTCCAGTGCATTTAATCTATTTTACCTATTTTTGGCATTTTTCACTTACTAATTTAAGTGACTTTCCAACAAAAGTAGGTAGGGCAATTTGGGTAAGAAAATATATAAGCAAACCAAAGCTAGCACTAAATGGCAGAAGAGGCAACAGGAGCCAAGCTCAGCAGGCCACTTCTCAGCAAGACCAAGCCTTGGTGGTTCCCTCCAAGGAGCAGATTTCCCCATTGCCTAGCGTTTCCAACAAGAACCATCGCCAGCCATCCTCAGCATTGGCGTTTTTGCATCAACAAGAACCATCGCGAGAAGAACACAGCATATAGCGTTTTTGCATCAGCATCCTCGCCAGGAGAAACATCAGCCTAGCGTTTTTGGTCCAACTTCAGCCTCTAGCGTTTTTGGTCCCAGATTCAGCGTTTTCAGATTCAGCAAGGCAGCATTTTTCATCATCAAAAGACCTGCAAGATCAGCCCCAAAGAAGTAGCAGATTCAGCCGGGAAAGACCATCAGTTTTCAGCCTAAAGAAACCTCACCTCAGTTCTCAGCCCTAAACTTGCAGAATTTCAGCGACAAAGAACCACAGAAAACAGCCCCCAAATCAGCGTTTTTGGACGTGTAGCAGATTTCAGCCCATAGCATTTTTGGACAGCAGTAGAAAGATTGCAGATTTCAGCCCTAGTGTTGGCCTCGTCATCCCCGTCGTCATCGTCGACATAGCCTAGACTTGCATCAGTCCCATGTATACCATTGGTACCAGATTGTGCAATCATAAGTAGACCACTCTCGCCGACGAGAGTGGGGCCTTCGGAGGAGGGTTTTACAACGTCTCTGGTGTCGTATCTCTCTTCTCTCTCTATCTCTCAATCTCATACACTTGCACGCATAGTGTCCATTCACTTTGTTTGTGATCATAGCATTCTCTCATTAAGAACGGAAGGCTCTACCTTCTATAAGAACAAAAGGAACCTTGAGCACAGTTCGGAGCACTCATCTTGAGCAAAGCGCAAACATTCATTCCGCTGCACCTTACATTGGTATCAGAGCTTTGACAGTGTTCTGTATAACTCAAGGAAAGAACCACAAGAATCACAAGAATTTTTGTTTTTGCTTGTTGAGGTCGCACGAACCCAAGTTCGCTTCGGTGTGTCGATTCCTAATCTTGTTTTTGAAGAGTGACAGGAATCCCAGGAAAGAAGGGCTTGTCCAGCCTCCCCTTGTGCCTCTTTTCACTCATTGAGAGCGGACCGTGCACTTAGCGGCCGGCCAATCGATGTTAGGTGGAAAAAAGCAACCTTGGTGTGAGCGCAAGGCCGCCAAGGGGTGCGCCCGCGGAAAAGAGCAGAACTCAGGTGAAGAGAAGATTCTTCTCGAACACAGATTGCAAGCAAAAGAAGAACCTCAAGAAGCTCAAGAACTCAAGACCCTCAAGAATCCAAGAACCCAAGTTTCTCGTGAACTTAAGACCCAAGACCACAAGAACCCACAAGAACCCAAGACTTCAGTGGATGGTCATCACTCGAAGCGGAATGGATACTTCGCTTGGAGGTGATGAGCTTGCGAGAGGCGAAGAAGAATTTTCCCCACCAGGAGGTTTTTCCGACCCTCCCCCTTCCCCATCTACGTCAAGGATTGCACTAACTCCTATGGAGGAGTTGGACAAGATGTTTATAGAAATGAAGTTAGAACGCGAAGCAAGAAATGCAGAAAGAATAGCAGAAATGAATCGCAGACACACAGAAGACAAAGCAGAAAGAGTAGTAGAAAGAAAGGCAAGACAAGCAAAAAGAGAAGCAGAAAGAAAGGCAAAACAAGAACAGCGCGACCGACACATGCAAGAGTTCTTGCAACTCTTTTCTCAAGTGCGGACACAGATGCAAGAGATTTAGGAGACGGAGACTCTCTTAGTCTCGTCTTCTCCCAAGCATGACACACAGGATTTGCATGATTATGAGAAGCATGATGAATTGAATGACAATGATAAGCATGATGATTTGAATGACAATGATAAGCATGATGAATTGGATAATAATGATAAGCATGATGATTTACATGATCAAGATGTGATTTCTCACAAGCATGATGAGTTGCATGAAGATGATGTGATTGTTCACAAGGATGATGAGTTAGTTGATGCTTTTTCTAGCGAAGCTAACCTCGTTGCAGATTCGATCAATCACGAAGGATCGATCTTTGCTCTCGAGCCTAGGTCAAAAGAACCCCCTCAGAAAGAACCCACTCAGGAAGAACCCCCTCAGGAAGAACCGATCTTGGCTCTCGAGCCTAGGTCTTACAGAAAGTACTATGTGTTCGCATGATTAGTTAGCACGCATTGATTGAGTGTTTTATTCGTGATCGTTTCCTGTATTTTAGTCAGCGTCTTTATGTGATCCCTTTTACTAGGCATGACATATTGTACGTTGAGCACGTTTCACTCATGAATGAGCACGAATGTATGCAGATTGTTCATGAAAAGCTGAAAAGTATGCATTTAAGGAAGTCACATTCCATGTCTCTTCCTTGGCATGACATATTTGTAGAAAGAGCACACGAAAGTATGAGCACCAAGCATGGGCATTTCGGTTGTGAATTGCCACAATTGATTGAATTAGATCATAAGAGAAAGATTCGATCTCATTGTTTGCGTGTATGTGGTAAACGGTTTAGCACTCCGTCTCTTTGTTCATCTACATTGCATGCACAATCTTTGAGGAAGACAAGATTTTTTCTACTCACTTTACATGAAATAGATATGTTCATGGTGTTATGTTGGAAATGGTTTCATGAATTTTCAGCCATGGAGATTCTTGAAGACGAAAGAAGCATGACTCTCGTCGAAGTTGAAGCATTGAAGGAGTCACATGAGATTTTGTGTCGCTTTCGGCGCGGCCCAAAGAAGAAGACTTTGTAGACCTTTATGAAGTTCAAGTACCGCACGACCCACACATCCGAGTGGGCCGGTGAAGAGTCCCTTCCAGGATTCCGGATGCTATTGGCAATCTCCCTCGACGCCATACAGTCCGGTACCAGTACCTCACTTTGAAAAGGAGGGGATGTCACGTGACACATCCAACCCTATGTGTCCGTGGACAAGCTATAGCATGATCAGGGTTCAGTCAGTCCAGTTAGTCTAGATTAGAAGTGATCTGGCACTTTTGTGAGTCTATTCGTAGACCGTGCATGCCCAGCCTTTAGAAGCATGCAAGGCTAATACACAGCCTTTAGAAGCATATAAGCGCAAAAGCCCCAATTTGTAGCATCAAAATTGCATGAAATTGAGCCACAAAACATAGACAAAATTTGTCAAACGTGTGTAGATTGCATCAATTTGCACTTTCCCCAATGTAATCGCACCATAAAAACACTTACAAAAACCTGCACAAATCTGAAATTTGCTTAAAACACCTGTTTTAGGGCTTGTTTTTCGGCAATTTCAGTGTTTTCGGGTAGCGGGGATTTAGCAAAAGTATTCCCACACCTTCATACATCATTTGCAAAACCTGTATTTTTCTGTCATAACCTGTAATTTGCTGTTTTTGACCTAATTTCAGCCCGTTTTTGGTCAATTTGGGTTGTCGGGAGCTCTCTAGTGTCCGGGGACGAGTCCTTTGGCGACGAAATTACAAAATCTCGCGTGAAAGTTGACCTTCTTGGCTGAAATTCAGCGTTTGCAGGTTTGGGGGCAAACCCTAATCGGGCTTTGATACCAGTTGATGAGCGCGCGGCGGTGTGTGCAAGTGAAAGGGCACGCGAGGAAGTGCAGAGTGTTTGCAGAGAGAAGTGGCAAAAGCCAGCAAGAGAGGAAGCGCTAGCAGAACGTTGGGGAGAGAGAGAGGTCATGCTACACGATGAGTAGGGGAATGAGTTAGTGAGTTAAAAACTCACATTCCCTTTATTATTTTGTATAGGACCAATTTATGGTTAGTAGCCAAGTTCAATGTGAACTTTGCCAAAGGTTAGTAACCTTTAAAATATACATTAAAGGGGGCCATTTGGGCCTTTAACCCAACAATCCGTGCTCATTCATGAGTGAAAGTGCTCAACGTACAATATGTCATGCCTAGGAAAAGGGATCACATAAAGACGCTTACTAAAATATAGGAAACGATCACGAATGAAACACTCGAACAATGCGTGCTGACTAATCATGCGAACACATAATACTTCCTTAGAGGGTTCTTTGGACCTAGGCGCGAGAGCCAAGATCGGTTTTTCGCGTTTGATCGAATCTTCCTGTGCGGGTTCTGTGGACCTAGGCTTGATAGCCAAGATTGGTTCTTCGTGATCGATCGAATCTGCAACGAGGTTAGCTTCGCTAGAAAAAGCATCAACTAAACCGTCTGTCACGTGACACATCCCAACCCTATGTGTCCGTGGACAAGCTACACCACAGCAGGGTTCAGTCAGCTCAGTCAAGTTTAGATTAGCAGTGATCTGGCACTTTTGTGAGTCTATTCGTAGACCGTGCATGCCCAGTCACTTAGCATAGATGCATATCCTCTGGTTGCACATAGCATGATCATCAGAATTCCCATCAGAATCCATTAGCATCAGTTAGGGGAATTTCTAGTGCATTTAGCCTATTTTCCTATTTATTGGTTATTTTCACTTATTATTTTTAAGTGACTTTCCAACAAAAGTAGGTAGGGCAATTTTGCTAAGTTAATATATAAGCAAACCAAAGCTAGCACTCCACAGCAGAAGAGGCAGCAGGAGCACCTTGCTCAACAAGCAACTTCTCAGCAAGACCAACCCCCGCAACTACTCTGGCGTTTTCTCCACAGAAGACCTAGCGTTTTTGCATCAGATCAGCCTTGGCGATTTGTGTACAGCAGATCAGCCCCGGCGTCATCACGACACAACAGATCAGCCTAGCGTTTTTGCATTTGCAGAACCCCGGCGACAGAAGGACCAATTTCAGCCCCTGGCGTTTTTGGATTTCAGCAGCAAATTAAGACCGGCATTATTCACCGAAAGTGTAGCAGATTCAACCCGTAAGGACCATCCGTTTTCAGCCCTAAGAAACCTCATTTTTCAGCCATAAAAATGCAGCCAAAACAGTCATTTTCAGCCACCGAAACAGTCCCGAAATTCAGCGATTAGAAGATCTCAGATTTCAGCCGTCGTCGTCGTCGTCATCGGCATAGACCAAGTTGCATAGTCCATTGCATACGCATTGTACACCTTTGTGCAATCAAAGAATAGACCACTCTCGCCGACGAGAGTGGGGCCTTCGGAGGAGGGTTTTACAACCTCTCGGGTGTCGTATCTCTTCTCTCTCCTTCTCTCAGCCTCATTCACTTGCACGCACAATCCACTCACTTTGTTCGTGATCATAGCACTCTCCACAAGACGGAAATCTCTCTCTTTCCCTGAGAACTAAAAGGAACCTTGAGCAGTAAAGATCACTAATCTTGAGAAAATACAACATTCATTCCGTTGCACCTAATACCGTCATCCTTGTGAACAATCACGTCTTGATCATACAAATCATCATATGCTCGTGAGAAATCACAGTGTGATCTTGATGCAAATCATCATGCTTGTCATTGTCAGGCAATTCATCATGCTTATCATTATCATTCAAATCATCATGCTCATCGTTATCATGCAAATCATGTAATTCCTGTGTGTCATGCTTGGGAGAAGAAGAGACTGAGAGAGTCTCCTTTTCCCGAATCTCTTGCATCTGTGCCTGAACTTGAGAAAAGAGTCGCAACAACTCTTACATGTGTCGCGCTTGCTCATGCTTACACTCTATGGTTGCCTTTCTTTCTGCTTCTCTTTCTGCTTTTCTTTCTGTGTGTCTGCGATCCATTTATGCTTTTCTTTCTTTGCATTCACGATCAAATTCTGCCATTCTTTCTGCTTTTCGTGCTTTGCGTTCTAACTTCATGTTCATCACCATCTTGTCGAAAGCCTCCATAGGAGTTAGTGCAATCCTTGTCGTAGGTGGGGAAGGGTCAGAAAAACCTCCCGGTGAGGAAAATTCTTCTTCGCCACTCCCATGCTCACCACCTCCAAGCGAAGTATCCATTCCGCTTCGAGTGATGACCATCCATTGGAGTCGTGGGTTCTTGTGGTCTTGGGTTCTTGAGTTCACGAGGAACTTGAGTTCTTGGGGGTCTTGGTTCTTGGGGTTCTTGAGGGTCTTGAGGTTCTTCTTATGCTTGCAATCTTTGTTAGAGAAGGATCTTCTCTTCACCTGAGTTCTGCTCTTTTCCGCGGGCACACCCCGTGGCGGCCTTGCACTCACACCAAGGTTGCTTTTTCCCACCTCACGTCGATTGGCTAGCCACTAAGTGCACCGTCCGCTCTCAATGAGTGAAAAGAGGCACAAGGGGAGGTTGGACAAGCCCTTCTTTCTTGGGTTTCCTGTCACTCTTGAAAAACACGATTAGGAATCGACACGCCCAAGTGAACTTTGGTTCGTGCGACCTCAACAAGTAAAAAACAAAAAAATTATGTGGTTCTTGTGGTTCCTTCCTTAAGTGATACAGAACACTGCCAATGCTCTGATACCAATGTTAGATGCAGCGGAAGTGAATGTTGAACTTTGCTCAAGATGAGTGCTCCGAACTGTGCTCAAGGGTTTTACGGAAGGGAGAGCCTTCCGTTCCTTTAGTGAGAGAGTGCAATGGACACAAACAAAGTGAATAGACACTATGAATGAAGGTGCTGAGATTGAGAGATAGAGAGAGAAGAATACGACACCAGAATGTTGTCAAACCCTCCTCCGAAGGCTCCACTCTCTATGGCGGGAGCGGTCTACTATTGATTGCACAAATCTCTACAATGCTTGGACTTGCCGACGATGTCGACGACGATGAGGATGACAACGAAACTCACTGAAATCTGAAAATGCTAAGGCTGAAATTTGCAAATCTTTATCTGCTCAATTGTGACTCTATGTCGGTGACGATGTCGATGGCGACGATCCGACGACGACGCACTGAAAACGCAGATGCTGAAATCGGCATTTTCCGGGCTGAATCTGCAAACTTCGATGGATCTGACCGTGCGGCGAGTATCTGCTGTGGGAAGGTGAGATCTGCGAGGTTCGGGACTTGTTCCTTTGTGTCTAAAGGCTGAAAACTGAAAACGCTGATGCTTCTTGGTGTTCCGTCGCAGTGAATCTGCAAAACGCTGGGGCTGATCTGCAAACCAAACCAAAAACGCTAGGGCTGAAAACTGTTCTGCTGCTGCCGGTTGTCCTGCAAATGCAAAACGCTAAGCTTCTTGATCTGTCTTGCTGCTGCCTGAGTTGATCTGCTATGCACAAAAACGCCAGGCTGTTTGTGGATGAAAACGCTAGGTCCTTGCAGATGCAAAAACGCTAGCTCTGCTGATGTGGGGGGTCTTGCTGAGAAATTTCCTGTTGAGCAAGGTGCTCTTGCTACCTCTTTTGCCAGAACGTGCTAGCGCCAGGTTTCTATTTATACAAACTTAGCAAAATTGGCCTACCTACTTTCCAACAAAAGTCACTTAAAAATAATAAGTGAAAAATGTCAAAAACAGGGAAAGTAGGTCTATGCACTATAAAAATGCTCCTGATGGGTTCTCATGGATTCTGATGGTCATGCTAATGATCATGCTGTGTGCAACCGGAGGATATGCATCTATTCTAAGTGTCTGGGCATGCACGGTCTGCGAATAGACTCACAAAAGTGCCAAATCACTTACTATTCTAGACTGACTTGACTGAACTGAACCCTGGTCATGCTGTAGCTTGTCCACGGACACATAGGGTTGGATGTGTCACGTGACACAGATAGTGCTAGCCTAGGTTTGCCTATATATTATTTAAGCAAAATTTCCCTACCTTGTTTCCAACAAAAGTCACTGTCACGTGACTGAAACCGGACCGCATCCAAGAGTGCAATGTGGCCCAACTGTCGGATACTTTTTGTTGGTAGTCCCACCTTACTTTACGCCTTAATTGAGTTCACTTCCTAGTATCCACCAACTTGCTAAGTGCGACGGGGGGACCTATATGATCTTGCTCTGAGCCTAGACATCCTCTTACCATACGAATTCCAGTACCGACCACTTCTTGTCTGCGGGTGAATCTACCGTTCACATTGGCCATACAATGTCCGACCGTTTGCTACTTCAAAAAGAGGGTCTCAAAACAAATAAAATAAACCCCATTGGAAAGAAACCAACAACCAAGGTTAGCAGTTGCCACATCTCTGTGACATGGTTAATAACTGCCACGTCCTCGTGACACGTGACACATCCAACCCTATGTGTCCGTGGACAAGCTGCAACATAGCAAGGGTTCAGTCAGTTTAGCCAGTCTAGATTTAGAAGTGATCTGGCACTTTTGTGAGTCTATTCGTAGATCGTGCATGCCCAGATACTTAGTTTAGATGCATATCCTCTGGTTGCACACAGCATGATCATAAGCATTCCCATCAGAATCCATCAGAATCCTTCAGGGGAATTTTCCAGTGCATTTAGCCTATTTTCCCTATTTTTGACATTTTTCACTTACTATTTTTAAGTGACTTTTGTTGGAAAGTAGGTAGGGCAAATTGAGTAAGTTTGTATATAAGCAAACCTAGACTAGCACTGGCAGAAGAGGCAAAAGGAGCCAAGCTCAGCAGGCAACTTCTCAGCAAGACCCCTTGGTGGACCTTCCCTCCAAGCAGCAGATCTCCCCCATGCTAGCGTTTTCTTCATCAGCCATTGCCTTGCGTTTTCAACAAGAACTATCGCCATAGACCTTCCCTCAATTAGCGTAATAGCATCAGATCCTCCCGCAAGCAGATCACAGTACCTAGCGTTTTGGAAGTTCAACAACCCTAGCTGTTTTCTCCAACAGCTAGCGTTTTTGGACCGGCTTCCCTAGCGTTTTTTGCAGATCAAAACGTTTGCAGATTGTAGCGTTTTCAGCCACAGCAGCGCATTGTTTTCAGCAGTGAAGTACCTTCAAGTTCAGCCATAAGTAGCAGATTTAGCTCGGAAAGACCATCAGTTTTCAGCCTAAAGAAACCTCAGTTTTCAGCCCTAAACCTGCAGATTTTCAGCGACAAAGACCCACAGAAACAACCCCCCAAATCAGCGTTTTTGGACTAGTCGCAGATTTCAGCCCATAGCGTTTTTGGACAGCAGTAGAAAGATTGCAGATTTCAGCCCTTAGGTCGACTTCGTCATCACTGGCATAGCCTAGACTTGCATCAGTCTCATGCATCACCATTGTACCAGATTGTGCAATCAATAGTAGACGCGAGAGTGGAGCCTTCGGAGGAGGGTTTTACGTTTCTGGTGTCGTATCTCTCTTCTCTCTCTATCTCTCAGTCTCATACACTTGCACGCACAGTGTCCATTCACTTTGTTGTGATCATAGCATTCTCTCATTAAGAACGGAAGGCTCTACCTTCCATAAGAACAAAAGGAACCTTGAGCACAGTTCAAAGCACTCATCTTGAGCAAAGCGCAAACATTCATTCCGCTGCACCTAACATTTGTATCAGAGCTTAAGCAGTGTTTTGTATCTGTAACAAACTGCTGATGTGTAAAAGCCTAAAGAATGGAGCCAACTTACGGATGTGGCCGAGGGACCTAAACCCTAAGAAGAACAAGTAACAGAAGAAGTGCCACAAAGTGATGACTTGGTTGCCCGAGAGCAGAAACCCTAACCCTAATTTATGCCAGAAACCCTAACCCTAAAACCTGCAAACCCTAATTCTTGAAAGCCTAACCCTAAAACTTGCAAACCCTAATTTTGAAAAAGTTTAACCCTAAAACCTGCAAATCCTAATTTAGCTACCAGAAACCCTAAAACTGCAAAAACCCTAACCCTAACCCTAAGGGCAGCAAGGAATTTCCGCTTTTGCGTTGGCTGATGACATGGCAGGCTGTACGGATTTCCGTGATTTATGCTGGTAGCTTTTGGCATTGCTTTTTGGACTAGAAGCTTTTGAGTTTGAAAGCTTTTCATGTAAACTGCTGTTTAGGCAAAGGGCCTTTAAATATGAGGCTAGGGCTCATTCTTTGGCATGCTTCCTGGAGAAGGTGCAAAGTCTGGAGTACCGGCTTGTACTTTTTTTTTCCCCAAGAAAAAGATCCTTCTATTAGTTAAAGAAAACTGCCCATAGGGCTACATCCACCTCTGCAAGAGAGGGCTACAACACGCATGATGGGGAGACTCTCCCAATGAAAAAACAGCATATATACAATGGGGCTAAATCAAGAAATGGGAGGAGGGAAGAGCCACACAGGTGGACAGTAGTGCCATCTGAGCACCCCCTGGACCATGGTGTAGAAAGGCCCAAGGCGCCAGAGTCGAAGGAAAGCCTCGCGGCGCTCCCGCATGCGGTCGGAGCTGCCCTGTAGTCCCTCAAGCTGTCCTCTGAGAGTATGGATCAGCTCTAGCCAAAAGTCACGAACAGTCTCTGCTGGTGGCACAGGGCGAGCCTCAGAGATGCGGAAACAACGGGCCCGCCAGATATACCAAACAGCTAGGCCGCTGATGAGCTCCCAGCACTCCTCTCTCTCACTGCACCACTCCTGTGGAGTAAGGTCTGTAGCAGGCTGGAGTGCAGGTCGCCCCCCCTGTATCACTATCATCCTGCTGGTGGAAGATAGCTCAAACTGTAGTGCCGGGCCCGTGAGGGTGGACCAAGCCGCTGCCCCCCAAGTGTACTGTTGAGCCGCGGAGAGGGCAAGCATCAGCCGAAGAACTCGTAGCCACACCTGCTGGGCTGAAGGACAGTCCCAAAGACAGTGTCGCTGACTCTCCACCAACTGGTCACAAGCTGTACATGCGGCCGAGAGACCACTATGCACAAGCCAGCTCCCTACTGCTGTGGCTCTGTGTGCAACCAACCATTGGAACAAAGTGACGCGCCTCGGCTGTCTGGAGTCCCACAGCCTCTACCAAAAAGCTTCCAAGAACTCAACTGTGAGACTCTCCTCCTGCCAATGACGTGCTGCAGCGGGGCGGGCCTCTCTCTGCGCTGCAAGTATATGACGTCCAAGCCGAACAGTGTACTGGAAGAAAGGGACTCCTGGGCGGTCTGCAGAAGAGAAGGGGTCCCTCCATAGCCACTCACCAGGATCCCACTGTACTCGTGCCAGTGGACAACACTCCCAAGCCCATAGCCTCCAGTGTCCTGTCTCGAGAGCTGCTGGGTCAGAGTCTATGACGCAAGTCCTCCCACAGATGCCCACAACTCGGATCCTCTGGAAACAACACTCTGCTACCTGCGGGGCCTCTACTGTAACTCGCTGTAAACGTCCCCCACCCTGAAGCTCAAAGAACAGGGCTGGGACAGTCTCTGAACAAGCCTTGACTGAGATGAGAACCTCCAGTCGTGTGAAGGCTCCCATCCATCGGGGTGCTACTGGCTCGAGAGGCGTGAGCCACTCAGCTGGAACTTACTCTGAGATGTCCTGACACATGCTCTGAACCCCTCTCATGCCCTGTAGCTGGACACCCTGCACCTCCTCTGACAAACCTGTGAACTCTAGCCAGTCACCTAGAGAGCGCGCTGGACCTGCTGCCATGGGACCCCATGAAACATGAGGCCCACTCCCAACCAAGTGGCCTCTCTGAGTGCTAACCATGGGGTTCTAGACGAGGGGCTGTCGTAGGCGCTCCTCTGTGCATGTGGGTTGTCTCTGCTCTAGGCCATGCCGTAAGAGCTCCCAAGAGCGAAGCAAACTCACAGCGAATCGGTCCTCTAGTCTCCTGCTCAAACCAACTCGGCGTAACTCTGTAAAGATCCATCTGGTCGAAGGTTGCCAAGGGCCTCCTGACTGAGGCACCCTGGCACGAAGCCTCTGCAGCAAGAACTCTTTCCAGGGCTCCTCGCCTGGAAGAAGTCCTCTGACGACGAACTTCCCAAGAAGGGCTCTGCTCTGCTGTGCTGGATCAATGATCCCAAGCCCTCCCTGAGAACAAGGAAGTGTGATGACCGACCAAGCCACCTTGGCTCAGGCAACGTGAGTGTCGCGACCTGACCAAAGGAAGTTCCTGATCAGCCTCTCTACCTGGCTGATACAAGAACTCGAGAAGATCCAGCAAGAAGTGATGTACCACATAGTTGCCAACAACACCTGGTTGGCAACTACTACTCTACCAGCCAGCGAAAGTCGTGCTGAACTCCAGTGTAACAGCTTTCTCCTGATGGACAGGAGAAGAGGAGCAATCTGCTGCTCGGGGGACAAATCCAAACCAACCTGACAACCCAAGTATCGAACTGCAGTCCCTGGGGGAATCCACCTGAAACCCTCTCCTGGCATCCACTCTGGCACAGGAGCACTGCCAACCGAGAAAGCCACTGTCTTTCTCCAGTTGATCAATGCGCCCGATGCACAGCAGAAGGTCTCAAGAGCCTGCCCACACCTGTGTAAATTGGCCTCCTGGCCCTCTAAGTACAAGGCTGAGTCGTTGGCAAACTCAGCGTCCAGAAGCTCATCTCCCCGTATCGGGAGTGCTAAGCCCCTCGAACCATCCTGCTGTGACACAAAAAATCTGCTCATCGCCTCCGCATAGAACAGAAAGAGAAAGGGGGCAAGAGGACAACCCTGTCTGACCGATCGTGTGAGCATGAAGCGCTCACCTCTACCTCCTGCCAAAAGCACCTGACTGTGAGCCTGTCTGTACAAAGCTGACACCCCTCTGATCCAAGCATCTGAAAAGCCCATCCTGCGAAGCGTGCCCTCTAGAAAGTCCAAGTCAACTCTGTCGTATGCCTTCTCAAAATCGAGAAGAAGAATCACAAGGTCCTCCCCACGGAGACGTGCAAGGGCAGAAGCCTCCCAGAAAGTGAAGATGTTGTCAAGGATACTGCGTTCCTTGACAAAACCTGTCTAAGTCCCATGTATAAGGCTCTCCAAAAGTGGCTGAATCCTCAAACTCAGAGCCTTGGCAAGAATTTTGTAGGTTGAGTTGAGGATGGTGATGGAGCGCCACTGTCGAATCTCATCCAAGGAGCCACCCTCCTTTGGAATGAGGTAAATCAGGCCCTCACTCATGCTATCCGGCATCACTCCTGTGTGCAGAATGTACTGAAAGGCACTACAAAGATCTGGGCCAAGCACGTCCCAGTACTCCAAGAAGAAGCTGGGAGTCAGCCCATCCTCACCTGGACAGCTACCACGAGGAAGGGCCCTAAGAGCCGTGTGCAGCTCCTCAAGCTGAAGAGGTATCTCCAGCCTCTGGCGCATCTCCTCAGTCACAAGACAAGGCATCCGCGCCCAAACTTGCTCCTTGCATGCATCCTGTCTCTCTGACTGGGGCTCAGCCGTCAGTAGCTCACGGTAAAAGTCAGTAGCAACTGCACGCATATCCTCAGGCTCACAAGCAACTGACCCATCGGGTCTCCTCAGCTGAGTGACCTTGGCATGCGAGTGCCGAGGTCCTACAGTCTCAAAAAAGGCACCTGTCACTCTGTCACCTACCTGAGTCCACTGAGATGCCTGTCGGTGAAAGGCAAACTCATGGCGCCTCTCCTCTGTGCAAGCAAGCTCCTGTCGAGCCTGCTGTAACTGCTTCTCCAGCCATGGACTGTCTGGATGCTGCTCCTGCATCCTCTGTAGTGAAGCAATGTCTCGTCTGAGACGCTGCTGCTCCTCTCTCGCTGCGGCCCGTCGAGCCAAAGACTCCTGGAGAAAAAAGTGGCTAAGCTGAGCTAGGCCTAAGGCCACTCTATCTGCCGGTAGAGCCTGGCTGTCCATGCCCTCTATCCAAAGAGCCTCTACCCTCTCTCTGAGTGCTGTGTCCAACAAGACCCGCTCTGGGATGCGAAGCATCGTGCTCCCACTCCTCTGCCTGTCTGCCACTGTGAGGATCACTGATGCATGGTCCGAGAAGGATGTCCCTGCCAGGATGCCCACTGATCCCCCCAAGTCACTGAAGTGGTCACTAGTGTAGAAGCGATCTATCCGCGATAGATTCACTCCTCCCACTTTGCGGTCTGATCTAGAGAAGGCAAGACTCTCTGGAGGCCTCACAAAGCCAGAATGCTGCCATGTATCCGAGACCCTCAAGGTCATACACAACCTCTCCCAAGGTCACTAGTGTAGAAGGGATCTATCCGCGATAGATTCACTCCTCCCACTTTGCGGTCTGATCTAGAGAAGGCAAGACTCTTTGGAGGCCTCACAAAGCCAGAATGCTGCCATGTATCCGAGACCCTCAAGGTCATACACAACCTCTCCCAAGCTGCTAACTCGACTCCATGCACAGTAGCATGGCTGCCTCCGATCCTGTGAGAAGGGTCCTCCAACATGTTGAAGTCCCCTCCTACACACCAATGGTCAACCTGTGGCAAAGACTCAACAATCTGTGACCAAAACTCTGCACTAGCACTCGCCACATTGGGCGCATAGATGTTCAGGAAGCCCACAAGGCCACCTTGAACCTGCAAAGTAATCCACTGAGCCCTGCCTGGCACAATAATCCCTCTGCCCACAATGGCCTGCTGCAATGAGTCCGCAATAGTCATACATACCCCACCCTGGATGCCTCCAGGTCCAAAAGCAGCTGACCAAAAGGTATCATAACGTCCACGCAAAATCTGACCACAGCGCCGGATGCGGCTCTCAGACAAATGGTGCTCCTGAAGCATAAGGAGATCAATCTCTCCTCCCACAAGGCAACGCTGAAGCTCCTGCCGCAATCGGCCCCGCTGTCGCTGAAACTGGGGCCCACCTAATCCCTGCACGTTCCATGAGACGATCCTCATGGGGAGCGAGAGAGAACAGATGCTGCCGCAGCAGCAAGACGGGCTATCTTCGAGGCAGGCTAGGATGGGGAGTAATCCGCATCCGAGCGTCCTCTAGATAGGCGAGCCTGTAGTGAGTGCCTGGCCCAAGCCCAAGCAGAGCGAGTCGAGCGTAAAGCAACCTCCTCTGTCCAGGAGTCCTCATGTATGTATACATAGCAAGGCAAACACTGTGTATCAGCAAAAAAGTACACCACAATGTGCCTACATCCTGCTGAGTCTGGGGGTGTCACCGCAAACTTGGCCAGTGGCCACAAAGTCTGCAGCAAATCTGTAACTCCAAGTTCTCCCATGTGGTGAGAGAACTCGAGAACCTGTGTATGCAACCATCCCACCACTGAGTCGAGGGACCACTCTGTCTCGGTCCTACCGCAGAGAGGAAAGGAGAAACCAACTGCCGAGTCCAAGGCCTCTGTCCCCCTAGCGGCGAGGAAAAAAGCGTGGACCCTGAAGCAGGCTGCCTCGTGGTCTGCTGCGGAATCGCCGAGAAAGCGAGTGAATCCGTAATCGAAGAAGTCCCAGCGGCGTCGGAGGTCAATGCTCGTCAGACCACGAGGGATAGCTGCAAGGGAAGATGTCTGAATCTGCAAAGGGGGCCGCAAGAAGGGCTGACCCTCTCTCGCTAGGCGACTCGTGGCAAAAGCGCTGCCAAGAGATCTCCTAGCCGCCGGCGAGGGGCCAGTCTCCTGAGTCGACTGTGGTACTGAAGTAGGAGGAGGGGGAGAAGGAGCTTGGGGGGGGGGGGGGGGGGGGCGGGGCGGAGGAGAAGAGAAGCCGGGCGGGACGGCAGAGACAGGGGGGCGAGGTGGGGAGTGGGCGGGAGCAAAGGGCGGGGGAGGGGATGAGGAGGAAGAAGGGAAATCTGAAGGTGGAGGGGCTGGCGAGGGTGAAACGGAAGAGAAGGCTGGCGTAGGAGGCTCCTCTTGCTCAAGAGGACCAAAGCGGTTCCCCGTGGGAACCCACTGCTGCTGAGTAGGCACCTGAGGGCCACTCTGAGTGCCAGGCTGTGGCTGTGGCCCCTGGCGTCGACGGCCACAGGCCTGCTACCACTCCTCCTCCGCTGGAGCCCCAGGCTCAGAGGGTGGCTCAGAATCTGTGCGTTGTGTCGCTGGCTGAGGCTGCAGCCCAGCCTTGGCAGGCTGGGGCTGAGGCTGAGGTGCAGGTCGTGGTCTCCTCCGTGGACAGGCCTTCGCTAGGTGGCCCATCTGTCTGCAAATGAAGCACTGGTTCGGGAGACCCGAGTACTCCACACTCTGCCTAATCCAACCCCCACTCACCCGAGGCAAAAGGATGACCTTCGGGAGCGTGTGGGTATCTCTGACCAAAACTCGAACTGAAGGGATGCCGGCCGCCTTGGCAACTACTGATGCTGCCGTACGAGGTGTCTCCAGAACAGTCCCGATGGTGGAGCCAATCCTGGAGAGCAGTGGAAGGTACTCCCTCCGTAAACCCGGAAAGCAGACTGAGATGGGGATGTCTGCCTCCTCTACGAGTACATCCGAAGTCGGGTCAAAACCGTGTCGCCACTGTCGAAAGTGGGCGCGTGATGCTCGGATAGCCAGTGGACTCATAGCTATGACCTTGGAGGCCATCTCGAAAGTCCCGAACTCGATCTGGTAGTACCCCGTCCGAGGATCTGGACATCCAAAATCTTGCCCACCTCTGCGAGAAGGCGGGCCTGGAGAAGGTCTCGCAGCTCTCCTCTGCTAGGACGGGTGCCGAGAACCTTGCAGATGATAGAAGTCGCCTGCAAGCGCTCTACCTCTGCGGCAAGGCTCGCTTGCTCTGTCGGCGAAAGAGCAAGTCGAATGGTGGGCTCAGCGGGGTCGGGCGAGGGGGCTTCAGGTGAGTCCCTCTGTGGCGGAGCTGGAGCCTCCATCTGTGTCTACTGTTGAGTCGAAGAAGCGGTCGGAGAAGAACAATCTGCAGCCGAGAACGCCGAACACCTGTTCCGAAGAAAAGGTGTTGCAGAGCCGGGCGCAGAAAACCCTTCGGAGATAAGGCGGAAAAAAAAAGGGGGGGGGGGGGGGGGGGGGAGGGAAGGAAAAGGAAGGAGGAGGCGAGCACGGGTACAGCGGGAGGGCTAGGGGGGGAGGGCGGCGGGCAGCAGGGGGCAGGAGGTGGTGGGTTGGGCAGGGTGGGGGGCTGGGCAGGGTGGCACGAGGGCGAAGGGGGCAGGAGGTGGTGGGATGGGCAGGTGGCGGGCTGGGCAGGGTACCGGCTTGTACTTTGATGATGCAATATAAAGAAATACCGAAAGGGGCGCGAAGGATTGGGGCCAATACTCTCTGGGGTGGAATTCCGCCACTCCTTGTCGCGTGTCGTCTCTCTCTCTTTCAGTTCAGTTGTTATTGAAGTGCTAAAAGTCTGTTCAGTCTGTTCTTTTCTATTAGCACGTGGTGCCCGCCTTGTGACAGTGGTATCAGAGCATCAGGTGTGTACTTTTTTGAAAGCATACCGGTCCTACAAAAGAGCAGACTGAGCTATTGGAATTATTATTTGAGGTATCTTCGCACTCTAACCCGGACTTATTAGCCACTCCCACCCTTACTTCATCGGGCATCGGGTGCGCTCCCGTCTTCACCGCTCATGTCTTACAGGGCATAAGCCATTAAGATCACTTGCAAAGAAGGATCCGATATTTGTTTTGAGTCACTGTTTTTCTCAAAAGCAATGCCATGCAAATGTTGATGTCTATAGCTACCAAACTGCACACTCCAAGTACTTGGCAAGCTTTCAAGAAAAAAAAAATTTGTTTGAAGTTATATGGTTTCCGACATCTTCCTTCGGATTGCAACTTCTGGCAGAGTGGGGTATCTTGAAATGCTTGCCACAAAACCCTAGCAAATTATAACTTGGAAGTTTCTCGACATCTCCCAGTAGATGTCTCTTCACGATCAGATGACCTTGGAGGTCCAGTGCGATTGCTATCTTGGGACTACCATCGCCGCCAAAGAAACACTGTTTGTCCAAGAGTTGATGGACCATGCTGTGCTCGGCTACGACCTCATGGAAGGATTTTAACCCTAATTTTTGGTGCAGGTTTCAAGATGGAAAGTCAGTCGACTTTTCGTGCTCGACTGATGTCGAGATTGCTTTTTAAGTTTGAGTTCTGTTTGATCTTATTTGGTGATCATGTTTGGAATTTGTTTGAAATGGATGGTATCTGTTTTGAACCTGTTTTGGTGCCGATTTGAATTGTTTGACTTTGGTTTGATACTGGTTTCAATGATTGGTGATTTTACTCCCGGATGGAGAAGTGAGAAATACTGTTTTGGTATTGTTTGAACCTCGGAACGACGCAGGCCGATGCTTGGGAAGCGTTTCGTTGTATGTTTGAAAACCTCTGAACGACACAGGCCGATGCCTGGGGAGTGTTCCGTTGTATGCTAGAAAACCTCCGAACGACGCAGGCCGATGCCTGGGGAGCGTTTGGTTGTATGCTTGAACCTCCAAGCGACCCAGACTGCGGTTTGGGGAGCGCTTGGTTGTACAGTCCTCTGAGCTCATGGCCTGGACCTTTTTAGGTTATTTGCGGGGGGAGTGACGAGGTAGTCGTTGAGTAGCTTCATACCGCAAACGGTTTGTCTCGGGGAAATGCTCAACGGCGCTGTTTGTTGTGTCTTGTAACATGCATATGTAAGCATTTGTGTTGCATTGTGATGTGCCAATTACTAAATATTCCTAATTGGATGAGATTGCCTAGGTATGTAATTTTAGTGCATCAAGACACCCGTGGAAGATCAGTACGGTCTCGGTGTGATGGCTAATTTTACTACGCCGGAATACCAAGAGTTCCGATCTGGACGAAAGGAGAAGCTAACTCCTTGATCAAAACAGCCGAAAGGAGAAGCTAACTCCTTGATCAAAAGAGCCGAAAGGAGAAGCTAACTTCTTAATAAAAAGAGCAAACTGATTGTCCCTTGGAATGTCCCTCGGAAATTTTTGAGCTAACTTCAGTTGTTTTGCAGTTATGTTGTAATCGAGGACGATTACTCTCTTTCAAGAAGGGGAGATGTAACAAACTGCTGACGTGTAAAAGCCTAAAGAATAAAGCCAACTTACGGATGTGGCCGAGGGGCCTGAACCCTAAGAAGAATAAGTAACAGAAGAAGTGTCACAAAGTGATGACGTGGTTGCCCGAGAGCAGAAACCCTAACCCTAATTTATGCCAAAAACCCTGAGTGTTGAAACCCTAACCCTAAAACTTGCAAACCCTAATCCTAAAACCTGCAAACCCTAATTTTGGAAACCCTAACCCTAAAACCTGCAAACCCTAATTCTGAGAACCCTAACATAAAACCTGCAAACCCTAATTTTGCTGCCAAAAACTCTAAAACTGCAAAAACCCTAACCCTAACCCTAAGGGCAGAAAGGAATTTCCGCGTTTTGTGCTGGCGGATGACGTGGCAGGCTGTACGGATTTTCGTGATTTATGCTGGCAGCTTTTGGCATTGCTTTTTGGACAAGAAGCTTTTGAGTTTGAAATTAAACTGCTTTTTAGGCCAAGGGCCTTTAAATATGAGGCTAGGGCTCATTCTCTGGCATGCTTCCTAGAGAAGGTGCAGAGTCTATAGTACCGGCTTATACTTTGATGATGCAATATAAAGAAATACCGAAAGGGGCGCCAAGGTTTGGGGCCAATACTCTCTGGGGTGGAATTCCGCCACTCCGTGTCGCGTGTCGTCTCTCTCTCTTTTAGTTCAGTTGTTATTGAAGCGCTAAAAGTCTGTTCGGTCTGTTCTTTTCTATTGGCACGTGGTGCCCGCCTTGTGACAGTATCACTCAAGGAAAGAACCATAAGAATCATAAGATTTTTTTTGTTTTTTTGTTTTTTTTGCTTGTTTCCGTTGCACGAACCCAAGTTCACTTGGGCGTGTTGATTCCTAATCGTGTTTTTGAAGAGTGACAGGAAACCCAAGAAAGAAGGGCTTGTCCAGCCTCCTCTTATGCCTCTTTTCACTCATTGAGAGTGGACCGTGCACTTAGCGGCCGGCCAATCGATGTGAGGTGGGAAAAAGCAACCTTGGTGTGAGCGCAAGGCCGCCAAGGGGTGCGCCCGCGGAAAAGAGCAAAACTCGGGTGAAGAGAAGATCCTTCTCAAACACGGTTTGCAAGCGAAAGAAAAGAAGACCCTCGAGAACCTCAAGAAACCTCAAGAACCCAAGACCGACAAGAACCCAAGTTCCTCGTGAACTTAAGAACCTCAAGACCCACAAGAACCCACGACTTCAGAATGGTCATCACTCGAAGCGGAATGGATACTTCGCTTGGAGGTGATGAGCATGAGAGAGGCGAAGAAGAATTTTCCTTACCAGGAGGTTTTTTCGACCCTCCCCCTTCCCCATCTACGAGAAGGATTGCACTAACTCCTATGGAGGTTTCGACAAGAGGATGATGGACAGGAAGTTAGAAAGCGAAGAAAGAATCGCAACCATCGAGCGTAAGTACCAAGAAAGAATGGCAGTCATCGCCCGTGCGAGCGAGCAAGCCCGCTTGGAAGCCAAAGTAAGAAAAGTAGAAAGAGAAGCAGAAAGAAAGGCCGACTTGGAGCGTGAGCGTGAGCAAGCGCGCTTGGCGGCCGAACAGAGCGCTCGACACATGAAAGAGATGTTGCGACTCTTTTCTCAAGTGCAGGCGTACTTTGCACAGAATCAGGAAAAGGAGACTTGGTCATTCTCTTCTTCTCCACAGCATGATACACAGGATTTGCATGATTGTGTGAAGCATGATGATGATTTGATTGACAATGATTTGCATGATGATTTGAAGGACAATGATAAGCATGATGATTTGGATGCCAATGATTTGCATGATGATTTGGATGACAATGACAAGCATGATGATTTGCATGATCAAGATGTGATTATTCACAAGCATGATGAGTTGCATGAAGATGATGTGATTGTTCACAAGGATGATGTGTTAGTGGATGCTTTTTCTAGCGAAGCTAACCTCGTTGTAGATTCGATCAATCACGAAGATCCGATATTGGCTTTCGAGTCGAGGTCCAAAGAACCCCCACAGGACGATTCAATCATTCAAGAAGAACCGATCTTGGCTCTGGAGCCTAGGTCCAAGGAACCCCCCCAGGAAGTATTATGTGTTCGCATGATTAGTCAGCACGCATTGTTCGAGTGTTTCATTCATGATCGTTTCCTGTATTTTAGTCAGTGTCTTTATGTGATCCCTTTTACTAGGCATGACATATTGTACGTTGAGCACGTTTCATTCATGATTAAGCACGAATGTATGCGGATTGTTCATGAAAAGCTGAAAAATATGCATTCAAGGACGTCACATTCCATGTCTCTTCCTTGGCATGACACATTTGTAGAAAGAGCACATGAAAGTATGAGCACCAAGCATGGGCATTTCCGTTGTGAATTGCCATAGTTGATTGCATTAGATCAGAAGAGAAAGGTTCGATCTCATTTTTTGCGTGTGTGTGGTGAACCGTTTGGCACTCCTGTCTATTTGTTCATCCACATTTCGTGCACAGTCTTTGAGGAGGACAATATTTTTTCCACTCACTTTACATGGAATAGGTATGTTCATGGTTTTGTGTTGGAAATGGTTTCAGGAATTTTCAGCCATGGAGATTCTTGAAGACGAAAGAAGCATGACTCTAGACGAAGTTGAAGCATTGAAGGAGCCACAAAAGACTTTTGTGTCGCTATTTGGCACTATTTGGCAGAAGAGGCAACATGAGCGAAGCTCAGCAGGCAACTTCTCAGCAAGACCCCTTGGTGGACCTTCCCTCCAAGCAGCAGATCTCCCCCATGCTAGCGTTTTCTTCATCAGCCATTGCCTAGCGTTTTCAGCAAGAACCATCGCAATAGACCTCTGCTCAATTAGCGTTTTTGGCATCAGATCCTCTCGCAAGCAGATCATAGTACCTAGCGTTTTGGAAGTTCAACAACCCTAGCGTTTTCTCCAACAGCTAGCGTTTTTGGACTAGCTTTCCTAGCGTTTTTTGCAGATCAAAACGTTTGCAGATTGCAGCGTTTTCAGCCACAGCAGCACAGTGTTTTCAGCAATGAAGTACCTTCAAGTTCAGCCATAAGAAGTAGCAGATTCAGCCCGGAAAGACCATCAGTTTTCAGCCTAAAGAAACCTCAGTTTTCAGCCCTAAACCTGCAGATTTTCAGCGATAAAGACCCACACAAACAACCCTCCAAATCAGCGTTTTTGGACTAGTTGCAGATTTCAGCCCATAGCGTTTCTGGCCAGCAGTAGAAAGATTGCAGATTTCAGCCCTTAGGTCGACTTCGTCATCACCGTCGTCATCACCGATATAGCCTAGACTTGCATCAGTCTAATGCATCACCATTGTACCAGATTGTGCAATCAATAGTAGACCACTCTCGCCGGCGAGAGTGGGGCCTTCGGAGGAGGGTTTTACAACGTCTTTGGTGTCGTATCTCTCTTCTCCCTCTATCTCTCAGTCTCATACACTTGCACACACAATGTCCATTCACTTTGTTGTGATCATAGCATTCTCTCATTAAGAATGGAAGGCTCTACCTTCCATAAGAACAAAAAAAACCTTGAGCACAGTTCGGAGCACTCATCTTGAGCAAAGCGCAAACATTCATTCCGCTGCACCTAACAGTCACTTAAAAATAATAAGTGAAAAATGTCAAAATTAGAAAAAATAGTTAAATGCATTGGAGAATTCCCTTGATGGATTCTGATGTGAATGCTGATGATCGTGCAACCGGAGGATATGCATCTAATCTAAGTGCCTGGACATGCACGATCTGCGAACAGACTCACAAAAGTGCCAGATCACTTCCTATCCTAGACTGACTTGAGTGAACTGAACCTTGGTCATGTTGTAGCTTGTCCACGGACACATAGGGTTGGATGTGTCACGTGACATCCCCTCCTTTTCAAAGTGAGGTATTGGTACCGAACTGTATGGCGTCGAGGGAGATCTCCAATAGCATCCGGAATCCTGGGAAGGACTCTTCGCCGGCCCACTCTGATGCGTGGGTCATGCGATACTTCAACTTCATAAAGGTCTGCAAAGCTTGCTTCTTTGGGCCGCGCCGAAAGTGATACAAAGTCTTCTGTGGCTCCTTCGATTCTTCAACTTCGTCTATAGGCCTGCTTCTTTCTTCTTCAAGAATCTCCATGGCTGAAAATTCCTGAAACCATTTCCAACACAAAACCATGAACATACCTATTTCATGTAAAGTGAATGGAAAAAATCTCGTCTTCCTAAAAGACCATGCATGCAATGCAGATGAACATAGAGACAAAGTGCCAAACCGTTCATCAAACTCATGCAAAACATGGAATTCAAACTCGTCTTTCTGATCTAAATCAATCAACTGTGGCAAATCACAATGGACATGCCGATGCTTGGTGCTCATACTTTCCTGTGCTCTTTCTACGACTGTGTCGTGCCAAGGAAGAGACATGGAATGGGACTTCCTTGAATGTATACTTTTCAGCTTTTCATGAGAAATCCGCATACATCCGTGCTCATTCATGAGTGAAACGTGCTCAACGTACAATATGTCATGCCTAGTTAAAGGGATCACATAAAGACGCTGACTAAAATACAGGAAACGATCACGAATGAAACACTCGAATAATGCGTGCTGACGAATCATTCGAACACATAGTACTTCCTGTAAGGGTTCTTTGGACCTAGGCTCGAGAGACAAGATCGGTTCTTCATGATTGATCGAATCTTTCTGTGGGGGTTCTGTGGACCTCGACTCGAAAGCCAACATCGGTTCTTCGTGATTGGTCAAATCTGCAATGAGGTTTTGCTTTACTAGAGAAGTATCAACTAACACATCATCCTTGTGAACAATCACATCCTAATTATCATGCTTGTGAGAAATCACATCTTGATCATGTAAATCATCATGCTTATCATTATCATGCAATTCCTTATGCTTATCATCATGCAAATCTTGTGTATCGTGCTTTGGAGAAGACCAGACCGAGAAAGTCTCCCTTCTCCCGAATCCGTTCAATCTATTTTTCGCCCAATCAATGAGAGGGTTATGCTCACGAAACCATCGAATACCCAAAATCATATCACATCCTGAGAGAGGAGAGACTAAAAATTTTCTTCGGAAAGCAGCTTGTTGAACTGTAAACAACACATCGAAGCACTCCTTCGTGGTGAGAGAGTCCATACCGGGAGCAAAGCTAGAGACCTCAAGAGGAGATTTCTGACTATCCTCTAGGCGGGCTCTCTCAACAAGAGAGGGACTAATCACATCATGCATACTACCTGGGTCAAACAATATGACAAAACGCTGCCCCGTCATATGACCATACCATTTAATGAGAGACTCATCAATGGGAGGGTCTTGAGAAACTTGGGGAACACTCGTGTTGTCATTTATTGCATTGATAGAGGAAGTGGGTTCTGTGGATTCTTTAGATTCAAATCAAGCTTAGGACATGTTCTTTTTATGTGACCCTTAATGTGACAATGAAAACAACGACCTTCCTTAGAATAAGTGCTTTTCTCTTCCGACGTGATGTATCCTCCTAAAATTCCTTGTGCTACCTTTTCATCTGGAGTGAGCTTAGGTTTAGCAATTGTGTTAGCTTTACCCTTAGGTTCATTGGAAGATTTCTTTGTTGATAGACTATTGGAAGATTGGTTAGAAGAGTTACCGTTCTTACCATTCTTACCGTTCTGAGGGTTCTGCGAGGTCTGAGAGGTACTTGTCGAAGTCTTGTTTTCCTTGGGCTTTCCCTTGTTGTGCTTCATCTCTTGTGCGAGAGCAATCGCTACCGGCTTGTTGAGATCGATTGGATCGAGCACCTCGACATCATACTTGATATACTCGTCCAATCCATAAAGGAATGCCTCTTTGCGCTCATCATCCGACTTGCGTAATTGGGTGTCTAGCTGCAAAACACGATTAGCGAAAGACATAACTGGCATACCATTTTGCTTGAGACCGCACCAATTGTCCTTCAATTGTGCTAGGTACTGAGTCTGTGGGGGCATAAACCGCGCCTTGAGCTTGTCTTGAAAATCAAGCCAATTGAATGAAAGGGGCGTGAATTCGTCGGCTTCCTCTAGGTGCGCGGTTAACTGTGCCTCTTGTCATGCGTGGTACCAATTGATGGCATCACCGGCAGGGTACATAGCTATCGTCACAACCTTGCTATTTCCTGTCTTCTTAGTTGTTGCAAAATAAGCATTAAATTGATGCAACCAAGAATGAATTACCATAGCATCCATCTTACCATCATACTTACTGAATTGGATCTTCTTTGTGATTGGGTTGTTGGAGTCCGAAACTTGGCTTGCGCCACTTGATGAACATACCAACATCTTTGGCTGGCTCGGCCTTCGAGGTGAGAACATGTCAGACCAACTCTTGCCGCACGCTCTGCCTGTCTTTCCTCGGCTGCCAAACGATTCGCTTCTTGTTGTGCCATCATGTCCAGCATTGTCTTGACCAAAGCATAGGATTTGGTACAATCCGTGGCGTAGATGGGGAAGGGGGAGGGTCGGGAAAACCTCTTGGTGGGGAAAACTCTTCTTCGCCACTCCCATGCTCACCACCTCCATGCGATCCATTCCGCTTCGGGTGATGACCATACACTGTGATCTTGGTTCTTAAGTTCTCGAGGAACTTGGGTTCTTGTGGGTCTTGGGTTCTTGGGGGGTCTTGAGGTTCTTGAGATTCTTGAGGTCCTTCTTTCGCTTGCAAACTGTGTTAGAGAAGGATCTTCTCTTCACCCGAGTTCTGCTCTTTTCCGCAGGCGCACCCCTTATCGGCCTTGCGCTCACGCCAAGGTTACTTTTTTCCACCTCACGTCGATTGGCCGGCCGCTAAGTACACGGTCTGCTCTCAATGAGTGAAAAGAGGCACTAGGGGAGGCTGGACAAGCCCTTCTTTCTTGGGATTCCTGTCACGCTTCAAAAACACGATTAGGAATCGACACGCCCAAGAGGACTTGGGTTACGTGCGACCGCAACAAGCAAAAGAAATTATGTGGTTCTTTCCTTGAGTGATACAGAACACTGCCAAAGCTCTGATACCAATGTTAGGTGCAGCGGAAGTGAATGTTGATGTCACGTGACATATCCAACCCTATGTGTCCGTGGACAAGCTACGACATGATCAGGGTTCAGTCAGTCAAGTCAGTCTAGAATAGGAAGTGATCTGACACTTTTGTGAATCTGTCCGCAGACCGTGCATGTCCAGACACTTAGATTAGATGCATATCCTTTGGTTGCACACAGCATGGCCATCAGATTCGAGTCAGATTCCATCAGTAACATGTTTACAGTGCATAGACCTATTTTCCCTATTTTTGACATTTTTCACTTATTATTTTTTAGTGACTTTTGTTGGAAAGTTAGGGGGGTAGGGCATTTTTGTAAGATAATCCATAAGCAAACCTAGATGGCCATCAGATTCGAGTCAGATTCCATCAGTAACATGTTTACAGTGCATAGACCTATTTTCCCTATTTTTGACATTTTTCACTTATTATTTTTTAGTGACTTTTGTTGGAAAGTAGGTAGGGCAATTTTGCTAAGATAATACATAAGCAAACCTAGGCTAGCACTATCTGGCAGAAGAAGGGCAAGGAGAACACAGGCACAAGTGCAGCAGGTTTCTCCCGCTCTTTCTCAAGCAAGACTAACTGAAACTTTGGTGTTTTCCACAAGAAAACCTCAGCATTTTCAACAAGCAAGATCAGCAGACTTCAGCCACCTTCCACAGGGATTCCCCATCAGCAATGCTAGCGTTTTTCTCAACCATTAGAACTAGCGTTTTCAGGCAGTATAACTAGTGTGTGGGTCGTGCGATACTTGAACTTCATAAAGGTCTACAACGCTTGCTTCTTTGGGCCGCGCCGAAACCGATGCAAAGTCTTTTGTGGCTCTTTCAATGCTTCAACTTCGTCTAGAGGCCTGCTTCTTCCTTCTTCAAGAATCTCCATGGCTGAAAATTCCTAAAACCACTTCCAACACAAAAACATGAACATACCCATTCC
Source organism: Adiantum capillus-veneris (assembly GCF_014529385.1). Taxonomy (NCBI): domain Eukaryota; kingdom Viridiplantae; phylum Streptophyta; class Polypodiopsida; order Polypodiales; family Pteridaceae; genus Adiantum; species Adiantum capillus-veneris. The sequence continues at coordinate 13,927,375 of NC_140940.1, forward strand.
ATGTAAAGTAAATGGAAAAAATCTAATCTGCCTAAAAGATTGTGCATGCAATGTAGATGAAACAAGAGATGGAGTGCCAAACCGTTCACCACACACACGCAAACAATGAGATCGAATCTTGTCATTCTGATCCAAATCAATCAACTCTAGCAGTTCACAACGGAAATGCCCATGCTTGGTGCTGATACTTTCTTGTGCTCGTTCTACGAATGTGTCATGTCAAGGAAGAGACATGGAATGTGACTTCCTTACATACATACTTTTCAGCTTTTCATGAACACTTAGCATACATTCGTGCTGATTCATGAGTGAAACGTGCTCAACGTACAATATGTCATGCCTGGGAAAAGGGATCACATAAAGATGCTGAAGAAAATACTGGAAACGATCACGAATGAAACATTCGATGAATGCGTCCGTACTAATCATGCGAACACATAATACTTCCTGTGAGGGTTCTTTGAACCTAGGCTCGAGAGCCAAGATCGATTCTTCATGATTGATCGAATTTGCAACGAGGTTAGCTTTGCTAGAAAAAGCATCAACTAACACATCATTCTTGTGAACAATCACATCTTCTTCATGCAAATCATCATACTTGTGAGAAATCACATCTTGATCATGCAAATCATCATGCTTGTCATTGTCATCCAAATCATCATGCTTATCATTATCATTCAAATCATCATGCTTATCATCATGCAAATCCTGTGTGTCATGCTTGGGAGAAGAAGGGAGTGAGAGAGGCTCCTTTTCCTGATTCTGTGCAAAGTATGCTTGCACTTGAGAAAAAAGTCGCCACAAGTCTTTCATGTGTCGGTCGCCCTTCTCTTGTCTTGCTTTGTTCTCGCGAGCATACATATGTTGCTTGTCTTTCGTTGTTCTCGCGATCAAATTTGGCTTGTCTTTCTTTGGCTTCCAAGCGTGCTTGCTCGTGCTCACGCTCTATGGCTGCCATACCTTCTTTTTATTCACGATCTATGGCTGCCCTTCGTTCTTCGTAGGCCTTTCTTTCTACTTCTCTTTCTACTTTTCTTGCTTCGCGTTCTAACTTCCTGTCCATAAACATCTGCTCCCAACTCCTCCATACGAGTTAGTGCAATCCTTGGCCTCTAGATGGGGAAGGGGGAGGGTCGAAAAAACCTCCTGGTGGGGAAAATTCTTCTTTGCCTCTCTCATTCTCATCACCTCCAAGCGAAGTATCCATTCCGCTTCGAGTGATGACCATTCACTGAAGTCGTGGGTTCTTGTGGTCTTAGGTTCACGAGGAACTTGTATTCTTGCAGTTCTTGGGTTCTTAAGTTCATGAGGAACTTGGGTTCTTGTGGTTGTTGGGTTCTTGAGGGTCTTGAGGTCTTGAGGTTCTTCTTTTGCTTGCAATCTGTGTTCGAGAAGGATCTTCTCTTCAACCGAGTTCTGCTCTTTTCCGCGGGCGCACCCCTTGGCGGCCTTGCGCTCACACCAAGGTTGCTTTTTCCCACCTCACATCAATTGGCCGGCCGCTAAGTGCACGGTCTGCTCTCAATGAGTGAAAAGAGGCACAAGGGGAGGTTGGACAAGCCCTTCTTTCTTGGGTTTCGTGTCACTCTTTCAAAAAACACGATTAGGAATCGACATGCCCAAGCGAACTTGGGTTCGTGCGACCTCAACAAGCAAAAAAAAATTATGTGGTTCTTTCCTTGAGTGATACTAAACACTGCCAAAGCTCTGATACCAATGTAAGGTGCAGCAGAATGAATGTTTGAACTTTGCTCAAGATGAGTACTCGGAACTGTGCTCAAGGTTCCTTTTGTTCTTATGGAAGGGAGAGCCTTCCATTCTTAATGAGAGAATGCTATGATCACAAACAAAGTGAATGGACACTGTGCGTGAAAGTGTATGAAACTGAGAGATAGAGAGAGAAGAGAATACGACACCAGAGACGTTGTAAAACCCTCCTCCGAAGGCCCCACTCTCATCGGCGAGAGTGGTCTACTATTGATTGCACAAACTGGTACAAATTGAATGCATGTGACTGATGCAAGTCTAGGCTATGTCGATGTCGACGACGGGGATGGCGAGACCAACGCTATGGCTGAAATCTGCTACTCTTTATCTGCTGTCCAAAAACGCTACTGGCTGAATTCTGCTATGGCTGAGAACGCTATGGAAAACGCAGGTTTGCTGGTCCTTACTGCTGAAAATCTGCTGGTCTTTATGGCTGAAAACTGTCGGTGCTTATCTGCTGATGCTAATGCTGAAAACGCAATGCACAAAAGGGCTGAGTATGCAGGTGTAAAAACGCTAGCAGGTTGGATCTAATGCGATTGTGTCCTTGCTGAAAACGCTTGTTGCTGAAGGTCTATGGCGATGATGCCATGATGAAAAACGCCAAGGCTGAAATCTTTTGGCGATAGTTGATTGCTGATGAAAACGCTAGCATTGGGGAGTCTTCTGCTTGGAGGAAAACGCTACCAAGGGAGGTCTTGCTGAGAAGTTACCTGTTGAGCACTGGTGCTCCTGTTGCCTCTTCTGCCAATTAGTGCTAGTCTAGGTTTGCTTATATACAAACTTACTCAATTTGCCCTACCTACTTTCCAACAAAAGTCACTTAAAAATAATAAGTGAAAAATGTCAAAAATAGGGAAAATAGGCTAAATGCATTGGAAAATTCCCCTAAAGGATTCTGATGGATTCTGATAGGAATGCTTATGATCATGCTGTGTGCAACCAGAGGATATGCATCTACACTAAGTGTCTGGATATGCACGGTCTGCGAACAGACTCACAAAAGTGCCAGATCACTTCTTATCTAGACTGACTGGACTGACGGAACCCTTGTTATGCTGTTGTTTGTCCACGGACACATAGGGTTGGTTGTGTCACGTGACACGGTCTGCGAACAGACTCACAAAAGTGCCAGATCACTTCCTATCCTAGACTGGCTTGAGTGAACTGAACCCTGGTCATGCTGTAGCTTGTCCACGGACACATAGGGTTGGATGTGTCACGTGACATGCTGACATGCAAGATCCTCCTGTTGTGTAGGACTCTACTGGGTCTGTTGTAGCTCTGATTGTCACAAACTGGTGACGTGTCCAGTCACTGAAGAGCAGAGCCAACCTTCAAATCACGGCCGAGGGGCCTGAACCCTAAGAAGAGTAAACAAGCAACAAAAGAAGAAGTCCTACCAACCTATGGGATCCCGTCCGATGGGGCGCAAGTGACATAAAGGATTAAAATAAAGTAGGACCCACACACACTTTATCACGAGGACGTGGCAATTGCTAACTTGAGTTATTGGTTTCTTTGCGATGATTTTTGTTTAATTTTTGGGACCCTCTTTTTGAAGTTGCAAATGATCGGACATTGTATGGCCAGTGTGAAATGACCGACGACCGATGGTCGAGAGTTTCACCTGCAGTTGGGAAGGGCAGGTCACTATGAGTTGGTTGGGCCAATCGGCATTGGAATCTGAGCAGTAAAAGGATGTCTAGGCTCAGTTCAAAGTCATTTAGGCCCCTCGCTACACTTATAAGTTGGTGCGTACTAGGAAATTAACTCAAAAGAGGCAACCTGGACACTTGGCCGTTCCTGAGCAGCTTTCTCAGTCTGCATGAAGAGGGGGCGCCCATTTCAAGAGAGGGGGCTGATTTTTGCCCATAAGTGTGTGCTACAGTGTGTGTGAGTAGTGGGTGCAGGTGCTCACAGCTTTAATGGAAAGCTTGCCTTCTTCCTTGCTCTATGTAGTTGCTCTCGCGCATCTCTCTCTCTCTCCTTTGCACATATGGTAATGCCCCACTAGTTGGGCTTCACAAATGACAATGTACAGTTCTGGGGGTTTATGCGCGTTTGCCAAGGCAAGAGCCTTTTGTGCAAGAACCTGACTAGCTAATTGCTAATCCCCTTCAGGTATGCATGGTTCCATCGCGAAGGAATGCGAAAACGGAGAGTTTTGCGTGAAAACTTGTCCGATTTACAGGGGAACTATCCCATTGCGTGCGGGAGCACCTGAGGCACTTGTAGGCGTGCTCGCTCCGCTCGAAACGGTCCAAAACAGAGAGGGGTAAGTCTTTATACATATAGTAGTGTCTATACTATATCATAAGACTAAGGATTGAGGCCTGGGCTCGGGCTCGAGCTTGGGGAATGATTCTGATCCCGATCCTTCCTTTTAATATAAGATTTTTTCTATTTTTCTTTTGTTTTTGAATTATCTTTTTGGTTTCAGATTTTTCTAGTGTTTTTTTATAATTAATTTTATTTAATTAATTTTTAACAAAAAATCTTTTTCAAAAACACTTTCTGTGGATAATGTTGTGCCGCGTCGGTGCCGAGCTAACCGCACAAAGCCTTCCTCACGCGCGCGCACAGCTGTACCTGGCAGCTCTGTCTAAGCTACCTACAGCTAACAGAACTAATTAACACTAAATTAGCACTGCACACACACTGCCTAACACAACAAACTGCACACTCACAGAATAATCAACCTATTCGGTGTCTACTGCTCACTCTCTATTGCACATTACAGAACTACACTAATGAACAGACCTGCTAAAACCTGCACATTGCAGCACTTAAGAGAGCTAACAAAACCTGCTAAAACGTGCACATTGCAGCCACTAACAGATCTAACACAAGTCAGAAAAAACCAGAAATAACAGACGTGAGTGGCTTCATGAGGTAGCACTAAGTGCTCCTCAAGCTTAGTGCAAGGCAATCTCCGGCAACGGCCCCGGGGCGGTCACTTTTTAGAATGTGTATGATATCACGTGAGTTAACCGGAGGATTATTAAAAGACCAAAATGTATAAAAATGTATACATACAGAGGGGGGTGGGGGTTTTTTAAATAGGCTCACAGTGTAAGTATAGTATGTATATTGGGGTATTATTAATTACCTCTTGAATGCACGTGATATAGGGGTCTTTTGATAAGTGACTGCCCCGGGGCAACGGCGCCAAAAAATGTGTGCTTTTACCGCACGTGTCGGAGGCTAGGAACTTGCCAAACACCGTGTGTGAGCCACGAATGGCTGCAAGCACACAACTAGACTATCCTAACAAGCTCAAAGAGACAATGGTGTGTCACTCACTGCTCAATGCTTGCCGTCGTGAAGGATCTCGTGCCGCGAAGAAGAGGGAGCCGCCGTCGCGGCGCTCAACCGCCTCGCCGCCGTCGATGCCGCTGCAATGCTCTCTCTCTCTCTCTCTCTCTCTCTCTCTCTCTCTCTCTCAAGCATACACATACACTCGTGAACACAAAATGGAGAAGAAGGTAGAGGTAGAGCAAGAGCACTTATGTAAGGTGTAGCAGAAGTGAATGTTGAACTTTGCTCAAGACGAGTGCTCCGAACTATGCTCAAGGGTTCCTTTACTTACGGAAGGGAGAGCCTTCCGTTCCTTTAGTGAGAGAGTGCAATGGACACAAACAAAGTGAACGGACACTGTGAATGAAGGTGCATGAGACCGAGAGATAGAGAGAGAAGAGAATACGACACCAGAAAAGCTGTCAAACCCTCCTCCGAAGGCCCCACTCTCTATGGCGAGAGCGGTCTACTATTGATTGCACAAATCTCTACAATGCTTGGACTTGTCGACGATGAGGACGACGACGAGACGGGCTGAAAATCTGAAAATTTCAAGGGCTGAAATCTGCAAATCTTTATCTGCTGAATTCTGACTCTGTGTCGGTGATGACGGTGATGTGACGACGACACGCTGAAAACGCAGATGCTGAAATCTGCATTTTCCGGGCTGAAACTTCAAACTACGCTGGATCTGACCGTGCGGCGAGGATCTGCTGCGGGAAGGTGAGATCTGCGAGGTTTGGGGGTTCTACTGCGATGTCTGACTGCTGCAATATGAAAACGCTGATGCTTCTTGGTGTTCCGTCGCGATGAATCTGCAAAATGGCGGGGCTGATCTGCAAATAAAAAACGCTAGGGCTGAAAACTGTTATGTTGCTGCCGGTTGTCCCGCAAATGCAAAACGGTAGGCTTCTTGGTTGGTCTTGCTGCTGCCGAGGCTGATCTGCTGTGCAACAAACACCAGGCTGCATGTGGATGAAAACGCTAGGTTCTTGCAGATGCAAAATCGCTAGCTCTGCTCATGTGGGGGGTCTTGCTGAGAAGTTACCTGCTGAGCAAGGTGCTCATGCTGCCTCTTCTGCCAGAAAGTGGTAGCGCTAGGTTTTTATTTATACAAACTTAGCAAAATTTCCTTGCCTAGTTTCCAACAAAAGTCACTTAAAAATAATAAGTGAAAAATGTCAAAAATAGGGAAAATAGGTCTATGCACTGTAAAAATGCTCCTGATGGGTTCTAATGGAAATCTGCTGTGTGCAACCAAAGGATATGCATCTAATCTAAGTGTCTGGACATGCACGGTCTGTGAACAGACTCAGAAAAGTGCTAGATTACTTTCTATTCTAGACTGACTTGACTGAACTGTACCTTGATCGTGCTGTAGCTTGTCCACAAACACATAGGGTTGGATGTGTCACGTGACAACTTCTTTAGCATGCACCTCAAAGAATGAGGATTTTCAGTCAAAATGGACCTTTTATCATAGTTACATGGGACGGGGGGTTTGGGGTCGGGAACGGGAACGGGGACGGGGACGAGGACGGGACGGCAAAAGTCAGGAAACGAGGATTGGGTCGGAACGGCAAAAAAGAAAAGCAGAGTTGTTTTGGCATTTTTTGACCTACAGACATGCCACACACATAGAGCATCACTTTGACCACAAATGTACACTAAATAGATCAAAGAACATGAGTCATATAGATGCAAATGTGCTAATAGAACATCGAGAAATGAGGACCCAAAGGGTGGCTTTTATAGCCATTGGGCCCTTTGGGGTGCTTCAAAGTTCAAACATATGGCTATTGGAGAGGAACTAGCCACTAGAAATGATCAGTTTTTCAAATTTTGAAAAAAGTCCACTCCCGTTCCCTGCCGTTCCCTACCGTCCCTGGGACGTTTTGCCTACGTTTCCACTTGGCAAGCCATTTGTCGTCCGTCCCCACCCGTCCCTGTCCCGGAACTAGGCGTCCCCCGTCCCTAGGCTCCGTCCCCTCCGTCCCCTGTAACTATGCCCTTTATATGAATTTGACTCTAAATCTGACTCTTTCACACATGGGCGTCCACAGTGGCTGGTCATAGCAAAAATCATGTAAAAATGGGATAAGTGGTGTGCCTCTCATTGGCGATCACCTACGCACCTATAGGACCAACAAGCCCGATCCATGACTTAAATAAGTGAAGGACGGAAGCTAGCAAAGTGAAAGCCTATTCGTCGAGGTGGAAGAGCATCTGAGATTGAATGTCTTTAGCTTTCTTCAAACATTGCAAAATCAACCAAAAACGGCACAGTAATTGCATTCTTATAGCACATATATAATTAAAAAGCATATGCAGCGAAAAGGCACACAGATTGATTGGTACTAGAATATTGAACTATTTTTCAGCAGTAAACATTAAACTGTAGTATGATCAAACACATACGCACTTGTAAAGGTCAACGAATAAACAAGTCTAGGGTCGCTAATTTACCGGGCGAGAGGCACTAGAGGTCAACTATTAATACCATAGGTAAGCTTCTCAATTCTCTCTGGTCAATTAAGCTGTTTAATCGCGAGAGCAAAGTATTTCATGTTCGAGGGCTGACTAGAGGCTAGACCTTCTAGTTAAGCTTCGATAAAAGGAATTGCATATGAAATCATCATCCCTGAATAATTCTCTTTGTTTAACCCCTCAAAGTGTTTTCTCATTGATTCAATTTTTGACGCGTGTGCTTATTTTGTATGCCTTGGGCTTTTTGCTTTTCAAGCAAAAGCGCCCACATTGGGAACCTCTAGGGCTCTAGTACCATATGCAATACATGTGAGTGAAATACCAAATCAAGCTTGGATTTGTCTTCGAGCTTAAGATTTTACATTTTTGGCACTTTTGTGTTTTTTGTTTTTTGGTTTTTCACTGCATTTCAATTTCGTAACTTTGGGGGGTCGTATTGACAATGTTACCCTCCTCAGGCTCATCACAATAGTAAAATGCTCATAATGGGTACTGAATGCCATGCTGATGATTATGCTGTGTGCAATCAGAGGATATGCAACTACTAGTGTGTTATGTCCCACTCACAGAAGAGGGGATCTAGCACAGATTCCGTCGGGATGGGCGTCCAGTGTCCGGGCGGACGTAGTGTGAACCCGGCCAGTGTGGCCGTCCATTATTATAAAAGGGAGGCCAAGGCCTCATTTACAGTTATCGACCCCCACTGGCAGAGTGCCAGTGGTTAGCCCGCGAGGCTAGGAGTGCGCGAGGTCACCTCGAGGAGGTGAGGCCGGGTGGTATGGGACGCTCGGTCTTACAGGTGCACGCCTACGTCCTCGGACGCTGGCCCCAGCACGGGGGAGTTGCCGGATGGTGGCTATGGTCGGGTGGTTTGTCCAACGCGTGTCTGTAGGCGGTCAGCGTGGCTGGGAGATCCACTCCCTTGGTTCGTTTCATGGTATTAGAGCCGGCTTAGTTGCACAAAGGACCGTGTGCACACCTGTAGACTGGTTCAAGTCGGATAATCAGCGTTTTATGTCATTTTTGATGAATTAACTGTTTAACTGATTATTTTCTTCTCATAAGCTTGTGTGCAGGTGAAATTTAATGGGTTGCTCGCTGATTTTTTATAAAATTCAGCAGTCTAGTAGGTGGAAATGCTGAAAATCAGAGTATTACTTATTGATTTTATTGGTTTTTCGATGAAAATCAGTATATCACTCATTAATTTGCTGCTTTAGATTAAAATTCAGCATGTGATGTACTTTCAAATCTCTCTGTAAGTCCCTCTCTTTGTAAGTCTCTCTGTGCGAAGCAGAGAGAGAGAGAGAGAGAGAGAGAGAGAGAGAGAGAGAGAGAGAGAGAGAGAGAGAGAGGTACCTCTCTCTCTGTAGCAGAGACTTCCTCTGTGAGCGTGGGAAGACAGTGGTGGCGATCTTTTTTTCCCCCTAGCGTGAGGGTTCGAGTTGGCGCCAGCAAGGCAGAAAATCGCATGCTTGTGGGTAGCGGCAGATTTGCCACGCGTAAGCTTCTTTTTTTCCTCCACGCATGCGTCCCTGCTCGTTCTCACTATTCCAGCGCTGGGCGTTTTTTTTTTTAACGCTACAAAGTCACTTATTAAATTATTAAAAGGCTAGGCCCTTTTAAAGTGGGGACACCTTGATTTTTTTTAAAGGTGAATGTGAAACCTGTGTTGTACTTAAAGTCACTTACAGAGACTGAGTTTTCCTGTAGAGAAACTCATTTTTTAGTTCTCTACTTCTCTCTACTGCTGCTCCCTCTCACCTGCTCGTGCTCTCGCGCTCCCGCCATCACCTGCTCGCCTTCAGACGCTCACGCCGATGCGTGGAGCTCTTCGAACTCCAACTTTTCGCGACCGAAAAGTGCAGAAAAGACCCGGTTTTGTGTGAAATTCCCAGTTTTTCACGCGCTCTGCCATGGACCCCTCCACGTCAGATGTGTTGCGTGACGACGCGTCAGGTAACATCCAAATTCCATTCACGCATGCTCTCTACACATGGATTACAACTACTTTCCAGAGTTTGACCAACGTGTTACCGCTCTGGAAAACGCGAATGTTGAGACGAACCTTCGCTTGGCCTCTCTCGAAGGGGTTGTACAGGGGCTCAGTTCCCGTCTCTCTACTCTCGATAATATGGCTCAGTCGACGACTGTGCGTATTTCCAAGGGCGAAACCCATCTCTAGCAATTGCGGATGCAGATTGCTGCTTTTGGGCATTCATAGGGTGGTCCGACTACCACGATTCCGTACAAAACTACGAACTTCTCAGGCGAAGAGGAGGATTGTACGGAACTGGCTGTAAATAACTGGCTGCACCAGTGGACCACATATTTTGGTCTCCATTGGGAGCATGATGAACGGAGGATTCAGACGATTCCTCTCTATCTGTGCAGTAAGGCGCTTGGTGGCGCGACATGACAGAGAAGCCTACGATGTGGGCTGATTTTTCGCCAAAATGGACCCTTTGAAAGCTTATACCAAACTGCAGAGTCTTTCGATGAAAACTCTGTCTTTTGATAAGTATACGATATCTTTCAAAGACGCGCTCACCTTCTGCAAGGTGGATTCTACGTACGCTGTGCATATGTATCTGCTGGGATTGCATGAGGATTACCGTTGGGCCTTAATTAAGGATAAAGCCCCGGCTGACGTCGAGGATGCTATGGCAAAGGCCAGGACGTTCCATTTAATAAATGGAGCGAATTATGAGAAGAAAAGAACTGCAGACCATCAATCCGGTGAGGGTGCTTCGAGGAAGTGACCCCGATTCCAGCATAAGTCCAATTCACCGCCGAGATCTTCTCAGGAGAAGAAAAAAGCCAGAAACGCTTCAGTTGCTGATGCAGTGAAGAAGGGGGCTTGCTTTGGATGTGGCCAGACGGGTCACCAAATCAAGGATTTGCCCCAAGAAGAAGAAGACACAAGGATTTTCCTCCACGCATGCGTCCCTGCTCGTTCTCACTATTCCAGCGCTGGGCGTTTTTTTTTTTAACGCTACAAAGTCACTTATTAAATTATTAAAAGGCTAGGCCCTTTTAAAGTGGGGACACCTTGATTTTTTTTAAAGGTGAATGTGAAACCTGTGTTGTACTTAAAGTCACTTACAGAGACTGAGTTTTCCTGTAGAGAAACTCATTTTTTAGTTCTCTACTTCTCTCTACTGCTGCTCCCTCTCACCTGCTCGTGCTCTCGCGCTCCCGCCATCACCTGCTCGCCTTCAGACGCTCACGCCGATGCGTGGAGCTCTTCGAACTCCAACTTTTCGCGACCGAAAAGTGCAGAAAAGACCCGGTTTTGTGTGAAATTCCCAGTTTTTCACGCGCTCTGCCATGGACCCCTCCACGTCAGATGTGTTGCGTGACGACGCGTCAGGTAACATCCAAATTCCATTCACGCATGCTCTCTACACATGGATTACAACTACTTTCCAGAGTTTGACCAACGTGTTACCGCTCTGGAAAACGCGAATGTTGAGACGAACCTTCGCTTGGCCTCTCTCGAAGGGGTTGTACAGGGGCTCAGTTCCCGTCTCTCTACTCTCGATAATATGGCTCAGTCGACGACTGTGCGTATTTCCAAGGGCGAAACCCATCTCTAGCAATTGCGGATGCAGATTGCTGCTTTTGGGCATTCATAGGGTGGTCCGACTACCACGATTCCGTACAAAACTACGAACTTCTCAGGCGAAGAGGAGGATTGTACGGAACTGGCTGTAAATAACTGGCTGCACCAGTGGACCACATATTTTGGTCTCCATTGGGAGCATGATGAACGGAGGATTCAGACGATTCCTCTCTATCTGTGCAGTAAGGCGCTTGGTGGCGCGACATGACAGAGAAGCCTACGATGTGGGCTGATTTTTCGCCAAAATGGACCCTTTGAAAGCTTATACCAAACTGCAGAGTCTTTCGATGAAAACTCTGTCTTTTGATAAGTATACGATATCTTTCAAAGACGCGCTCACCTTCTGCAAGGTGGATTCTACGTACGCTGTGCATATGTATCTGCTGGGATTGCATGAGGATTACCGTTGGGCCTTAATTAAGGATAAAGCCCCGGCTGACGTCGAGGATGCTATGGCAAAGGCCAGGACGTTCCATTTAATAAATGGAGCGAATTATGAGAAGAAAAGAACTGCAGACCATCAATCCGGTGAGGGTGCTTCGAGGAAGTGACCCCGATTCCAGCATAAGTCCAATTCACCGCCGAGATCTTCTCAGGAGAAGAAAAAAGCCAGAAACGCTTCAGTTGCTGATGCAGTGAAGAAGGGGGCTTGCTTTGGATGTGGCCAGACGGGTCACCAAATCAAGGATTTGCCCCAAGAAGAAGAAGACACAAAAACCGCAAGGTCGCCCTTCGGTTTAGATTCACAAGATCTCAGGTAACTCTGATGTTGTTCAAGTTGAAGTCGATCATATAGCGCATAGTTCATGCACTAATTGTACTTTTAGCACCAAAGTGTTTGATAAGCACGATCTTCTCCGTTTCCCCGGAAAGATCAATGGTCACGACGTGACCGTACTCCTTGATAATGGAAGCTCACACAATTTTGTGGATGCAAAATTGGTACAGAAACTGCGCCTGTGGACACGGGACAGTGACCATGAGTATCGCGTGAAGATGGCTCGTGGCGTGGATACGGATGTATGGAATCGGATGGTTCCAGACTTATCGCTCGAGCTGGCTGATTACAAAGAGAACTTGGATTTCCACATCATGTGCCTGGACAGAGCAAATGTTATTTTAGGAATTCCATGGTTTTATGATAAACAAAACTCATTGTATATAGACTATGTACATCACTCTCTTGTTTTTGTTAAGCAGAACATGCCTCATGTATCTGTGTCGCTTTGTAATCAGAAGTCTGTAAATAATGGTTTTGCAATACCAATTGTTACTGCTTTGGAAATGTATAAAGAAATAAAGTATTCTGATGTTGACTTTTATCAATGTGTACATCTGCTTGGTTTGATTCATTAGTGCTTGGTACTTTTGTCACTAAATTTCGTAAAAATGATTCATGTTCTTCTATTGAACTTGGGGATTCCGATGATTCCAACTTTATCCGAGAAATCATGACTGATTTCAAGGATGTTTTTCCTGATGATCTACCTCCTGGCTTGCCGCCTTCGAGAGGAGTAGATCATGGCATTGAGTTGGTGGCTGGTAGTCAGCCCTTCTCAAAGCAACCCTATCGGTTTAGTAAAACCGAGGAGACGAGATTCAGCGACAACTCAAGGATTATCTCGACAGGGGTTTTGTTCGGCCTAGCAAATCCCCGTGGGAAGCGCCAGTGCTACTTTCTCGAAAGAAGGATAACACTATGCGCTTCTGCGTGGATTATAAGGGGTTGAATAAGCTCACTGTCAAGAACAAGTATCTGTTCTCGCCAATGGACGATCTGATAGATCGGCTCCATGGGAGCGTTGTATTTTGCGAAGATAGATGTGCGATCAGGCTATCATCAGATACGGATCAAACTGGAAGATATTCCTAAGACAGGCTTCCATACGCGTTATGGTCACTACGAGTTTTTGGTCTTGCCTTTTGGTTTTACCAATGCTCCAGCTACGTTTCAGCAGACGATGAAAGATCTGCTGAGACCGTTTTTAGGCAACTTCGTTGTTGTATTTCTCGATGATATCTTGATCTACAGCCAAAGTTTGCCTGAGCACCTAGCGCGTATACGTGCTGTTCTCGAAGTACTGAGGATTGAGAAGCTTTATGCTAAGGCTTCTAAGTGTAAATTTTTAAGAAAGAGCTTCTGTACTTGGGTCACATCATCACTCGCGATGGAATTCGCGTCAACCCTGAAAAGTTGGATAAAGTACGAAATTGGGCCATTCTGAAGAATGTACGCCAAGTAAAGTCCTTTTTAGGCTTTATTGGATTCTTTCGCAAGTTTATCAAGGATTACTCTAAAGTTGCTGCTCCGCTTACGCAACTCTTAAAAGGAGGGGTGAAAGGGCCAAAGACTTCGGATCAGGATTTTATGCGAATGCCACGATGTTCCTAGCACTGGGCACCCAGGCATCCAGAGAACTTTGGCTTTAGTCAAGCGATATTTCTATTGGCCAAGAATGCGCTCTTACATAGAGAGCTATGTGAAGAGATGCGCTCAGTGTCAGGTCAATAAGGCAGAGCGCCTTAGGAAAGCTGGCCTGCTACATCCATTGGAAATCCCTGATGCCAAGTGGCAAAGTATTTCCATGGACTTCATTGTTGGTTTGCCAAATACTAGCCGGGGCAATGACGCTATTTGGGTTGTGGTCGATAGACTCACAAAAATGGCGAAGTTTATACCAACTAAGTCGACAGTAAAAAGCCATGAGTTGGCGGTTTTATTTGTCCGATCAACTTTATAAGCTGTATGGTCTCCCAGAGGCTATCGTTAGTGATCGAGATACTAAGTTCACTGGCCGATCTTTGCGAGATGTGTTCGCTCATCTTCAGACGAAGTTGAGTATGTCGTCTTCTGACCATCCTGAGTGCGACGGACAAACTGAGAGGATGAATCAGACGTTAGAGGACATGTTGAGAGCCTATGTCTCTCATAGGCAATCTGATTGGGAAAGGTATCTTCCACAGTTAGAGTTTGCCTATAATAGTAGCAAGCATTCTGCTCTACTGGATTTAGCCCGTTCATGTTGATGTATGGATTTGAGCCTAAATCCCCAATTGCTATTGGCTTAGAGAAAGTCAAGGAATGCCAAGCTCGTGATTTCGTGTATGACATGCAAGAAATGCTCGAATTGGCTAAGGATAGTATAAGAACGGCTCGTGATCGAGTCACTACTTATGCTAATCGAAAGAGGTCTCCAAGGACTCTAGATGTGGGACAATGGGTCTATCTGAAGATACCCAAGGATTCCAAGACTATGCGAACAGGAAAGCATTATAAGCTTTCAGCTAGATATTGTGGTCCGTTCTTGATCACAAAGAAAATTGGCCAAGTTGCCTACAAACTGGCTCTTCCTTCGGATGTTAGTGTACATCCAGTGTTTCATGTCAGCCGCCTTAAAGTGAAATTGGGCGAAGACGACATTGTTCTGCCTATCGAGGAAAATGTATGGCAAGATATGCAAACTGAGTATATTCCTCGAGAACCAGAAGCAGTTTTAGATCATCGTACTTGTCATTCGCGCCAAAAGGCTTATGACGAGTACCTAATTAAATTGAAGAGTCAATCTGAAAGGTTTGTTACTTGGGAACCTGTTAAAGCTTTGAAGGCTCGGTATCTCCACTTCATTGATGAGGACATCAATGGTTCTTAAGGGGGGAAGTATGTTCCCGCTCATCACAGGAGAGGGGATCTAGCCCATATGCTGTCGGGATGGGCGTCCAGTGTCCGGGCGGACGTAGTGTGAACCCGGCCAGTGTGGCTGGCCATTATTATAAAAGGGAGGGCAAGGCCTCATTTACAGTTATCGACCCCCACTAGCAGAGTGCCAGTCCTCGGACGTTGGCCCCAGCACGGGGGAGCTGCCGGATGGTGGCTATGGTCGGGTGGTTTGTCCGACGCGTGTCTGTAGGCGGTCCGTGTGGCCGGGAGAACTCCCTTGGTTCGTTTCATAGTGCCTGGGCATGCACGGCCTACGCACAAGCTCACAAAGGTGCTAGCACTTCCTAAGCTGACTTGAATCCTAGACCTGAGATAGCTTGTCCACATGCACATAGGGTTAGATGTGCACGTGACATGATTGCACGGACCTTGTGCATTCAATGCTTGTAACCAACGCTTTTCAAACTCGGAACCATGGAATTGTCTTTGAGATCATTAAAGCTAACACCTTGAATAGAAAGAAAAGAATGAGACTCGAGAGAGAGAACTTGACGCTTCCTACTTAATGCATCTTCAACAAGGTTAGCTTTTCAAGGGACATACTCAATCATACCACCAAACTGTTCAAAAAATTGAGACCATCGTGCTTGTCTATCACTCCAATGTGCATTAGGCATAGATTGAAGCCATTTAAGTGCCTGGTGATCTGTGCGAACAACAAACTCACGCCCATAAATGAAATGCTTCTAATGCTTTAATGCCTGAATGACAGAAAGAAGCTCCTTATCATAAACAGAGTAATTCTTCTCAGCACTTTTGAGTTTACGAGAAGATCTCTCTCTCTCTCTCTCTCTCTCTCTCTCTCTCTTTCCCTTGTTCGTGTTTGTCTTCCCCTGCACACTCTGATAGTATGTAGATCTTTGTATTGATGTGTGTGTGTGTGTGTGTGTGTGTGTGGTGTTGGTGTGTGGGATATTAAGTAGTGGAAGAGTTTCCATGAGTCTCTGACTCAAGAAAAGCTGGTACAGCCCACGCTCAAGCTTGACTAAAAACGTTCTCTTCTTTTGCCTCACAAGGCATTGGAAGATGCACACGTCTGGCCCTTCTGTTGCTTTCATGCGGTCCTTCCGTGCCCTCATAAAACTCACTTGCCACTGTGGAAACTCCCATGCAAGTATACGTGTTCCGTGAAAGTTGCCAGAAGCAGCTTACACCAATTAATTGAAAGTATAAAGTAGTAGAGATTATTTGTGTAAAGAAAGTTCACATCCAAAGGTTGTGCAAGTTCTAGTGAGGGGAAAAGGGGACTGGATAATAAAGTTTTAAAGATTGAGTGAGCGTAAAAGGCAACAGACATCTTGCACCAAGAGACTCAAGGTTGACTGCTAGTACACAGAGAGATCTAAATCTGGAAAGAAACATATGTCCTGTGAAAGTTTTGAGGCTTCAGCAACGGGAAAGAGCGACGGAACATTTTTGGTAGTAGAGGAGACTAAAAGCTAGTGGGTCTAAAGGACAACAGAGGTTGACTGCTGCTTCACAGGCTCCTATGCTCTCTCCAACTTGCTGGTCTCAAGGGGGGCCCATAATATGCTGCAGAGATTGTTCTTCTCTTTTGTCTCATGTTTTAAAGGGTCATTATTTTTCTTGCAGGAACAAAAGCAGTCGTGGTTTTTGATGCTGCAGATTCTGGCTTACCTGATCATAAAGAATCATATCTAGGGTAAGTACAAGAAGATATTACTGTCCGTCATATATTAGAAGATGCAAGCTTGTTTGTCTCATGATCCGCATCGCGAATCAAATTCTGATTGTCTTTGGATTTATTAAACTTTTTTGATGTTCAACTGATGTAGATCACCATTTGTACTGTGGAGTTGGAATCAACTTTGCAGCTTAAGAAGAATTTTTGCCTATTAGTTTTAATAAGAACCCGTATGCTCTGCCTATTTACTGCGTGGTGTTTTCGTTTCTCTCTCCTGTTTGCTGGGGTCCTGGTGGCTGGATATGCTGGTGGGTGGTTTCACAGGCGACACATACTACCGAGCTGCCCGTGTGCACCAACCAACTCCCAACTGTAGTAGCTTGATGTGCAACTAGCCATTGGAATATGGTGACTTGCCTCGGCTGCCTGCTGTCCCACAAGTGCTCCCAAAGTCCTGCCAAGAACTTGGACGTGAGATCCTCCTCCTGCCAGTGAAGCCTACAGCATACGACTCTCTGTCAGGATGCTGCAACCCAACCGAGCTGTGTGTTGGAAGAAAGGGGTCCTCGGGTGATCGGTGGAGTAAAGGGATCCTGCCAAAACCACTCTTGCAGGTCCCATTGCACTCGCACCAAAGGGTGGCTTTCCCAAGCCCAAAGCTGCCAGTGACTTGAATCAAGATCTGACGGGTCGGGGTCGATGACACAAGTTACCTCCCTCTGATGCCCACAACTTTGATCCTTTGAACGCAGCACTCGGCTACCTCCGGTGCCTTGGTAGTGACTCTTTGAAGGTGGCCCTGCCTATGTACCTTGAAGACTACAAGAACCCGTGACTTGAGGAAGCCCTGACTGAAATGAGGGCCTCCAGTTGCACAGAGGCCCCCATCCAGTAGGGAGCTGCAGGCTCCAGGGGTGTGCCACTCTGCAGGTATAGCCTCTATAATATCCTGACAACTGCTCTGTGCCCCCCCTCACGTCGCGCAATTGAATGTCCTGAATCTCCTTAGAGAGTACTGTAAATTGCAGCCAATCTTCAAAGGTACGGGATGGACCCTGCCATGTGGCCCCAAGAGACATGGGCGTGGTTGTGTGGTGACCATAGGGTTCCAAACTAGTGGCTTCCTCAACCGCTCCTCAACGCATGTGGGTTGGTGCTGCTGAAGGCCACCTGCAGCTGCTCCCAAGACCGAAGCAGGCTCGCAACAAAGCGATCCTCCCATCTCTTGCCAAGGCCTATTTTGTGCATCTCCGAGAAGATCCAACGGGTGGAGGGCCTCGAGCTTGTCTACGGGACCTGGGCTCAAATCTGGTGTAGCAACAACTCCTTCCAGGGCTCCTCCCCACAAGCTTCCCGAGGAGGGCGGTCAATGATTCCAAACCCTCCTTGAGAGCAAGGTAAAGTAATGACCTGCCCTGAGACCTTGGCGCAAGCGGATTGTGTGTGTCATCATGACCATAAAAAGTTCTTGATCAGCCGCTTCAGCTGGTTGATGCAAGAACTCGAAAAAATCCAGCAAGACGTGATGTACCACATAGTAGCCAACAACACACCTGGTTGGCCACCACAACCTTGCTAGCAAGAGAAAGCCGTGCTGAGCTCCAATGAAGCAGTTTCCTCCTGATGGAAAGGAGGATAGCATCAATTTGCTGCTCTGGTGACAGATTCAAACCAACCTGACAACCCAAGTAATGTGTTGGTGTTCCTGGAGGAATCCACCTAAAAGGCGACCAATCGGGTACGGGAGCACTACCAACCCAAAAAGCGACCGTCTTTCGTCAGTTGATCAATGCTCTCGATGCACAACAGAACACCTCAAGAGACTACTCACAACTGTGCAAGTTGGCCTCCCGATCCTCCAAAAACTTGCCCGAGTCATGAGCAATCTCAGCATCCTGAAACTTCTCTCCCCGAATAGGCTGCTGCACTCCACACAAACTAACCTCCTGTGAGGTCGAAAACATACTCATTGCCTCAACATAGAAGAGGAACAGGAAGGGGCAAGAGGGCTGCCCTGTTGAACTGAGCGTATGAGCATGAAGCGTTACCTTTTCCCCTTGCCAACAACACCTGGCTGTGCGCATGTCTATAGAGAGTTGACACTTCCCTGATCCATGCATCTGAAAACCCCATCCAATGCATACTGCCCTCAAGAAGCCCCGGTCAACTTTGTCGTACGCCTTCTGAAAATCGAGGTGGTGTAACAGGAGGGCACCACCTGCCAACAGAAAAGAACATACCGAAAAACCTTAAGCACTTCAAATAACAATCGAACTGAAAGAGATGCATGACACATGAGACGCGGAGTGGTGGAGTTCCACCCCAAGAGCGCAATGGCCCCAAACCCCGGTGCCCGCGCCCCTTTTGGTATTCTTTATATTGATACTCCATTCTGTGCACCTCCACGCGGGAATTTGTCAAAGAATGAGCCCATATATTCAAAGGCCCTAGGCCCATGAAAAGCATTAACCCCAAAAGCTTTTGGTTCAAAAGCATCCAACCAAAAGCTGTAGCGTAAAATTGGGAAATCCGTACAAGTGCCACGTCAACATGTGCAATTCGGGGAAGCCCGTATAGGCTGCCACGTCATTAGCGCAAATGGCGAGCGTCTATATTGCTTCCACATCATCGAGTTTTTACGCAAGAATTGTGTGTGTGTGTGTGTGTGTGTGTGTTGACTTGATTGTAATCCTAGAGACTAGGGCCCCATGGGAAGGGGTCCCATAAGTTGGTGGGAACTTCTTTTGCTGCTTTTGCTTCTTCTCTTAGGGTTTAGGCCCCTCGGCCGGGATCTACAAGCTAGCTATGTTCTTCAGTGGCTTGACACGTCAACAGTTTCTGACAGAAGGAGTATCACAAGATCCTCTCCTCGAAGACGTGCGAGGGCAGTCGCCTCCCAAAAGGTGAAAATGTTGTCAAGGATGCTACGCTCCTTGACAAAACCCGTTTGTGTCTCATGTATAATGCTCTCAAGTATTGGCTGAATTTTCAAACTCAAAACCTTTGCTAAGATTTTGCAGGCGGAGTTGAGAATGGTGATAGGTCGCCATTGTCAAATCTCATGCAAGGAGCCTCCCTCCTTGAGGATAAGGCAGATCGATCCCTCGCTCATGCTGTCAGGCATCTCCCCACTATTCTGTTTGACCCACCATGCTTGTTAGAGATGGGGAGGGCTTCGTGATGTTCTTTGATTATGATGGTCGTGCTTCGCCTCATTTTCCTTTGAAGAGATTTGCCCATTTGGTTCGTTTTGTTTGATGGAGCTTTTTCCATATTTGCCTCGTTTCTCTTTTCGCCTTTCTTTAATTCGAAAAGGTGCCCCCGGATCTACCGATTCTCCTCTTGAAGATTCTGAACAGCTTGCAAAATAACACTTTCTTGCTCCATTAGTAATAAGAATTATACCCGACAATTGTGCACTCAAGCAAATGTCTATAAGCATTAAATGAGTATGGGTGAGGATCAAGCCAAAGCTCTTATACCACTGTAAGTGGCCCGTACGACTATAGACTATGTAAGATGTACATGAGTGCACATGCATAAAAAGAAAATACCAACATAAGTAGAGCCTTCCAATTTGATAAAATCAGCCCATCCTTTCAAAATAGTAGTAGTCCACTTCATGGTCATGTCCATGATGAGAAAGAGAACTTGAAACTTCAAGAGGGGTGCTGAAAATTTGAATTTACAAGGTTGCTGCTGTAATAAAAACAAGGGGGGAGAGAGAGAGAGAGAGAGAGAGAGAGAGAGAGAGAGAGAGAGAGAGAGAGAGAGAGAGAGAGAAAGAAAGAAAGAAAGAAAGATTTTTAACGTCTATGTCAGGCCGAAATCGGCCTATGAGACAAATCAAATGTACATGGTGTGTATGTCATCCGTCTATCGGAAAGACAAATGAAACAAAACTGATACAAAACTGAACTGAATGTAGGTAGTGGAGTATCTGAGGAGGGATGGAGCTCTATCTCTAGGGGTATATGCATGTCTATATGCTCAAGGTAGTACAATCATGAGAATGCATCAAGCTATCTAGCTCCATCCTGTACTAATGGGGGGATGTAAGATGTGGTACATGGGCGGGTCTGGTGCCAAGGCTACCCGGATGAAAGCTGTCGGGTCGGCCCTCATCTGAGCCACTCGCTCCTCAGTGGCACGGCGCTCCCGGGCTCGGATCTCCTCGATCTGTCGGTGGTGGGAGCTCGCGCCCCTGTAGCCTGTGACTCGTGGTCGTCGTCTAGCTCGGCTCACCTCCGCCTGTGGGAGTGTCACTCCCCTCTGAGTGTCTGGTGAGGGAGGGGCGGCAATCCTCTGAAAGAAGTCTGTGAGCTGCGACTGTCTCCCCTCTGTCTGTGTAGCTGTGTGTGGCTGTAGTAGTGTGTCCCGATGGCTCTGTATCTCTAGTAAGAAACGTCCGAGCTGTCTCTGATCTCGAGAGTCCATGATCTCTCGGAGAGTGGGCTGTCCTCTGAATAAGGCCTCATACCTGCCTCTGATCTCAGTGTATGCTCTACATCCACATACAAAGTGCTCCTCACTCTCCACCTCCTCTGTGCAGGCTCTGCAGACTCGCTCCTCCCTGGGAACACCAGTATGTCTCCCGATCTCAATCTCTAACCTGTGTGAAGCCACTCTCAGCTGACCAATCGCCACCCGTGAGCTATGTGGCATATATGTGTCCATGTAGCGTGGTCTCTGTATGAACCCCCCAGACAATATGGTGAGAAACTGGTCTCTGTAATCTGACATCCTCGTCCCCAAGCCAGGTGACTCCCAGACTCTCCTAGTGTATAGCTGCCACATATCCTGTCTCAATACCAAGTTCCTCTCACTGCGAGAGAGGTGAACATATGGTGAGTGGGGGTCGTACTGGAATGGTGGTAGGCTCTCCATGTCAAGACCGTGTCCCTCAAACCATGCTCTGACCTGTGAGTACCATGCTCTCTCATGCCCACTCTCTGATAGCTGTATAGCTGTCTCAAATGCTCTACGAGTAAGTCTGTCAGGAGGTAGCTCTCTCATCCTCTGGATGAAGCAGACTGTCTGCAATAGTGCCTCTACAACCATAGGTGGTGTGGCGAGCTCGGCTCTAATAATGTCATGTGGCACTGTCTTCTTGCTGCGGAGCAAGCGTGAGATCATACATACCTGTGGCCTCTCAAGCTGTGTCCACTGGTCAGCTGTCAATCCTAGTGCCCATACTGCCGCCGAATACATCAAGGCCGGGGTGACTAAGGTGTCGAAAAGCCACCCCTTCGTGCGGGGCTCCTGAAAGTGTGCCTGGTGGCATCTCCGCTCTAGCATGGCCAGAGCTGCATATCCTCGGGTGAGCCTGTTAGGAGCAGCCTGCCTCATAGTGAAGGGTCCTGGTAGGCTGGTGAATGTGATGCCAAGGTAGACATAGGAGGTGACTACATCAACCTGTCCTCCTGCTGCTGTGAAGGTGGCAGCGCTCCTCACTGCACTGGATGTGTGAAAGATCATAACCTTGGTTTTGCCAAGGTTCACAGTCAACCCCCTGTGTGTGCTGAATTCGTCCAAGGCCTCAAGATGGCGTTGCAAGCCCTCGGAGAGAGAGAGAGAGAGAGAGAGAGAGAGAGAGAGAGAGAGAAATGAAATGAAATGTTATATTAACGTCTTCAAAAGGCCAAAGTGACCTATGAGACCAGAAAGTTACAATGCGGTGTATCTGATACAAAGTCAAATTAACAAAATAAATTAAACTAGGATATCAAAATATAAATATTGCGGGATCCTAAACTAGGCAGTACAATGTGAAGACAATATGGGAGGGGAGTAGAGATCCATCTTCATCTGCACTCTGGACGACGAAAGAGTATGGCTTGAATCTTTTGCCATAGCCTCCTTCGAAATTGTGTAGCTCCTCTCCTCCCTCGGGGTCGTCTAGATCTCCCTAGCTCCAATGCTCGGTCTATGAGAATGCCAGTAGTGCGGGTAGACCTCTCCACCGTCGTTGGTTGCTCCTCTGTCTGTTCTTCTGGGTGTACAGTATTTAGTGTAAAGAAATCTGTGATCTGTCTCTGGGGATGTCTCTCTTCACCTCTCCTCAGTAAGGTTTCTCTATGCTTGTGTAACTCAAGTAGATAAAGCCCAAGACATCTTTGATCCTCATAACTCATGACCCTAGATAGAGGCCCAAAACCTTCTCTGAATAGACAGTGAAAACGGCCTCGTATCTCATAGTACACTGTGCAATGACATATGTAATGTACTTCTGTCTCTGGCTCTAGATGGCATAAGCGGCATATTCTGTTATTTGTTGGTGTCCCTCTGAATCTGCCAGTCTCAATCTCGAGCTGATGTGAGGACGTGCGTATCTGGCCAATGGCACAACGCAAACCATGCGAAAGATGCGTGTCCATATAGCTAGGTCAAATTACAAACCCATCCCCCGTGAGGTGGAGAAGATGCTCTCTATAAAAAGCCATCTTTGTGCCCAACTCTTGTAACGGCTCTATCCATGTCCTCCTAGTGTCCAACTGGATCAAATCCTGACGGATGAGTCTATTAATCTCTACTCGTGTCAAAGACCTCAAGGGTGCCTGAAGAGAGTATTGAAAAGGAGGCAACCTGTCCATCGTGAAACCATGTGTCTGAAACCATGATGTCATCTGAGCATACCAGCATGATGTATCCCCGTTAAGAGCTAATTGTCTGGAGGACTCTAGAGCCACCCTGGCATATCTGTCTCTGGTAGTATCCCACAGACTGTGTACAAAGGAGACTGATCTTGTGAGCGCCTCAATCTCCATAGGGGGGGCAGCTAATTCCGCTCGAATGATATCATGCGGTACAGAAACCTTGGCTCTAATCAGCCGAGAGATCATAGATACTAGGGGCTTCTCCATACGCTTCCACCCATCCTGGCCTATAGAAGGTCCCCAAACCTGCACCCCATATAACATAGTAGAGGCAACCAAAGTATCAAAGAGCCATAACTTTGTCCTAGGTTCCTGGAACTGAACCTGTGAACACATCCTCTCCATTCCTCCCAGAGCCGCACCAGCTCTAGTTAGTCCAGTCTCTGCTGCTCTTCTCAAGGAAAATCTCGGCCCAGTAAAGACTACCCCCAGGTAAGTGTATGCATCTGTATACTCCACAATCTCCTGACCATACTTGAAAGTGGGTACTGATCTCCTGACCCATTGCGGTGTGGTGTTAAACACCATAACCTTGGTTTTACCTAGGTTAACACACAATCCACTATCCTCTGCAAAATTGCGTAGTGCATCCAACTGTCGTTGCATACCTTCTGGTGAGTCAGATATCAACACAATATCATCAGCATATAGCAACAATGGGATCCACGTCCCTGCCAGCTGTGCACCTCTGTCACCCTCTCTATCGATGTAATCAGACACCTCATCAACATACATACCAAATAGAGTAGGAGACAATGGGCAGCCCTGTTTCACTCCAATGGTAGAGTGAACTAAATCAGATACCCCTTCCGGAGTGCGTACCCGTCCCATCACTGATCTGTACAAAGCCATAATCCCCCAAATCACCTCTATGGGCACCCCCATCTCCTGTAGTCTGCGCATCAATCGAGCTCTTGGTACCATGTCAAATGCTTTACGAAAGTCCACAAAGCTACAATATATTCGTCTCCCATGTGCTCTGCCCTCCTCAATGATGGCCTGAGTGTCAGAATATGATCAAGAGTGGAGAAACCCCTCCTGAAGCCGGCTTGACCCTTTGCTCGTACCCCCTCGCCCTCTGCCCAATTACTCAAGTGTTGCTCCAGGATGGATGCATACAACCGCGCCAATGTGTGTCCAACCATGATAGTGCGGTAGTTCCCAGGCTCTGTAGGGTCACCAGCCTTGAAGATGGGCACAATATTAGACAATCTCCAAGTCTCAAGTAATCTCTCACACATGGCACGATTGAACAACACTACGAGAACCTCCATCAGCATATCCCTTGCGAGAGAGAGAGAGAGAGAGAGAGAGAGAGAGAGAGAGAGAGAGAGAGAGAGAGAGAGAGAGAGAAAATGAAATGAAATGTTATATTAACGTCTTCAAAAGGCCATAGTGACCTATGAGACCAGAAAGTTACAAGGTGGTGGATCTGATACAAAGTCAGAGTAACAAAATAACCTAATCAACAGTACAAAACAAAGATATATATTATGGGATTCTAGATAGGTCTATGTGAGCTAAGCCGAAAAACTAAGCAAAAATGGGCGGCTAGTTGGGATAGCTGAATCACAAAAGATCTAGCATCGGTCATTGGCGGATCTCATCAATTTCCTCCGTGGTTAGTAGTCTGACCGGGCGTCGTGCATGCCTGGCCAACGTGCTCTGAATCTTTTGACGTAGCCTCCGTCGATGCTATGTAGTCCTGCGCAGTCGTGGGCGCCTGGATTTCCCCAATTCAATCGCTCGGTCAATCAATGTGCCTCTGGTGTGAGACAGGGGGGAGCTCTGCTGTGGGAGTGGCTCTTGCGGCTGTCCCGTGTCTGCTCTGAAGAAGTCTGTAATCCGTCTTTGAGACTGGTTAGCCTCGCCATTCATCAGGCTCTCTCTGTGTCTGCGTAGCTCGAGCAAGAACAAACCTAGGCATCTTTGATCTTCGTATCTCATTACTCTTGAGAGTGGTCCAAAACCCTCTCTGAAGAAGCAATGGAAGCGGCCTCGTATCTCGTAGTAGACGGGGCAGCGGCATGTATAATGCAGCTCTGTCTCAGGTTCCATGTCACACAAGGGGCATTTCCTGGCCGCTGTTGGTACTCCGCTATATCTCCCGGTTTCAATCTGTAGCTGGTGAGACGATGTGCGTAACTGGCCAATAGCACACCGTATCCCAGGAGACAGGTGGGTATCCATGTATCTGGGTCTCATCACAAAACCATCTTCCGTAAGCTGGAGAAGGTGGTCTTTGTAGAAAGGCATCTTCGTGCCCAGTTCTTGTGCTGGTTGTATCCATGTCCTCCTGGTGTCTAGCTGGGTCAGGTCTTCGCGGATGAGCTTGGTGATCTCCGACTGTGTGAGAATGAGAGATGGTGCGTCCAATGAGTACTGGAATGGTGGCAGCCTGTCTATGCTGAACCCATGCGCCTGAAACCATGATGTCATCTCCCCATACCAGCATGTTGTATCTCCTTGTATGGCTAACTGTCGGGAGGACTCAAGTGCAATGCGAGCGTATCTGTCTCTGGGAAGTTCCCATGTGCGGTTTATGAAGGAGACTGATCTGGTGAGCGCCTCTACCACTAGTGGGGGGGCTGCCAGCTCTGCTCGGATAATGGCCCGTGGTACTGATGCCTTGGCTCTAATGAGCCGCGAGATCATAGAGACGAGAGGCTTCTCCATGTTCCCCCATCCGTCTGTGCGACCCGGCCTCCCGTGGTGATCCAATGAAGGTCCCCATATCTCAGCCCCATAGAGCAATGCTGAGGCCACCAAGGTGTCAAAGAGCCAGAGCTTCGTCCGGGGTTCCTGAAACTGAACCTGTGAACACATCCTCTCCAATCTACCCAATGCTGCGTGGGCTCTAGTCAGTCTGGTCTCTGCTGCTCTTTTGAGTGAGAATGTGGGTCCAGTAAAAACCACTCCAAGGTAAGTGTAAGCGTCTGTGTACTCCACAATCTCCTGGCCGTATGTGAATGTAGGTGCCGATCTCCTGATCCATTGTGGGGTGGTATTAAACACCATAACCTTGGTTTTACCAAGGTTGACAAACAAACCACTTTCGTGGGCAAACGTATGCAAAGCATCCAATTGGCGTTGCATTCCCTCTGGGGATTCGGAGATCAACACAATATCGTCCGCATATAACAAAAGTGGAATCCATGTCCCTGCCAACTGTGCACCTTTATCCCCGTCCCTGTCAATGTAGTCAGAAACCTCATCCACATACATACCGAAAAGAGTAGGAGAGAGCGGGCAACCTTGCTTCACCCCAATAGTGGAGTGAACCGGTATTGAGACTCCCTCCGGGGTGCGTACATGCCCTACTACTGATCTGTATAATGCCATGATCCCCCAAATGAGCTCTGTGGGTACTCCCATTTCCTGTAATCTGCGCATCAGTCTAGCTATGGGTACCGTGTCGAAAGCTTTGCAGAAGTCCACAAAGCTACAATAGATCCGTCTCCCATGAGATTTTCCTTCCTCGATCATGGCCCTGAGTGTTAGGATATGGTCAAGAGTAGAGAAGCCTCTCCTGAATCCTGCCTGCACAGTTGCACGCATTCCTTCCCTCTCTGCCCATCTACTCAGCTGTTGCTCAAGAATGGATGCATACAACCGTGCCAGTGTGTGCCCGATCATAATAGTGCGATAATTCCCAGGCTCCATGGGGTCTCCTGATTTGAAGATAGGTATGATCGTAGATAGGCTCCAAGTGTCCGGTAAGCCCTCACACATGGCACGGTTAAACATAACTGCTAGAAGCTCTGCTAGTAGGTCTTTGGCATGCATGAAATGCTCAGCTACTAGGCCCTCATGATCATATGCTCTCCCAGTATTCATCCTGTCAATAGCTTTCTTCACCATCTCAGCGGTGAAAAAGACACATGTATGTGGGCATGGGTCGGGGGGGTTGGGGAGAGGCGGCTGTTCAGGTACTGTGTACAGAGATGATGCGTACTGACCCCAGGTCTCTGTGGAGGAAATAGCAGGGGGGGGGGGGGGGGGGGGACTGCTCATGAAAGAGCCGCCACGCCTCACGCGAGTCTTGACTCATGAATAGCTGATAGAGATCCTGCTCGAGTCGGGCCAAAAAAGCACTCTTCTTCCGTCGCACCAGGGGTTGAAAGTCCATTTGTGACTGTCTGTGAGTGATGTCCCCCAGCAGCACCTCCCTCTGAAGTCTGGCTCTAGTCTGGCGGCACTCCTCATCGTACCAGCTGTTCTGAGGCCTGCTCCCAAATCGGCGGCTCTGCTCAGGCTGGGTGTGTGGGTATGCTTCTGCTGCTGCCTCATGTAATGTCCGTGTCAGTATAGTAGTTAGCTCCTCCAGAGGTCGCCCCGGATCCTCAGTGCATAGGCGTCTGTAGATTCCGTCCATGTATACAGAGTCCGTCTCCCTTGTGAATGTGTAGCGGGTAGGGGCTGCTACTCGTGGCCTGTGTGCTACACTGAATTGGAAAGAGATAGTCATTGACACCAGAGCATGATCCACTGCCACCCCGACCGGTCTAGGCCCAACTGTGAGATCCTGGATACTAGAGATGAGATTCGGTTGTGCCATGACATAGTCCACCGTGCTGGCTCCATGTCTGTGTGGGAAGCATGTGAAACCTCCCGCAGCAGGGAATCTCTGTAGGCCATTCAAAATGGCCAATCCATGTGCAGTGCCCATGTCTATCAGGTGTCGCCCATACTCGGTATATTCCATATCGTGTGATAGTCTGGAAAGGCCCGTATCTGCCACATCTATCTCTCTTAGCATCTCCTCTGAAGTATCATAGAACACTACCTGGTGATGGGCAGTCCTAGCATTGAAGTCCCCGAGGATGATAATGTCACCGTCCCTAGAGAACTCCCATATGTCATCATCCAAAATAGAGAAAGGGGATTGTCCCCTAGGTGGTGCATAAACTGATGTACTCGGGGGAAAGTAACAAATAGCTAGATAGAGGTATCTGCTTGTCTCTGCTTTCAGTCTCACCCACATGTACCTGGCTTGCTCGTCCCTGCGGGCTATATGTATCTGTGGCTGCAGATCCTCTCTAAATAACACTGCCACTCCTCCCGAGCCCCGCCCTCTGTGCTCTGAGCGTGTCTCTTGTCTGTAAGCTGTCTCCCACCTATATCCACTGATGTGAGGCATGGATTGCCCCGGGGCCTGGTGTGTCTCAGAGTAGAAGATGATGTCTCTTCCAGTAAAGCTATCCTCAAAAGCACCCACATCAAGACGCATAGATCCATTGCAATTCCAGACAGCTACTTTGAGTGTGGTCCCATAAGTCTCGCACCGTCATGTGGAGCGTCGCTCCAGTATTACTACTTTTCCGTCTCGGTAGAAAGCGATCTTGCCTTTCCCCCTTGCCGCTCTAATCTCCGGCATTACTTCCTGCATATGGGCGATCTGCGAGAGGGTGAGATCGTCCCCGAGAAAGATGCCAGTCTCCTTAAGAGTTGGTCTTTTCTTCAAGAAAGACTTCTTTGCTTCCATGGAGGGAAAACGGAGGATGAGTGCTCTTTCTTTTGAGGTTTCTCCACTACCTCCATTTTTCTTTATGTTGCCCACCCTCCATGCCCTTGTGTGTGTCGGCTCATGAATCCCCATCAGGGCTGTGAGTTCTTTTACTTCTTCGTCCACATTGCCTTTGTCTTCAAGACCGCAAATTCTCACATGTAAAGCGCGCACCCTTCTCCTCTGTTCCTCCTCTAGTGTCTGGTTAATGATGTTGTTGGGTGTGGACGTGGGCGTTATCTCCTTGTCTTTCCCTTTCTTGGCGACCTTGATCCATTTCTCAGCTTCGTCCGCCTTCTGTTGGGTTGTGGTAAGAACATCCACCCAAGAAGTCGTCATTTCTTTGTGTTGTTCTTCTCCCTCTTTGATGGCCCGTACTTGTTCCTTGATCGTGTTGATTTCTTCAATTACTGAGGGTTGCAGTTCGCCCTCTTCCAGTGTGTTTCTTGATCGGGCTTCGACGAGTTCTTTCTTGAGTGACGCGATCTCTTCCTCTTGGGTCGTCACTCGGTCTTCCAGCGTGCTTATCTTGCTCTCTTGGATCAGCACACGTCCTTCGAGAATGTTTATTATGCCCCAGAGATTGTGGTTCAACTTGGTGATGGTCTCCGTCATTTCCTCTTTGCATTTTCGAATGGCATCCTCTAGGGGGTCGGCTCTATCATTTGTCTTCCTCATGCTTGATCGCTGTCCGCAAGGTGGGGGGGTTTAGATGCACGTATGCACCCACACTAGCAGCGGTCTCGGCGAGTGGTAGAGCGGAGGCAGTACGGCCCGGGGGCGAAAACGTTAGTTACGAGAGAGAGAGAGAGAGAGAGGGGGGGGGGTGGGTAATGGGTATGGTAGATATACGGCCCGGGGGTGAAAACGGTAGTTACGAGAGAGAGAGAGAGAGAGAGAGAGAGAGAGAGAGAGGTGGGGGGGGGGGGGGGGGGGGGGGGGGGGAATAAGTATGAGTGGGGGGAACGGGGGCAAAAAAAAAAAAGAGACGTCCTACGCGTGAAAGAAAAAAAGAGAGGTGCGGGGGGGGGAAATACATGCTACGCGTAGGAAAGGGGGGGGAGACATTTTACGCGTAGAGGTTGGGGGGCTAGGGCAGCGCACGAGCAGAGCAGCGCGGTGGGGGTGCAGGACGACGGGCGCGCGGGGCAGAGACGGGGGTGCAGGGCGGCGGGCGCGAGGGCAGAGGCGGGGGGGGGGGGCAGGGCGCAAGCCAGGCAGAGAGAGAGGGAGTGAGGGAGCGGGAGTGCCGGGCAGGGGGTGCAGGTGCGCAGGGGCAGCAGGTGCGAGGCGAGCGAGGGAGCGGGAGCGCAGGGCAGGGGGTGTGGGTGCGCAGGGGCAGCGGGAGCAGCCGGAGCAGAGAGAGAGAGAGAGAGAGAGAGAGAGAGAGAGAGAGAGAGAGAGAGAGAGAGAGAGAGAGAGGTTCTTTGAAGTAGAGAAGGGGATAGATGTAGAGGGAAATGGGAGTGACAGCGTAGAGGCTTGTTGCGTTGGGAAGTCTCAGCCAAGGAAGTGATGCTCAAATGAGGGAAAGGGGCTGTTTGTATATATAAAGTTGCTTTGGATAGTGTAGAGGGAAATGAGACTGATAGTGTAGAGGCTTCTTGGGCTGGGAAATTTCAGCAAAGGAAGTGATGCTCAAATGAGGGAAAGGGCTGTTTTTATATATAATAAAGTTGCTTTGGATAAGAGGGTTATGGAGTAGCATTAAAACAAGTGTCTGGTCACTTGTCTAAAAAGGTGAATCATCCTTGACAAGTGTTCTTCCATGTGTCTCAAAAGTGTCTTGCCATTTGTCTAAAACGGTGAGTTATTTTTGAAAAGTGTTCTGCCACTTGTATTTCTTCTCAAACATTCCTAGATCCTTCTAGCCCTCGTCTTCTAGGACCTTCGAGAAATTTCTAGAATCCCTTAGAATCTTTAGTGGAGAACTGTTAAAAAAAGCAAAACCTCAATATGGGTATCAAATGAAAGCTCTTTCGAGTACAACATGATTCTAGTTTTAGAGCATCGATTCAAGATGCTTATGGAGAGATGAACATATCCAATGCAATCAGACCACATATACGTGTCTTTCATGATCATGCCATCGTATTGATTGTAACTATCTTTTCTGGAGGATCTAGCCCACACTCATTAATCCTTTCTATGTGCGAGTATGACCTTGATATGCAAGAGTTACAAACCACAAGTGTCCTTTTTCGGTTAGCTATGTGGGAGTGTGCATTATCTTTGTTCTAACCCATTGCGGGGGTCCACCATAACCTGTGACTTACTGTCCAGTATGTCAATCACCACCTAGTAAGTGCAAATGTGCACTTGTGAGCTTCAAACACTATCTCTGCCGTATCTCACTAACCAACCAGTGATGCATTTGACTAGGGGACTGAACCAACTTGTTCTGCTGAACCTAAGCTGGCGTTGAGGGATACCCAAGAAGTGTAAAATCACCCTTCAAACACGTGTACAAACTATTTATTGAAGAGGGTTCCAAAATACGGAAATCTAATCTAATGGACTTGCCTAGGCGTGCAGGTCCTGTGAATGGCTCACAAAATCACCGAACGAAATCTCCTAGGATCTATAGACAAACCTTGGCTTTGAAGGCGTAGTAGTAGCATGTCTTCGTGGCACATAGAGCCATGTGCACATGACATAACAGTACACACAATGAAATGTATCTCGCATCTAAGAGGATTGGAAAACAATTGTAAAGCTGTAAATGGCTAAAGCAACCAAAGTCGACAACATTAATGACAAAATCAATTTTCTGACTGTTTTCTTTCTAATGGTAACTGAAACTGAAAATTGAATTGTTGAGGTTTTTGGTAACTAGGTCTCAGGATTGTAAATTTTTAGCTTCTAATGTATGGCCAGAGGTCTTTTCAGCTAGTGTGACTGCTGACACCTGGATTGAGAGGGAGGTTAGTTATTTGTCAATCTAAGCGATTTTTTGGTGGTGTCGTTTCATTAAGAGGCACCTGTTTTCTTGTAGCCCTTGTTTACCTAATGAAGTTTCTATAGTTTAATCTGGGCTTACTATTCTGTTTGGTGTTTTTA
Organism: Adiantum capillus-veneris; assembly: GCF_014529385.1. NCBI lineage: Eukaryota > Viridiplantae > Streptophyta > Polypodiopsida > Polypodiales > Pteridaceae > Adiantum > Adiantum capillus-veneris. The sequence goes on from NC_140940.1 coordinate 13,959,139, forward strand.
ATTACAAGTTTTGCTACAAGTGGCACAGAGATGCTAAATACACTACCTTCACAGAGGAATGCACACTGATTTTGTGGTTGAGAAGTAGTGTTCGCTTGTTGACCAGGTGGGATTGCTTATAAAAGCCCAAAAGTCTGGGTAGTAACTTCTGACCTCCTCCAGCAGCAGTGTGCCCATGCCTCGGTTTGTGCCTGGCATTCGACTCTTTTTGTATCGGTTGGGGAGTGGATGAGGTGGAGAAGGGCCCGGGGGGAGAATAAACGGAAAATCTCTTAAGTTTTCCCTATTGGGGAGAGGTTACCTAATCCTTGTTCATTTGGTTCAAGAATCAAAGTTTCTGATGAATTCTTGCATGATGCAGGGTGCATTTGTATGGAGCTGCAAATTCCTAGTGGCTGCGGTAAGGTCAAGCCTTGACTTTAATAGATTCAATCAAGCAACATCTTGCCGTGATTACAACCGTATTTCTGTTGTTGTCTGAATACTCATGCTTAGTAATGTTCTTAGGTTGAAGGAACGCTTTTGTTTCTGATTATCCATTTCACATGTAAAAGACAAATAACGGAACCTACAAATTGATTCCATCTCTTGGGTTTTGAAGATCAAGGATGCTAAGAAAGAGCGCGACGAGATTGTCCGCGAAATGACGTATGTAACTTTCACTGTCAAGCTCAACTGCATGTACTCAAGCACGCATCACTGCTGTCTGTGTGTGCATTGTGGTCTTAAAAGCTCATGGCATATGCACAAATAATGCTTTCACGTCTGTGAGTGTTTACTTCATTGCTGTGTATACATGTGCTGAACTGCAGGGGTTCATTGCAGGTGTTACTCAACAAAGGGAAAGTTGCTAGAACATAATCTGAATCCTGAGGTTTGTTCGGCTTTGAAAAAACTCAAACGGCAACTGTTACAGGGAGAGAGAGGCTAGAAGGGGAGGGTATCAGAAGCCTGTTGGACAAGGTAAATTATGGGTTTGAAGGAATCACTTTTTAGCATGAAGCGAAGCGTTTATCCGGTTTGTCAAATGTTGTGACATGAAGATGTTGTAAACTAAGGGGTTTTCATGTTGCAGACTAGGTAGCCACCATGGTAAACCGCTTTTCTGGTGGATCATAGTGCTGAGTTCATACTCTCTTTCAACAACCAAAAAGGCCACAGTCTGTACAGAAAGAGATCATACCCCTGATCAGGGATCGGAGATCTCATTCTTTTGTGTATTCTAACCGCCTCTGTCAACATGGTTGGGACCGGAGAGACAAGGCCCTCAAGTCACTTGTATTGACCCGCTCAAATCCCTGTAGTGATTAATCCATTAGGTGTATTTTGAACTTTGGTTTGCACAAGCATTCTTCTTCAATCATCTCCTGCTAGGCCCATTTCAATGCTATCTGAAGCACCCTGAAGTAGTTTTTATCGATTTTTTAAATTTGATTTAAGTTTAGTTTTTCCCTTGATAAGACCAGTTTAGTCAATAAGAAAATCACCATGTGCGGCAGAATGGTTATGTGAATATTTCATTTGTTCCAATATTTTAATTGTTTCCCAGCTGTGATGGTCTGTTTAAACTGCATTAAGAATAAGACCCCTCTTATTTTTAAAAATGTTGTAGGAATAACTTAAAGATCTTCCCCCTTTTTGACCATGTGAGATTATTGTGAAACGGTTGGTGGCCCTCACGCTCCACCCCATGGAAAAAGGAGGGGATGGGGGGTGTCCACCATCCATACACTAGAATTGTAACTTGTCTTTAGCCAATGTTGGATTGAAGTAGAAGACCTCCTTTACCACACATTAGGCATACAATTATGCTGTACAAGGCTATATGGGCATTTCCTATCACAACTAGGGGACCACTTGATCATAAAGGGCATGTGGAAGTGCTTTGTGAGGCACCATGGGCTAGGAGGGGTCCTCACAGATGTCCCTCTAAAAGCTGAAAAAATGATAGACAATTCAGTGGATCCTCATAGAAGCTCCTACTGCCATTGACCGTATGAAGAGATGCTTTACCTTTTTCTATGAGGGGTTTTGACCACCCTGTCAATTTAGAGGCAATATTGTTCTTATAACCTTCTGAGAGGGGGTGAGCCTAGTGTAAGGGGCTCTACGTACACATGGAGATGGCTCCTATTGCACAAATCTACTTCCACACACACACACACACACACAAAACACACATTTATTGTAGTTTGTAATCTATCGAGTCTACAATCGAAGGGAGCCTAATCTATGGTTTTTCACCTAATTATTACCAATGTCATTGTGACCTCAGGTTGTTGCTACTCGGTACTAGCATCCAAAATGGTAGTAAGGTTAGTGTAAGTGGTAGTACAATGGCTAAGCTCTCAAGGGCCAAGAGGCATCTCTCCAAAGGACAAACGTCAACCTTCCAATGCAACTTCAAAGGGGCATTCTTTTGGCGCCTTGTGCAACTCACCTAAGCCCACATGCTATCACATGGTCTTTTGATGATTGGATGTTGGTTGGACTTGAGATGGTACACATTTACATGTTATGGCGTAGGCCAAAGGCCATGTATTCAACAACCCTACCAAGGAACTTTGGACTATTGAAAAATTGCATATGGAGTCATTGCTACACACTGACAGTCACATAAACTAAAGCCACACCGGCTATAATAGGTGGTCTCATCAAAATATGGTGTCCTAGATCTGGTAATGCAAGATATGCTCCTTGATGTAGTCCCCCCGCCCCCCCACATGAATTGCACTTATGATTTAAACTACTTGGTTTTTTTTTGGGATTTGTCACTCAATGTAAGTGCATTGTGTGATTATGTTCATGAACATATAGATGTCTTCCCTTTAAAGTATAGTTATGTTGGAAAGATTCTTCATTAAGCTCTTGTTTAGTATATAAATTGTCCTTTAGAATTGTCCATGCTTAAAGTGTTTTGATGCAATCATTACTTGGTGAGCCAAAGGTTCTTTTTGGACTCTTTGAGACCACGTGGCGCATCCCAAAAAAAATAAAAATAAACAACGCGATGAAAAGCAGCTATTTCAGAGTTGCGAAGAAAATTCAAGCCTATGCAGGTCATTGGCGAACGAGCAATTCAATTCGTTGTCTAGATGCTCCCCTCTACCATCACCTCCCACCCTCACCGCTACCCAGTCCTAGTGCATGACATACGTTCACAGAGCAGCACCAAGAAAGCAGCAATATCTTCTACGCAAGCAAACATATCTAGATGCAATCTCCTATGCTTGTATATTGAAGGCATCTGGCACTATCAAAACGCCCATACGGGCAAGGTAATTCATGATGATATTGTTATTCAAGAGCTGTTGAAACAAAATGTTGTGCATGGCACTGCCTTGATTGACATGTATACCAAATGTGGTGTACTTTAGAAAGCATCTATGCATCACACTATTGCAGCGGATGAGAAGCAAGGATATCTCTCCATATGCAATCACCTCTGAAGGCATCATAGTGCTTGGCACTACCTTGTTCAACATGTATGCCAAATGTGATGTACTTCAAAAGCACAAAGCTTGCGTCAGGAGTTTCTCTTCTAGAATGCCATCTCTTGGCGTGGATTGATTGGGGGATATGTCCAAGAGGGACAAGGACAGGAAAATCTGGGTTGTTTTCAGTAGATGCGAAGAAAGGGCATTTAACTTGCGTCAGGAGCTTCTTGTCCGGAATGTGATCTCTTGGACTGCATTCATTGTGGGATATGCCCAGCAGGGATAAGGCCAGGAAGATTTGGGTTGTTTTCAATAGATGCAAAGCAAGGGCATTTCAATCATCTACGCTAGCAACTTGGAAGTGCTAGAGGAGCTTTCTATCTACAATGTCATCTCGCGAAACGCATTGATTGTAGGATATACTTGATAGGGTAGGGACAGAAATCTTTGAGCTGTTTCCAGTGGACACAAAGTGAGGGCATTTATCTAGATGCAATCACCTATGCTTGCATGTTGAAGGTATGTGGCACTATGCAGAACGCCCATATGGGCATCATAATTCATGATGATATTGTTCCCACATCGATTTCGAAGACATCTCTTAATATTCCCAACTGCAAAAGCAAGCTCAAAAAAAGAGCCTCCACGAGGTCGATCCCAATATTGCCATTGATGCTATCTTTCACAAAAAAAACAATTGCATGCAGTTGTAGCTGAGCTTTTCTGTGCAAAAGGTGCCCATATTAAGTATTTGACTTGGAATGTGTATGCGGGGGCTGAGGAGGGTCCTGGATACAGGTACAAATTGGATCGGCCATCACATGGAAGTATCCTACCATTGTACTAAAAAGGGACGAATCCGGCCATTGGACCCAGTCGCTTGGCCTGATCTTGACCCTTGCCAATAACTTCGATTGGATGACTTGCAGACATGCTACTTTTGAGTGTTGCGATGTAATAAGTTCACAACGGGTTTGAAAACACTCTATGTTGCAAAGAGAGAGGGGCCTTTAGGATTGCGAAAAAGCCACCAGTTGAAGGCTCCCAAGGAGCACCATTCAAAGAGGGAGGGGTCGCTCCGGGGGAAAAAGAAGGAAGGCTTTGAAGCAAGCTCACAACAGCAGAGAGCGGCTGCTGAGGAAGAATTCTATTGCCAGTAGCAGCTGTTGCAAACTCCAGCTCTCGTTCCTACAGTTTGAAAAATACATTACCATAAACATGGAAGAAATCATTGTCGAAATATTCTTTAGTGTTCAGTAAAAGGTGGCCATAGTAGAGGAAGAAATCTCTCCCCACTCTCAACTTCATCCCTGATAATGCAATGAAGTAGACCTTGTAGGCAGCATAGCCTCCACCTATTGAGCATGTTGAAGGATTAACGGTGCGGCGGTGTTGCAGATGATGAGACTCAGGGCAGAGTTTGGATACAAAAGAGCTCTATGGTTGGTTGTTGAGGGTGAGGTCGTGAGAGAAGCACTAGAGAGGGTCAGTGAAGATTTCATAGGTGTGCGTTATTTGCTGAAAGATCGTGGTGACGTCCTCAACGTGGTGGTTGTGATGTTGTTTATCAGTGTGCCATCTGAAGGTGAGCTTGAGAAAGACAACGTGGATGTCTTGCATGTTGGCTATTTCGTCCACCTCTCTATTCAGAACCCATGGTACCACAACCATGATGTAGGAAAAAAAGCAGGGAATGAAAGAGCTTTTCAAAGCATTAATCTGCATACCTTTGCCTTCCCTTTAGCCTCCAAGCTAATAACACTCACCGCTTGGTTCACAGCAGGTGGTGGGGGTAGTGGTGGAATGAGAGGTTGGGGTGGTGGTTGCTGTTGTATTGGTGGTCGAAGGATTTGGACCGGTGGGATCGGCCCTGGTTGCCTAGGTGGTGGTGGTCTTGCTCTTGGCGGAGAGATCTGATTCTGTCTCCCCTCTCTATTGAAATTCTGTCTCCTTGGATGTAGGCAGTAGTACATACCATGGCCATCTTCCCCGCAGTTGTAACAGTGGTACTCTTGGTTCTGCCTTCGTTGTCCTCTTCCTTGTTCTGGATTCCTGAGAGGTGCATGCCCTTGCTGCACCATATGCACGGATAAACTCTCTAGTTGGGTGGTGATGCGACTCAGCAGGTCTTGCTGCTCTTCTGATGCCTCTTGCGGCTGGGTTCTATGACTGGTTGTTGCAGTCAATGGGGTTGGTCGGACCGAGCTTGTTTCCTCTTACTCGTCTACTCTTGCTTGCATGCAAAGCTTCTTGTCTTTAAGGCGGGCTACTTCGACTGCCAACTCATATGTTGCAGGAAACCTTCCCTTCACCTTCTCTCTAAGCGGCGACCATAAACCAGCAATGAAATGGTCCTTCTTTAGGAAATTAAGCACTCCTTCGCCTTCCTCCAGTGAGGCAACCCATCTCTCCCATAAGTCCACAAATTTGGACTCGTAGGTGGCATACTCTAGTAGACCTCCCTGCTTCAATTCCGTTAGTAGCTGCCATAGCTTCTCCAAGGTTGTGTCTCCACCAAACCTCTTTACAAAAGTAACTCTTAACACTTCCCATGCATTCTTGGTAGCCTGGGGCAATGCATTATACCGGGACTTGGCCTCTACTTTCATCAGTAGAGGAAAAATTCGAAATCGTGAAGCGTCGTCATCTTTGTTAGAGATGACACAAGCAATGTCGAAATCATCCAAAAAGTTGGTGGTGAGATCTTCTCCCTTTTTTCCACTAAACGTGGGGAAAGAAATACTTGCCATGGTAGTGACCCAGGAAATTACAAACCTTTATATATATATATATATATATATTTCAACAACAGTAGCGGCTCATAGCGGCTTTTTACAGGCTTGGGTGGGTAGGTTAAAACAGGATAAAGATAGAAACATTAAAGGAATGATGGTAATTCAATATGGGGAGAATGATAGGGTTTGGGGAATCAAGGATTTCTCCTAGAACCGCCGCACCGATAGGTACACGATCTTCTGTTGGTAGAAGACTTTTCTATCTACATAGATGTTCACATGCATATGCTGCAGGAATATAAACGGGAATGTTGTCGGCCCGTTTTCCATCATGCACAGAGGGTGGAATACTTACTTATACTCTTACCGTGCCAGTGTTGATGAGTCGGCACATCCACAGGAGGTCGTCGCCTTTCATGGGCTCTACCTCTCCTTCGTCGCTCAGCACATACGGGGTGATGGCGACGCGTCTGACCACTCCCAGCCTCTTGGCTAGTAGCAATTGCATGTAATTTTCGTAGTCTGCGTGTTGCATGAATTCTACTCCATTCACCTGCAACTCATCCCAGCCCACTGGGTTTCACTCGTGGTAGAGAGCTTCTTCAGGATAAGTTGTACAGGGAGAGGAGGAAGTTCCTCTACCCGCCTTCCAAAACAGCGAGAGTAGTAGCCGAACCACTCTTCCCTAGGACATGGGAATCTTCTTACCACTTCTTCTTCAGGATTGTCGAAGTGGATTGGTAGCACTCGCATGCGTCGTGCAAATCGGTAGGTGACCTCTTTGGCAAGCTGGGTACAACCCGGCTTTCTAAGCTTGAAGTACTTGCTTGGCCAGATGTTTCTCCCCTCGGGGTCATGTGTTTCCTGACTGGCTTATTTTTTCCTTACCTTCGGCTCGAGCAGCCCCCTTAAGCCATTTTGGAGTAAAGGTTATAACTTTGACTGCCGTTTCTTTAGAGAAGAGAGGCCTCATCGTTTTCTTTCCTTCTTTGATGTGAATGACCTCCTCACGATGAATGTCGATGTAAACGCTTTCAATCCCTTCGCTACCTTCGTTTTACTGGCACTCATTGACAGTGTGTCTTGGTTGACAATAGTGATGGCACTTCACCGACCTCCTACCTGGTGCTCTCAATTTGTGGTTAGAACGAGAAACACGAGATGGAGAATTTACCTCTTGAATACTAATGACACTGCAGCTTGGCAGTAGTACTTCAATGAAGGTGGCTAGTGCCTCCTTCGTCTCCTCTTCTTCCGTCCTCCAGTTAGAAAACTCCTTCAGCCATTCGTCCATGATTGATGGCGTGCGTCACTTTCAGCATTGTAAACTGAAGGGTCTTAGAATCCCTCCTCCATGGGGGCACCAAATGACGGGAGCAAAGCGAACCCCGAACCCCGACGGCCTCTAAAACGCTAGGGGCCGAATGGCGCGCCTCGAGCCTGTCTCACGGTAAAGCGAACAGGGGCACCACCTAGCTTTGAGTGGCTAGGACGTAAACCACGATGATATTAACACCGCAAACTTACACACACACACACACACACACACACACACACACACACAGAGATTGACAAATGATGAAAACCCTCGGGGGTGTGAGGGAGAATTATTTCTGTAGCATTTACAATGACCTTCCTTCCAACGAGGCAGCACACCGTGGTGATAGAGAGGTAGGGAGAAAAGATGGTGAAAACTACTTGGTGCATTCTCTAAGACGACTCAATGATTGTGAATCTTGCTACCAAGAGCGTGTATACGTGTGTGCATCGACCATTGGAGTCGAGAGGTGGACGTGGCTCCCTTCGTATGGTGCAAATCCCAAGGCAAACCAACACACAAGCCCCCTCTCCATGATGCGAATAGTGTCAACTCTTCCCACTACACTCTACCAAGTGCTGACCTCTCATGAACTGTCCCCCCCGATAGTGACCTCTCAGTGCCAATTTATAGGTGTTGGTTGCTTGGATTATGGTAATCCCGGTGTGATTAGGGTAAGCTAATCGGGGAGACAAAGCAAGCGGTGGGCCCGGTGTGGTTGACCCTTGCTTTGTTTTGGGAGGTTATTAAAAATATGAGAATCTCTAGGTGGGCCTTTGTGACCATCACCTAGAGAGAGGGAATTTACAAAGTGGGAATTTTACAATGGCTTGGGTGAAAACTGAAGAAATGATGAACATAACCTACAAATTACTGAAAATGGCATCGTGGTTACGTGATGCCGGCGAATGGTGTGTTGCTGGTGCGTCGGTGTAGTGCGTACTTCTTTTCGGGGTCGGCCGGGGCATGCCTTCGGCGCATTTCTCCTTTTTGTTGTTGGCGGCACGTGATTTGGGTTCCTTCTTCTTTTGTCGATGACGATGGCGTAAGATCCTCCCTTTTTTTTGTATTTATGTGTGGTGCATATGTGTGTGTGTGTGTGTGTGTGTGTGTGTGTGTGTGTACATATGGGTGTGTGAGGGTATTTGTATATGTGCGTGTGGAATTGGAGCTGATCTCTTGAGACAGCTAATTCCAGTGTTGAAGGATTTCAGCTACTACTCAGAGTAGGAAGAGTTCAAACAACAGACTAAACAGAAATCAGTGACTAGACTGAAATATGAATACTGAAATGAGAATCAGACTTAAAGACTAGAATAAAGTTCAGATTCAGATTCAGAAGACTGTTGAGAAGTCAGTATCACTGGAATATATATATATCATGATTGAGATTACAGTGAATATGATTACAGAGAGAGAAAGTGTAGCCGATGATACTGCCACTGATGCTCGAATGCAATTATAGCTCAAAGCGCTAATACAAGTGATAACAATGGCCAACCCAATATCAAAGTAATGGGCCCTATTTATATGCTTCGAGTTTACTGTAGTAATTACTTTAGTAATTACTAAGTGATTCACTACCCATCTTCTAAGAACACGTTCCCACATGGTGACGCGCCAGCCGTCCACATCCTTCCCTTCTTTCTTGAATTTTGGCAAGATTCCAAAATTTCTGAAAAATCCATTGTCTGGTTCTGATGTTGACAATCCATCTTCTGGTGGATTGTCAGAGTCTGACATTGAGAAGATGGTGAAGGATGCAGAGCTCTAGATAGCTCACAGATTGCGAGAGACAGCTGAAAAGGCCAAGGTGGATTTGTCATCTCTCCCTGCCTGCTGAGAAGAAAAGGCGCCCCTGAATTCTGAGATAGAACTATCCAGTATCCTTCCATTGGACCATCTTCCTTTTGCCCTTGCTCTTTGACCGTGTTGGTGCCTGAGAAGTTCTAGCATCAGCATTCTCCTTCTGAATCAGTCGGTAAATGGCCTCCTGCTCAAACTGATCCCGTCGGTCTGTGGTCATCTCTACCTCATAAGGTGTGAGAGAATGATAGGTTTTGGTTTCAGGATCATAGAGTGTACACCTGCCCTTGGTCAGTCTGGTTTTGGCCAGTTTATGACAATGCAAAGCAGTATGGATCCATCCTTGTGGAAGAGGCTGATTTGTTTTGACACGCGCCTCGAACAGAATCTCAGCCATCTCCCTGTACTGCGGTGCTAGACCTGGCTTTGCTGCAATGTCTTTCTCAGGCAGTTTGGAAGATTCGACTATAAGCTGCAGTAACTGATTAGTAATCCTAGTCAATCCTCTGACCTGAATCTTCCACTGGCCCATACACAGCCGAATCCTCTGTAGCTCTTCCTTTATTGCCTGGATGTCATTGATTTGAAGAACATCATTGAACAATGTCTGCCAAGTCTTCCATTCTACAGTTGATCGCTCATACCAATCCTGAAGCTCATCGGTTATTTTGAAATATGTGAGTCGATCAACTGGTTCTTGATGTTGAGGATATAGTGCTGGAAAAAATCTTGGCAACTCAGTTTCTCTTGCTGGAACAGCATACAAGAGAACTGGAGAATCAGGCACAAATTCCAGGAAATTCAGAACTGCCTGGTTCTCTTGTTGCATCATCTTCCTAGTAATTCTTACTAGCTGGAATAAGGTGCGGAGAGCAGTTGCCTGTGCTCCGACGGACATGCGAGTTTGAGGTCCTCTACTAGTGGCTGTTTGGTCCTCCAGGATGGCTTTCACTCTCTGGTCCAAAACACCTCTGGCAGTTTGGAGTTGAACCAGAACATCCTTAAGTTGGACCCTCATGTCCTTCATGCAGCGGTAAGTTGGTTTGTTACCCAGCAGAAGCTCCAGTTCTAAAGCTAAGGACTGACAATCTGCAGTAGACTGTCTTTGCCAATGCGGGTTTACCACTTTCTCATCAGCTTTGAGTATCCATTCTGGAACTCGTTCCAACAGCTGAACTGTACTGGGATGCGCAGGTAGTCTACAAGCTTCCTTATCATGAAAAGCATCAGATTTCCAATGTTCCACCATTTCCCTGGCTCCTACATATAGTCTTTGGAACCTTTCTAAATCAGTCCACAGAGTATCATCCTCCAGATATTGTCTGGTGATGGAGGCCTGTTGATGTCTCAACTGCTTATTTAAGGTAATGAGTTGCAGTGAATGCTGATGATCCTTTACTGGTCCTTCATCCTGAGCCTTCATTTTCCCTTTAACCTCTCTGCTGTGATGGGACTGATTAGTTGGCTCATCTCCAGTGTTACTGGGCTGCTGTTCTTCAGTCTACTGATGACCCGACTGTTATTCTGTTTCCTGTCTTTCTTGTTGTTCCTCAGTCTGGTCTGGTTGGTCTGGCTGTGACTGGCCTCCTTCATCTGGCCCTGTCCCATCAGTACCTGGTCCTAGAGGTGGAGATGGTGGTGGGGCATCATCATCATCCTGTGTATGCCCGGTTTGTTGATCCTCCTCCTCCTTATCAGCTTCATCTTCTTCTTCTTCGTCATCCTCCTCTGGGGATGTCTGCTGCTCAATATAATCCATGATGGCTTGGTTCATCAGAGCATTGTTGAACTCACTCACCTTGTCCTGCAAATCACTTTGCAGACTTTCCATCAAGGATTTTAAATTTTCTAAATCAAAAACAGCATTGCCTGCAGGGTTCAAAATTTCAGACAAGCTATTGTAGATGTATCTGTCTATCAGCGAACGCTTCAGAGCTGTATGGTGTAATAGCAACTTTCTAAATTATGCCCGCTTCGTTCTGAGCCCCATTTCAGCTCGCTCGGCAGCTCTCGATGCTTCATTCCTTTGACTCTTTATGATCATAATTTCAGACTCAGCTTTAGCTAACTTTTTGTTTAACAACTCCTGAGCTCTCTCTGATTGAGCTTGCAATACCCTGTGTTGTATGTTCTGCGCTTCCTGGGCTTTCTGGAGTGTGGCAATCTGATGTTGTGCTTCTGCCAATTCAGCTTTAAGCTTTTTAACTTCATCTTCTGATCCAGCAACTTCCACCAATTGTCCCATACAGCTGACAATGGTATTCCAAGAGGACTGTATCAATACTGAACATCTGTCCTTGACTGTTGTTGGATCAGAATCAACTGGTTCATATATTGCCACAGGAGCCACATAAGGTAGAGATGCATAATCAGTCTTGGTGAGTGAGAGATGCCCTCTCAATTTTTGAGTTTGCATTTGCTGTAGCTTATCCTTTTTAACCAGTTGCAGAGGGTTTTGAGAAATGACAGGAACTGTTGCAGGCATAGTTGAGGATGCTGGTCCTTTCTCCTTATCCAGTTGATTCATGCCTTTGTCTCCTGATTGATCTGGTACCTTCACTTCAGTGACTGGCTTTACCTGATCCTTCCTAGATCCAGTAGCAATTGTCTGTTTGACAACTGTGTGATTAGGTACTGTTGTCTCAGTGCTTGCTGCCTTTACCTGGCTTTCGATGTGCTTCAAGAATTCACTGCTTTGGGTCAGTGTAATTCTTGGTTTCTTTGAACTACTAGCTTCCTCTGCAGTAGCTTTCCTTTTCAGGTCCTTGGAAGTTGTTTGACTGTCCGTTTCCTCATCGTGTGAGGACAGGTCAATTTTCTTCGGTTCAGAAATGGGCTGCTCATTCCATGCCAGCTTCACCTGCTCATTAATATCTGCAGCAGTAGCCCAATACAGAAATTGCCAGACATACCATGCCTTGAAAACAGTTTGAGATTTCAACTTGGCAGTCTGTTGAAGTACATTATGCGAGAGTATTTGACACGGGTTGATATGGACTTGTGGATCCAGTATCTTGGCCAACAGCATAGCAAATAATTTTTTTGACACATAAGTTGGGTTATTCTTAAGACTGACTGCTTCGGCTACAAACCTGTAAGCAGCGGAGGCTTCTATTCCTGCTACTGGAACTCCTTGAGCACTTGCCTTGCGCTTCTTTCGAGCTGCTTCATCCTCCTTTAGAGAAATACTTATTTGCTGCGCAGTTGCCACCGATGGTTTAGGCTCATTAGGCATTCTAAATGCAAAGGCAATGGCTTCTGGTGTTACTGACACCCTCCTATTATTTATCATAGCACTGCTGTTTTCTGCATCAAAAGAATCAAGAACTTGCTTGATGATCCCTGCATCAAAAGCAATCCTTGTCGCTTGCAATACAACTCGCAGATCCCATAGTTGTAGCAGAGTCATTGCATGATCAGTAAAAACATATTGTTGGATTTTACTGTATGGAAGAACAGGAAGACTTTCCTTTGCCTCAGTAATTATAGCCTGGGTTTCTGCAAGATTTTCCTCCATCTTCTCTGATCGTTTCCTTCTACCCATACACTGTGAGGTCGACGACGATGAAACAGGCGAAGGCGAAGAGGACTTACTTGTGTTAAAGCTGTTGCCTGGTGTCGCTGGTAAGGTTGTCTGACAGTCAACTGTCTCGTCGGAGGTCGAAGTTTGCGGTTGTAGTGAAGAGACCTCGGAGCTCGGCGATGGCGAAAGGTTGACAGGAGGAAAGCGTCGCGCAGGAGATTTATGAGGAAAAATGTTAACTCTCCTGATTGTTATACGTGTTCGCGCCATAAAAGCTCCACTACTCGCCGTTCCTAAACTTGTGTGCGTCGTCGCTGACGTTGCAAACATGCATTGGACAAGACTGCAACCCATCCTTGTAATAATTATCACTGTCATACCATTTGACCGTTGGCCACTTAAAATTTGGAAAGTGTGTTCATACTGGTTCTGAACTGATTCCCACTCTGGCTGGATCATACTGGTACTGGTTCTTAAATAAGCCTGATTTGATTCTTCAGGTACTGGTTCTGAAGCTGGAATTGGTTGCACATGGAAAAGACCAAAAATATCTGATTCTGGTATCTCTTGATCAACAACCTCCAGTTCCTTAGTGACTTCTTCTGATCCAGTTTCTCTGGTCTCTGAGTAATAAAGTTTGATCTTCGCTCCATCATATACTCCTGGCAACATTAGTCCAGATAAGTCTTTTAATCTAACTGTGCCAGTGGAAAAGACCCAATCAACCTCAAAAGGTCGTGCCCAGGCAATCTTCAAATTCGGCTTCTTTGGACCCATTCTTGACTGATATAGAAGCACTAAGTCTCCTTTCTGGAATTCTCGGACTTTAATTTGGCGATCATGCCAGTGCTTCCTTCTTTGTTGAACAATTTCCTGTTCCAATATAGCCCTTTGCCTGAGTTCATCTAACTGCATCAGTTCATCCAGTCTTTTCTTAAGATTATGGTTGAAGTCTAATCCATACTTTACAGCCATTCTCAGACTGGGGATTACAAACTCCATAGGAACCACTGCTTCAGTACCATACACCATTCTGAATGGTGTCATTCCAATAGTTACCTTATAAGCTTTTCTATAAGCCCATAGAGCAGTCTGAAGCTTCAAATCCCACTGGTCTGGTTTCTTTTGCACCACCTTAGTGAGAATAGTCTTAATTGTCTTATTGCTACTTTCAGCCTGTCCATTGCATCTGGGATAGTAAGGAGTAGATTTCCGATGCTTGACTGAAAGCATATCCAATAGGATTTCCATAGTATCATTGATAAAGTGTGTCCCTTGATCGGTCACAATTTCCACTGGAAATCCATATCGGCAGACAATATTCTCAAACAGAAACTTTGCAGTTGACTTGGCTGTGTTGTCAGGAAGAGCTTTAGTTTCAACCCACTTGGTAACATAACAAGTAGCCATCACGATGTACTTGTTCTTCCTGGGAGTCACCTTCTTAAAAGGTCCCATAAAATCCAATCCCCATTTCATGAATACTCTCAATGGTTGTATTGGCATTAAGGGAGTCATGTCTGCAGCTGTTGGTCGGCCCATTCTCTGGCATATATCACAAATTTTACAAAAGCTTCTGACATCATCAATCATTGTTTGCCACCACAGACCTGCTTGCAGAATCTTCTTGTAGGTTACTTCGTTGGAAAAGTGTCCACCAGACTCTCCATTATGTGCCTCTGAGATAACTTGCATTCTTCCCTCCATTGGAACACATCTCCGAAGTATACCATCCATACCCAATCGATAAAGTACTTCCCCAATGATGGTAAATTTCAGGCTTTTTATGATCAGAGCCTTCTTCTGATTCTGTTTCCAATCTTTTGGAAAGGCACCTTGGGAAAGGAACTAATAAATATCATACCATTCAGGATCCACTGATTCTTCTGCTTCTAGCTGAAATAAATCAGCATCCACTGGTTCATCTCTTAGAGGTGATTCTGAAAATCCTTCTGTACTTCTGGAAAGAAAGTCAGCTCCACAGTGGTTTCGGCCAGGCTTATGGAAAATTCTGAACTCAAATTCCATAAGGAACATCATCCATCTTATCAGCCTGCCTTGAATAATGACTTTGTTAATAAAAAACAGAAGAGCTTGATGATCCACATAAAAATGGAATAACTTCCCCAATAGGTAATGCCTGAACTTTGTAGCGCTAAAAACCATTTCGAGGGCTTCTCTTTCAGTAGTCGTATAGCCTTGTTCATCCTGACTAAATCTCCGACTAGAAAAATAGACCGGATAGTCTGTTCTGCCATCTGGCTGAGCCAATATTGCCCCCATTGCCAATCCCGAAGCATCAACGTGTACATGAAAAATAATGTCCCAGTTCGGCTGCCTGAGGACTGGTTTACTTGTAATGGCTTTTTTCAAATTCTGGAAATCTCCTCACACTCAGTAGTCCAATTGAACTTGCTGGTCTTCTTTGTAAGCTCATATAGTGGTACTGCTTGAGAAGCAAATTTGTGTACAAATCTTCTATAAAAATTCACATACCCCAAAAAAGAACTCAACTCAGAAGCAGTTATGGGTGCTTTAGCTTGCTGGACACACTGTATTTTGTCATTGGCCATTTCTATTCCATTGCGGGAAACCACATGTCCCAGTAGCTGTCCCTTCCAAACCAGAAATACTAATTTAAATGGATTCAAGCAAATCCTTTCCTGACAGCGTTTAAAAACCATCTCTAGGAATAGAAGGTGTTGTTCCTCAGCTGAATAGACAGTGAAGTCATCCATGAAAATGGTGAGGAATCGATGAAGAAATTCATTAAACATCTCCATCATACACCGCTGAAAAGTAGCTGGTGCATTGCACAGGCCAAAAGGCATCACTAGATACATGAATGCTCCCCACTCAGTGATGAAAGTGGTCTTGGCCCTATCTTCCGAAGCAATCTGTAACTGGTTATAGCCGCTATAGCCATCCATGAAGCTATACATCTCATATCCTGCGATCTCATCAAGCAACATATCAGTAAAAGGTAAGGGAAATGGATCCTTAATGGTATGAGCATTTAGTTTCCTATAGTCGACACAAACCCTTAATTTCCCATTCTTCTTAGGAACGACAACTATTGGAAATAACCAATCACTGCTTGCTACTTCCGTAATGAACCCAGCCTTGAGAAATTATCAATCTCCTCCTTGACCTTCTTTGCATAGTTAGGGTTCATCCGGTATCTTTGTAGTCTGACTGGCCTAGCGTCCGGTTTTAGTGGTATTCGGTGCTGACAGACTTCAGGATCTACTCTCTTCAAATTTGTATGTTCCCAGGCAAATACATCTCTACAGTTCTGGAACATTATCCGTGCCTTTTCCTTCATTACCGGTTTCAGGTGCTTGTTGACTTTGATCATTCTGGGATTTTCCTATGATCCCAGGTTCCATTCCTCTACTTTCTGATCATCTGGAAGCAACCAATTGGGTCCTCCTCCTTTTCGTTTGGTCGACTCTTCAGCGTAGTCCCAAGAAGGCCCATTCATTTCTGAATTATTATTCTGATCATGTGGATATTCTTCTGGACATGCTGATTGTTCCATTATATCAGTATCAGCTGGGTCCTCCATTCTTCCAATTAGCTGAACGGTTCTTTCCCCTATATTGACTTCAGTGAATTGGTCAGGGA
Source organism: Adiantum capillus-veneris (assembly GCF_014529385.1). Classification (NCBI taxonomy): domain Eukaryota; kingdom Viridiplantae; phylum Streptophyta; class Polypodiopsida; order Polypodiales; family Pteridaceae; genus Adiantum; species Adiantum capillus-veneris. The sequence continues at coordinate 13,975,585 of NC_140940.1, forward strand.
ATTGTTTCTTCTGCTTATCAGCTTGCTCTTTGTTTAGTAGGACTGCATTCAAATCAATTTCTGCCAAAGGAAAGATGTTCATTGCTGCCAGCATTCGCTCAATTTTCTTAGCTCGGTATTTCTAACACAACTCCTTCGGCCTCAGTTCTTTTTTCCAGCTCCTGGTGTTGTTGGTCGGGATTTTAATTCTGCCACTGGCCCCTTCTATGGTTAAAGTCTGGTTTGCGTAGTCATGAACAACATGTGTTGTTCTTAACCATGGGCGGCCTAATAGCATTCCATATGCGCCCTGCACATCCAAAACTAGGAAATAGTTTTGAATTTTTCCCTCCCCACTCTTATCTGCGTGTTTTCAATCATGCCCGTTGCTTGTACGACTCGATGATCTGCCATTCTTACTTTGAATGGTGCTGGTTTCATGTTGGTGATACCCATTCTTTGCTGAAGATGGGTTCCCATTATATTGACTCTTGCTCCTCCATCCAATATGACACTTGAGAGAGGTTCCCACTGCTTCCTAACCTTGTAATCCACCTGAATAAGTGGAACTTCATCATCCCTAACAGCCGTCAGGTCTACTGTTCTGGCGTCTACCTCAGTCTTCCTACGCTGCCTGATAAAGTTGGCCACCTCAGGTAAGGTCTTTCTTATATCCTCCAGCTCTATAGTCAGCTTCTGGATTCTATCACAAATTTTCACCTGAATTTCCTCTTGCTCCTGGTCAGACTGATTGTGAGAGCTTGAAGAGCTAGTGTTCTCATACTGCCATTCTTCTTTAGCAATACTTCCACTCTTTCCTTCCTCTTTCATCTCACCAGCTAGTCTATGTACCACAGCCAGCATGGTCTCTGTCATGGCCGGTACTGACTGATCTTTATCAGTCGATTGGGCTGGTATCTTTTGAATGACTCTAGCCTCAGAACTTTCTGGCTGCTCTGGCAGCTTCTTAGCTAAATCCTCTGTGATTTTAGCTGCTAGTTCCCGCTGCTCTTGCCACTCATCTACCACCTTTTTCTTACCCTTGGTCTTCCAAACTTCCCTTTGTTGGGCCCACTTGCTGTTGTTGGAGTTAGCTGGTACTTCTGAAATGTCTGGAATCTCTTCAATGATCACTCCTTCGCTCCTGGTAACTACTCTGACTGGGACTGGCTCTGGTGCCTTAGCTTTAGTAGTAGTTGTTACCGGTGCATCTGGACATTGGGATGCAAAATGACCATGCTTCCCACAGGTATAGCAATTCATGCTTCTGGTCTAGAAGTTGCCTCTTCCTCTTCCTCTGCCGATTCCTGGTTGGTATCTACCTCGTCCTTGACCAGTACCACTGGTACCTGGTCCTTCTTCTTGGGCTACTTTGATTGGCTCTGTCTTCACTAGTTCAGTGTAGGCAACCACTGATAGATCCTTTCCTTTCTTAAAATGGTGAATTCGGATGCCACAATTATTCCATAGGTGACCGAAGGCCTTGCAGTAGGTACATTGTGGACATTCCATGGAGATATGGTCCTTGGATTTACATCTTGAACACCAAGTCTCCATCTTCCGGACCGGCTGTCTTGTGTGGTTAATCTCTACAATCTGCCTAGCCATTTCTTCAATTTTCTTGGTCCATGATCCTTTCTTTGATTTGTCCTTTGTCCGCTCATTGGAACTGCTCTCGGAACTGTTGGACGTTGCACTGGAATCAGAAGCTTCAGTAGCCGAACTACTGCTACTGGTCCTTCGCTTCTTGTGGCTTGTTTCTTTCTTAGCCTGCTATTCCAGTTTTAATGCTCGCTGGACCAGGGCATTGAATTTCTTTGTAGGGGCTGATACTTCCTGTTCTCTCAGCTTCTTGCTTCTAAACCCATTCAGAAACCATGCCCTTAATCTTTTCTCAGACGGTGGTTCTTGCAGTTGTCTGGTCAGTTCTTTGATCTTTTCTACATAGCTGCGGACTGACAAATTCCACTGTTTGATCTTATCTAATTCACAGAGAATATCCTCATCTCCTCGATTGTCAGAATATTCCAACCTGAAGGCCTTAAGTAATTTATTATATGATCTCATTTGGCATGCAGGGTAATGGTAATACCATTTCCTTGCTGCTTCCTTCAAGGTTTGTGGAAAGTATTCCCCCCAATCATCTTCATCAATGTTTTTTAGTTCAGCATACTGCTCAAAAGCTTGTATGTGAACATCAGGATCATCCTTTTTCCCTCCTTTGAACATGGGAAAAGAAATCTTCAGGGAAGCGGAGTAATCATGTCGATTACTGCTAATTCCCCCAGTTCGCTTCTTGGCTTCAGACTGACGCTTGGGAGCCTTCTTGCAGTTGTTAGTGTCAGCATCCCAATCAATCTCTGTCTCTGTCTCAGTCTCAGTATCCTCTCTGTTTTGTCTGCTAGAAGTTCGGTAACTTCCCTTTCTGCCTTTGATATGCGAGACTGAGAACTCTTGGAACTCTTTGCCTTTCGTGCTTCCCGTTCTGCCCGTCTGCGTCGAGAATGACTGGAATGCTGTGAGTCCTGCGCCTCATCAACCTGACTATGCTCCTCCTGAGCCTCAGTGTCAGTCATTTTCTCTTGCTTGGGATCAGACTCTCTTCCCGACTCCTCATGAATGGGGTCCACACGATTGGTAGATTTCCGGCCACGATTGGATTTTGGTGCCATTGTTGAAAACTTCAACTGGGAGAAGAGTCTTTCAGTCAACGAGCTTCAGCTCTAGCCACCGTGATCGCCAAAATGGAATTGGAGCTGATCTCTTGAGACAGCTAATTCCAGTGTTGAAGGATTTCAGCTATTGAGAGTAGGAAGAGTTCAAACAACAGACTAAACAGAAATCAGTGACTAGACTGAAATATGAATACTGAAATGAGAATCAGACTTAAAGACTAGAATAAAGTTCAGATTCAGATTCAGAAGACTGTTGAGAAGTCAGTATCACTGGAATATATATATATCATGATTGAGATTACAGTGAATATGATTACAGAGAGAGAAAGTGTAGCCGATGATACTGCCACTGATGCTCGAATGCAATTATAGCTCAAAGCGCTAATACAAGTGATAACAATTGCCAACCCAATATCAAAGTAATGGGCCCTATTTATATGCTTCGGGTTTACCGTAGTAATTACTAAGTGATTCACTGCCCATCTTCTAAGAACACATTCCCACATGGTGACGCGCCAGCTGTCCACAGCGTGCGAGCGTGAGTGTGTGTATATGTAAGCGAATGTGTGTGCACGAACGTGCGTGGGAACGGGGGAATGTATGTAATATATATATATTTATTTATTTATTTATTTATTTATTTATTTATTTATTTTCCGGTTTTTTTTTGTTGTGCAGATGACGCAGAGATGGGTGGGGGGTGAGAATGGTGGAGGGGGGGGGGGGGGGGGGGGGGGGGGGTGCGCGTGCGCAACGGGTGTGTGTGTGGGGATAGCGCGCGTGTACGGTAGTGTACAGAGAGCGTGAGCTTGCTAGTGTGGAGCGGGGCAGTAAGCGGGCAAGACAGAGCGCCAGAGAGAGTGAGAGTGGGGGGGGGGGGGGGGGGGGGGGGGGGGGGGGGGGGGGGGGGGGGGGGAGTGGGCAGTGGGCGCGCGGGCGTGCTGAATGAGCGCGAGGCCCGGGAGGGCAGGCGTAACGACAGCGAACGCGACAAGGCAAGAGAGGGGGGGGGTGAGGATGCTTAGTCAACGAGAGAGGGAGAGGGATTATTTGGCCAAGGGTGGTTCCCACCAAGGGAGGAGAGGGAGAGAGGGGATAGGGGTTGGGAGGAGATAGGGTAGAGAGAGGATATGGTGGGGGGTGTTAGAGGAGAGAGGGAAGAGAGGGAAGAGAGGGTGAGAGAGATAGAGGGAGGGTGAGGTGATACTTGTCCTAAGGCCCGCCGTGGCTATTTCCGAGAGAGAGGGGGAGAGCTAGGTGTAGATAAGGGGGGGGGGGGGGGGGGTGCTTAAGGCCGAAGGGAGTGTGGACGAGAGGAGGTGGGGGTACGGCCTGTCGTGGCTGGAGTGTGGACAAGCACACACACACACACACACACACACACACAGAATATTTGGAAGAGAGAGAGAGGGGATATTATCTATGGCGGCCTGCCGGGGCTGAAGTGTGGACAGAGATACCAAAGGCACCTACCGGGCCAGATGATGCAACGACAGAGTAGGAGAGAGAGAATATGGGTGGGGCCGCGCAGTAAGAGAGAGAGAGAGAGAGAGAGAGAGAGAGAGAGAGAGAGAGAGAGAGAGAGAGAGAGAGAGAGAGAGAGAGAGAGAGAGAGAGAGAGATCGTCTTGTGGTGATAATGGAGGGGTGTGGCTAAACTGGCGGCACCCTACCGGTGGTTAACCTTGGGGGGGGTATGGTGAATGGTAAAGGCCCCTTTTTTTTTCTTTTTGGTAGCAAACCCTCCCTTCCTTAGGGTGTGGTTCTCACGGGCATAGTTTCGAAAGCCGGCTATCAACACCAAGAATAAAACCACACTCTATTATGATTATTAAAAGCCTTTAAAATATATAAAGTGAAAGTTTCCATGCAAGCTCCATGCACACTAGAGGTTTAGCTGCATGCTAAATGAGTATGTTCTCATGGGTACCATTTGGGCTTGAAAACCCAATACATACATCATTCTATTGCTACTAAATAACCCCAGCTCCTAAGTTATGCTCCCAACTCCCCTCAGGGGGAGGGTCACTACATGTGAAACCTCCATATAATGTGCATTCAAGGCATATTTAAAAAACCTGTTATATGAACATTTTTCATGAATAAAATACATCCTTTTCCTATTCAATATGTGTAAACCTCCTTTATTTGGTACCCTTCTATATGTTAAATAAGGTTGCATAAGGTCAAGTCGTCGGACTCTCAGAGTCGACATGGAATGGCACACGATGCACTTTTTTATACAAGGTAGATTTCAAGCCAAGCCTCATAGTCCTAGTGCACGATGATGAGCAACAATTCTCTCTTGTGGCTGAGGTCTTGCATTACTGCCTTCTCTTGGTCCACCCCCTTCACCGCCAGACCTATCTCTCCCATCATCATGTATAGGCTTGCTTATCACAAGCTTGGCCACTTTTGTACTTGTTGCAAATTGGCTTGGTTTGTCTTGACCAACCCGATCGATGGCCACTACTGCTGCTTCAGGTCTAAGCATCCTCACAAAAAGCTCCAACCTCGATGTCACATGTGATTTATGCTATTGGCATGCTAAAAAAATGGTTTTACAACAGATACCTATCTAAACAATAGCACAAAGCAGAATTAGAGATAGCTCACTTGAGTTTCTTGCCTGCGCTCAAAACGATTTAGATCAATGCTTCAAATTCGTAGCCACCCGATTGTACTCATGGTCGACGATCGCTACTTAGCCAAGCGACGGCATCCTTTACGATTACCAAGTAAGGGGACCTTGACATGGAGGTTACCCCGTCCTCCCTCCACTAAGGTGCAATTGCAAACACATATGTATTACCCACACCCTCTCGGTGCACTAGATGTGGACAAAAATACCGTGTACACTCACTCACACCTTAATACAACACAAGGAACTCTCTTAATCTCTTCACTTCACATAATGCCACTCAAGATTTCAATGAAAAACCTCTCCCCACTCAACTCAAGTTCCGAACTTCTCGAACTACAAGTTGTTGCCTACCCGCAGACACTACGAAGTAAGTCTAATCGATCAAGGCTTGGAATCACAAACAACGACCATTAAAAGACACCAAAAGGATAATAAAAACACCAAAACTCCAGCCTCAAAAAGGCCCATACTTCACTCTGTTGGACTCTTTGGTGTAGCCTCAATCCGAATGGCACTGATATAGCGTCAAATTGTATTGCCGAAAGTTGCACCTTCTTTCCTCAATTCTTCGCACACATACATCCATGGGAACCTCAAAAATTCCACAGACTCTCCCAAGTGAAAAATTGAAGAGAAGGAACCCTAATTCACTCCCTCATACCTTCGAAAACATGAAGCGTTGGGACTGTCCTAGACCACCCTATAGAAAGTTGTTTTTTCCTTCAAATGAGATTTTTTTAATGAACGAAGCACCCCCCTAGCTTGAGACACTACGCCCACCATTGTTGATGTGGCAAAATTAAGCCTTTTCACTCCATTGGAGCCCCCAACATTTTAGGGTCGGCTTTTGTCAGTTTGACATTAATGGGACATTTTTTGTGGAAAAAAATATCAAATGGACTTCAAATTTCTCCAAGTTGTTTAGGCTCGATCCTTGATACTCAAATTGCATGACCACATACCGAAATTCTATTTTTGACCACTTTTAAGGCAATTCAGGCATCACTACATATCAGGCAAATGGACAGCTACAACATGTGTCAGACTTTTGGGGCGAAATGAGCATACCCACACTTCCCAAGTTGCATTACTCACATTCTAAAAAACTTGAAAGCACACCCTAACGCAAAAAGAAGCCACTTAAACCACATCCACGGTTCCAACACCCTCCCAAGGTATGCATATGTGTGCAACTGTTGACACGCAACATGACTATTTACAATGTGTACATTGTCCACCGAATTTGAAATCAAGTTGGCTTCCAAATGCATATGTTTTCACTGCATATGCATATACACACTAGGGTAAAGGGGCCAACTTAGGGACACCTAAGGGGAAAGTTTGGTTTAGGGGTCAAATTTGGGTGTTTTTGGGTGTTTAAGGTATTGGTCAGGATCCCTGCATCTCATTGTACACTAGTAAAGAAGGTGAATGTGTTGCAGTGATGGGAGAAGGGCTATTTGGGAAAAAAAAAGATTCCTTTGTATTAAAAATGGGCATGAAAAATAGGACTTTGGATCCCCTTCCACTTGTCCACCCTCTTTTCAATATAGGCGTGGTAGGTAAAGCACTTGCAGAGCCAGCACTTACTACTCAAGCACCTCTTAAGCGTGTTATTAGAGCCACGCTTGAGCTGACACGCGTCCGAGTCTTATCTAGCTTGTAAGCTTTGATGACCCTATTAAACTTCATGCTTAGCTTACCCATCCACCGTGCATGGTGTACGCCTCCACTGGTGCATCCCACGAGGCCAAGGCTTGCCCCTGTGAGGTCATTTTTCCGCCAAGGCAGTGAAGAGCGGGCTAGGGGCAGACCCTGTGTACAGGGGGGAAGTGTGAAGAAGAAGGGAAAACACTCTACACTGTCTGCTTCAACTTCGTCGACTCTCATGTTTACAGCTGCAGGAGGCAATCAGGTACAGCCCTTGTTCCTCACACACTAGGCTCAGTAGCCAATTCTTTTAATTCTCATTTTACTGCATATCGACCTTCACATCATGAGCTTCTGCGCAGGAAGCACCGCATACCAAGCCTGTTTTCATGCACAACAAGCACCAGCGAAATTCTTCCCGGCGACTCACTACCTCAACTGCAAGTGTATTCCACTAGGCCAAAGCATGCCCTTGCTTCTAGTTACGCTCTGCAATGCTGAAAGATGCCCCAGCTTGAAAGCTTCAGGTAAGGCGATATGCTAAACTGTGAGTGCATGGAAGGCAGTACATGCATGAAGTAATGTGATGTAAATTATTTCATCAGTAGGCATTGCTTGCAAATTCCTTCAGGGGACTGAGACGGATACTGATACTCACTTATTTAGCAGCAATGGGCAACAACTAGCAGATGACGAAGCAGCAATGGGCAACATTAGTAGATGATGAAGCAACATATGGGGCATGCAGATCCCTCCTCGCAAGAAGACAACCCAGATTCACCAACCAACAACATGGCGATGAGACCTTCAAGAACAAAGTATACAGGTGAGTTTTATACTCACTCAGCAATGTATGGTTCAAGAGCAACATTTTTATATGGGTGATGCTTCGTATTCACTCAACAATGTATGGTTTGTTTCTTTTTTGTATGTTCCAAAATGTGCATTACAACGAAGCTAAACCAAGGCAATGAAACTTTGCATATATATTCCGTCAAGATGAATACATGACTCATAGGTTGACAAAAGCATGGAGACCAAAATGGTATAGTCCAAGAGATGACATTACAAAACTCATAACAGTAGTTACAGTATTAAACTGGTGTAAAAGAACTAAAAGAACTAAGTGCAACATGATTGTAGAGTTTGTTGTTGATGCATCAAAAAGCAGTCGATGGTTGACTAAGTCGGGCTCGCATTTTGTCCAATCTTTGCCTTCGAGCCAATGCATGATATGGATTAGGGACATGCAATGGCCTTATGTAAAGGTCATGTGTAGGTCCACCTTCCCATAGAATTGAACGTAATCTCTGTTCAAAAGCTTGCTGTTGTGCCTCCCAGACTTTGCGTGATTGCCTTGCTTGTTGTGCCTCGATCCTTCTTTGTTTTGCTAAATCTTTTTCTGCTATAGTTTGCGCTTTTTTCATCTCTTTCTCCAAGCGCTTTGTCTCCTTTGTCTTTGCTATCTCTTCCTTCTTTGCGGTTTTAGCTTTCATACTTTCCATGTACTGAGTAGAAGTGAGTATCAGGCTCTTCGTGTTGTCAACAAAGGCTTCGCAATGCACTTGCCTTATGCATACCTCCGTGGTTGGTATTTTCAAAAGATCAATGAAACGTTGACTATTATCTGCTTGCCTTGGTGGAGAGGGGTGATTGGGATTTTGATTTTCATCTTCAAGATCTTGCATTCTTGATTGAGTTGCATGTGTAGAATTTGCATCATTGCTGCCAAAAGAATAGTCTGAATCCAATAAACGTACATTACCTGCATTCTCATCATTGGCTGTATACAATCTTTCTTGTGAAGGCCCTTGAAAGATGGACATGTCTTCTTCTTGTAATAGCTGTGTGAAGGTCATTGGTGTGGCTATCTCTCCAGGTTCTCTCAATATGTCTTCGTCAAGCTGTGCTGCCATGTTGTTCAAAGCAATTATTGCTTCGTCTTCTATGTTTGGCTGCATTGGTGTGTTTGGTACTTGAGATAGATTTTCGATGTTATCCTCCTCTCTGAATATTTCCGTAGTTTCATCTTCAACTATGTTGATGTGCTTGCTTGGCATGCCCTCAAAGTGCACTGCAGATAAATTTAAAGGCCATATACCTGTTGCGCGAAAGCCAGCAGTGATGTTGGATTCTGTGAAAGAAGATTCTATAGCCCTAGCAACAATTGTTGCAAGTTCTGCTTTTGTGGCTTGCCTAGATGAAGTTTTCTGTTGCCAAATGTCTCTTTCCTTTCTAAATTGCACCTTCAATGACTTGAAAACACTCACATCTAGAGGTTGTAGCTTATGTGAGGTATGAGCTAGCAAGGTGATGATGTCGATTCCTGCAGCATTAGCTTTTTCTACTACATCTAGGGATACATGACTGCCATGCCCATCTAAGATTAGAAGATGTCTACTAGACTTACCGATGGTTTGAGTTATGGCATTGTCGAAGTGCTCCAACCATGCTTGGAAAAGTTCTCCCGTCATCCAAGCCTTTTTTTGCATGGCCATTGCTGCCCCTGGCTCACAATGCCGAATGTAATTACTTGTGATGCGGCTTGCTTTAAAAATGTAGTAGGAGGGAATGGCTTGACCTGTTGCATTAACACAGCATAGTACAGTCATCCACTCGCGAGAATCACATGTGACTCCATACACTGCTTTTGCTCCTTTTCTCGCAAGAACTTTCATGCCCTTGTCCCTAGAGCCTTGGAAACCTGTCTCATCCGCATTCCATATGTTGGTGGGTGGGTAGTTGTGTTCCGTGTATAGCTTTAGAAGGTTTTCATGAAGTGACTTAACAATTTCTAGCCTAAACCTGCTAGCTCTTGATTGGTCTAGCCCTTCGGAAACTCTGAAGACTAGGTTAGGATGTCTTCTGCGAAATCCCTCCCACCAGCTCTTGCCTGGAATTCCATTTGAGAACATTGTATGCCTCATCTAACATATTTCTGCAACTTTGAGTTTGACATCCAAGACAGAAACTCCATGTCCTGATTCACATTTTTAAAAAATCCACTGTAGCAAAGCATCTTCTTCCTCATTACTCAGCTGAGTTGGCGGACCTTTTTTCTTTTTCTGAGTTCTCCCTTCCTCCCAATTTGTTATAGCAGATCTACTAATTCCAAATTGCAAGGAGCATTTTCTTAATGACAGGCCTTCTTCACGCGCTTGCAATGCCTTGGCCATATCCAGCTCTGTCCATCTCAAAACAGTACGTTTCTTGACTTTATGAGGAGTCTTTGGCAGTTCTGCTTCACCTTCAGTTGGCAAGTGGCATGCACCGTCTTGAACAGCTTTTGTGAGGTTCGTCAATGAAGTCCTTGTGTTTGGTGATGTCCTTTTTGAAAAGTTGGGCTTTGCTTGTTTAAGAAGAGGTTTGATTTTACTTGCAGATGATGTTGGCTTGTTGGTGGTTTTAGGTGATGTGGAGAGAGGTTTATGGTACTGTCGGTGTTGCTGTCTTGCTGATGGTTGGACGATGAAGTTTTGATGTTGGTCTCTGATTGGTGGAGAGACATTGTCTCTACTCTCATCCATGAATTGCACTTTCTTCTTGCACTTGCTTTGTGGGGATGTGATGTGGGAATGTTGTTGAAGATCAGATGCATGTAGTCGGCTGCCTTTAGACCTTGCTGGTGTATGGTTTGCTTGCTTTCTTTTTGGCATTTTCGGATTTGCTGCATGTCAAGAAAAGATGTTACGGCTGATTGATTACACAGATTGAAATTGATAAGGTGGCTCATAAACTCATGAAGTGAAGAAGGTAGAAGAATGTTCTTACTCTTGAGTAAAGCACAAAGATCTAATCCAAAGCTGGTTCCAAGAGCTTGGAGTATTCCTTCACTGAAAACTTTCTTTTGGGAGCAGGTTTAGGAGAGGGTAAATGGAGATTTTCGGCTGTCTTCTTTTGTGTAGTTGAAGATGAAGGGAGTTTTGGTGAAATGAATGGTGCTTGGTTGCGAGGTAATCTACACATAAAAATGGGCAGGACATGTACCTTCCCGCAACAGCAAACTCTTCCACCGTTCTTGTGCAGCAGCTGTGAAGTACAAAGAAGACCCTCGAGCCCTGGATGCCTCTCTATCAAGCAGGCTTTGCATTCACATGGGGCTCTTGAAGTCATCATGCGAGTGCTTGCATTGCTTAACTGTTGTTTGCGATTGAATATGTAGCAGCCTAAGGTGAATAGTTTAGCATGTAGGTGAGAGGGGTTGTTGTGCTTGTGTTCAACAAACTTATAAAGGTGTCTCTTCTGATAAGGCACAGCTTCATCTATGTGCTGGTTGTTGGCGCTTGTTTTTTGTAGTGGATACTCTGTAAAGTTTCTACTCTATGAAGGTGGTGTGGGTGGGTTGGCTTGTGCTAAATTGAGGCAGTGGTGTGGGTGGCTTGGCTGGTGCTTACCTATTGAAGCTGTTCTGGTTTTGATTATATAGTATGGGCAACAAGAGTGCAACTCTTAACGATTGTCTGTGTGTCCTGTGGATTGTATGATGTATCTGTGTATTGTGAAGCATCATTGCTGAGAATGGTCATTTATGTGCAGGTAGTGGATCATCAAGCGGCAGATTTTGGCGCGAAGGAGTCTGAGAGCTTATTAGAGTTAATCATTTAACAAAGGTGTGCAGAGATGGTCGTGGTCCAGCTGTAATCCTTGATGTACGTGGACAAATTCACAGATGGACCCTTTGTAAGCCAGAACTGGCCTTGTAACTTTTTTGGGCCACGTTAAAAAATGGCTATAGAAATGAAAATATTTTGGACTAATATTGGGTTATTTGTGTCCCTGACTTGTGTTTCATTATTGGGCCCCGGTTTTTTATTGGCCCTTTTACCCTACTCTGTACACTTCAAAAGATGTCTAGCAAGATCAGTCCCTCTTTTACAATTCCCCCACTAAAACGGTGCCGGCATCCTTTTAGGCTACTATTCAATCCTTTACCTTAGGCCTACGAAGTAAATATTCAATTGGCATCACCAAAACAGGATAAAACGCTGTGGAGATGTGCCAGGCAGATGAAGCCGCAGCTGCCGTGGCGGACTCAGTTTGCTAGGCCGGTTCATTTGGTAAATCAGGCAGACGATCAAATGCATTTGGAGGAAGAGCAAGCAGATGATCAAGGGACACAGATGCATTCATTTGTCTTACCAGCTCTCATCAGGCAATGGCTGCCGTGGCAGACTCGGATTACCAGTGCAATGATTTTCCAAGAAAATGAACCAGAAGATGATGGTACACACATACATTCATCTCTCTTACCTGGTCTTCCACATGATATTGCCCTGCGTTGCCTTGTGAGGCTTCCCTTCGGATTTCTTGGGATTGCCCGCACCGCGTCCAAAAGTTGGAATGATGCAATTCAGCCAAAGAACATGGTGACCCTGAGGCAGCAAGTTGGACTTTCTACCAACCTGGTCTTCTTTTTTGCAGAAAAGAACATTGTTGGTACTTTGCATCGGTTCCTTCTTGCCATAGACTCGTTGTTTTACACTGTTTCGGAAATCCCTTGCCCTGACTGTTTGCTGAGTCATGAAGTTCGGTTCGAGATGATTCTTGGTATGAATGGAGAGGTTTTGTGGTTGGGAAAAGATGAAAAGCTGGACAAGCTGCTACCACAACTCTTTGTTTTGGACTATCTGCGTGCTCGCTGGAGAAGCTTGCCCTCAATGGCGATGCTCTCAGGAGGCAACTTCGGGCTCATATCAGTGACAATCGGGGGATATGCCTACTTCACAGGGGGATGGAGCTCAAGAGAGTTTCATAATGTAAACAAAGAAGTTGAGTGCCTGGATTTGTCTACCAAGCATTGGCGCACTATACCAAATCGCCATTACCTCCGTTTGTAATGGATGGACGCTTCGTAGTGTTTGCTGGCTTGCCTATCTCCAACCCAGCTGAGCAATGGCATCCTGAAACAGGAGAGTAGAAGTTTCTGGAAGACATCTGGTCCAAAGGCGTGAATGTGAAGAGGCCCTATTTCACAGTGGTTGAAGGGAAAATTTTCGCTATATGGAGCAAGAGCACAGTGGGCATGTTTGAGCCCTTGACCGATACATGGTTGCAGCTTGGTAGGATAACTGCAAATGCCGCAAAGATACAGTACCTTCTTTGTGTTGGTGACAAACTTTGGGCATTTCTAGAGACAGATGAACAAGACAGCAATACGGAGAACTCTTTGCTTTGGATATATGCGGCATGTGTAAGTGAAGTACCTGCTCGTTGGGAGCGGCTGCCCCTTTGCATGAAAGTAATACAAGGCTCCAGCCGTGCAATCTCCATGAAGCTAGCAGAGATAGATTGATATAGCTGTAAATACCATCATGCATTTGCTCGAGGATATGTTACAAAGAACATTGCTAAAGACCTGCCTGATTTCAGTAAGTCCTGTAGATTTCACCTTCTGGATTACGAGATCTGCTCTTATGCATCTATGTTGGCTTAGGTGGAAAGTTTATGCATCTATGTTGGCTTAGGTGGAAAGTTTACATGCAGTTCATGTCTCATTTTAGTCTCAGTTTGATCTGTTGATAGAAGCTTTTGTGGACTGATTGACATTGGTAAAATTGGCTGTGTTGCCATTTTGGAAGGTCAGGCCCTATGTACCGTTTTCTGAGCATCAGCTCCAAAGCGTGGCAGAAGCAAAGCTTCTGCTATGCTACATCATCACACAGAAAGCTCTAAACAGCATTATCGCACTGGATTCTACCAGACAACGTTTTTCTTCATCCTTTCATGCCAATAAGAGCCGAATCTTTCATGATCTGTTGTCAAGGACAAACACCTTGGCGGATTTTGAGGTATTGAATTTGGCACATGTACAGGTACTTCGTATAGCTCGAAGAGGCGCTCTAAAACGCTGACAGCACACGCCAAAACCAGCGATCGACCTCGGGTAGGATTCTCGAGGACTTTGAGTGCAACTTCCCTAGCCACTCCAATCTCCTGCAATGCCGCCATCGCCATCCCCTGCTCACTCCTGCTGTGACTGGTTTTGACTCCAACCGCTCCTGCTCCTGCCGCCATTGCGCTCCTGCTCTTGCCGCACTTGTTTGCCTTCATTCTTCCCTCATCGCAACGTGCAGATTCGTATCAATAGGCATTTTAAAAAAATCGTTAGCACATACTGGTAGCGGACCGCTTTTCGTTGGAACTTGGAAGAGTGTGTATAAGGGAACTTGGAAGAGTGTATGTGTGTGTGTGTGTGTGTGTGTGTGTGTGTGTGTGTGTGTGTGAGAGAGAGAGAGAGAGAGAGAGAGAGAGAAATGAAATGTTATATTAACGTCTTCAAAAGGCCAAATTGACCTATGAGACCAGAAAGTTACAATGTGGTGGATCTGATACAAAGTCAGAGTAACAAGATGACAAAATGACAAAATAAAATACTATGGAATCCTAGACTGCTGAGTGTGGACTAAGCTGCTAAAACAGCTAGCTGGGATAACTAGATCACAGGAGATCCAGCATCGGTCACTGGCGGATCTCATCAATCTCCTCCATAGTTAGTAGGTTGACCGGCCGTCTTGCATGTCGAGCCAAAGTGACCCGGATCCTCTGCTGCAGCCTCTGTCGATGTTGTGTAGTCCTCCGTAGTCGTGGGCATCTGGATCTCCCCAGCTCAGTCGCTCGGTCGATCAGTATGCCTCTGGTGTAAAGCGACGAGCTCTGTTGTGGTAGTAACTCCTCCGGGTTGGCAGCTCTAAAGAAGTCTGTAATCTGTCTCTGAGACTGGCTAGTCTTTCCTCTCATCAAGCTCTCTCTGTGTCTGCGTAGCTCAAGCAAAAACAAACCCAGGCATCTCTGATCCTCATACCTCATGACTGTAGAGAATGGTCCAAAGCCCTCTCTAAAAGCAATGGAAGCGGCCTCATATCTCGTAGTAGACGGGGCAGTGGCATGTGTAGTGCAACTTTGTCTCAGGCTCGATGTCACACAGGGGGCATGTCCTGGCCTCTGCTGGTATTCCGCTGTATCTCCCAGTCTCGGTCCGCAGCTGGTGTGAAGATGTGCGTATCTGGCCAATAGCACATTGTATCCCATGAGACAAGTGAGTGTCCATGTATCTGGGCCTCGTCACAAAACCATCCTCCCTAAGCTGGAGGAGATGCTCTCTGTAGAAAGCCATCTTCATGCCTAGCTCCTGTAGTGGCTGTATCCATGTCCTCTTGGTGTCTAGCTGAGTCAAGTCCTGGCGGATGAGCCTGGTGATCTCGGATTGTGTAAGAGTCACAAAGGGCACATCCAGTGAGTATTGGAAAGGAGGCAATCTATCTATGTTGAACCCATGCGCCTGAAACCATGACGTCATCTCCCCATACCAGCATGTTGTATCTCCCTGTACGACTAACTGTCAAGAGGACTCAAGTGCAAGGCGTGCATATCTGTCTCTGGGAAGTTCCCACATGCGGTGTATGAAGGAGACAGATTTGGTGAGCGCCTCAACCACCAGTGGGGAGGCAACTAGCTCTGCTCGTATAATAGCACGTGGTACTGAAGTCTTGGCCTTAATGAGCCGCGAGATCATAGAGACCAGAGGCTTCTCCATGTCCCCCCATCCATCACTGCGGCCTGTCCTCCCATGATGGTCCAGTGAAGGTCCCGAAATCTCAGCTCCATAGAGCAATACAGAGGCCACCAAAGTGTCAAAGAGCCAAAACTTCGTCCGAGGCTCCTGAAACTGAACCTGTGAACACATCCTTTCCAATTTACCCAATGCTGCATGGGCTCTGGTCAATCTAGTCTTTGCTGCCCTCCTCAGTGAAAATGCTGGTCCACTGAAAACCACTCCAAGGTAAGTGTAAGCATCTGTATACTCCACCTTCTCCTGTCCGTATGTGAAGGCGGGCACTGACCTCCTGATCCACTGTGGGGTGGTATTAAAAACCATGACCTTGGTTTTACCAAGGTTGACGGACAAACCACTTTCTTGGGCAAACCTATGCAAAGCATCTGGTTGACGTTGCATCCCCTCCGGAGAGTCAGAAGTCAAAACAATATCATCAGCATATAACAATAGTGGAATCCATGTCCCTGCTAGTTGTGCACCTCTATCACCATCTCTCTCAATGTAGTCAGAAACCTCATCTACATACATACCAAATAGAGTAGGAGAGAGCGGGCAGCCCTGCTTCACCCCAATAGTGGAGTAAACTGGTGTGGATAGACCCTCTGGGGTGCGTACATGCCCCACTACTGACCTGTATAATGCCATGACCCCCCAAATGAGCTCTGTGGGTACTCCCATCTGCTGTAATCTGCGCATCAATCTCGCTCTGGGCACTGTGTCAAATGCTTTACGGAAATCCACAAAGCTACAATAGATCCGTCTCCCACGCGATCTGCCCTCCTCAATGATGTCTCTGATGTCAAGATATGGTCAAGAGTAGAAAAACCCCTCCTGAAACCTGCCTGCCTGGCTGCGCACATCCCCTCTCTCTCTGCCCATCTACTCAGCTGCTGCTCAAGAATAGATGCGTACAATCGTGCCAATGTGTGTCCAATCATGATAGTGCGATAGTTCCCAGGCTCCATAGGGTCTCCCGACTTGAAGATAGGTACAATATTAGATAGGCTCCAGGTATCAGGCAAGCCCTCACACATGGCACGGTTAAACATAACTGCTAGAAGCTCTGCTAGTAAATCTCTGGCATGCATGAAATGCTCAGGCACTAAGCCATCATGATCATATGCTTTCCTAGTCTTCATCCTGTCAATGGCCTTCCTCACCATCTCAGCGGTGAAAAAACCACATGTGTGCGGGCATGGATCGGGGGGGTCGGGAAGGGGGGGCTACTCAGGAACTGTGTACAAAGATGATGCATACTGGCCCCAGGCCTCTGTAGAAGTGATGGCAGGGGGCGGGGGGAGTGCTCATGAAAGAGCCTCCACACCTCACGTGGTACTGAAGCCTTGGCTCTAATGAGCCGCGAGATCATAGAGACCAAAGGCTTCTCCATGTCCCCCCATCAGTGCGACCTGTCCTCCCATGATGATCCAATGAAGGTCCCCATATCTCAGCTCCATAGAGCAATGCAGACGCCACTAAAGTGTCAAATAGCCAGAGCTTCATCTGAGGCTCCTGAAACTGAACCTGTGAACACATCCTCTCCAATCTGCCCAATGCTGCATGGGCTCTGGTCAATCTAGTCTCTGCTGCTCTCCTCAGTGAAAATGCTGGTCCACTAAAAACCACTCCAAGGTAAGTGTAAGCATCTATATACTCCACAGTCTCCTGGCCGTATGTGAATGCGGGTGCTGACCTCCTGATCCACTGTGGGGTGGTATTAAATACCATGACCTTGGTTTTACCAAGGTTGACAGACAAACCACTTTCGTGGGCAAATCTATGCAGAGCATCCAAGTGACGTTGCATCCCCTCTGGAGAGTCGGATATCAACACAATATCATCAGCATAGAGCAATAGTGGAATCCATGTCCCTGCTAGCTGTGCACCTCTATCACCATCTCTTCTCAATGTAGTTAGCAACCTCATCCACATACATACCAAATAGCGTAGGAGAGAGCGGGCAGCCTTGCTTCGCACCAATAGTGGAGTGAACAGGTGCGGACAAACCCTCTGAGGTGCGTACATGCCCCACTAGTGACCTATACAATGCCATGATCCCCCAAATGAGCTCTGGGTACTCCCATCTCCTGTAATCTGGGCATCAATCTAGCTCTGGGTACTGTGTCAAATGCTTTGTGGAAGTCCACAAAGCTACAATAGATCCGTCTCCCATGTGATCTGCCCTCCTCAATGATGGCTCTGAGTGTCAAGATATGGTCAAGAGTAGAAAAGCCTCTCCTGAAACCTGCCTACCCAGCTGCACGTATCCCTTCCCTCTCTGCCCATCTACTCAGCTGCTGCTCAAGAATGGATGCGTACAACCGTGCCAATGTGTGTCCAATCATGATAGTACGATAATTCCCAAGCTCCATAGGGTCTCGTGACTTGAAGATGGGTACAATCGTAGAAAGGCTCCAAGTATCAGGTAAGCCCTCACACATGGCACGGTTAAACATAATTGCTAGAAGCTCTGCTAGTAGATCTCTGGCATGCATGAAATGCTCAGCCACTAAGCCATCATGATCATATGCTCTCCCAGTCCTCATCCTGTCAATGGCCTTCCTCACCATCTCAGCGGTGAAAAAAGCACATGTGTGCGGGCATGGATCGAGGGGGTCGGGAAGGGGGGGCTGCTCAGGAATTGTGTACAAAGATGATGCATACTGGCCCCAGGCCTCTGTAGAAGTGATGGCAGGGGGTGGGGGGAGTGCTCATGAAAGAGCCTCCACGCCTCACATGAGTCCTGACTCAAGAATAGCTGGTATAGATCTTGCTCTAGGCGAGCCAAAAATGCCCTCTTCTTCTGCCGCACTAGGCGTCGGAAGTCAATCTGTGACTGCCTATGAGTGATGTTCCCCAAAAGCACCTCCCTCTGAAGTCTAGCTCTAGTGTCCCGGCATTCCTCATCATACCAACTGTTCTGGGGCATGCTCCCTGAACGACGTCTCTGCTCAGGCTGGGTGTGTGGGTATGCCTCTGCTGCTGCATCATGTAGTGTCTGTGTCAGTATAGTAGTAAGCTCCTCCAGAGGTCGCCCTAGCTCCTCGGTGCACAGTCATTTGTAGATCCCATCTCTGTATAGAGAGTCAGTCTCCCGCGTGAAGGTGTAGCATGTAGGGGCTGCTGCCCGTAGCATGTGCGCTACACTAAACTCAAAAGAAATGGTCAGCGATACAAGAGCATGATCCACTGCCACCCCAACAGGTCTGGGTCCAACCGTGAGGTCCTGGATACTAGAGATGAGGCTCGGTTGTGCCATGACATAGTCCACTATGCTAGCTCCATGTCTGTGTGGGAAGCATGTGAAGCCTCCCGAAGCAGGAAACCTCTGTATGCCATTCAAGATGGCTTGTCCATGTGCGGTGCCCATGTCTATCAGGTGTCATCCATATTCAGTATATTCCGCATCCTGTGATAGTCTGGATATGCCCGTCTCTACAACATCTAGCTCTCTCAGCATCTCCTTTGAAGTATCATAAAACACTGTATGGTGATGGGAAGTCCTAGCATTGAAGTCCCCTAGAATGATAATGTCACCATCTCTAGAGAACTCCCATATGTCATCATCCAAAATAGAAAAGGGGGATTGTCCTCTGGGTGATGCATAGACCGACGTACTCGGGGGAAAGTAGCAAATAGCAATGTAGAGATATCTGCCTGTCTCTGCTTTCAATCTCACCCACATGTACCTAGCCTGCTCATCCCTGCAGGCTATATGTAGTTATGTTTGCAAATCCTCTCTAAATAACACTGCCACTCCCCCCTATGGCTGGGGGCAAAGAACACTATAAAGAAAGAAGTGTACGATGACCGGCTCGTGATCTTTGGAGATGGTTTAGGCAGATAAACCTGCAGCAGCTTCCATGCCGAACGTGGTTTACCAGGCCCTTCCATTCGGTAAATCAAGCAGAGGACAAAACGCTGTGGAGATGTGCCAGGCAGATGAAGGCGCAGCTGCCGTGGCGGACTCGGTTTGCCAGGCCCGTTCATTTGGTCAATCAGGCAGACGATCAAATGCATTTGGAGGAAAAGCAAGCAGACGATCAAGGGACAGAGATGCATTCATCTATCTTACCAGCTCTCATCAGGCAATGGCTGCCGTGGCAGACTCGGATTACCAGTGCAATGATTTTCGAAGAAAATGAACCACAAGATGATGGTACACACATACATTCATCTCTCTTACCTGGTCTTCCACATGATATTGCCCTGCGTTGCCTTGTGAGGCTTCCCTTCCGATTTCTTGGGATTTGCCGCACCGTGTCTAAAAGTTGGAATGATGCAATTCAGCCAAGGAACATGGTGACCCTGAGGCAGCAAGCTGGACTTTCTACCAACCTGGTCTTCTTTTTTGCAGAAAAGAACATTGCTGGTACTCTGCATCTGTTCCTTATTGCCATAGACTCATTGTTTCACACTGTTTCGGAAATCCCTTGCCCTTACTGTTTGCTGAGTCATGAAGTTCGGTTCGAGATGATTCTTGGTATGCATGGAGAGGTTTTGTGTTTGGGAAAAGATGAAAAGCTGGACAAGCTGCTACCACAACTCTTTGTTTTGGACTATCTGCGTGCTCGCTGGAGAAGCTTGCCCTCAATGGCGAAGCTCACAGGAGGCAACTTTGGGCTCATATCAGTGACAATCGGGGAATATGCCTACTTCACATGGGGATGGAGCTCAAGAGATTTTCATAATGTAAACAAGAAGTTTGAGTGCCTGGATTTGTCTACCAAGCATTGGCGCACTATACCAAATCGCCATTACCTCCGTTTGTAATGGATTTACGCTTCGTAGTGTTTGCTGGCTTGCCTATCTCCAACCCAGCCGAGCAATGGCATCCTGAAACAGGAGAGTGGAAGTCTCTAGAAAACATCTGGTCCAAAGGCGTGATGGTGAAGAGGCCCTATTTCATAGTGGTTGAAGGGAAAATTTTCGCTATATGGAGCAAGAGCACACTGGCCATGTTTGAGCCCTTGATTGATACATGGTTGCAGCTTGGTAGGATAACTGCAAATGCTGCAAAGATACAGTGGCTTCTTTGTGTTGGTGACAAATTTTTTTATTTTTTTTTTCAATAATACTCCTGAGTTGCTTGACAGCACCACAGGAAACTCGCATATGTTGCTTGCGGAGAAGCATAACTGGGATCTTCTTATTGCTTCTGCTCAAATGATTGATATATGGCGTTCTTTGCATCCTGATGCCTCTGGTTTCACCTTTCAGCATGCTGCCCATTCCTTTAATAGAGCACGATTAGATCGTTGGTATTTGCTTAATGGGCAACAATATGATGAATTTGTATGTGACAAGAGGATAGATTATGCTCTGCAGTTATCGGATCATTATCCTCTTTTGTTGTCGTTGTCTTTTGGTCACTCTCTTTGTGATCGGCCTCTTTACAGGAAACGTTTGTTGCATGTTAATAATGTCTATCTTACTCACGAAGCTTTTCATCACATGGTTGCCGATAGTATTCCCCCGCTGTTGGCTCAAATGCATATTGATTTGGATGCTGCTTGGTATTGTTTTGTCATGAGAGTACAAATTGTGATTTCTGACTATGGTAGGCAGCATATGTAGCGTATTCGGGAGAATGTCGGTGATGCGAAACAGGTTAATCAACGATTACATCAGCTGGCTGATTTTCGCCCATTGTCTGACTCTTAGATGACGGAGTTATGTGAAGCTCAAGTGTGTATTCAGCAAAATGATAAGAGGAAGCTTGCTAAGTGGCAGACGCGTGCCCGACAACAGGCCTTTATGGATAAAGGTTGTGCTTCGAAGAAATTTTTTAAGCAGTTGCATCATTCGAGAGTCTCGCAATCGATTAAACGGGTTATGCTTCCCTCGGGTGCTTGGACTTCTTCGAAGCGGGAATTGGTTGAGGTTATGGTTTCACATTACCGTACAGTGTTTGCTGCCCCATCTCACCCTTCTTCGGTAGCTTGTCGAGTGCGTGAATTGTTGCTTTCTTATGTTCGTCCGATCCTGTCTTCGCAGGAGGCACAATGCCTTGAGGATCCTTTCTCTGTCGCCGAATTGCATGGTGCCTTGCTTGCATTGGGCCGGTGGAGATCTCTTGGTTGGGACGGACTTACTGTGGAATTTTTTCTCTCGTTTTGGGATGCTCTTAAACAACCCCTGATCTTCATGATAAATGTGGCATGGGAAAAACAGGATCTGCCAATTTCATGGAAAGAGGGCTTACTTAAGTTGTTGCCCAAGCAAGCACTTTGCGAGCAGTTCTCTCATTGGCGGCCCATAACTTTGATGTCGGTGATATACAAGATTTTGGCTAAAATGTTGGTCCACCGAATCAAGGACTATTTGTTTACAGGACTTCATCAGGCTCAGTATGGTTCCATTCCTCGTCGTCAAATCGTGGACAATTTGGCCAATCTTATGATTGGCATGGAATATGCTAAGTATACGCAACAAGATGTGCTCGTCATGCAAGTTGATATTGAAAAGGCCTTTGACACTGTGCATTGGGACTTCATTGCTGCCACAATGAGATGTCTAGGATTTGGTCCTAAGTTGGCAAATGTGGTTTATTTCTTGTATGATTGTAGTACGTCTTCGGGCATCCTCGACGGGGAATTGACAGAATCGTGGCTGCTTGGTTGTTCGGTTAGGCAAGGTTGCCCTATTAGTGCTTTGCTGTATGCAATTGCTTCTCATCCTTTGTTGATGTATCTTGATCACTTGACCTCTGTGCATCGTCTTCATGGTTTACAGCTACCATTGGGTCATACTTTTATTGGGCAGGCTTATGCAGATGACTCGCTATTTATGCCCCACAATCAGCAAAATGATGTTCAAGAGATTATGAACGCTTTGGAATTGTTTGCGCTTGCGGCTGGTCTTAAAGTCAACATAAATCAAAGCTTCTGCCGCTTCGTTCTTGTGATTGGCATGCTCTGTTGTGGCCAGGAGAGATTGTTCCTCCAAATGTAATCACTAGGCATTTGGGTTATCCAATTGGATGGAATGTTACTCACAAGCAGAAAGTGGATTGGGTTATGAATCGTCTGAATGTTAAATTGCATTATTGGAAGCTTTCTACCTGGCCGCTACATGTTCGTCTACAAATTATTCAGAGTATCCTTGTGGCATATGTTCAGTTCTTTTTGCCATTGTTGCATTGGCCCTGTCATTGTCTTGACTCTCTCATGTCGGCCATTTTGTCTCATTTGTGGCGAACGCGTGCTCACAAAAAAGGTTTGCTCTTGATATCGATGGCAAAACTATGTACACTAAAGCGCTTTGGTGGTTTGAATATTTTGGACCTACGTAGGCATGTCATTGCTAGGAAGGCTATGCTTTTGCCTACACTTGTGCAACAATCTCAGCCTTGGACTCTTATGTTTGCACACTTGACTCAGCATGTGGTTACATTTTCATTTGGTCACTGGCAATCATCCATGTGGGAGGCAGTATTTGGTAAGATGGATGGTCGTATTCCTGGATGCCCACTTTCTTCTACCTTGCTTTCTGCATGGAAACAGGTTACGATTCATCTTTCATGGAATGCTCGGAGGGAAGGAAACTCGCTTCGTGCGGAGAGTCTTCATTGGAGTCGGGCTTTTTCTCTTACTTTGGTTGACTCCTCGCCTCGTCAGGCGTATTTCCTCTCCTGACGTGGCATTCGAGTGGTTGAGGATGTGGTGGATGCAGATGGTTTCACTTTCGACTTTCCATTTGCCGCTTGCCGCTTTGGATTGGGCATGCACTATCGCCAGATTTGGAGAGAATTACAGCAAATGTTGACACGTTTCTTGCCGGTTTCACCTTTGGCTGATGAAGATCGCATGTCTGACTGGAAGCTTGGGGAAATGCCATCTCGAGATATTTCTGTTGGTCGGGCATATGCTCTTCTGCTGCCTCGTCCATGGATTGCTGATCATTGCAACGCTATTTGGCACGTGCATAAATCAGATATTTGGTGGCGCAGGATTGTATCTGCACTATGGGAAAGTCGTCTGCTGTTGAAAGAGCATTTGTTTCTTTGGCGGTGTTTACTTGGTGTGCTCCTAGTGGGTACCTTTCTTAGGATGCGCCGTATCCGCTCTTCATCATGCATCCGTTGCTTATCTGCCGTGGAGGATGTTTGTCACCTCTTGTGGGATTGCTGTGTCACTCGAGAATTTCTTTGTCGGGTTTCAGTGTGTATGCAGCTACGTTTTCCCACGACGGTCTTCCATAAGCGGTTTTGGATTTTCGGTATCTTCTCGCCGGCGTTGCAGTGCTTTGCAGCCTTCTTCATGTGGGTCAGGTTTTGGGCATACTGGAGCCTGTGGCGGCAGCGTAATGGCTATATGTTCCATCGCATTCATACGGATCCACTACCTTTCTTCAAGATTTCCCTTCGGCAGTCTTTGCGGTTTGCCTTGGAAGTTGGTGATATCATAGCAGAGATACTTCAGCTTTCTTATGAATGCTTTTAGATATTTTATACCGCCGAACACTGCTGTGTTCCTTTCCTTGTACATCTTTTTGGTGGGTTTTCCTCTCTTTGAGGTTTCCCACAGATAGTTAAATCAAATTGATTTACAAAAAAGTTGGTGACAAACTTTGGGCATTTCTAGAGACAGATTGACCAAGACAGCAATACGGAGAACTCTTTGCTTTGGATATATGCGGCATGTGTAAGTGAAGTACCTACTCGTTGGGAGCGGCTGCCCCTTTGCATCAAAGTACTACAAGGCTCCAGCCGTGCAATCTCCATGAAGCTAGCAGAGACGGATTGATATAGTTGTATATACCATATTTGCTCGAGGATATGTTACAAAGAACATTGCTAAAGACCTGCCTGATTTCAGTAAGTCCTGTAGATTTCACCTTCTGGATGACGAGATCTGCTCTTATGCATCTATGTTGGCTTAGGTGGAAAGTTTACATGCAGTTCATGTCTCATGTTAGTCTCAGTTTGATCTGTTGATAGAAGCTTTTGTGGACCGATTGACATTGGTAAAATTGGCTGCGTTGCCATCTTGGAAGGTCAGGCCCTATGTACCATTGTCTGAGCATCAGCTACAAAGCGTGGCAGAAGCAAAGCTTCGCTATGCTACATCATCACGCAGAAAGCTCTAAACAACATTATCTACTGGATTCTACCAGACAATGTTTTTCTTCATCCTTTCATGGCAATAAGAGCCGAATCTTTCATGATCTGTTGTCAAGGACAAACATCTTGGCGGATTTTGAGGTATTGAATTTGGCACATGTACAGGTACTTTAACAGAAGCATTTTTGAATTAATTACAATGAAAAAAATCAGGTTTCAAAGAGTTATTCAAGTTTGGGCATATGTAGTACTGATATGTAGCTTCTTGGTCATTCAAATGTTTCTAACGCTGGCAATGCAGCGCTGAGGCTGCTGCTATCGATTCATGAGAGGTAAATACTTTACTGGCAGGTAAGATTCGTGCCAAGCAGCTCCATTGCTTAATACACCTCCTCTGTTATTCATATGAACTTATGAACAATGGCAACAGTGTTTGACCTTTCGAAGTCATGACTAGGAAACGTCTGGAAGGAATATCACAGGTTTTGAAGTACTAAAGAGTTGCATAGCCCCTCTATTACACATTTGCAACTGTCAATAGATATGGTGATGGATGAGGATGGTTTTGCATGATTTACTCCAAAGTATGGGTATTTATGATGGGTTCTGAAGGTTGGATGTGTCTTTAGCACCGAGGTTTTCTCCTGGTGCATGTGTGCTGGTTTTGTCCATGGTCGTCCATCATCTGCTGTAGTCGCACCCGCTCAATATTGTAAGCCTCCCCCAGGTGCTGCATGTTTAGCTGGTTTTGTCTCTGGTTTGCCATATTCTGCTGCAGGTTGGGCTGGTCGTCCGTTGTGCGGGTGTCCTGTTTCTGCGAAAATAAGATACTCTTGATTTCCTCAACATTGCAAATTTTGTCCAGGCTCCGTGTACTGTTGTTCATCACCCACGATTTGTGCCGGCAGGTCACTGGTGGATGCTGCCTCGAAACGTGCATAAGCCCTTGTTGCTCGATTTCCATGTAATCCTCAACATTGAGTTGTGTCTGGGGGCTACCAAGTTGCACCTGGCTTTGATTGCACGGAAGCTGCTCATCACACTACCCTGTTCGGACTGCATGTACCATTGTGTGCCTGTTGCTGGTTATAGGGTTCCTGCCATTGACGATTCATTAGCTGCTGCTCATCGCTTGGACCTCCTCTGTTTTGCTGAATCATGAAGCTCGGTTCGAGATGATTCTTGGTATTAACGGAGAGGTTTTGTGGTTGGGAAAAGCCGCTAGCACAACTCTTTGTTTTGGACTATCTGAGGAGCTTGCCCTGATCAATGGCAAAGCTCAGAGGAGGCAACTTCGGGCTCATCGGTGACAATAGGACTTCACAGGAGGATGGAGCTAAGAGATTTTCATAATGTAAACAAAGAGGATTTTGTCTAACAAGCCTCGGCGCACTATACCAAGTCGCCATTTTATCTCCGGGTAGGTTTGTATTTTTATTAGCGGAATCTTCGCAGATACCTAAATCTTATAGCTCGAAGAGGCGCTCTAAAACCCCGACAGCACACGCCAAAACTAGCGATCGACCTCGGGCAGGATTCTCGAGGACTTTGAGTGCAACTTCCCTAGCCACTCCAATCTCTTGCAATGCCGCCATCGCCATCCCTTGCTCAGTCCTGCTGTGACTGGTTTTGACTCCAACCGCTCCTACTCTGCCGCCATCGCGCTTCTGCTCTTGTTGCACTTGTTTGGCTTCATTCTTCCCTCATCGCAACGTGCAGATTCGTATCAATAGGCATTTTTTTAAAAATCGTTAGCACATACTAGGGCTCCTTGCTTTTGTTTTTTGTAGCGGACTGCTTTTTGTTGCGGGGCTGACGGGTTTTTAACACGATATAAGGGGACTTGGAAGAGTCTGTGTGTGTGAGTGTGTGTGTGTGTGTGTGTCTGTGTCTGTGTGTGTGAGTGTGTGTGTGTGTGTGTGTGTGTGTGTGTGTGTGTGTGTGTGTGTGTGTGTGTGTGTGTGTGTGTGTGTGTGGGTGGGTGTGTGAGAGGTAGCGAGAGAAAATCTGCGCGTGAATTTCCTACTCTATTGCGAGTATCTCCTGCGCGCTGCTGCGCCTACGCCCGCAGGGGTGTGTGACTGTGTGCGTGCGTGTGTGTGTGTGGGCAGGTGTGTGCTACTGCGTGTTGAGTTGCTGCGTTCTTTGTGTTGCAGAACCATTTCCGCAGTTGACAGAGGTCTTCTCGTTAGCAAAGCACTCTGTCCTCCAGTCCTTAGCATGAGCAGATCGTCTCTCTGCAGCAAGGGTCTTTGCGTGCGTGAGGGAGGACTGTTCGCTGCCTGCATCAGTGGTTCACAGCAGGTTAGGGTTCGGCCCAGTCAGCGCCAGCGAGAGTAACAAGGCTGTAGTGAACAGATTTGGCCTACCTGTACATGCTCGTTGCTGTTAGAAGTTTATTCGAACTGTTGCAGTAACAGTGTTAGCCAGTTTAAGTATTACAGGCAAAGTTTACATTACAGTATTAAGCAAAGTTTTTTTAGCAGATGTATGAGTTCTGTGGGAAATGTACATATCTTTGAGGTCTTTGTAAATAGATAAAGTGTCAAATTACCAAAAAAAAGAAGGGAAAAACAGTATTTGCTTTAGTTCTCGGTTGTGGTCCGGTTGATGCAGTCAGAGTTCCCGTGCGTCTTCAATTGTCGTAAAGCCATGGAGAGTGTTTCAGAGAGTGCTTCTGAAATCAAAACTTGTCTATATGAAGACTTCGAAGAGGCCCGAAAAGCCTGGAATGGTCAGGCACCTGCCCTTGAGGTGCGAATTCCAGTACAGGACTTGATGGATCCGGTAGCGCAATATGCCATGAATGCGGTCATTTTGTTTTTCCTTGGCAAAAAGCCTGTTGCGCAGGATGCGGACAGTGGGTTGATTTCCTACTCAAACGCCAAGCTGTCCGAGGCGTTTATTTTGGTGCTTGGGGTTTCTATGAGGTCTTACTGGTAGATACTGAGGCTAGAAACCTCTTGCTGGAGATGTCTCCTCTCTTTTTTGGCATGCAGATGATTCATGTTCTGCCTTGGGCACTTATGAAGGACTATCAAAGTCTTATTCGTCACAAATGTCCTGTGTGGGTGGAAATTGTTGATTTTCCACGCACGTGGAGGCATTTCCTTCCTTTGTTGGCTGCTCAACTTGGCAAGGTCATTTGCCCGCCGAAATTGGACGCGAACACTAATAGGTTTTGCATTCTGTGGAATATGGATAAACAAACCCCGGATGGAATTATGGTGGATTCAGGGGATCCTTGGGTGGGCAAGCACCCTTTTAAACTTAAATGGGGCAAATTTGCTAACTTCTGTTTTCAATGTGGTAAATTCGGTCACATGCATCTGAATGTCAGGAACCTGTTTTGTGTTGGGGTATAAAGCCCAATGTGGTCGCCCAGGTAAGTGGGCGGGCTGCCAGGTATGTACACATATTCTTTTGTAAAAACCTAATAAGAACTCACTATGCTCTACACATTACAGTAGAGCGAGTTCACCATATCGTCGTGCTCTTCTTCTCGCACTCTCTCTCGCTTCGCACTTCCGCTCGTACTCCTTCAACTGGTATCAGAGCTCAGATCGAGGCTCGGGGCAACACTGCAGGAGGCTAGAGTCACCAGCTCAGATTGGAGTGAAATGCGACAGGCGAAGACACGGCCCCAAATCCTGTGGGTAGGCCCGAAGGGCTTGGTGTTCTCAGAATTTCATTCTGAGGTCATCTCGGCCACCGTTCGGCTTTGACAAAGGTTTACGCAGGCCATTTTCGACTACGTGGTCTCAGCGGGTGCAGATCCGACTCTGCAAATTTGGGGTTTTTCGGCTTACGACTGCAGGTGCTGAGGATATCGACACTCCCAGAGTGTTGATTTGTGGCTGTCTACACATCGAAGGACGGCTCACAGTTCTTGGAGACGTGTCACATACGACACGGGCGCATCTACACACAGACTGTAGGCAACATCCACTAGTTCATCAGGTAGCTTGTGTTTGTTGCTTGATATTCCAGATTTCATCCTGACATTGCAGGTACTTCCACATGGGATGTATTGTCAGAGATGATGTGTTTCTGTTGAGGGTTTGCTGGCTGTGAGTCACGCAGCAAACAACCGCCGCAACGGTTACAGCATACAGTGGGAAATTTGTGGATGTATGACTTTGTGGGAAGTCTATGTACTGTCAGATTTACTGCAGCCTTTGTTGAGGGTCGAGTGAGGTTTTATTGAGCTGGGGGATTCTCGAATGTTGAGATCCTTTCGGTGATACAGGTCTTGGAGCGATCCCTCGAGCACCCTTAGATAGGCAGCTAGGATGTATTGACTGTGAGTTAGACAGTTGGGATTGCATCTTTGCTTTACTGCCGTTGAGGCATTGTCGCAGTCTATGCTTACAGGACAGTGACAGGATAGTCAGAGATAGTACAGGTGCAGGACAGGTTTACCCACAGTTTACAGTGTTAGAAAGACAGTGGTTTTCTAAGCTGTTTTTTGGTCTATTTTTAGTACACCAGAGCCATTTTACAAAGGAGACTGCCGAAATTTATGCAGAATCTGAAGTTTTCTTGGTTCATTTGACAGGTTGATATTGGTTCAGAGATAAGTTTACAGGGGAAACTCTGCCGAATTTTTCCCAGGAAAGTAAACCATTGTGAAGCGTAGCTATGGCTGCATCACAGGACACTGCTCTTTACAATATCAAGAAGCTGGATGGAACCAATTTCCCATTGTGGAAGAAGCAGATTTGGCACGTGTTGGTACAAAAGAAGCAGATAAAACCTATAAAGCTCAAGGGGATAAAACCAGAAGATATGGACGAAGATGAATGGAGCGAAATGGATGAATTGGCACTTTCTACCATTATGCTGACTTTGGCAGAAAGCGTTTACTTCAATGTAGCAGACGAGATTTCGGCTTATCAAGCATGGTTAAAGCTGAGTGATCTTTATGAGAAGCAGAGTGCAGCTTCACAGGTATACTGGCTTAAGAAGCTTGTTGACTTGAAGATGAAAGAAGGGACCCCTGTGTCCAATCATCTGAATGAATTCAGCACAATCTACAGTCAGTTGTCAGCTCAAGGTGTCAAGTTTGATGAACCTGTTAGAGCTATGTTCCTGTTGATCACATTGCCGGAAAGTTGGGACACTTTTCGCACAGCTTTGAGTAATTCTGCACCTCCAGATGGTTTGAACATAGCAGGTGTAGAAGGAAGTCTGCTTACTGAAGAAACCAATAGAAAGACAATGGACAAAGGCAAAGGAACAGCCTTAGTTGTCAGGGGAAGGACCAAAGAAAAGTACAAAGGTGGAAAGAGGAATCAGTCTCGTAGCAAGTCCCGCAGTGCTAAAGGCAAGAGTGACATAGAATGCTACCATTGTGGCAAGAAGGGTCACCTTAAAATAAGACTGCAGAGAATGGAAAGCAGAAAAAGGCAAAGAGAAAGCTGAAGACCATGGTGAGAAGAACAAGTCCTCAGTGAAGATTCAAGAAATAAATGTGACAAACACTGTTGCAGAGGATGACAGTCTAGTGTCAGGAGACATCTACTTCTTAAAGAATACAATGGACTCAGCTCTTCTTACAGCATTTGATGGAAATGCACTGAGTGACTGGATTATAGACTCAGGAGCATCACTTCATGTGTCTCCAAACAAGGAGTGGTTTACCTCTTATGTGACCACTAAAGATCATGTTCGGCTAGGCAATGGGCAGACATGTGAGATCTTAGGTGTTGGAGATGTTCAATTGAAGTTTCAGAATGGCTCTTCTTTCACGCTGAAGAATGTGAGACATGTTCCCGCAATTACAAAGAGCTTGATCAGCACAGGTTTACTTGATGATGCTGGCTACGTCACCACTTTTGGCAGAACATGTGGAAGATATCCAACGGTTCTATGACAGTAGCACATGGAGTAAAGTCTGGAGGACTTTACATGATTTATGTATCAAATGTCTCTAAAAATGTAATCAATGTAACCGAGCAGCCGAACGTTTCTTTGTGGCATAGCCGGTTAGGACATATGTCCAAGAAGGGAATGAAAATCTTGTCTCGTTCTGATTATTTGCCTGGCTTTTCATTTAATGATTTTGAATTCTGTGAACATTGTCTGTATGGTAAGCAAACACAGCAACCACATAAGCATAGAAGCAGTAGAAGAGATACACAGTTGGCACTTGTTCATAGTGATTTGTGTGGACCTATGCCTAACCTATCTCTAGGGGGAGCTTCTTACTTTATGACATTTATAGATGATTACTCGAGGAAAGTATGGGTTTACTTTCTCAAGCACAAGGATGAAGCGTTTAGTGCTTTCAAAACGTTTGTGACACTTGTGGAGAATCAGAGTGGCAAGAAGCTTAAATGCTTACGCACTGACAATGGTGGAGAGTATGTTTCAAAGGCCTTTCAGGACTTTTGTGAGTCAAAAGGTATAAAACGTGAACTTACTGCTCCTTACAATCCTCCTCAAAATGGTGTTGCTGAGAGGATGAATACGACCATACAAGAGAAGGTCAGAAGTATGTTGTCTAATGCACAGTTGCCAAATGGGTTTTGGGCTGAAGCTGTATCAACAGCTATTCCTCTTGTAAATAGATCTCCTAGCAAGGTTTTGCAGAAGGATTCAGTGCCAAAGATGGTATGGTCAGGCAAAATGCCCTCATACAAGCATCTCAGAGTCTTTGGTTGTGAGGCGTATACTCACGTTCCAAAGGAATTTAGGAACAAACTTGAGCCAAAGAGTAGAAAGTGCATCTTTCTAGGCTATGGTAATTCTGGTGAGATGGGGTATAGACTTTGGGATCCCGAATCCAGAAAGGTTGTCCGCAGCAATGATGTTCACTTTAATGAATCCAAATATTATTCTAAACCAGAAAGGGTTGAGGATATTAGAAGAGTTGTCTTCCAAGAAGATGGACCTGCACGTGCAAGACAAAATGTCAGGGCTCAAGAGAAGCAAGGACAGGATAGAGTGGAACCACAGGTTGTGGCTGAGCCTGAGCCACCTATTGTGCGTAGATCTAGACGTGTCACGCGACCTCCTGATAGGTTTGTTCCATCTATGAACTATGTCATGTTGACTGATTGCAATGAGCCTTCATGTTACAAGGAAGCAGTGCAAATGAAGGACTCCGGGAATTGGCAATTGGCCATGCAGTCAGAGATGACAGCTCTGCATAAAAACCAGACATGGAAGCTAGTTAAATTACCACGGGGCAAAAAGGCTCTACCCTGTAAATGGGTTTACAGGTATAAGATCACCGCTCATGATAGTCAGCCAAAGTACAAAGCAAGGCTTGTTGCCAAGGGCTTTAAGCAAGAACAAGGCATTGACTTTGATGAAGTCTTCTCTCCGGTGGTCAAGATGACTACATTGAGATGCTTTCTTGCATTGGTTGCCATATTAGACTTGGTGTTGCACCAAATGGATGTCAAGACAGCGTTCTTGCATGGTGATTTAGATGTGGAAATTTACATGCAGCAACCAAAAGGGTTTGTTGAGAAAGGCAAGGAAGATTGGGTATGCCAGTTGTTCAAGAGTCTTTACGGCTTAAAACAATCACCGAGGGCATGGGACCATAAATTCCACAAGTTTATGCTTTCTCAAGGCTACAAACGTAGTGAGTTCGATCACTGTCTATATACAAAGAAGGCTAAGGATGGTAGTTGGCTGATCCTTATTTTGTATGTGGATGACATGTTGATTGTTGGCAAGCACTTGGAAGAAATTTCAGCTTTGAAGTCAAAGATGGCAAAATCGTTTGACATGAAAGACATGGGTGAGGCAAGTCATATACTTGGTATGCGCATTGAGAGAGACAGGTCAAAGAAGTTGATTTGGTTATCTCAAACAAAGTATATTGACAAGGTTTTGCAACGTTTCAATATGGAGAAGGGAAAGGCATTGAGTGTTCCATTGCCACCATATGTGAAACTTAGCAAACAAGATTGTCCTGTGTCTGAGGAAGAATAGGTTGAAATGGATAAGATTCCATATGCGTCTGCAGTGGGTAATTTGATGTATGCAATGATTGCTACTCGCCCAGACATTGCATTTGCAGTGGGAGTAGTAAGTCGATACATGTCAAACCCAGGCAAGAAACATTGGGAGGCAGTGAAAGGAATATTGAGATGCCTGAAAGCTACAAAGAGTATGCGTATATGCAATGGGAGTCAGGAGCTAAGTGTAAAGGGTTTTACAGACTCAGATTATGCAGGTGACTTAGACAACCGAAGGTCTACGTCAGGATATGTCTTTACATTGGCTGGTGGAGCAGTATCATGGCGTTCTAGATTACAAGATTGTGTTACTCAGTCTACTACAGAGGCTGAATATGTTGCAGCATCAGAGGCATGCAAAGAATCAATTTGGCTTAATCGACTAGTAACAGATTTAGGAATCAAAGAAGAGATGCCTGTGTTATATTGTGATAGTCAAAGTGCTATACAATTGGCTCGCAATCCAGTTTATCACTCAAAGACAAAGCATGTGGATGTGAAGTATCATTTCATCAGGGAAATGCTCGAGGATAAGCAACTTCAGCTTGTCAAAGTTCACACCACAGAAAATCCTGTTGATCTACTTACAAAAGGACTTCCCTCAGAGAGCTTTGCGCATTTTCGCAAGCAGTTAGGTGTAGGGTAGTACATCACTTCTCTACATCTCTTGTATATTAGCTTGTATAGTAGCTTCTCTCACACTTAAAGTACCACATTGGACTTTAAGTGGGAGGTTGTTGGGGTATAAAGCCCAATGTGGTCGCCCAGGTAAGTGGGCGGGCCGCCAGGTATGTACACATATTCTTTTGTAAAAACCTAATAAGAACTCACTATGCTCTACACATTACAGTAGAGCGAGTTCACCATATCGTCGTTCTCTTCTTCTCGCACTCTCTCTCGCTTCGCACTTCCGCTCGTACTCCTTCATTTTGCAGCCCTCTCTTTCTGTTGTTCCTTCCTCTGCCCCTGCCTCTACAGGAAAATCTGTTGGTGAAGCTAAATCGAATGGAGTCCCTGCAATGAAGGTGGCTTCTAATGCAGATAAAGGGAAAAACAAAAATCCGCCGTCTGCGGATGTTGGGAATGTAAATGCAGGGAAAGGAAAAAATGTTGCGTCGATTAATGTTGGCTCGTGGGCGATACCTAAAAAGACAGTAAAAATTCATACTCCACCTTCATCCCGTAATTATGTTCCTCTGGTCAATGCCAATAAGATTGTATCATTTAAGCAGCTTCCCTGCAATGACAATCGCACATTGATTGACTGTTGGGAAAAAGCGATGCACTCTTATAAGGATGTACTTTTGGGCGAGGCTTCCACTTCTCAGGCAGTCTCTATGGACAAGTTTCCTGCTTTGACTCAGCGAATGGGTTTTGGCATGGATGTGGTGGATGGAGATGTCCATATGGGCATCTCGACTTGATCCTTCCGTTTCGTGCCGTTGTAAATATGGTTTTAATGCATAGTCGCATTAAATGCATTTCATATAATGTGCGTGGGTTATGTAACCTGGACGAAGGGCGAGTGACCTGGCACTATGTACATACATGTAAGGCAGATATCGTGGTTTTGCAAGAACACAACCAGCATGACTTTGTTGGTCAGTGTTCTTATTTCGCAGGTTACTGGATTGCATATGCTGGTTTGCATGATTACTCAGGTTTATTGATGTTGGTTCGGCATGAGCTTCAGCCAGTTCTCTTGTATAATGATGCGAATGGCCGTTGGATGATGATTCAATGCTTGTTGAATGGTCAGGTGTATGAATTTGGCGGTGTTTATGCGTATACATCATTTGGACAAAGGGCTGCTCTATGGCGAGACATCTCTTCTCGCTCATGGACCTCGAAATCATTCCTATGTGGTGATTTTAATAATACCCCTGAGATGGATGATAGTACCACTGGCAATTCACATATGTTGTTTGCAGAAAGACAAGAATGGGATAATCTCTTTGCTGTTACTCAGATGACTGATATATGACGGCATTTGCATCCAAATGCATCTGGTTTTACTTTTCAACATGTTGCCCATTCTTCTTATCGAGCGCGGTTGGGCAGATGGTATTTGCTTAATTTGCAACAATATGAGGAATTTGTATGTGAGGTCAACATCGATTACACCTTGCAGTTATCGGATCATTACCCTGTTTTGCTGGATGTGAGTTTTCGGCAGACTCGTTGTGATCGGGCTCTTCCCCGGAAACGTCTGCTACTTGTCAATAATGCTTATCTCACACATGAGGTTTTTCAGGGAATGATCTCTGAGGTTATTTCCCCTCTGCTAGTTCATATGCATCTTGATCTTGATGCCACTTGGTATCGCTTTGTTACGGGGGTGCAAAGTGTTATTTGTGACTATGGCAAGCATTACCTGCAGTGCACTCGAGGGGAGGTCAAAGATGTGAAACATGCTTGTCAACGACTGCAAGAGTTGGCTGATTTGCGGCCTCTGTCTGATTCTAAGATGTCGGGGCTATGTGAAGCCTCTGTGTGTATTCAGCGTAATGACAAGCGAAAGCTTGCTAAATGGCAAACACGTGCTCGTCAACAGGCCTTCATGGACAAAGGCTGTGCTTCAAAGCAATTTTTTAAGCATTTACATCATTCAAGAATCTCGTGCGCAATCAAGCGTGTTATGCTTTCCTCGAGTGTTTGGACTTCTTCAAAGCAGGAACTTGCGGATGCCATGGTTTTGCATTATTGACAGGTGTTTGCTGCTCCTTCTTAGACATCTTTGGCTACTTGCCATGCACGTCAATTGATGCTTTCCTTTGTTACTCCAATTGTATCCCCGCAAGATGCATGTGGTCTTGAGGACACCTTCACTGCTTCAGAATTGCATAGTGCGTTGCTTGCTTTGGGCCGCTAGCGGTCTCCCGGATTTGATGGGCTTACTGTGGAATTTTTCCTTTCCTTCTAGGAGGATCTTGAGCATCCACTGCTTTACATGATTAATGCGGCATGGGAGAAACAAGATTTGCCGATATCCTGGAAAGAAGGTTTACTTAAATTGCTGCCTAAGCAAGCGCTTTGTGAGCGATTCTCTCATTGGCATCCGATTACTTTGATGCCGGTGGTTTAAGATATTGGCTAAGATGCTGGTGCACCGCATTAAGGACCATCTTTTTGCAGGACTCCATCAGGCTCAATATGGTTTCATTCCACGTCGCCAGATTATGGATAATCTGGCTAATGTTTTGATTGGCATGGAGTACGCTAAGTACACTCAACAAGATGTGTTGGTTATGCAAGTTGACATTGAAAAGGCCTTTGACACTGTACAGTGGGACTTTATTGCCGCCACCATGACGTGTTTAGGGTTTGGTCCTAAATTCGTCAATGTGGTTTATTTTTGTATGCATGTAGCACGTCTTCAGGGATATTAGAAGGTGAATTAACTGAATCTTGGCCTCTTGGTTGTTCGGTCAAGCAGGGCTGCCCCCTTAGTGCTCTGTTGTATGATGTTGCTACTCACCCGTTGTTGACTTATCTTGATCACTTGACCTCTGTTCAGAGTCTGCATGGTCTGGGGTTACCTCCGGGTCGTACATTCGTTGGCTAGGCTTACGCTGATGATTCGTTATTTATGCCTTGTAATCAGCAGGCGGATGTCAAGGTGATTATGGAAGCCTTGGAACTGTTTGGCATTGCGGCTGGGCTTAAAGACAACTTTTGTAAATCGAAGCTTCTGCCTCCCCGTTCTTGTGATTGGCATAGTCTCTTGTGGCCAGGTGAGATTGTGTCTTCAAATGTGATCACTAGGCATTTGGGTTATCCAATTGGATGGAATGTTACTCACTCTCAGAAAGTCGATTGGGTCATGTAATGCTTGAATGTCAAATTGCATTACTGGAAGCTTTCTACTTGGCCCTTGCATGTTCGTCTGCGAATTGTTCAGAGTATCCTGTTGGCATATGTTCAGTTCTTTTTGCCATTGATGCATTGGCCTCGCCGATGTCTTGATTCTCTTATGTCGGACATTATGTCCCATTTGTGGCAGACTCATGCTACGAAAAAAGGCTTACGCTTGATGTCGATGGAGAAGCTTTGCACTCCTAAACGTTTTGGTGGACTTAATATCTTGGATTTGCACAGGCATGTGTTTGCGTGGAAAGCTATGTTGTTGCCCACTCTTGTGCAACAAATTCAGCCTTGGACTTTGATGTTTGCATTCCTCGGTCAGCACGTTGTTACTTCTGCTTTTGGCCATTGGCAACCCTCTCTCTGGGAGGTAGTTTTTGGCAAGATGGAAGGGCACATTCCTGGATGTCCACTTGCTTCCTCTTTAGTATCTACTTGGAAAGAGGTTACGATGCATTTATCATGGAATCCTCGGTAGGAAGGTGATTCCATCCGATTGGAAAGTCTCCATCGGAGCCGGGCATTCTCTCTTACTTTGGTGGACCGCTCGTCTCGTCATGCTTACTTTCTCTCTGGTTGTGGCATTCGTGTGGTTGAGGATGTGGTTGATGAGGTTGGATATACTTTTGAGTTTTCATTTGCTGCTCGTCGTTTTGGGCTGGGCATGCATTACCGTTAGTTTTGGAGAGAGCTTCAAAGCATGTTGCTCGACTTTTTGCCCGTTTCACCTTTGCCTAATGGTGATCGCATGTTTGATTGGGCCTTTCGGGAAACGCCTTTTCGAGCTATTTCCGCAGGTTGAATTTATGCTATTCTTCTACCACGACCATGGCTTGATGGTCATTGTAATGCCATTTGGCGTATGCACAAATCTGACCTCTGGTGGAGGAGGCTCCTCTCTACCTTCTGGAAAAGCTATTTGCCTTTGAAGGAGCGTCTGTTTCGTTGGTGCTGTTTGCTTGGAGTGCTTCCCGTTGGCACTTTTCTTCGGGCGCATCATATTCGTCCTTCTTCTTGCGTTCGTTGCTGGACTGCAGAAGAGGATATTTGTCACTTGTTGTGGGATTGCTGTGTTACTAGAGACTTCCTTCGCCATATATCGGCGTGTATGCGGCTCCGTTTTCCTAGGGTTGTCTTTTACAAAAGGTTCTGAGCATTTGGCATTTTCTCACCGTCGTTATAGCGTTTTGCGGTCTTCTTCATGTGGGTCAGATAATGGGCTTTCTGGACCGTGTGGAGTCAGCGTAATGCTTACATGTTCCATCGTACTCATGCGGATCCATTCCCTCTCTTCAGGCTTTCTCTTCGGCAATCGTTATGGTTTGCTTTGGAACTTGGTGATATCATCTAAGAGATGCGTCAGTTTTCATATGAATGTTTTTAGCTACGCTCTACAGATGAGGAGTTCTGTGCTCTTCCCCTTGTATATGATCTTTTCAGTGGGTTTTCCTCGCTTTGAGGTTTCCCACTAATAAATTAATCAATCGATTTACAAAAAAAGTATGTGTGTGTGTGTGTGTGTGTGTGTGTGTGTGTGTGAGAGAGAGAGAGAGAGAGAGAGAGAGAGAGAGAGAGAGAGAAATGAAATGAAATGAAATGTCATATTAACGTCTTCAAAAGGCTAGAATGACCTATGAGACCAAACTGATACAAAAGTGGTGAATCTGTTACAATGTCTGGGTACCTTAGTACTAAAGTACTAAGTGTGAAAAGTGTGAAAGTGTGAAAATAAATGTGAAAAACTAAATACAAAGTATTAAATAAACTTCTTAGGAGCATTTTGGGTGTCTGGCTAGAATGCTTCTAATCTTTTGTTGTAGTCTCCTCTGGTGAAGTGTGCTTCTGCATCTCGGTCGTGGTCGTCTCGATTTCCTAAGCTCAATCGCCCTGTCAATGAGGGTGCCTTTGGTATGAATGTGGGTACTCCTTTGTGCTGGATGTTGGCCTCTTGCTTCTCCTTCCACTCCTGCTTCTCTCGATCCGAAGAAATCCGTGATCTGCCTCTGAGGCTATAGTGCTCTTTGTCTTCTCATTAGATTATCCCTATGCCGATGTAGTTCCAGTAGGTACAAGCCTAAGCATCTTTGATCTTGGTATTGCACGACTCTATCTAGAGGTCCAAAGCCTTCTTTAAATAGGCAATGGAAACGCCCACGTATCTCATAGTATACGGTGCAATGGCATATGTAGTGTAATTCTGTCTCCGGCTCCATTCCGCATACATTAGGAAAAATATGGACTCTCCTAGGGCCCTTTTGATTAGGGAAGGGTTAGTGGAGGACCAATGAGAGGGCTCTTGGGATATCACCTATAGCCTAAGGAGAGATAGGGGAGCAGCCTATTTGTCCCCCTCTTCAATGCTTGATTCCTAGAGAGAAAGGGGAGGTGGAGTGGGGGGAGGGGGGGAAGTGGGAAAGAGGTGTCATAAAGCCTAGAGAGGGACCCTTGACAAAAAGGAACCCCAAAAGAAAAATTGCGTAGGTCAAAAAACCCTAAAAATTTGAAATTTTTGAAAAGTCTCAAAAATGACCATTTCCCCTCCAAAATTGCCCAAAACATAACCAAACATCAAAAAGTCACTTTTTCTCTCCAAATTCCCTCTCTCTCTCTCTCTCTCTCCCACAATCTTCTCTCCCCTGCCCCCTCCCCTCACTCTCTCTGTGCAGTCAACCCCACCATAGCCAAAAGTTCACTCTCCATCTTCTCTAGCTCTCCCTCCCCTCCCCCCTCCATTCTCTCTGTGTTGTGCAGCCCACCATAGCCCAAAGCTCATCACTATCCTCCTCTTCAGCTGTCCCCCCTCCCTCTCCTCACTCTCTCTACAGTCAACCCCACCATAGTCAAATGCTCACTCTCCATCCTCTCTAGCTCTCTCTCCCCTCACCCCTCCATTCTCCACAATGTAGCCCACCATAGGCCAAAGCTCATCACTATCCCACCATAGCCAAAAGCTCACTCTCCATCCTCTCTCTCTCTCCCTTTCTCCCCTTCATTCTCTCTGTACTGTGTAGACCTCACTATCCTTCTCTCCAACCCTCACCCCCCTCCCCCTTCCCAATCTCTCTCTCTCTCTCTCTCTCTCTCTCTCTCTCTCTCTCTCTCTCTCTCTCTCTCTCTCTCTCTCTCTGTGGCCACCCGACCTCTTCCCAAGAATGTCCACCCATACCACGCATAGACGGCCCAAGTTTGAGATACAAAAGGTCATATTGCACAACACAAAGAGCTCGAAGGTGGAATGGATCCCACAGGTATTTAGCAAGGCTCATGGGTCTACATGCAACCATTCAGTGTTTTTTCTCATGGAGTACAATGTCAAGGCATACTGGAACGCCATTGGAAGTGAAGACTGATGGCTTTCAAAACAAAATCTGGAATGGTGGCCATCACTCACTATGTGTATAGTGTAGCTGAGATCCACTTGCAAAGAGATTCAAACCAATTTGCACCTCATTGTAAGTCTAATGCTAAGTCATCTTATGGATATGTCCTCTTTAATTTGCATGTGTTCATATTTTTTTATCCAGCT
This sequence comes from Adiantum capillus-veneris, assembly GCF_014529385.1. Classification (NCBI taxonomy): domain Eukaryota; kingdom Viridiplantae; phylum Streptophyta; class Polypodiopsida; order Polypodiales; family Pteridaceae; genus Adiantum; species Adiantum capillus-veneris. The sequence goes on from NC_140940.1 coordinate 14,015,516, forward strand.
TACTTGCAAAGCAACCGCTTGAATGCCTCTCGGGTACCTTTATGGTTGTGCATGCTATAGATAAGAACTAATCTATATAACTCAACAATGTATATTAATTTAAACTATAGTAGCTAACACCATATTTGTCGTATTACAGGATGTTATTGCAGTGGATGCTTGGGCTCAACTTGGTTTGGTGTCAAGTGGAAAGTGCGACTTCTCCAATCAGAAGATCATTCTAAACAGTCTTTGTTTGGTGTGTATACTTGTGGATATGGAGGTCCATGGAGTTATCAATGATGATACAAGCCTTGCTAAGAGCATAGCAATTGCCTCAATCTATATTCCATTCAGTGTATTTGATCCAGAACATAACATCCCAAGCTATTATTGTAGCCAAGCTACAAACTTTGTAATGAAACTACTTGAATAGAAAGCAATCTTGTTTCATTACATTTTTGTCCACTCTAGTTAATCTTCAACTATATGATGTTGTGCTTGTGATCAATTTTTGTTTCATCTAATCTTGTATGGGTATTGTGCTTTTTGCCAAATTTTTGGTGCTCATAAGTGAATTGATCAAGTAAATTGATTTTTTGGTAGCAAGTACACCTTTGCAATGTGCCTGCATGTAGATCTAGTAATCCATCTAATCTCAAAAGTCGGGTTTGATTCATTTTCTATTGTATGAGCACTTAAAGTTTATCTCAAAATGGTGGCAAGCTTTAAATTCTTAGAAGAATCCCATACTCAAGACTAATCTAAGCAAGATAGAGCAATCATATTTCCTTGTGTTGCAGGCATAGACATGAGCCTCCTTTGGCATTGAACAAACATTTAGTTCATGAGCACTCAAAGTTTATCTCAATATATTTGGCAGGCTTCAAATTTTTGAAAGAATACACTCAAACCTAATCCAAGAAAGATAGAGCAATCATATTCCCTCATGTTTGCAAGCACACACATGAATCCCCTCTTGGAATTGTGCAAACACTTCGTTCTACCTTTGCCATCAATAATGCAATGGCATGCTATTATGTTGTATTTGATATGAATTTGTGTAAGTTCAACCATAAGCTTGTGTTCTTTGAAATCCCCAAGGAACACAAACTATGAAATCAAAATAAAGAAAAGAGAGCGAACAAACAAGATAGAGATAGGGGATATATATATATATATATATTGTACATAGATAGATGGAGGATAAACAGACAGACAGACAAATAGATATAGATAAATACATTAATAGATAGATAGATGGATAGATAATTTGATAGATAGATACATAAATAGATAGATAGATACACATGCAGATAAAAAACACAAAGATAGATAACTAGGGATAGATAGAGAGAGAGAGAGACCCTTTTTGAACTCAAGGGCATTGCCCCTTTATTGAGGATACACTTGTATGATGGATAAATGACATGATACATGGATCAAACCCAAGACAAGTTATTCCTTGGATTGCTTGCTAATTGAGTATGCATCATGCATACTTTGAGCCATCTGTAGAGAATGAGTAGAGAATGCATCATGCACATGGTGAGCGATCTATATCCATTTGTAGTAGAGGATGAGTTTGCTTTTTCTAGATATATCATATGAGCTATAGTTTTATAAAATGCTTCTTTGGATGGATGTTCATGGTTATCTTGTAGGCCCAAGGCCACCATGCCCAAAACTAAGCAAGCACAAAGAGTAGGAGGCAAGGCAGGGGGTGCATAGACCCATGGAAGGCCCAAATGCGCTCCCTTGTGTGGCAGGCTTTCTTTGGGCCTCCCAAGGCCTATGCACCCCTGCCACAAGGGAGCGCATTTGGGCCTTCCATATACCTATGGAAGGCCCAAATGCGCTCCCTTGTGGCAGGATTTCTTTGGGCCTCCCAAGGCCTATGCATCCCTTGCCTTGCCTTCTATCTGTGCCAGCTTGCTTTGGCATGGTTGACATGGTCCTACAGGATGTTCAAACTTCACTCAACCATGCAATAATAGCTATCTCATACCATGGCGCGTTGCAAGCCCCCCTTTGATTTTCAGGATAGTGCCCCATAGTGTGTATGCTCTAGTTTTGGTCTCTAAAGAAAAAGGGGGTGCTTTGCTTGGTTGTACAAGACACTTTTTAGTGTCACAAAGGCCTACTAGTGAAACAGAGCGGCCCAAAAAGGAGAGATACAGAGAGAGATAATTGATTCTTAAAGAAGCTACCCATAAAGGAGCCAATATTCTATTAGTACAAAACACTACTCTATAAGTTTATGCAAAAAATAATTGATCATACATGGCTAGCTAGCTGAAAGCAAAGAGATATTGGGGGGGGGAGGGGGGGGGGGAAGAGAGAGAGAGAGAGAGAGAGAGAGAGAGAGAGAGAGATAATAAAGGTTTTCTAAACCCATCCCATGCCTCTTTTCCATCCAATGCATGAATAGGCACCCTTGCCTCCTCTCCTAAACTAACCAACTAGCCCCTACCTTTGAAGCATTGGTTGATATAGTTTTGCAGCCTCAGAAATGCTACCATGATGCAATTACATGGCCCATCTTGATGCAGGCTTATGAGTGATGGGTAATCCTTCCCACTAGCATAATTCTCAACATTGGTTCAACACTTTCTAGATTAGTTATGAACCCCTAGTATTCACCAAGAATTTACCGTATTCATGTGACACAGTTGTATAAGTATCAAACCCCTCAGTAAGAATCAAATCTTCAAAGAAATTGCTACATGGAAAATAATTTGCAAGATCAAAGATTTCATATATTAAAGCCATAGAGTTTGTTGTTACAAAACCATGTCCATTGTAGACCACCTCAAACATGATTTTATGAGATTACAAAGGAAAAGCTATGTTGATAGCTTTGGGCATTATGGATACATGATCGACATGTATAGAGTACATATCTAAATTCTTCAAATGTTGCCTCAAATACACTCAGGTTTGAAACCAGTGCCCTTGTGTAAAGTAACATCACCATTGCTTGACATACTTGACCTTACTATGCTTGGGATCCATCTCTATCTCATGGCTATGGAGTTTCCACCTGTGGTGCAGGGGCACCCTTCTGTGTCCTTCCAACTAGAAATTTTGTGATGTGACTCCACCTTACATGAAAAAGAAATATTCTGTTCCATAGCTTGCAAGAAGTTGGGTATGCTAGAGTCTTTTCCATAGCTTGTAGAAGTTGGGTATTAGTGTTGTGGGATGCAATAGAGGCAAAGGTGGATGTGAAGACAACTACATTAGCTTGTAATCAGGGTGGGCTTGGTTGATAGGGTAAGTTGAGTGGGAGGGAAGGGGTAGGGTCAGGGGAGGGGACGTTGACATTGAAATGGAAGATTGAGGAGGTAGATGAAGAGGTAGTTGTTGTAGATCTTGTTATTTTTGAGGGAGGATAGTGAACAATGGAAGAGGGTACAGAGATAGAAAGAAGAGAGGAGAGGAATGTGACAGTGAGAGGAAGGGTTTAGCAGGTAGATGAAGAGGCAGATCCAGGAGTGTGTGAGAATGAGAGGGAGAGTTTAGCAGGTAGATGGAGAGGGAGATGCAAAATTCTGTAAGAGTGAGAAGGAGGATTTAGCATTTAGATGAAGAGGAAGATGCAGCAGGTCCTGGCTATGGTGGGCATGGCTACTTTGAGGAAGGGGAGTGAGAGAGAAAAAGAGGAGACATGGAGAGAGAGAAAGGGATTTTGGAGGCAAAAAATGATGTTTTGATATTAGAATAGGTTTGGGGTCACTTTTTGGGGGGAAATGACTACTTTTGAAAATTTCAATAAATTTCAAATTTTTAGGGTTTATTCTTGGCCAAGCCTTTAGAAAAAAATGAAAGGTGGGGTTCTCTTTTTTTACAAGGGTCCCTCTCCCTCTTTATGACACCCCCTTTTCTCTAGGAGATGCTGAAAAGCTAGAGAGAGAAGGTAGCCTCTTAGTCACTACTTACCCCACCTTTTTTAGGCTTGAAGGCTAGAAAATGACCTACCAAAATAGCCCCCATCATTTCCTTTGTCTCCCTTAATCACAACATACTTCCTTAAAATTAGGAATTCTTACAAGGCCCATGGAGAGTCCATATTTTTCCTAATGAACTTGCAAATTCTGCTCTCAGGTGGGATTCCCCTAAATCTGCCAAATTCAATTTCCAGCTGGTGTGAGGATGTACAAATCTGACCAATAGCACATCTCAAACCGTGAGACAGGTGGGTATCCATGTAGCTCGGGCAAATCACAAATCTATCTTCAGATAGCTATAGGAAGTTTTCTTTGTAGTCGGCCATCTTCATGCCCAATTCTTGTGTAGGGTCTACCCATGTCCTCTTAGTATCCAAATGTATAAGATCCTGACGGATGATTTTATTAATCTCCGTTCGTGTAATTGCCAGTGATGGAGCCTCAAGAGAGTATTGGAAGGGGGGTAATCTTTCCATACTGAACCCGTGTCTCTGAAATCACGAGGATAGTTGCGCATACCAGCATGATGTATCCCCTTTCATTGCTAATTGTCGAGAGGATTCGAGGGCCAGTCTAGTATATCGGCAATTATTTGTATCCCACAACCCATGTATAAAGGACACTGATCTCGTAAGAGCTTCAATTTCTATCAGAGGGGCAGCTAGTTCCGCTCGGGTAATCGCGTGTGGTATGGAGGCCTTGGCTCTAATCATTCGGGAAATCATCGATACCAAAGGTCTCTCCATTGACTTCCAATTATCATGATCCACAGATGGTCCCCAAATCTGGACCCCATAAAGCATAGCCGAAGCCACCACAGTATCAAAGAGCCAAATTTTTGTTCGTGGTTCCTGAAACTGCACTTGTGAACACATCCTCTCCAACCCTCCCAAGGCCGCAGAGGCTCTGGACAATCTAGCCTCCGCTGCTTTCTTAAGAGTAAACTTTGGTCCTGCAAATACTACACCAAGGTATGTGTATGCATCTGTGTACTCTACTGTATCCTGGCCATATGCAAATGTAGGTGCCGATCTCCTAACCCACTACGGTGTGGTGTTAAACACCATAACTTTGGTTTTACCCAAGTTTACCGACAGTCCACTGTCCTCCGCGAATTTATGTAATGCATCTAGCTGCCTTTGCATTCCATCTGGTGATTCTGCTATCAATACAATATCATCTGCATACAACAACAAAGGGATCCATGACCCTGCAAGTTGAGCACCTCTGTCACCCTCTCTATCAATGTAATCTGATACCTCATCTATGTACATACCAAATAAAGTAGGGGACAGTGGGCATCCCTGCTTTACTCCAACGGTGGAATGAACAATGTCGGAATCCCCTTCTGGAGTACGTACATAATCAGTTCCTGACCCGTATAAGGCCATGATCCCCCAAATAATCTCTTTGGGGATCCCTAACTCTTGCATCCTGCGCATCAATCTGGCCCTGGTACTGTATCAAAAGCTTTCCAAAAATCCACAAAGCAACAATACATCCTTCTCCCGCTTGCTCCTCCTTCCTCAATAATGGCTCTGAGCGTAAGAATATGATCTAAAGTGGAATAACCCCTCCTGAATCCAGCTTGTCCTGTTGCCCTTATGTCATCATTCTCTGCCCATCTACTCAATTTTTGTTCAAGAATAGATGCGTACAGTCGGGTCAATGTGTGACCTACCATAATGGTATGGTAGTTCCCGGGTATCATAGGATCCCCTCACTTGAAAATAGGTACGATAGTAGATAATTTCCAAGATTCAGGTAATCCTTCACACATGACCAGATAAAACAGACGAGCAAGGACTTCCGAAAGTAGATCCCTGGCATGGATCATATGTTCTGCTACTAAACCATCATGATCATATGCTCTTCTTGTCTTCATCTTATCAATGGCTTTTTTCATCATTTCCGTAGTAAAGAAAGTACTAGTAGCAGGGCATGGCTCTAGCGGATCTGGTAATGGAGGCTGTCCAGATACCATATATAATGATGTTACATATTGACCCCAAATCTCAGGAGCAGTAATTGTCGGAGGCGGTGAGTGCTCGTGAAATAAACGCCAGGCCGAGAGAGAGAGAGAGAGAGAGAGAGAGAGAGAGAGAGAGAGAGAGAGAGAGAGAGAGAGAGAGAGAGAGAGAGAGAGAGAGAGAGAGAGAGAGAGAGAGAGAGAGAGAGATAGTTGTACTCCTCTCCACCACTTATGGCAACTTGACAATAGACTTGTACACTTACGAATGTCCCCTAGCTTGCACCAATTTTCTCCAGCTTTGCAAGCTAGGATACTACAACAATTGCCTCTATCATGGCGTCATCAAGGACTTCATTGCACAGACGGGAGACCCCACTGGCACAGGCTTGGGGGGTGACTCCTTGTACAAGCTTCTCCACCAAGAAAAATGAAAAAAAGAATGACAAGAAGATCAACAAGACTCCAATATGTTCTTTCCCAACGAGCTTCATCCCTCTCTCAAGCATGATTGTCTTGGTACCGTCGCCATGGCTAGCGCCGGCCCTAACCTCAACGCTTGGCAGTTCTACATCACCCTTCGTCAGGCTCCCATCGACTACTTGGATGGTAACAAGACTGTTTTTGGTCGAGTCACAGAAAACTTCGAAAAAGCGCTTGAAAAAATCAATGACACCCTTGTTGATCAATATTGTTTTGGCCCTCTTAGAAACATTGGGATCAAACAAGTGTACATTCTCTATGATCCCTTTGAAGATCCGGTAGGACTTGCCCACATCCTATCAAAGGGTCTCTCTATGCCAACACGGTCACCAATATGTGATGAAGATGATGAAACTATATGTAGTGATGAGGATCAAGCTAGCCATCGAAGTCGTGAAGCACATTCACGCATGGTTGCTCTAGAAATGATTGGAGACATTCCTGAAGCTGAGATTAAGCCACTTGAGAATGTGTTGTTTATTTGCAAGCTCAACCCAATTACAGAGGAAGAGGATTTGAATATTATCTTCTCACGGTTTGTCATGGTCTTATCAATAGACATCATCAGGGATCATAAGACAAACAAGAGTCTGTGTTATGGATTTGTGGAGTTTGAGACAAAAGAAGCATGTGAGGTTGCTTATTTGAAGATGAACAATGCACGTATTGACGATAGACGAATTCATGTGGACTTCAGCCAAAGTGTCCACAAGCTGTGGGCTAGATATCAAGCCCAATGTCCTAGGAACAACCATGTCAAGGGTGAGAGCTCAACATCAAAGTGTCAAGAAAAATTAAACAAATATCATCGTTGCAAAAGGTCGAGACATCTATCTTAATACGGATGTCTAAATTAGTTTAGTTGTACTAGCTAGCAAGAGTACAATATACCCATGCCTTATTTGCAAGTGAGATGCTCTATCATATGAATTCAATCTAGTCATTGAGGAACATCCTTGATTCTCAACCCTTCTTACTCAGATCTTTTCACTCAAGAAGCTAGTATGTATGTATCAATCACCTAATCATGATCAAGTGTATATATGGGATGTTTCCGTGCGTCTAGCAGAGAGGGAGATTCTTTGTAAAGTGCACCCCACATATCTCTTTCAGTGTGTTCTTGTATCTCTTTCCCTCTAGCATAACGCTTTAAATGCCTCTTGTGATATAGATCCTACTCGAGTCGAGCCAAAAAATCCCTCTTCTTCCGCCGCATGAGGCGTCGGAAGTCAATCTGTGACTGTCTATGAGTGACGTCCCCCAAAAGCACCTCCCTCTGAAGTCTGGCTCTAGTCTGGCGGCACTCCTCATCGTACCAGCTATTCTGAGGCATGCTCCCTGATCGGCGGCTCTGCTCAGGCTGGGTGTGTGGGTATGCTTCTGCTGCTGCATCATGTAATGTATGTGTCAGTATAGTAGTTAGCTCCTCCAGAGGTCGCCCCGGGTCCTCAGTGCATAGGCGTGTGTAGATCCCGTCCATGTATACAAAATCCGTCTCCCGTGTGAAGGTGTAGCGACAAAGGGCTGCTAACCGTGGCCTGTGTGCTACACTGAATTGGAAGGAGATGGTCATCGACACCAGAGCATGATCCGCTGCCACCCCGACCGGTCTGGGCCCAACTGTGAGATCTTGGATACTAGAGATGAGATTCGGCTGTGCCATGACATAGTCCACTGTGCTGGCTCCATGTCTGTGTGGGAAGCATGTAAAACCTCCCGCAACAAGAAATCTCTGTAGGCCGTTCAAGATGGCCAATCCATGTGCGGTGCCCATGTCTATGAGGTGTCGCCCATACTCAGTATATTCCACATCGTGTGATAGTCTGGACAGGCCTGTCTCTACGACATCTAGCTCTCTCAGCATCTCCTCTGAAGTATCATAAAACACTGCCTAGTGATGGGCAGTCCTAGCATTGAAGTCCCCTAGGATGATAATGTCACCATCCCTAGAGAACTCCCATATGTCATCATCCAAAATAGAGAAAGGGGACTGTCCTCTAGGTGATGCATAAATTGATGTACTCGGGGGAAAGTAGCAAATAGCTAGGTAGAGATATCTGTCTGTCTCTGCTTTCAATCTCACCCACATGTACCTAGCCTGCTCATCTCCGCGGGCTATATGTATCAGTGGCTACAGATCCTCTCTAAATAACACTACCACTCCCCCCGAGCCTCGCCCTCTGTGCTCTGAGCGTGTCTCCTGTCTGTAAGCTGTCTCCCACCTGTATCCACTGATGTGAGGCATGGATTGCCCAGGGGCCTGGTGTGTCTCAGAGTAAAAGATGATGTCTCTTCCAGTAAAGCTATCCTCAAAAGAACCCACATCAAGACGCATAGATCCATCACAGTTCTAGGCAGCCACTTTGAGTGTGGTCCCATAAGTCTCGCACTGTCATGTGGAGCGTCGCTCTAGTATTACCACTTTTCCATCTCGGTAAAAGGCAATCTTGCCTTTTCCCCTTGCCGCTCTAATCTCTGGCATTACTTCCTGCATATGAGCGATCTGCGAGAGGGTGAGATCATCCCCGAGAAAGATGCCAGTCTCTTTAAGAATTGGTCTTTTCTTCAAGGACTTCTTCGCTTCCATGGAGGGAAAACGGAGGATGAGTGCTCTTTCTTTTGAGGTTTCTCCACTGCTTCCATTTTTCTTTATGTTGCCCACTCTCCATGCCCTTGTGTGCATCGGCTCATGAACCCCCATCAAGGCTATGAGTTCTTTTACTTCTTCGTCCACATTGCCTTTGTCTTTAAGACCGCAAATTCTCACATGTAAAGCGCGCACCCGTCTTCTTTGCTCCTCCTCTAGTGTCTGATTAATGATAGTGGGTGTGGACGTGGGCGTTATCTCCTTGCCTTTTCCTTTCCTGGCCACCTTGATCCATTTCTCGGCTTCATCCGCTTTTTGTTGAGTTTTGGTGAGAACATCCACCCAAGAAGTCGTCATTTCTTTGTGTTGCTCTTCTCCCTGTTTGATGGCCCGTACTTGCTCCTTGATCGTGTTGATTTCTTCGATTACTGAGGGTTGCAGTTCGCCCTCTTCCAGTGTGTTTCTTGATCATGCTTCGGCGAGATCTTTCTTGAGTGACGCAATCTCTTCATCTTGAGTCGTCACTCGATCTTCCAGCGTACTTATCTTGCTCTCTTGGATCAGCACGCGTCCTTCGAGCATGTTTATTGTGCCCAAGAGATTGCGGTTCATCTTGGTAATGGTCTCCGTCATTTCCTCTTTGCACTTTTGAATGGCATCCTCTAGGGGGTCGGCTTTATCGTTCAACTTCCTCATGCTTGATCGCTGTCTGCAAAGGAGTCACTAAACGTACGTGTGCACCCACACTAGCAGCGGGCGCGGTAGCTGGGCGAGTGGGGGAGCGTGAGGAGGTATGGCAAGGGAGGGGCAGCGATAGAGTACAGAAGAGAGAGAGAGAGAGAGAGAGAGAGAGAGAGAGAGAGAGAGAGGAGAGAGAGAGAGAGAGAGAGAGAGAGAGAGAGAGAGAGAGAGAGAGAGAGAGAGAGAGAGAGAGAGAGGGGGGGGGGGGGGGGGGGGGGGGGGGCGGCGAGGAAGGGGGGGGGGGGGAATATGGCAAACTTAACCACTTTACAAAGAGAATTTAAAATTAAAATGTATCTTAAGGCTTTAAAAATAAAAATAAAAATAAATAAAAAATAATTTGACTTCCTACGCGTAGAAGAAGGGGGTGCCGGCTGCTGGACTTGCGTTGCACCTTCTTTCCTCAATTCTTCGCACACATACATCCATGGGAACCTCAAAAATTCCACAGACTCTCCCAAGGGAAAAATTGAAGAGAAGGAACCCTAATTCACTCCCTCATACCTTCGAAAACATGAAGCATTGGGACTGTCCTAGACCACCCTATAGAAAGTTGTTTTTTCCTTCAAATGAGATTCTTTTAATGAACGAAGCACACCCCTAGCTTGAGACACCACGCCCACCATTGTTGATGTGGCAAAATTAAGCCTTTTCACTCCATTGGAACCCATCATTTTAGGGTCGGCTTTTGTCAGTTTGACATTGATCGGACATTTTTTGTGGCAAAAAATCTCAAATGGACTTCAAATTTCTTCAAATTGTTTAGGCTCGATCCTTGATACTCAAATTGCATGACCACATACCAAAATTCTATTTTTGACCACTTTTAAGGCATTTCAGGCATCATTATATATGAGGCACACAAATAGACAGCTACAACACGTGTCAGACTTATGGGGTGAAATGAGCATACCCACACTTCCCAAGTTGCATTACTCACATTCTAAAAAACTTGAAAGCACACGCTAAAGAAAAAAGAAGCCACTTGACACCACATCCACGGATCCAGCACCCTCCCAAGGTATGCACATGTGTGCAACTGTCGACACGCAACATGACTATTTACAATGTGTACATTGTCCTCGTATTTGAAATCAAGTTGGCTTCCAAATGCATATATTTGCACTGCATATACACACTACTCTGTACACTTCAAAAGATGTCTAGCAACGTCACTCACATCAAGCCCTCGTTTACCAAAACGGTGCCGGCATCCTTTTAGGCTTACCAAGTCACTATTCAATCCTTTACCTTAGGCCTACGAAGTAAATATTCAATTGGCATCACCAAAACGGTGCGTTTCAAGATTTCAAGATTGAGCAGTGCGAGTAATGAGACCTAAGGGCGGGGCTATGGCGGAAGTACTGGGTGTGGAGAGAAGCCAGGCTATGGCTGGGGGCAAAGAACACTATAAAGAAAGAAGTGGACGATGGCCGGCTCGCGAACTTTGGAGATAGTTTAGGCAGATAAACCTGCAGCAGCTTCCATGGCAGACGTGGTTTACCAGGCCCTTCCATTCGGAGGTAAATCAAGCAAAGGACAAAACGCTGTGGGATGTGCCAGGCAGATGAAGGCACAGCTGCCGTGGCGGACTCGGTTTGCCAAGCCCGTTCATTTGGTAAATCAGGCATACGATCAAATGCATTTGGAGGAAAAGCAAGCAGACGATCAAGGGACAGAGATGCATTCATCTGTCTTACCAGCTCTCATCAGGCAATGGCGGTCGTGGCAGACTCGGATTACCAGTGCAATGATTTTCGAAGAAAATGAACTAGAAGATCATGGTACACACATATATTCATCTCTCTTACCTGGTCTTCCACATGATATTGCCCTGCGTTGCCTTGTGAGGCTTCCCTTCGGATTTCTTGGGATTGCCCGCACCGTGTCTAAAACTTGGAATGATGCAATTCAGCCAAAGAACATGGTGACCCTGAGGCGGCAAGCTGGACTTTCTACCAACCTGGTATTCGTTTTTTGCAGAAAAGAACATTGCTGGTACTTTGCATCGGTTCCTTCTTGCCATAGACTCATTGTTTCACACTGTTTCGGAAATCCCTTGCCTTGACTGTTTGCTGAGCCATGAAGTTCGGTTCGAGATGATTCTTGGTATGAATGGAGAGGTTTTGTGGTTGGGAAAAGATGAAAAGCTGGACAGCTACCACAACTCTTTGTTTCGGACTATCTGCGTGCTCGCTGGAGAAGCTTGCCCTCGATGGCGAATCTCACAGGAGGCAATTCGGGCTCATATCAGTGACAATCGGGGGATATGCCTACTTCACAGGGGGATGGAGATCAGGAGATTTTCATAATGTAAACAAAGAAGTTAAGTGCCTGGATTTGTCTACCAAGCATTGGTGCACTATACCAAATCGCCATTACCTCCGTTTGTAATGGATGGACGCTTCGTAGTGTTTGCTGGCTTGCCTATCTCCAACCCAGCCGAGCAATGGCATCCTGAAACAAGAGAGTGGAAGTTTCTGGAAGACGTCTGGTCCAAAGGCGTGAAGGTGAAGAGGCCCTATTTCACAGTGTTTGAAGGGGAAATTTTTGCTTTATGGAGCAAGAGCACAGTGGCCATGTTTGAGCCCTTGACTGATACATGGTTGCAGCTTGGTAGGGTAACGGCAGATGCCTCAAAGATACAGTACCTTCTTTGTGTTGGTGACAAACTTTGGGCATTTCTAGAAACAGATGACCAAGACAGCAATACGGAGAACTCTTTGCTTTGGATATATGCGGCATGTGTAAGGGAAGTACCTGCTCGTTGGGAGCGGCTGCCCCTTTGCATCAAAGTACTACAAGGCTCCAGCCGTGCAATCTCCATGAAGCTAGCAGAGATAGATTGATATAGCTGTATATATCATCATGCATTTGCTCGAGGATATGCTACAAAGAACATTGCTAAAGACCTGCCTGATTTCAGTAAGTCCTGTAGATTTCACCTTCTCCATGACAAGATCTGCTCTTATGCATCTATGTTGGCTTAGGTGGAAAGTTTACATGCAGTTCATGTATCATGTTATTCTCAGTTTGATCTGTTGATAGAAGCTTTTGTGGACCGATTGACATTGGTCAAATTGGCTGCGTTGCCATCTTGGAAGGTCAGGCCCTATGTACCTTTTTCTGAGCATCAGCTCCAAAGCGTGGCAGAAAACAAGCTTCTGCTATGCTACATCATCACACAGAAAGCTCTAAACAAAATTATCGCACTGGATTCTACCAGACAATGTTTTTCTTCATCCTTTCATGGCAATAAGAGCCAAATCTTTGATGATCTGTTGTCAAGGACAAACATCTTGGCAGATTTTGAGGTGTTGAATTTGGTACATGTACAGGTACTTTAACAGAAGCATTTTTGCATTAATTACAATGAAAAATCAGGTTTCAAAGAGTTATTCAAGTTTGGGCATATGTAGTACTGATATGTAGCTTCTTGGTCATTCAAATGTTTCTAATGCTGGCAATGCAGCACTGAGGCTGCTGCTATCGATTCATGAGGGGTAAATACTTTACTGGCAGGTAAGATTCGTGCCAAGCAACTCCATTGCTTAATACACCTCCTCTGTTATTCATATGAACTTATGAACAATGGCAACAGTGTTTGACCTTTCGAAGTCATGACATAGGAAACGTCTGGAAGGAATATCACAGGTTTTGAAGTACTAAAGACTTGCATAGCCCCTCTATTACACATTTGCAACTGTCAATGGATATGGTGATGGATGAGGATGGTTTTGCTTGATTTACTCCAAAGTATGGGTATTTATGATGGGTGCTCAAGGTTGGATGTGTCTTTAGCACCGAGGTTTTCTCCTGGTGCATGTGTGCTGGTTTTGTCCATGGTCGTCCATCATCTGCTGTAGTCGCACCCGCTCAATATTGTAAGCCTCCCCCAGGTGCTGCATGTGTAGCTGGTTCCGCCATATTCTGCTGCAGGTTGGGCTGGTCGTCCGTTGTGCGGGTGTCCTGTTTCTGCGAAAATAAGATACTCTTGATTTCCTCAACATTGCAAATTTTGTCCAGGCTCGTGTACTGTTGTTCATCACCCACAATTTGTGACGGCAGGTCACTGGTGGGTCCTGCCTCGGAACCTGCATAAGCCCTTGTTGCTCGACTTCCATGTAATCCTCAGCTACCAAGTTGCACCTGGCTTTGATTGCACGGAAGCTGCTCATCACGCTGCCCTTGTTCGGACTGCAAATACCATTGTGTGCTTGTTGCTGGTTATAGAGATCCTGTCATTGATGATTCATTAGCTGCTGCTCATCGCTTGGACCTCCTCTGTTTTGCTGAATCATGAAGCTCGGTTCGAGTTGATTTGAAACCGGCCCGTAGGGCGGTAGGCGTTGGCTCTCACCCAAAATTCTTTACTTTAGACACCCGTAGAGTACTTTGCAAAGGTTACCTGTAACGGGAATTAACACTTAATCACACACACGGCTCGTAAGCTAGAATGCTCCGAGCAAACGCCGACAACTTGTAGGCCCCAAAATTGGCACCCCTTTCGATATTTCTTTATTCTTTAGGAGTGTAAATTACGAAGAAGAGTCCCGGGAATCTTTCACCGGTATCCCGCAAGATACTACCTTATTTGGCCAAATTTCGGCAGCATTACAGCCCCAAAACTTGCACGAAATCAATTCCCCTGCTAGAACTCGCTTCTACTGATGTATACCCTCTGATTCCTGCCAAAATCAGTAAATTCAGCACGCTGTATTTACTGGTTTTTGCCTTGTTTTCAGCCCCAAACAGTCCCCTAGTTGTCCTCTGCCAGCGGGGCACTATTCCCAATGGTCTTGGCATCCGTATGGCTGAAAAACATTCATTAACAGCGCATACACAGCGCTGATTTTGCACCTGTACGGTGAGGTTATGATCCTCACCGGTGCCTGCTTTGGAGTAGCAGTCAGCTATCCCTGTTCATGCTCAAGGAGGCTCTTGCCTCAGCACAAAAGCATGAACCCACACAGCTGTACATCAGTCAAATTAGGAGCCCTCTTGTGGGGCATCACGTAATTGCACCTAGGGGAAAGAGAGAGCAGTGTGTAGCGTGCAGGGCATCACTCCTAGCACCACACTGTACATAAGAGGGAAAGGAAGCACTCCATAGCTCTTAAATTGTGACAAAATGCAAATGAAGCCCTCTCCCAGCTTAAAATTCAGCGCATTTTTTTCTCTAGGAGGCAAGTCCATGAAAAACAGACACTTGGCGTATTTACAAGCATTTGCCCGTTTCGGGTTTGCCGCTTAAAATATCTCGATCGACGCGTCAGTTGACTTCGCGGCAGAGTTGTAAAGTGTTCCCCTAGTCATACCGGAGGTAATGACGCGAATACATTTCTCGGCCCAAAATAGTAGTTCCCTAAATTTTAGGAGATGCTTCTGTTGGGCTCCCTGTGGTCATCTGACCATCTATCCTCATTGGGACCGCATCCAAAAGTGCAATGTGGCCCAACTGTCGGATACTTTCTGTTGGTAGTCACACCTTGACTTTAGGCCTTTATTGAGTTCACTTCCTAGTATCCACCAACTTGCTAAGTGCGACGGGGGACCTACATGATCTTGCTCTGAGCCTAGACATCCTTTTACCATACGAATTTGAGTGCCGACCACTACCCATCTGCGGTGAAACTACCGTTTACATTGGCCATACAATGTCTGACCGTTTGCTACTTCAAGAAGAGGGTCTCAAAAATAAATAAAAACCCATTGGAAAGAAACCAACAACTAAAATTAGCAGTTGCCACGTCCTCGTGACATAGTTAACAGTTGCCACGTCCCCGTGACATACCCCCCTCTTGAAATCGCAAACGTCCTCGATTGCATACCATAAATACATGCCACGGATGATCTTGTGCTATCAACACTCTTTTATCATCGCATGTATCCGCAAGAAAGGTCATAACACATAGATACAAATGACTTAATGAGGCCTTCATACTTTTGTCATTTCCATCTATTACACTGAATTCATATGTACATTTGATGTACTAGCTCTATCATTACCCCTCCTTTGCACACGTTGGGTTGGGGCATAAGTAGGTTGTAACCCAAAGGCTTCAAGGTAAAGCTGCAATACATTTGGTGACTCTGACAGATCATGCTCTTCCATCCACTTTGCATCCATAGGTGGATAGTTCTTGAACTTCACCAAATAGCGTCTTGCAACTTGTCTTTTAACTTTTCTGTCCTTATGTGCCAAAACTTGCTCAGGTACCAGGATCTCATCAAGTTCCTCAACTTCTGGCTGATCCTCAACTGGCATATCTTCTGGCACATCACCCACGAAGGGTCTTAGAAGACTCACGTGAAACGCATAATGAATCTTCCACGCATCAGGCAATTTTAGCTTGTAAGCCACATCGTTGATCTTGTCAAGCACTTGAAAAGGCCCATAGTAACGCATGCTGAGCTTAGGAAACAACTGTTCCTTGCCCTTCATCTCTTTAACCTTGCCTTTTCGAACCTTAACAGAACCCAATCACCAGGTGATAACAGCAATTCACGACGGTGACGATCAACAGCCTTCTTCTGCTTTGCCTGAGTCTTCTCCAAGGCAACTTTAATCTTCTTATACATCTCATCCATGTTCTCAACATATCGATCTGCCTCAAAGATCTTGTCCTTTGTATGCAAAATGGGAGAAACCTTTTTGCCGCCTTCAACAATCTCAAAAGGTGCTTTGCCAGTAGACGAATGCACCGTATTATTGTACGCATACTCAAGCATAGGTAAATATTGTTCCCACTTGCCCTTATTATCTAACACATAGCATTTCAACAGATCTAAGACAGTGGAATTAGCCTCTTCTGACTGTCCATCAGTTTGTGGATGAAACGAAGACGAGAATTTGAGCGTAGTGCCCATGATCTCAAATAATCCTCTCCAGAACAAACTGGTCATGCGAGGATCACGATCACTGATAACCGATTGTGGCATACCATGGTACTTAAACACATTGTTACAAATAAGCGTGCCATCTGATCAGATTTTATCTTCTTCCTGACAGGGATAAAATGGGCCTGCTTGCTGAACCTGCAGATAATGGTCCACATACCATCATTCCCTGTTGGCGTTCTTGGAAGATCAAAGATAAAGTCCATAGCAATGCTTTTCCATGGCTTATCTGGAATTGGCAGTGGTTGTAACAACCCTGGTGCCTTTTGCCTGTCAAACTTGACCTTTTGGCAAACTATGCATGCTCGCACAAAGGCATCCACATCTCTCCTCAAGGTAGGCCAATAGAAGAATGTCTCTACCGCTTTAACTGTTGCATCAATGCCACGATGTCCTGCATACGGTGGGACATGACTCTCTTCCATGACCTTATGTCGCAGTGGCCTAGTGACACAAAGTCTGCCATGCATCATATCTCTGAGGAGGTAGTGCTCGTGATGTTGCCCCTCTTGTAACTGTTCAAAGATCCTTGCAAAATCTTCATCAGTGGTATACTGTTCCTTCATGTCATCTAACTCATGATGATAAGGAATTTACACAGTTGAAATTTGTGGCTTTCTTGATAAGGCATCAGCCACAACATTCTTCTTGCCTTCCACATGCATAATTTGGAAGTGGAACATGGAAAGAATGTTTGCCCATCGCATATGCTTTTCGGATAACTTTGACTGTGTCAAGAAGTATCGCAAGGTCTGATGATCTGTTTGGACAACAAAATCAGCACATAAGAGGTAGTGCTTTCAGCTAGAAAGCGCATGAATCACGGCCAAGAGCTCTTTCTCATAGACTTGCATAGTCCTCTTTGGCCCTTGCAAAATTCGGCTTCCATAAGCTACTACTGTCACCAGCATGTGACTACTATCTATCCTTTTTGTTGATTTCTTTCTTATTATCTATTTACTTTCACTCTTTGGAAACACCCCTCGGGAAATCTAACTGCCCTGCATTGCATAGCTAGTGTGGAACTGTCCAGAGGGAGTCCAGGCCTGAGGGCAAGAGAGCACTAAGGTTGGACAAGGACTATGGTTAGCCAAGTGGGGTCATTGACTAGCCAAAGTGGAATCCTTTGCTACAGAGGCTACATTTCAGTTCTGGATGTGGCCACAGTGTACAAAGAGGGTCGGATGACCTAGAAAGATACAATGGCAGCATCTCCTAAAATTTAGGGAACTGCTATTTTGGGACCTGAAAATGTGTTGGCGTCATTACCTCCGGATGGACAAGGGGAACATTTTCTTACTCTGCCGTGAAGTAAACTGGGCAACCGGTTGGGATATTTTTAGACGGCAACCCCGAAACGGGAAAATGCTTATAAATGTGCCAAGTGGCACCTTCTGGTGCACTTGCCTCATGCATCAAGAAGTGGCGCTGAATTTAGGAGGGGGAGAGCCTCATTTTCAGATTTGTCACAGGTTAAGAGCTATGGAGTGCTTGCTTTCCCTCTTATGCACAATGCGGTGCCAGGAGTGATGCCGTGCACGCTACGCACTGCCCTCTCTCTCCCCTTTGGCAGTATGTTATGCCCCTCTAGTGGGCTCTTCATTTGACCAATGTACAGTTGTGTGGGTTCATGCGCGATTGCCGAGGCAAGAGCCTCTTGCACAAGTACTGGATTAGCTAGCGGCTAATCCCCCCGCAGGTACATGTGAATTCGGAGAGGTTTCACGCCAGAAATCTCGTCCGATTCAAAGGGCAAGTAGCCCTACAGGTGCGGGAGCTCGAGGACTTGCTACGGATGCGACCGGCATGCGAAACGGAGCCCGAAACAGTAAAATACAGCCTGCTGTGTATTTTGGCAGGTTTAGGGTTTTGGCCCTAAACGGACCCTAATACCCCAGGAGGTTCGGGGACGCAGGGGACGCGCAGGTGACAGGTGATCTGGCGCATTTTCAGGGCTGAAACAGAGGATTCAGGTGCTGTTGCAAAGTGCGTATGCGTGGAAAGTCAGCCAATGCGTGGAATACTGACTGTGAAGGGTTTAGTACAGTTATGTGCCGAAATCGGGTCTGGGACAGTGGAAATTGGGCCGAGTTTGGCGGCGGTGCTTGTAGGGACACAGCGTTTATTCTATTGAACAATAAAGAAATACCGAAAGGGGCGCCTAAGTTAGGGGCCATCTGGTGTCGGTCTACTCATACAGGTGCAATCTAGGCATTGTTCCCTCTCCCTTTGTTGTGTCTTGAAAGTACTGTAAAAATAGACGACTATAATGGGTGAAGCTAAATGGTTTAAAGTAAAGTCTGTTTTTGGATTGAATAGGCCGGTTTCATGGTTCCATCGACGGGATTAATCATTTTCCCATTAGAAGTGAGCTTGGGCAGTTTTGGGCTTGAAGAAAGGGGTCATAGACCAGACAAGGAAATTGCAATTATGGCTGACGACCAGATGATGTCACGAGGGGGTGGCAGTTATTAACATGTCACAGAGATGTGGCAACTGCTAACCTTGGTTGTTGGTTTCTTTCCAATGGGGTTTATTTTATTTATTTTGAGACCCTCTTTTTGAAGTAGCAAACGGTCGGACATTGTATGGCCAATGTGAACGAAAGTTTCACCCGCAGAGGGAAGTGGGTCGCACTGGAATTCGTATGGTAAGAGGATGTCTAGGCTCAGAGTAGATTATATAGGTCCCCGTCGCACTTAGCAAGTTGGTGGATACTAGGAAGTGAAAATTAAGGCATAAAGTCAAGGTGGGACCAACAAAAAGTATCCGACAGGTTGGGCAATTGCATTTTGGATGCGGTCCCAATGAGGAGATGGTCAGAAGACCAGTGGGAGCCCAACAGAAGCATCTCCTAAAATTTAGGGAACTGCTATTTTGGGCCACGAAATGTGTTGCATCATTACCTTCGTTATGATAGGGTGAATAAACTCTGCCGCGAAGTCAACTGCGCACAGTTGAGATATTTTTTAGTAGGGAAAGACCTGGAAACTGGGCGAGTGTCAGCTTGTGAGCGATTCTGCCCTCTGGGAGGAAACGAGCTGCTATCAACAAAGGGGCGCATTTTCAGCACAGGCGGATTGCAACAGGTACAGAAGCTATGGAATGCTTACCTTGCCTCTATGCACAGTATGGTGACGGGAGTGATGCCCCGACGTACATATGCTCTCTCTCCCTACGTGCAGTTATGTGATGCCCCACAAGAGGGCTATATTTGACTGATGTAGTTGTGTGGGTTCATGCTTTTGTGCTGAGGCAAGAGCCTCTGAGCAGGAACAGGGGTAGCTAACTGTTGCTCCAAAGCAGGCATGGTGAGGGTAAACCTCAGTACAGGGCAAAATTAGCGCTGTGTATTTGTAAATTCATGTTTTCAGCCATACGGACGCCAGGATCATTGGGAATCGTGCCCCACTGGCAAAGGAGAGTTAGGGGACTGTTTGGGGCTGAAAACAGGGCAAAAACCAGTAAATACAGCGTGCTGAATTACTGTTTTTGGACAGGAATCAGAGGGTATACGACAGTGCAAGCGAGTTCCAACAGGGGAATTGGTTTAGCGAAAGTTTTGGGGTGTTATGCTGCCAAATTTAGCCAAAAAATGGTATCTAGGTGGGAACACGTGAAGGATTCCCAGGACCTTACCTTGTAATTTCAAATAAGAATAAAGAAAAGAAAAGGGGCGCAATTTTGGGCCTACAGGTTGTCGGCGTCTGCTCGGAGCATTCTAGCTTCGAGCCGTGTGTGTATTCAAGTGTAACTCCCGTCGCAGGTTCTCTTTGCAAAGTGCTCTGTGTGTGTGTTTAAAGTAAAGAATTTTGGGTGAAAGCTCACCTTACGCACGGGCGGTTACATGGTTCCATTGGGGATATCAATCACTTTTTCTTCAAAGAGTGAGCCTGGATTGTTCAGGGTAAAGACACACAGTGCAAGAAAGGGGATTACCTATGGCCGACAAGGGGAGGGAATATGGAAGATGGTTCCTCTAAAAGGACAGGCAGGAGATTCCTATGGTTTTTGAGATTGGCGAGAGCTCAGGCCCTCAGTCAGTTCGCTGTCAAGTAAATGTCCCTCCAATAGTAAGGGCTTTATGACAGGCCAACTCGAGGATGATTTTTAGTTTAAGACTCAGTTAGTTGCCGCGGTGAATGTCTTTTCGCAGCTGGTGCAGAATCCGAGGTTTATGGAATTCTTGCAAGCGCCACCAGTGCAAATCAAAATAGGCAACCTACGCCGCGTACGGAGCTTGTTGAAGCTCAAGCCAAGGTACTTCATGAGCGGGAGGAGGAAAGGGAACACTCACATGTTGCGGAAGTCGGGGGGCGTAAAGCAGGTTTCCCGTGCTTGAACAAGTGGTTGAAGATTCCACAGGTTATGCCAGTTAGCCCGCCTTTCAGAGCAGCATGCTGTCTTGAATGGACAGGGAGTGGATACCAGGTATGCACTCAGTTTTTTCACACCACGGTACATTCTGGGTATTTCGGGGGTGGATCAGTGAAAAGTATGGCTGGTTATGCGTCTGGAAGTCAGCGACATGCCAGGAACAGTGTTGGGGGTATGCAAGGCATCATGCCCAAACCCCATGTATGGTACTATCGGCATGCAGCAAGGTTCCACGGCAACCAGGGCCGGGGTTTGGGGTGCCACAGGGTCATTTTGGCATGGCTGGTTTTTCTGGACAGCAGCCAGATAGCATCTGACGCAAAATGTGAATGGCCAACACGTGCCGATCATGCTAGTACAGTGCCCATGTTGAGACCATTCGCGTATGACAATTTGGGGGCACTAGAGAAGCCGAAGGTTAAAGAAGGTGGTTGCAGCGGTAAGTTCAGTACTTCAGTGGTTTTCGAGGACAAGACAACATCATGCCCAACCCCATGTATGGTACTATCGGCATGCAGCAAGGTTTCCACGGCAACCAGGGCCAGTTTGGGGTGCCACAGGGTCATTTTGGCATGGCTGGTTTTTCTGGACAGCAGCCAGATATCGCACCTCTGACGCAAAATGTGAATGGCCAACACGTGCCGATCATGCCTAGTACAGTGCCCATGTTGCAGACCATTCCGTATATGACAATTTGGGGGCACTAGAGAAGCCGAAGGCTTACAAAGAAGGTGGTTGCAGCGGTAAAGTTCAGTACCTTCAGTGGTTTCGAGGACAAGACAAAGGCACTCACTTTCCTCCAGCAGTTTGATACAGCTTATGCGGGAGGGAATTTTACAGAGGCCTCGAAGGTCAGGAAAGCTGCCACTTTCTTAAAGGACAATGCGCTTACATGGTGGACGACATTGTTAATGCAAGGACAAGCACCCGCCACTTGGGTTTACTTCAAGCAAATGTTTGCATCTGCTTGGCTATCAAATGAATTTGAAGCCGATGTCTTGACAGATTGGCACCAGCTTACGGCAGCTTCGTGCAAGAGCTTGCTGGAGTACAATAGGAGGTTTTGTAAATGGCTTTCACCCGAAATTCTTTACTTTAAACACACACACAGAGCACTTTGCAAAGAGAACGTGCGACGGGAGTTAACACTTGAATACACACACGGCTCGGAAGTTAGAATGCTCCGAGCAGACGCCGACAACCTGTAGGCCCCAAAATTGGCGCCCCTTTCGGTATTTCTTTATTCTTTAGGAGGGTAAATTACAAGGTAAGATCCTGGGAATCCTTCACGTGTATCCACCTAGATACCATTTGATTTGGCCAAATTTCGGCAGCATAACAGCCCCAAAACTTGCGCGAAACCAATTCCCCTGTTGGAATTCGCTTGCACTGTCGTATACCCTCTGATTCCTGTCCAAAAACAGTAAATTCAGCACGCTGTATTTACTGGTTTCTGCCCTGTTTTCAGCCCCAAACAGTCCCCTAACTGTCCTTTGCCAGTGGGGCACGATTCCCAATGATCCTGGCGTCCGTATGGCTGAAAAACAGTGAATTTACAACGCATACACAGCGCTGATTTTGCACCTGTACGGTGAGGTTATGACCCTCACCAGTGCCTGCTTTGGAGCAGCAGTTAGCTACCCCTGTTCTTGCTCAAGGAGGCTCTTGCCTCAGCACAAAAGCATACATCAGTCAAATGAGTAGCCCTCTTGTGGGGCATCACATAACTGCACGTAGGGGAGAGAGAGAGCAGTATGTAGCGTGCGGGGCATCACTCCCGTCACCATACTGTGCATAGAGGGCAAGGTAAGCATTCCATAGCTTCTGTACCTGTTGCAATCCGCCTGTGCTGAAAATGGCGCCCCCTTTTGTTGATATGCAGCTCGTTTTTTGCCTCCCAGAGTGGCAGAATCGCTCACAGCTGACACGTCGCCCAGTTTCCGAGTTTGGGCTTTCCCTGCTAAAAATATCTCAACTGGTGCGTCATTGACTTCGCGGCAGAGTTGTAAAGTGTTCCCCTAGTCATACCGAAGGTAATGACGCGAACACATTTCGGGCCCAAAATAGCAGTTCCCTAAATTTTAGGAGATGCTTCCGTTGGGCTCCCACTGGTCTTCTGACCATCTATCCTCATTGGGACCGCATCCAAAAATGCAATGTGGCCCAACCTGTCGGATACTTTTTGTTGGTAGTCCCACCTTGACTTTATGCCTTAATTGAGTTCACTTCCTAGTATCCACCAACTTGCTAATGCACGGGGGACCTATATGATCTTGCTCTGAGCCTAGACATCCTCTTACCATA
This sequence comes from Adiantum capillus-veneris, assembly GCF_014529385.1. Taxonomy (NCBI): domain Eukaryota; kingdom Viridiplantae; phylum Streptophyta; class Polypodiopsida; order Polypodiales; family Pteridaceae; genus Adiantum; species Adiantum capillus-veneris. Next base: position 14,038,806 of record NC_140940.1, read on the forward strand.
CGAATTCCAGTGCCGACCACTTCCCGTCTGCGGTGAATCTACCGTTCACATTGGCCATACAATGTCCGACCGTTTGCTACTTCAAAAAGAGGGTCTCAAAATAAATAAAATAAACCCATTGGAAAGAAACCAACAACCAAGGTTAGCAGTTGCCACATCTCTGTGACATGGTTAATAACTGCCACGTCCTCGTGACATACCCCCCCTCTTGAAATCGCAAACGTCCTCGATTGCATACCATAAATACACGCCACTGATGATCTTGTGCTATTAACACTCTTTTATCATCGCATGTATCCGCAAGAAAGGTCGTAACATACATAGATACAAATGACTTAATGAGGCCTTCATACTTTTGCCATTTCCATCTATGGCACTGAATTCATATGTACATTTGATGTACTAGCTCTATCATTACCCCTCCTTTGCACACGTTGGGTTGGGGCATAAGTAGGCTGTAACCCAAAGGCTTCAAGGTAAAGCTGCAATACATTTGGTGACTCTGACAGTTCATGCTCTTCCATCCACTTTGCATCCATAGGCGGATAGTTCTTGAACTTCACCAAATAGCATCTTGCAACTTGTCCTTTAACTTTTCTGTCCTTATGTGCCAAAACTTGCTCAGGTACCAAGATCTCATCAAGTACTTCAACTTCTGGCTGATCCTCAACTGGCATATCTTCTGGCACATCACCCACGAAGGGTCTTAGAAGACTCACGTGAAACGCATTATGAATCTTCCACGCATCAGGCAATTTCAGCCTGTAAGCCACATCGCTGATCTTGTCAAGCACTTGAAAAGGCCCATAGTAACGCATGCTGAGCTTAGGAAACAGCCGTTCCTTGCCCTTCATCTTCTTTAATCTTGCCTTTTCGAACCTTAAGAGAACCCAATCACCAGGTGATAGTAGCAATTCACGACGGTGACGATCAGCAGCCTTTTTCTGTTTTGCCTGAGTCTTCTCCAAGGCAACTTTAATCTTCTTATACATCTCATCCATGTTCTCAACATATCGATCTGCCTCAAAGATCTTGTCCTTTGTGTGCAAAATGGGAGGAACCTTTTTGCCGCCTTCAACAATTTCAAAAGGTGCTTTGCCAGTAGACGAATGCACCGTATTATTGTACGCATACTCAAGCATAGGCAAATATTGTTCCCACTTGCCCTTATTATCTGACACATAGCATTTCACAGATCTAAGACAGTAGAATTGGCCTCTTCTGACTGTCCATCAGTTTGTGGATGAAACGAAGACGAGAACTTGAGCGTAGTACCCATGTTCTCAAACAATCCTCTCCAGAACAAACTGGTCATGCGAGGATCACGATCACTGATAATCGATTGTGGCATACCATGGTATTTAAACACATTGTACATGAACAAGCGTGCCATCTGATCAGATTTTATCTTCTTCCTGACAGGGATAAAATGGGCCTGCTTGCTGAACCTGCAGATAATGGTCCATATACCATCATTCCCTGTTGGTGTCCTTGGAAGATCAAAGATAAAGTCCATAGCAATGCTTTCCCATGGCTTATCCGGAATCGGCAGTGGTTGTAACAACCCTGGTGCCTTTTGCCTGTCAAACTTGACCTTTTGGCAAACTATGCATGCTCGCACAAAGGCATCCACATCTCTCCTCAAGGTAGGCCAATAGAAGAACGTCTCTACCGCTTTAACTGTTGCATCAATGCCACGATGCCCTGCATACGGTGGGACATGACTCTCTTCCATGACCTTATGTCGCAGTGGCCTAGTGACACAAAGTCTGCCATGCATCATCATAAAACCGTCTCTGAGGAGGTAGTGCTCGTGATGTTGCCCCTCTTGTAACTGTTCAAAGATCCTTGCAAAATCTTCATCAGCAGTATACTGTTCCTTCATGTCATCTAACTCATGATGATAAGGAATTGACACAGCTGAAATTTGTGGCTTTCTTGATAACGCATCAGCCACAACATTCTTCTTGCCTTCCACATGCATAATCTGGAAGTGGAACATGGAAAGAATGTTTGCCCATCGCATATGCTTTTCGGATAACTTTGACTGTGTCAAGAAGTATCGCAAGGTCTGATGATCTGTTTGGACAACAAAATCAACACCTAAGAGGTAGTGCTTCCAGCTAGAAAGCGCATGAATCACGGCCAAGAGCTCTTCTCATAGACTTGCATAGTCCTCTCTGGCCCTTGCAAAATTCGGCTTTCATAGGCTACTACCCGTCCATCTTGCATTAGCACTGCTCCGATGCTACTGCCACACGCGTCACACTGGACCACAAATGACTTCCTGAGATCTGGCAGAACAATAACTGGATCTGAAGTCAACTTTTCCTTTAAGAGACTAAAAGCTGAAATCTCTTTTTGGGTCCATCTGAAAGTGACCTCTTTCTTTTGCAATGCGTGAAGAGGCGATGCTATCTCTGCAAAATTTCTGATAAACCTTCTATAGTAGGAACACAATCCCAAGAAGCTTCTGACATCGTGCACAGTCTTCAAGTCTGGCCATGTCTCGATAGCTTCAACCTTTGCGGGATCCATTCTAACACCATCCTTTGAGACTATGTGGCCCAGAAAGTGGATCTCTTCAAGGAAGAATTCACTTTTCTTAGGATTGACAAGTAACCTGTGACTGCGCAGCTCTTCGAACATAATGGTCAAGTGACGCCTATGCTCCTCTTCATTCTTCGAATACACAATCATGTCATCGAAGAATGTTCCAACAAACTGTTGATGCGAGCGGAAAATCCGGTCCATCATTCTGTTGAACGTGCATTTGTTAGCCCAAACGGCATCACTAGAAACTCATAAAGACCAAATGTCGTTCTAAACGCAGTCTTGTGCACATCCTCTGGGCTTATACGAATCTGATGGTACCCACTCTTCAGGTCTATCCTGCTGAAAATTGCAGCACCCTCTAAACGATCGAGAATATCATCAATGCGAGGAATAGGAAACCTATTCTTGATGGTATTCTTATTCAACGCACGGTAATCAATACACATGCGCCATGAGCCATCCTTCTTCTGCACTAGGAGCACTGGGGAGCAAAAGGGTGAAGAACTAGGCTGAATCAGCCCCTTCTCTAATAACTCCTCAACCTGGCCCATAATCTCTTTCTGCTGCGCCGCACTAACCCTGTAGGGAGGTCTATTTGGTGGGCTACACCCTGGCACCAAATCTATCCGATGGTCCTCAGGTCTCTCTGGCGGCAATTGCGACGGTAATGAATCAGAAAAACAGTCACTAAACTTTTGCAAAAATGCTGACCTTTCTTTATCTAACACAGATAAATTTGATTGATCACTATCTGAGACATCACGTGCAAAAATCAAGTACACAGAAAGATGATTCTTTATTACAGAAGTGATAGCAGAAGCAGATACAATAGGGACTGACTCTCCTTTAAGCTTTACATCCAAGATGTGAGTTTTGCCCCTATGCTGTACAGTGATCTTTTTGTTGTAGGCATCCAAGACTCCATGCACTCGGAACATCCACGGGATCCCCAACAAGGCGTCACAACCTTCCAGCGGCATGATGTAAAACTCTTCAGTGTCCACATACGACTGAATATGCAGACGCAGTTTTCCAATGATGGGAGTAACACACTCTGAGTGGCCAGGACATGCCAACCCTGCCTCTGCGGTGTACCCCATCTCTTCAGCTTTGATGCCGAGCTTCATAGCTAACTCTGGTGAGATAAAGTTGGCTTTTGCACCTGGATCAAAGAAGATGAGTGTTGTCTGATCCCTAACTTTACCCCATGCCCTGCATAACTCACTGGCATCTGTGCTGGGCCTGTCACCCACCATGTCTGGCACTAAACCTGCCGTGGGTTTAGGCTTCTTGCCTTTCTGGTCTTCTTTATCCTCTAAGTCAGCTGGCCTTTTCCTTTGTGGACAATTGATAGAAAAGTGACCAGGCTGCTCGCATATAAAGCATTTGTTCTCAGCCATTAGGACCTTCTTTTCCTCGAGCGACTTGCGCACAAAAGGCTTCCTTTTATGTTTCTTTGCCTGCACTCCAGAAGTCCCAGCTGAATCCTTGTCTTTGGTGGCCTGTTCTGACCCCTGTGACGCATCAGGAGCCGTTTTCACAAAGGGCTTCTTCGCTGAATTTTTCTTTTGCTGCCCTCCTTTATCATTGCTCGGAAATCCACTGTCCTCTCCTTTCAACAGGGCAAGACCAGTGTTCGCAACTTCCATAAGCTGAGTAAGGGTAGCCACTCTATTCTTTGAACAGTAATCGCGAAGCCCTTTAGGCAGCCCACAACAATACTTCTCTATCTTCCATAATTCCCTTTCCCTTGTCAGCATTTTTGCAAAAGTTTAGTGACTGTTTTTCTGATTCATTACCGTCGCAATTGCCGCCAGAGAGACCTGAGGACCATCGGATAGATTTGGTGCCAGGGTGTAGCCCACCAAATAGACCTCCCTACAGGGTTAGTGCGGCGCAGCAGAAAGAGGTTATGGGCCAGGTTGAGGAGTTATTAGAGAAGGGGCTGATTCAGCCTAGTTCTTCACCCTTTTGCTCCTAGTGCTCCTAGTGCAGAAGAAGGATGGCTCATGGCGCATGTGTATTGATTACCGTGCGTTGAATAAGAATACCATCAAGAATAGGTTTCCTATTCCTCGCATTGATGATATTCTCGATCGTTTAGAGGGTGCTGCAATTTTCAGCAGGATAGACCTGAAGAGTGGGTACCATCAGATTCGTATAAGCCCAGAGGATGTGCACAAGACTGCGTTTAGAACGACATTTGGTCTTTATGAGTTTCTAGTGATGCCGTTTGGGCTAACAAATGCACGTTCAACAGAATGATGGACCGGATTTTCCGCTCGCATCAACAGTTTGTTGGAACATTCTTCGATGACATGATTGTGTATTCGAAGAATGAAGAGGAGCATAGGCGTCACTTGACCATTATGTTCGAAGAGCTGCGCAGTCACAGGTTACTTGTCAATCCTAAGAAAAGTGAATTCTTCCTTGAAGAGATCCACTTTCTGGGCCACATAGTCTCAAAGGATGGTGTTAGAATGGATCCCGCAAAGGTCGAAGCTATCGAGACATGGCCAGACTTGAAGACTGTGCACGATGTCAGAAGCTTCTTGGGATTGTGTTCCTACTATAGAAGGTTTATCAGAAATTTTGCAGAGATAGCATCGCCTCTTCACGCATTGCAAAAGAAAGAGGTCACTTTCAGATGGACCCAAAAAGAGATTTCAGCTTTTAGTCTCTTAAAGGAAAAGTTGACTTCAGATCCAGTTATTGTTCTGCCAGATCTCAGGAAGTCATTTGTGGTCCAGTGTGACGCGTGTGGCAGTAGCATCGGAGCAGTGCTAATGCAAGATGGACGGGTAGTAGCCTATGAAAGCCGAATTTTGCAAGGGCCAGAGAGGACTATGCAAGTCTATGAGAAAGAGCTCTTGGCCGTGATTCATGCGCTTTCTAGCTGGAAGCACTACCTCTTAGGTGTTGATTTTGTTGTCCAAACAGATCATCAGACCTTGCGATACTTCTTGACACAGTCAAAGTTATCCGAAAAGCATATGCGATGGGCAAACATTCTTTCCATGTTCCACTTCCAGATTATGCATGTGGAAGGCAAGAAGAATGTTGTGGCTGATGCGTTATCAAGAAAGCCACAAATTTCAGCTGTGTCAATTCCTTATCATCATGAGTTAGATGACATGAAGGAACAGTATACTGCTGATGAAGATTTTGCAAGGATCTTTGAACAGTTACAAGAGGGGCAACATCACGAGCACTACCTCCTCAGAGACGGTTTTATGATGATGCATGGCAGACTTTGTGTCACTAGGCCACTGCGACATAAGGTCATGGAAGAGAGTCATGTCCCACCGTATGCAGGGCATCGTGGCATTGATGCAACAGTTAAAGCGGTAGAGACGTTCTTCTATTGGCCTACCTTGAGGAGAGATGTGGATGCCTTTGTGCGAGCATGCATAGTTTGCCAAAAGGTCAAGTTTGACAGGCAAAAGGCACCAGGGTTGTTACAACCACTGCCGATTCCGGATAAGCCATGGGAAAGCATTGCTATGGACTTTATCTTTGATCTTCCAAGGACACCAACAGGGAATGATGGTATATGGACCATTATCTGCAGGTTCAGCAAGCAGGCCCATTTTATCCCTGTCAGGAAGAAGATAAAATCTGATCAGATGGCACGCTTGTTCATGTACAATGTGTTTAAGTACCATGGTATGCCACAATCGATTATCAGTGATCGTGATCCTCGCATGACCAGTTTGTTCTGGAGAGGATTGTTTGAGAACATGGGTACTACGCTCAAGTTCTCGTCTTCGTTTCATCCACAAACTGATGGACAGTCAGAAGAGGCCAATTCTACTGTCTTAGATCTGCTGAAATGCTATGTGTTAGATAATAAGGGCAAGTGGGAACAGTATTTGCCTATGCTTGAGTATGCGTACAATAATACGGTGCATTCGTCTACTGGCAAAGCACCTTTTGAAATTGTTGAAGGCGGCAAAAAGGTTCCTCCCATTTTGCACACAAAGGACAAGATCTTTGAGGCAGATCGATATGTTGAGAACATGGATGAGATGTATAAGAAGATTAAAGTTGCCTTGGAGAAGACTCAGGCAAAACAGAAAAAGGCTGCTGATCGTCACCGTCGTGAATTGCTACTATCACCTGGTGATTGGGTTCTCTTAAGGTTCGAAAAGGCAAGATTAAAGAAGATGAAGGGCAAGGAACGGCTGTTTCCTAAGCTCAGCATGCGTTACTATGGGCCTTTTCAAGTGCTTGACAAGATCAGCGATGTGGCTTACAGGCTGAAATTGCCTGATGCGTGGAAGATTCATAATGCGTTTCACGTGAGTCTTCTAAGACCCTTCGTGGGTGATGTGCCAGAAGATATGCCAGTTGAGGATCAGCCAGAAGTTGAAGAACTTGATGAGATCTTGGTACCTGAGCAAGTTTTGGCACATAAGGACAGAAAAGTTAAAGGACAAGTTGCAAGATGCTATTTGGTGAAGTTCAAGAACTATCCGCCTATGGATGCAAAGTGGATGGAAGAGCATGAACTGTCAGAGTCACCAAATGTATTGCAGCTTTACCTTGAAGCCTTTGGGTTACAGCCTACTTATGCCCCAACCCAACGTGTGCAAAGGAGGGGTAATGATAGAGCTAGTACATCAAATGTACATATGAATTCAGTGCCATAGATGGAAATGGCAAAAGTATGAAGGCCTCATTAAGTCATTTGTATCTATGTATGTTACGACCTTTCTTGCGGATACATGCGATGATAAAAGAGTGTTAATAGCACAAGATCATCAGTGGCGTGTATTTATGGTATGCAATCGAGGACGTTTGCGATTTCAAGAGGGGGGTATGTCACGAGGACGTGGCAGTTATTAACCATGTCACAGAGATGTGGCAACTGCTAACCTTGGTTGTTGGTTTCTTTCCAATGGGGTTTATTTTATTTATTTTGAGACCCTCTTTTTGAAGTAGCAAACGGTCGGACATTGTATGGCCAATGTGAACGGTAGATTCACCCGCAGACGGGAAGTGGTCGGCACTGGAATTCGTATGGTAAGAGGATGTCTAGGCTCAGAGCAAGATCATATAGGTCCCCCCGTCGCACTTAGCAAGTTGGTGGATACTAGGAAGTGAACTCAATTAAGGCATAAAGTCAAGGTGGGACTACCAACAAAAAGTATCCGACAGGTTGGGCCACATTGCATTTTTGGATGCGGTCCCAATGAGGATAGATGGTCAGAAGACCAGTGGGAGCCCAACGGAAGCATCTCCTAAAATTTAGGGAACTGCTATTTTGGGCCACGAAATGTGTTCGCGTCATTACCTTCGGTATGACTAGGGGAACACTTTACAACTCTGCCGCGAAGTCAACTGACGCACCAGTTGAGATATTTTTAGCAGGGAAAGCCCAAACTCGGAAACTGGGCGACGTGTCAGCTTGTGAGCGATTCTGCCACTCTGGGAGGCAAAAACGAGCTGCATATCAACAAAGGGGGCGCCATTTTCAGCCACAGGCGGATTGCAACAGGTACAGAAGCTATGGAATGCTTACCTTGCCCTCTATGCACAGTATGGTGACGGGAGTGATGCCCCGCACGCTACATACTGCTCTCTCTCTCCCCTACGTGCAGTTATGTGATGCCCCACAAGAGGGCTACTCATTTGACTGATGTACAGTTGTGTGGGTTCATGCTTTTGTGCTGAGGCAAGAGCCTCCTTGAGCAAGAACAGGGGTAGCTAACTGCTGCTCCAAAGCAGGCACTGGTGAGGGTCATAACCTCACCGTACAGGTGCAAAATCAGCGCTGTGTATGCGTTGTAAATTCACTGTTTTTCAGCCATACGGACGCCAGGATCATTGGGAATCGTGCCCCACTGGCAAAGGACAGTTAGGGGACTGTTTGGGGCTGAAAACAGGGCAAAAACCAGTAAATACAGCGTGCTGAATTTACTGTTTTTGGACAGGAATCAGAGGGTATACGACAGTGCAAGCGAGTTCCAGCAGGGGAATTGGTTTCGCGCAAGTTTTGGGGCTGTTATGCTGCCGAAATTTGGCCAAATCAAATGGTATCTAGGTGGATACACGTGAAGGATTCCCAGGACCTTACCTTGTAATTTACCCTCCTAAAGAATAAAGAAATACCGAAAGGGGCGCCAATTTTGGGGCCTACAGGTTGTCGGCGTCTGCTCGGAGCATTCTAGCTTCCGAGCCGTGTGTGTATTCAAGTGTTAACTCCCGTCGCAGGTTCTCTTTGCAAAGTGCTCTGTGTGTGTGTTTAAAGTAAAGAATTTCGGGTGAAAGCCAACGCCTACCGCCCTACGGGCCGGTTACAGATGATGTGACTGAAGAGGTTTCCTCTTCACAGGGTCAACAGACACATGAAGTGGGTGAGTCCTCAAGACCACCACAGACTGATGACGATATATTCAGCACCCAGTTGGCTACTGCTGTGGCTATGTTCACACAAGTAATGCAGAGCCCGACAAGGTTGTTTCCGTACGTACGTACGGTATGGTTCCGTACCGTACGGTACGTCCGTACGGTATCCGTACACACCGTACGATTCCGTACGTACCAAAAAAAAAATAAAAAAAAAAAAAAAAAAAAACCTCTAAAAAAATAAACCTTTGGAAAAAAAAAATCGCCAACAGTGCCTATTCCCCGTGGTTGGATTAGGTGGGCGAGGCCTTTAATAAGTCCACCTATCCTATACTGGTTATTATCACAACAGAGAATCAGAGAGTAGAACAGAGTCTCTGCACAGAGACCAAGGAAGGATTTGCCGCCACCGATAAGGTTCTTTCTCCCTCCCTCCCTCCTTCTCTTTGTGTTTGGAGTCTGCAAGGAGGCACTCTAGAGTCCTGACCTCGCGAAAGATTGTAAGTTTTGTATTCAACTTGGAAGTGTGCGTTAATTGTGTTGCAGAGTTATCTAGCGGTTACTTAACTTGTGGGGTGATTTTAAGTGTTTTTTGAAAGTTGTGGCTATGTTTAAGTATTGTGCAGTGTTTTTAAACTAGATAGGTTGTATATAAATTTGAAATTCTTTGTATTTTTAGCTTTTAAAAAATATACTACGAATTTTACGTACCTTATGGCCCAATCCATACGGTACAACGTACAGTACGTACCGAACACGTACCGAATACTACGTACCTTACAACCTTGGAACCCGAGGTTTTTAGCCTTTCTGCATCCTCCTGTTCCGTCTCAGCAAGTTGGGTCACTGGATCATATTCAAAAGCCTGTTAAGGCTCGAGCACAGGTGATTCATACCGCACAGTCAATGGAAACACCTGTACACTTGACGGAGAACATGCAGTCTCCACAACCTATGCTTAAGGTGCAAGAACAGGTGGCTGAGATGCCAGTCTTTCAAGCTGTACCAGTTCAGCCCGCCACCTTTCAACAGCCTATAGCTGGTTCTAATGGGCAGGGAAGCAACCTACAGGCTATGCAATAGGTCTTCCCACCACCTTCAGTATACCCTGGCTATTTTGGAGGTGGATCCGTATTCCAAAGCATGGCTGGTCATGCACCTGGAAATCAGTTTTACACGCCAGGAACAGTGTTTGGGGGTGCTCAAACGATGATGCCTAATCCCATGTACAGTGTCATGGGTATGCAACCAGGGTTTCAGAGCACTCAGGGCCAATTTGGGATGCCACAAGCAAATTTTGGTATGGCTGGAATTACAAATCAGCAGCCAAATATGGCATTTCCAGGTCAAGTTAATAGCGGCCAAGGAACACAGATGAACCCTAATAGTGTTCCCATGTTTCAGTCACTTCCATACGACAATTTAACGCCGCTGGAGAGGCCAACTCCGTACAAAGAAGGTGCAAAGGTGTGACATTCACGACCTTTACAGGGTTTGATGACAGGAAGAAGGCTCTCTCATTCCTCTAGCAGTTTGACAAGGCTTATGCAGGGGGAAACTTTACAGAGGCTTCAAAGGTCTGCAAGGCAGCCACTTTCTTGACAGGGAATGCGGGACAATGGTGGACAACTTTATTGCTTCAAGGGCAAGCTCCGTCCACATGGATTTACTTCAAGCAGATTTTTGCAGCAGCATGGTTATCTGATGACTTTGAAGCAGATGTCATGACAGAATGGCACCAGCTAAATGCTGCCACTTGCAGAAATCTGGATGATTACAATCGGAAGTTTTGGAAAGCTCTACTTCCAGTAACTTCCTATAGGTTTGTGCCATTGACAGAACAGATTGAAAAATACTGTTGTGGCCTACCCAAAGGATTGAGAAAGTATTGTACAAAGACAAAAGTCACTACTTTGACGCAGCTTATCGAGGTAGCAAACACTCGCAATGGTTTGCTCAAGGGAGAAGATTGTGAATTTAACACTGGCGTCAAGGCAAGATCAGACAAGAAAAATTCAGCGAAGAAGCACGTTCCCAATGAGGCTCCAAAAGGGACTCAGGAGTCAGCCAACGCAGAGAAAGATAAAGCTACGGCTGAATCAGAAAAGGGACCAGCGAAGAAATGGAAAAGACGTTTTCCTCGCAAGTCAGAAGAGCAAAAGAAGGTCCTGAGGACAGAGAACAAATGCTTTATATGTGAGCAGCCTGGCCACATTGCTTACAACTGTCCTACAAAGAAAAGGCCAGCTGATTCTGAAGACAAGGAAGACAGGAAAGGAAAGAAGCCCATGGCTGGTCTAGTGCCAGATATGGTGGGCGACAAGCCAAATTCAGATGCAAGTGAGCTTTGCAGAGCATGGGGAAAGGTCAGGGATCAAACAGTGCTTATCTTCTTTGATCCAAGTGCCAAAGCCAACTTCATTTCCCCAGAATTGGCTTCAAAGTTGGGAATCAGACCTGAAGAGATGGGGTATACAGCAGAGGCAGGTTTGGCATGTCCTGGCCATACAGAGGCTATGACACCCATCATTGGAAAGTTGCGTCTACATATCCAGTCCTATGTAGATGCTGAAGAATTTTACATCATGCCACTGGACGGATGTGATGTGTTGTTAGGTATCCCTTGGTTGTTTCGTGTACAGGGAATCATGGATGCCTACAACAAAAAGATCACTGTACAGAGCAGGGGAAAGACTCATATTCTGGATGTAAAGCTTAAAGGGGAGTCTATTCCTACTGTATCAGCTTCTGCTATTACTTCTGTAATGAAAAAGCATCTTTTTGCGTACTTGGTTTTTGCACGTGAAGTGTCAGATTGTGATGAATCAAATTTATCTGTGCTAGATAAAGAAAGGTCAATGTTTTTACAACAGTATAGTGACTGTTTTTCCGATTCATTACCGTCTCAATTACCGCCAGAGAGACCGGAGGACCATGCGATAGATTTGGTGCCAGGCAGTAGCCCACCAAATAAGCCTCCGTATAGGGTTAGTGCGGCTCAGCAGAAAGAGATAATGGGCCAAGTACAGGAGTTGTTTGAAAAGGGGCTGATTCAGCCCAGTTCATCTCCATTCTCTTCTCCAGTGTTGTTGGTGCAGAAAAAGGATGGCTCATGGCGTATGTGCATCGACTACCGTGCACTGAACAAGAATACCATCAAGAATAGGTTCCCTATACCTAGAATTGATGATATTATGGACAAATTAGAAGGAGCAGCTATGTTTAGCAGGATAGATCTAAAGAGTGGGTACCATCAGATCCGCATTAGATCAGAGGATGTGCACAAGACTGCTTTTAGAACGACGTTTGGCTTTTACGAATTTTTAGTGATGCCCTTTGGTCTCACAAATGCTCCTGCTACGTTCAATAGGATGATGGACAGAATTTTCCGTCCACACCAGCAGTTTGTTGGTACATTCTTTGATGACATGATAGTCTACTCAAAGAATGAAGAGGAGCATAGGCATCACTTGGCCATTGTGTTCAAAGAGCTACGCAGTCATAGGTTGCTCATCAATGCAAAGAAAAGTGAGTTTTTTCTGGAAGAGATTCACTTTCTGGGACACATTGTGTCAAAGGATGGTGTCAGAATGGATCCTGCAAAAGTTGAAGCGATCAAGTCATGGCCAAATTTGAAGACGGTGCATGATGTCCGAAGCTTTTTGGGACTATGCTCCTATTACAGAAGGTTTATCCGAAATTTCGCTGAGATTGCTTCACCTTTACATGCTCTTCAAAAGAAGGCAGTCACCTTTAGATGGACACAAAAAGAGATTTCAGCTTTTAATCTCTTAAAGGAAAAGATGACTTCAGATCCAGTCATTGTGTTGCCAGATCTTAGGAAGTCATCCTGCGGTAGTAGCATTGGTGCAGTGCTAATGCAAGATGGCAGGGTAGTAGCCTATGAGAGCAGAATTTTGCAAGGGCCAGAGATGACCATGCAGGTCTATGAGAAAGAGTTGCTGGCTGTGATTCATGCGCTCTTAAGTTGGAAACACTACCTGCTAGGTGCAGATTTCGTTGTCCAAACGGATCATCAGACCTTGCGATACTTCTTGACATAGACAAAGTTATCTGAGAAGCATATGCGATGGGCAAATATTTTGTCCATGTTCCATTTTCAGATTGTGCATGTGGAAGGCAAGAAGAACGTTGTGGCTGATGCCTTGTCAAGGAAGCCACAAATTTCAGCTGTGTCGATTCCTTATCATCATGAACTTGATGATATGAGAGAACAGTATGTAAATGATGAAGATTTTGCAAGGGTCTTCGAGCAACTAATGGATGGACAACGTCATGAACACTATCTTCTTAAAGACGGGTTCATGATGATGCATGGCAGATTGTGTGTCACAAAGCCATTGCGACGCAAAGTTATGGAAGAGAGTCATGTCCCACCGTATGCAGGGCATCGTGGTATCGATGCTACAGTTAAAGCGGTTGAGACATTCTTCTATTGGCCTACATTGAGAAGAGATGTGGATGCCTTTGTGCGAGAATGCCTAATATGCCAAAAGGTCAAGTTTGACAGGCAAAAGGCACCAGGGTTATTGCAACCACTACTCATTCCAGATAAACCATGGGAAAGTATTGCTATGGATTTTATCTTTGATCTTCCGAGAACGCAGACAGGAAACGATGGTATTTGGACCATTATTTGTAGATTCAGCAAACAGGCTCATTTTAGTTCTGTCAGGAAGAAGATAAAGCCAGATCAGATGGCACGCTTGTTTATGAGCAATATTTTCAAGTATCATGGCATGCCATAGTCGATTGTTAGCGACCGTGATCCACGCATGACAAGTTTGTTCTGGAGAGGTTTGTTTGAGAATATGGGCACCACGCTCAAATTCTCTTCGTCATTTCATCCTCAAACAGATGGGCAGTCAGAAGAGGCAAATTCTACTATCCTAGATCTGCTGAAGTGTTATGTGTCAGAGCATAAAGGAAAGTGAGAGCAGTATTTGCCATTGGTGGAGTATGCATACAATAATACAGTGCATTCATCAACTGGCAAGGCACCCTTTGAGATAGTTGAAGGTGGCAAGAAAGTTCCTTCCATACTGCATACAAAGGACAAGATATTTGAAGCAGATAAGTATGTTCAGGACATGGATGAAATGTACAAGAAGGTCAAAGTGGCCTTAGAAAGGACTCAGGCAAAACAAAAGAAAGCAGCTGATCGTCACCGTCGTGAAGTGGTATATTCACTTGGTGATTGGGTGCTTTTACGCTTTGAAAAGGCAAGGTTAAAGAAGATGAAGGGCAAGGAAAGACTGTTTCCAAAGCTCAGCATGCGTTACTATGGGCCTTTTCAAGTGTGCGACATAATCAGTGATGTTGCATATAGGCTGAAATTGCCTGACAGTTGGAAGATTCACAATGCGTTTCATGTGAGTCTTCTCAGACCCTATGTGGGTGATGTGCCAGAAGATATGCCAGCTGAAGATCAGCCGGAAGTCGAGGAACTTGACGAGATCTTGGTCCCGGAACAGATTTTGGCACATAAAGAAAGAAAAGTGAAAGGCAAGGTTGCTAGGCGTTACTTGGTGAAGTTCAGAAACTATCCACCAATGGATGCTAAGTGGATGGAAGAAGGTGAACTTGCAGAGTCACCAACTGTGTTATCACTTTACCTTGAAGCCTTCAACTTGCAACCTACCTTGACTCCTTGAGTTTCAAAGCTACATGGATTGTCAGTGTGACAATGGCTTCTGAAACAAATGATGTACATGGTATTTAAAGTGAGCTCAAATCAAGTACATGTTACATGAATGTTAGAGCTGTACAGATTGTCAGTTTGGCAATTGCTCCTATGGAATGTCCAAAAGTTTGGTTAGTGCTATAGAAGTGAGTATTTCTCGTCAGTTTGTCAAGGATACAGTAATTGCTTCTATTAAAGGGTACATGTGTAACTGCATTCTTAAACTGTCGGTTTGGGTATGCTCGAAAGTGTTACGGGATCCAACGTGTACTATAAGACAGTGGCAAAATGTGCAGCTACCATTTTGTCATTGGAAAGTTAGTGACTCAAAGCAATGGCAAAGTGCGCAGCTACCACTATGTCATTGCGACAGGGTTCACACGCAGGCAATACATGAGTCGACGAGATGTTGAATACACCAGGGTTGACAATGAGCATGTATGTGTCGTACATGAGTCAACAGGTGTTGAATACATCAGTGTTGACTAGGAGCATGAACGACATAGATGCAAACGAGGACGTTTGAGATTTCAAGAGGGGGGTATGTCACCAGCATGTGACTACTATCTATCCTTTTTGTTGATTTCTTTCTTATTATCTATTTACTTTCACTTTTTGGAAACACCCCTCGAGAAATCTAACTGCCCTGCATTGCATAGCTAGTGTGGAACTGTCCAGAGGGAGTCCAGGCCTGAGGGCAAGAGAGCACTAAGGTTGGACAAGGACTATGGTTAGCCAAGTGGGGTCATTGACTAGCCAAAGTGGAATCCTTTGCTACAGAGGCTACATTTCAGTTCTGGATGTGGCCACAGTGTACAAAGAGGGTCGGATGACCTAGAAAGATACAATGGCAGCATCTCCTAAAATTTAGGGAACTGCTATTTTGGGACCTGAAAATGTGTTGGCGTCATTACCTCCGGATGGACAAGGGGAACATTTTCTTACTCTGCCGTGAAGTAAACTGGGCAACCGGTTGGGATATTTTTAGACGGCAACCCCGAAACGGGAAAATGCTTATAAATGTGCCAAGTGGCACCTTCTGGTGCACTTGCCTCATGCATCAAGAAGTGGCGCTGAATTTAGGAGGGGGAGAGCCTCATTTTCAGATTTGTCACAGGTTAAGAGCTATGGAGTGCTTGCTTTCCCTCTTATGCACAATGCGGTGCCAGGAGTGATGCCGTGCACGCTACGCACTGCCCTCTCTCTCCCCTTTGGCAGTATGTTATGCCCCTCTAGTGGGCTCTTCATTTGACCAATGTACAGTTGTGTGGGTTCATGCGCGATTGCCGAGGCAAGAGCCTCTTGCACAGCTACTGGATTAGCTAGCGGCTAATCCCCCCGCAAGTACAGGTGAATTCGGAGAGGTTTCAGGCCAGAAATCTCGTCCGATTCAAAGGGCAAGTAGCCCTATAGGTGCCGGAGCTCGAGGACTTGCTACGGATGCGACCGGCACGCGAAACGGAGCCCGAAACAGTAAATTACAGCCTGCTGTGTATTTTGGCAGGTTTAGGGTTTTGGCCCTAAACGGACCCTAATACCCCCAGGAGGTTCGGGGACGCAAGGGGACCGCTGTACAGGTGATCTGGCGCATTTTCAGGGCTGAAAACAGAGAATTCAGCGTGCTGCAGATTCTCGCCAGGTTTTGCAAAGTGCCCGTATGCGTCGGGAAAGTTAGTCAATGCGTGGGAATACTGACTGTGAAGGGTTCTAGTACAGTTATGTTGCCGAAATCGGGCTGGAACAGTGGAAATTCAGCCGAGTTTGTGCGGGGCAGCTTGTAGGGAACCACAACGTTTATTCCCTCTTTTGAACAATAAAGAAATACCGAAAGGGGCGCCTAAGTTAGGGGCCAATCTGGTGTCGGTCTACTCATACAGGTGCAATCTAGCAGCCTGTATCCCTCTCCCCTTTGTTGTGTTTTGAAAGTACAGGTAAAATAGACGACTAATAATGGGTGAAAGCTAAATCAAGGTTTAAAGTAAAGTCTACCGTCCTTTTTGGATTGAACAGGCCGGTTTCAACTACCCGTCCATCTTGCATTAGCACTGCTCCAATGCTACTGCCACACGCGTCACACTGGACCACAAATGACTTCCTGAGATCTAGCAAAACAATAACTGGATCTGAAGTCAACTTTTCCTTTAAGAGACTAACAGCTGAAATCTCTTTTTGGGTCCATCTAAAAGTGACCTCTTTCTTTTGCAAAGCGTGAAGAGGCAATGCTATCTCTGCAAAATTTCTGATAAACCTTCTATAGTAGGAACACAATCCCAAGAAGCTTCTGACATCGTGCACAATCTTCAAGTCTGGCCATGTCTTGATAGCTTCGACCTTTGCCGGATCCATTCTAACACCATCCTTTGAGACTATGTGGCCAAGAAAGTGGATCTCTTCGAGGAAGAATTCACTTTTCTTAGGATTGACAAGTAACCTGATAAACCTTCTATAGTAGGAACACAATCCCAAGAAGCTTCTGACATCGTGCACAATCTTCAAGTCTGGCCATGTCTTGATAGCTTCGACCTTTGCCGGATCCATTCTAACACCATCCTTTGAGACTATGTGGCCAAGAAAGTGGATCTCTTCGAGGAAGAATTCACTTTTCTTAGGATTGACAAGTAACCTGTGACTGCGCAGCTCTTCGAACACAATGGTCAAGTGACGCCTATGCTCCTCTTCATTCTTCGAATACACTATCATGTCATCGAAGAACGTTCAACAAACTATTGATGCGAGCGAAAAATCCGATCCATCATTCTGTTGAACGTGGCAGGAGCATTTGTTAGCCCAAACGGCATCACTAGAAACTCATGAAGACCAAATGTCGTTCTAAACGTAGTCTTGTGCACATCCTCTGGCCTTATACGAATCTGATGGTACCCACTCTTAAGGTCTATCCTGCTGAAAATTGTAGCACCCTCTAAACGATCGAGAATATCATCAATTCGAGGAATAGGAAACCTATTCTTGATGGTATTCTTATTCAACGCACTGTAATCAATACACATGCGCCATGAGCCATCCTTCTTCTGCACTAGGAGCACTGGGGAGCAAAAGGGTGAAGAACTAGGCTGAATCAGCCCCTTCTCTAATAACTCCTCAACCTGGCCCATAATCTCTTTCTGCTGCGCCACACTAACCCTGTAGGGAGGTCTATTTGGTGGGCTACACCCTGGCACCAAATCTATCCGATGGTCCTCAGGTCTCTCTGGTGGCAATTGCGACGGTAATGAATCAGAAAGACAGTCACTAAACTTTTGCAAAAATGTTGACCTTTCTTTATCTAACACAGATAAATTTGATTCATCACTATATGAGACATCACGTGCAAAAATCAAGTACACAGAAAGATGATTCTTTATTACAGAAGTGATAGCAGAAGCAGATACAATAGAGACCGACTCTCCTTTAAGCTTTACATCCAAGATGTGAGTTTTGTCCCTATGCTGTACAATGATCTTTTTGTTGTAGGCATCCAAGACTCCATGCACTCGAAACATCCACGGGATCCCCAACAAGGCGTCACAACCTTCCAACTGCATGATGTAGAACTCTTCTGTGTCCACATACGACTGAATATGCAGACACAGTTTTCCAATGATGAGAGTAACACACTTTGAGTGGCCAAGACATGCCAACCCTGCCTCTGCTGTGTACCCCATCTCTTCAGCTCTGATGCCCAGCTTCATAGCTAACTCTGGTGAGATAAAGTTGGCTTTGGCACCTGGATCAAAGAAGATGAGTGCCGTCTGATCCCTAACTTTACCCCATGCCCTGCATAACTCACTGGCATCTGTGTTGGGCCTGTCACCCACCATGTCTGACACTAAACCTGTCGTGGGTTTAGGCTTCTTGCCTTTCTGGTCTTCTTTATCCTCTGAGTCAACTGGCCTTTTCCTTTGTGGACAATAGATAGAAAAGTGACCAGGCTGCTCGCATATAAAGCATTTGTTCTCAGCCATTAGGACCTTCTTTTCCTCGAGCGACTTGCACACAAAAGGCTTCCTTTCCTGTTTCTTTGCCTACGCTCCAGAAGTCGCGGCTGAATCCTTGTCTTTGGTGGCCTTTTCTGACCCCTATGACGCATCAGGAGCCGTTTTCACAAAGGGCTTTTTCACTGAATTTTTCTTTTGCTGCCCTCCTTTGTCGCTGCTCAGAAATCCACTGTCCTCTCCTTTCAACAAGGCAAGACCAGTATTCGCAACTTCCATAAGCTGAGTGAGGGTAGCCACTCTGTTCTTTGTACAATAATCGCGAAGCCTTTTAGGCAACCCACAACAATACTTCTTTATCGGCTTTGTCAATGGTACAAATCTGTAGGAGGTCACTGAGAGTAACGCTTTACAAAACCTCCTATTGTACTCCAGCAAGCTCTTGCACGAAGCTGAAGTAAGCTCGTGCCAATCTGTCATGACGTCGGCTTCAAATTCATTTGATAGCCAAGCAGATGCAAACATTTGCTTGAAGTAAACCCAAGTGGCGGGTGCCTGTCCTTGCATTAACAATGTCGTCCACCATGTAAGCGCATTGTCCTTTAAGAAAGTGGTAGCTTTCCTGACTTTTGAGGCCTCTGTAAAATTCCCTCCCGCATAAGCTGTATCAAACTGCTGGAGGAAGGTAAGAGCCTTTGTCTTATCCTCGAAACCACTGAAGGTACTGAACTTTACAGCTGCAACACCTTCTTTGTAAGCCTTCGGCTTCTCTAGTGCCCCCAAGTTGTCATAAGGGATGGTCTGCAACATGGGCATTGTAGTAGGCATGATCGGCACATCTTGGCCATTCACATTTTGCGTCAGAGGTGCGATATCTGGCTGCTGTCCAGAAAAACCAGCCATGCCAAAATGACCCTGTGGCACCCCAAACTGGCCCTGGTTGCAGTGAAAACCTTGCTTCATGCCGATACTACCATACATGGGGTTTGGCATGATGCCTTGCATACCCCCGAACACTGTTCTTGGCATGTACGGTTGACTTCTAGGCGCATAACCAGCCATACTTTGGAACACTGATCCACCCCCGAAATACCCAGGATGTACCGTGGGTGGTGGAAAAATTGAGTGCATAGCCTGATATCCAGTTCCCTTTCCATTCAAGACAACATGCTGGCTCTGAAAGGTAGCGGACTGAACTGGCATAACCTGAGGCGTTCTAGTCACCTATTCAAGCACAGAAGGAACCTGTTTTGGAGCCCCTGACTCCGCAACATGCGAGTGTTCCCTTTCCTCTTGAGCCGCATGAAGTACCTGGGCTTGAGCATCAACAAGCTCCGTACGCGGCGTAGGTTGCCTATTTTGCTGTTGCACTGGTGGGGCTTGCAAGAACTCCATAAACCTTGGATTCTGCACGAGCTGCGAAAAGACATTCACCGCGGCAACTAACCGAGTCTTGAACGCATCATCCTTAAGTTGCCCAGTCATAAAGCCTTGTACTACTGGAGGGACATTCACATTGACAGGAGGTACAGACTGACATGGCCGTGAGCTCTTGCCAATCTCGGAAACCATAGGGATCTCCTGCATGTCCTTTGAAGAGGAACCCTCTTCCATAATGCCCTTCCCCTTGTCGGCCATAGTGTAATCCCGCGTTCCTGCACTCTGTGTCTTTACCCAAAACAATCCAGGCTCACTCTTTAAGGAAAAACTGATTGATGTCCCGTCAATGGAACCATGAAACTGGCCCGTAGGGCGGTAGGCGTTGGCTTTCACCCGAAACTAAACACACACAGAGTACTTTGCAAAGGTAACCTGTAACGGGAATTAACACTTAATCACACACACGGCTCGGAAGCTAGAATGCTCCGAGCAGACCCCGACAATCTGTAGGCCCCAAAATTGGCGCCCCTTTCGGTATTTCTTTATTCTTTAGGAGGGTAAATTACAAAGAAGAGTCCCGGGAATCTTTCACCTGTATCCCGCAAGATACTACCTGATTTGGCCAAATTTTGGCAGCATAACAGTCCCAAAACTTGCACGAAATCAATTCCCCTGCTAGAACTCGCTTCTACTGGCGTATACCCTCTGATTCTTGCCCAAAAACAGTAAATTCAGCACGCTGTGTTTACTGGTTTTTGCCCAGTTTTCAGTCCCAAACAATCCCCTAGCTGTCCTCTTCCAGTGGGGCACGATTCCCAATTGTCTTGGCGTCCGTATGGCTGAAAAACAGTCAATTTACAGCGCATACACAACGCTGATTTTGCACCTATACAGTGAGGTTATGGCCCTCACCGGTGCCTGCTTTGGAGTAGCAATCAGCTACCCTTGTTCTTGCTCAAGGACGCTCTTGCCTCAGCACAAAAGCATGAACCCACACAGCTGTACATCAGTCAAATGAGGAGCCTTCTTGTGGGGCATCACGTAACTGCACGTAGGGGAAAGAGAGAGCAGTGTTTAGCGTGCAGGGCATCACTCCTAGCACCACACTGTACATAAGAGGGAAAGGAAGCACTCCATGGCTCTTAACCTGTGACAAAATGCAAATGAAGCCCTCTCCCAGCTTATATTTCAGCGCATTTTTTCCTGTAGGAGGCAAGTCCATGAAAAACAGACACTTGGCGCATTTACAAGCATTTACCCGTTTGGGGTTTGCCGCTTCAAAATATCTCGACCGACGCGTCAATTGACTTCGCGGCAGAGTTGTAAAGTGTTTCCCTAGTCATACCGGAGGTAATGACGCGAACACATTTCTCAGCCCAAAATAGCAGTTCCCTAAATTTTAGGAGATGCTTCCGTTGGGCTCCTTGTGGTCATTTGACCATCTTTCCTTATTGGGACCACATCCAAAAGTGCAATATGGCCCAACTGTCCGTTACTTTGTGTTGGTAGTCACACCTTGACTTTAGGCCTTTATTGAGTTCACTTCGTAGTATCCACCAACTTGCTAGGTGCGACGGGGGGACCTACATGATCTTGCTCTGAGCCTAGACATCCTCTTACCATACGAATTCCAGTGCCGACCACTACCCATTTGCGGTGAAACTACGGTTCACATTGGCCATACAATGTCCGACCGTTTGCTACTTCAAGAAGAGGGTCTCAAAAATAAAACAAAACCCATTGGAAAGAAACCAACAACTAAAATTAGCAGTTGCCACGTCCTTGTGACATAGTTAACAGTTGCCATGTCCCCGTGACATGATTCTTGGTATTAACGGAGAGGTTTGGTGGTTGGGAAAAGCCGCTAGCACAACTGTTTGTTTTGGACTATCTGAGGAGCTTGCCCTAATCAATGGCAAAGCTCAGAGGAGGCAACTTCGGGCTCATCGGTGACGATAGGACTTCACAGGAGGATGGAGCTCAAGAGATTTTCATAATGTAAACAAAGAGGATTTGTCTAACAAGCGTCTGCGCACTATACCAAGGCGCTATTTTATCTTCGGGTAGGTTTGTATTTTTATTAGCGGAATCGTCGCGGATACCTAAATCTTATCGCTCGAAGACGCGCTCTAAAACCCCGACAGCACACGACAAAACCAACGATCGACTACAGGCAGGATTCTCGAGGACTTTGAGTGCGTAAGGTCAAGTCGTCAGACTCTCAGAGTCGACATGGAGTGACACACGATGCACTTTTTATACAAGGTAGATTTCAAGCCAAGCCTCATAGTCCTATTGCACGATGATGAGCAACAATTCTCTCTTTTCGCTGAGGTCTTGCACTACCGCCTTGTCTTGGTCCACCCCCTTCACCGCCAAACCTATCTCTCCCATCATCATGTATAGGCTTGCTTATCACAAGCTTGGCCACTTTTGTACTTGCTGCAAACTGGCTTGGTTTGTCTTGACCAATCCGATTGATGGCCACTGTTGCTGCTTCAGGTCCAAGCATCCTCACAAAAAGCTCCAACCTCGATGTCACATGTGATTTATGCTATTGGCATGCTAAAAAATTGGTTTGACAACAGATACCTATCTAAACAATAGCACAAAGCAGAATTAGAGATAGCTCACGTGAGTTTCTTGCCTGCGCTCAAAACGATTTAGCTCAATGCTTCAAATTCGTAGCCACCCGATTGTACTCATGGTCAACGATCGCTACTTAGCCAAGCGACGGCATCCTTTAGGATTACCGAGTAAGGGGACCTTGACATGGAGGTTACCCCCTCCTCCCTCCGCTAAGTTGCAATTGCAAACACATATGTTTTACCCACACCCTCTCGGTGCACTAGATGTGGACAGAAATAACGTGTACGAGTACTCACTCACACCTTAATACAACACAAGGAACTCTCTTAATCTCTTCACTTCACATAATGCCAACTCAAGATTTCAATGAAAAACCTCTCCGCACTCAACTCAAGTTCCGAACTTCTCGAACTACAAGGTGTTGCCTACCCATAGACACTACGAAGTAAGTCTAATCGATCAAGGCTTGGAATCACAAACATTGACCACTAAAAGACACCAAAAGGATAATAAAAACACCAAAACTCCAGCCTCAAAAAGGCCCATACTTCACTCTGTTGGACTCTTTGGTGTAGCCTCAATCCGAATGGCACTGATATAGGGTCAAATTATATTGCCGAAAGTTGCACCTTCTTTCCTCAATTCTTCGCACACATACATCCATGGGAACCTCAAAAATGCCACAGACTCTCCCAAGTGAAAAATTGAAGAGAAGGAACCCTAATTCACTCCCTCATACCTTCGAAAACATGAAGCGTTGGGACTGTCCTAGACCACCCTATAGAAAGTTGTTTTTTCCTTCAAATGAGATTTTTTTATGGACGAAGCACCCCCCTAGCTTGAGACACCACGCCCACCATTGTTGATGTGGCAAAATTAAGCGTTTTCACTCCATTGGAGCCCACCATTTTAGGGTCGGCTTTTGTGAGTTTGACATTGATCGGACATTTTTTGTGGCAAAAAATATCAAATGGACTTCAAATTTCTCGAAATTGTTTAGGCTCAATCCTTGATACTCAAATTGCATGACCTCATACCAAAATTCTATTTTTGAGCACTTTTTAGGCAATTCAGGCATCACTACATATCACGCACACAAATAGACAGCTACAACATGTGTCAGACTTTTGGGGCGAAATGACCATACCCACACTTCCCAAGTTGCATCAGTCACATTCTAAAACACTTGAAAGCACACCCTAAAGCAAATAGAAGCCACTTGACACCACATCCATGGTTCGAGCACCCTCCCAAGGTATGCATATGTGTGCAACTGCCAACACGCAACATGACTATTTACAATGTGTACATTGTCCACCGTATTTGAAATCAAGTAGGCTTCCAAATGCATATATTTGCACTGCATATACACACTACTCTGTACACTTCAAAAGATGTCTAGCAACGTCAGTCACATCAAGCCCTCTTTTACAATTCCCCCACCAAAACGGTGCTGGCATCCTTTTAGGCTTACCAAGTCACTATTCAATCCTTTACCTTAGGCCTACGAAGTAAATATTAAATTGGCATCACCAAAACGGTCCCGGCTATGTGCTGTTATGGAAAATGAGCGGGTAATTGTAAGTTTCGCGTTTCAAGATTTCAAGATTGAGCAGTGCGAGTAATGAGACCTAAGGGCGGGGCTATGGCGGAAGTACTGGGTGTGGAGAGAAGCCACGCTATGGCTGGGGGCAAAGAACACTATAAAGAAAGAAGTGGACGATGGCCGGCTCGTGAACTTTGGAGATAGTTTAGGCAGATAAACCTGCAGCAGCTTCCATGGCAGACGTGGTTTACCAGGCCCTTCCATTCGGAGGTAAATCAAGCAAAGGACAAAAGGCTGTGGGATGTGCCAGGCAGATGAAGGCACAGCTGCCGTGGCGGACTCGGTTTGCCAAGCCCGTTCATTTGGTAAATCAGGCATACGATCAAATGCATTTGGAGGAAAAGCAAGCAGACGATCAAGGGACAGAGATGCATTCATCTGTCTTACCAGCTCTCATCAGGCAATGGCTGCCGTGGCAGACTCGGATTACCAGTGCAATGATTTTCGAAGAAAATGAACCAGAAGATCATGGTACACACATACATTCATCTCTCTTACCTGGTCTTCCACATGATATTGCCCTGCGTTGCCTTGTGAGGCTTCCCTTCGGATTTCTTGGGATTGCCCGCACCGTGTCTAAAAGTTGGAATGATGCAATTCAGCCAAAGAACATGGTGACCCTGCTGAGGTAGCAAGCTGGACTTTCTACCAACCTGGTCTTCGTTTTTTCAGAAAAGAACATTGCCAGTACTTTGCATCGGTTCCTTCTTGCTGCGTTGCCTTGTGAGGCTTCCCTTCAGATTTCTTGGGATTGCCCGCACCGTGTCTAAAAGTTGGAATGATGCAATTCAGCCAAAGAACATGGTGACCCTGCTGAGGTAGCAAGCTGGACTTTCTACCAACCTGGTCTTCGTTTTTTCAGAAAAGAACATTGCCGGTACTTTGCATCGGTTCCTTCTTGCCATAGACTCATTGTTTCACACTGTTTCGGAAATTCCTTGCCTTGACTGTTTGCTGAGTCATGAAGTTTGGTTCGAGATGATTTTTGGTATGAATGGAGAGGTTTTGTGGTTGGGAAAAGATGAAAAGCTGGACAAGCTACTACCAGAACTCTTTGTTTGGGATTATCTGCGTGCTCGCTGGAGAAGCTTGCCCTCCATGGCGAAGCTCACAGGAGGCAACTTCGGGCTCATTTCAGTGACAATCGGGGGATATGCCTACTTCACAGGGGATGGAGCTCAAGAGATTTTCATAATGTAAACAACGAAGTTGAGTGCGTGGATTTGTCTACCAAGCATTGGCGCACTATACAAAATCGCCATTACCTCCGTTTGTAATGGATGGACGCTTCGTAGTGTTTGCTGGCTTGCCTATCTCCAACCCAGCCGAGCAATGGCATCCTGAAACAGGAAAGTGGAAGTTTCTGGAAGACGTCTAGTCCAAAGGCGTGAAGGTGAAGAGGCCCTATTTCACAGTGGTTGAAGGGAAAATTTTTGCTATATGGAGCAAGAGCACAGTGGCCATGTTTGAGCCCTTGACTGATACATGGTTGTAGCTTGGTAGGATAACTGCAGATGCCGCAAAGATACAGTACCTTCTTTGTGTTGGTGACAAACTTTGGGCATTTCTAGAGACAGATGACCAAGACAGCAATACG
Source organism: Adiantum capillus-veneris (assembly GCF_014529385.1). Lineage (NCBI taxonomy): Eukaryota > Viridiplantae > Streptophyta > Polypodiopsida > Polypodiales > Pteridaceae > Adiantum > Adiantum capillus-veneris. Next base: position 14,064,521 of record NC_140940.1, read on the forward strand.
GAGAACTCTTTGCTTTGGATATATGCGGCATGTGTAAGGGAAGTACCTGCTCGTTGGGAGTGGCTGCCCCTTTGCATCAAAGTACTACAAGGCTCCAGCCGTGCAAGTGTAAGGGAAGTACCTGCTCGTTGGGAGTGGCTGCCCCTTTGCATCAAAGTACTACAAGGCTCCAGCCGTGCAATCTCCATGAAGCTAGCAGAGACAGATTGATATAGCTGTATATGCCATCATGCATTTGCTCGAGAATATGTTACAAAGAACATTGCTAAAGACCTGCCTGATTTCAGTAAGTCCTGTAGATTTCACCTTCTCGATGACGAGATCTGCTCTTATGCATCTATGTTGGCTTACGTGGAAAGTTTACATGCAGTTCATGTATCATGTTAGTCTCAGTTTGATCTGTTGATAGAAGCTTTTGAGGACCGATTGACATTGGTAAAATTGGCTGCGTTGCCATCTTGGAAGCTCAGGCCCTATGTACCATTTTCTGAGCATCAGCTCCAAAGCGTGGCAGAAGCAAAGCTTCTGCTATGCTACATCATCACACAGAAAGCTTTAAACAACATTATCTACTGGATTCTACCAGACAATGTTTCTCTTCATCCTTTCATGGCAATAAGAGCCGAATCTTTCATGATCTGTTGTCAAGGACAAACATCTTGGCGGCATTTGAGGTATTGAATTTGGCACATGTACAGGGACTTTAACAGAAGCATTTTTGCATTAATTACAATGAAAAAAATCAGGTTTCAAAGAGTTATTCAAGTTTGGGCATATGTAGTACTGATATGTAGCTTCTTGGTCATTCAAATGTTTCTAACGTTGGCAATGCAGCGCTGAGGCTGCTGCTATCGATTCATGAGAGGTAAATACTTTACTGGCAGGTAAGATTCGTGCCAAGCAGCTCCATTGGTTTTTGCTTGATTTACTCCAAAGTATGGGTATTTATGATGGGTGCTCAAGGTTGGACGTGTCTTTAGCACCGAGGTTTTCTCCTGGTGCATGTGTGCTGGTTTTGTCTTTGTGCAGGTGTCCTGTTTCTGCGAAAATAAGATACTCTTGATTTCCTCAACATTGCAAATTTTGTCCAGGCTCCGTGTACTGTTGTTCATCACCCACGATTTGTGCCGGCAAGTCACTGGTGGGTCCTGCCTTGGAACGTGCATAAGCCCTTGTTGCTCGACTTCCATGTAATCCTCAACATTGAGTTGTGTCTGGGGGCTACCAAGTTGCACCTGGCTTTGATTGCACGGAAGCTGCTCATCACGCTGCCCTTGTTCGGACTGCATGTACCATTGTGTGGCTGTTGCTGGTTATAGGGATCCTGCCATTGATGATTCATTAGCTGCTGGTCATCGCTTGGACCTCCTCTGTTTTGCTGAATCATGAAGCTCGGTTCAAGGTGATTCTTGGTATTAACGGAGAGGTTTTGTGGTTGGGAAAATCTGCTAGCACAACTCTTTGTTTTGGACTATCTGAGGAGCTTGCCCTGATCAATGGCAAAGCTCAGAGGAGGCAACTTCGGGCTCATCGGTGACGATAGGACTTCACAGGAGGATGGAGCTCAAGAGATTTTCATAATGTTAACAAAGAGGATTTGTCTACTAAGCGTCGGTGCACTATACCAAGTTGCCGTTTTATCTCCGGGTAGGTTTGTATTTTTATTAGCGGAATCTTCGCAGATACCTAAATCGTATAGCTCGAAGAGGCGCTCTAAAACCCCGACAGCACACGCCAAAACCAGCGATCGACCTCGGGTAGGATTCTCGAGGACTTTGAGTGCAACTTCCCTAGCCACTCCAATCTCCTGCAATGCCGCCATCGCCATCCCCTGCTCACTCCTGCTGTGACTGGTTTTGACTCCAGCTGCTCCTGCTCCTGCCGCCATCGCGCTCCTGCTCTTGCCGCACTTGTTTGGCTTCATTCTTCCCTCATCGCAACGTGCAGATTTGTATCAATAGGAATTTTTTTAAAAATCGTTAGCATACTGGGGCTCCTTGCTTTTGTTTTTCGTAGCGCACTGCTTTTCATTGCGGCTGACGGGTTTTTAACACGATATAAGGGAACTTGGAAGAGTGTGTGTGTGTGTGTGTGAGAGAGAGAGAGAGAGAGAGAGAGAGAGAGAGAGAGAGAGAGATGGCTGTACTCCTCTCCACCACTTATGGCACCTTGACAATAGACCTGTACACTGACGAATGTCCCCTAGCTTGCACCAATTTTCTCAAGCTTCGCAAGCTAGGATACTACAACAATTGCCTCTTTCATGCCGTCATCAAGGACTTCATTGCACAGACGGGAGACCCCATTGGCACAGGCTTGGGGGGTGACTCCTAGTACAAGCTTCTCCACCAAGAAAAACAAAAAACAGAAGGACAAGAAGATCAACAAGACTCCAATAGGTTCTTTCCCAACGAGCTTCATCCCTCTCTCAAGCATGATTGTCTTGGTACCGTCGCCATGGCTAGTGCTGGCCCTAACCTCAACGCTTCGCAGTTCTACATCACCCTTCGTCAGGCTCCCATCGACTACTTGGATGGTAACAGGACTGTTTTTGGTCGAGTCACAAAAAACTTCGACAAAGCGCTTGAAAAAATCAATTACACCCTTGTCGATCAACATTCTTTTCGCCCTCTTAGAAACATTGGGATCAAGCAAGTGTACATTCTCTATGATCCCTTTGAAGATCCGGTGGGACTTGCCCACATCCTATCAATGGGTCTCTCTATGCCAACACGGTCACCAATATGTGATGAAGATGATGACACTATATGTAGTGATGAGGATCAAGCTAGCCATCGACGTCGTGAAGCACATTCACGCGCGGTTGTTCTAGAAATGATTGGAGACATTCCTGAAGCTGAGATTAAGCCACCTGAGAATGTGTTGTTTATTTGCAAGCTCAACCCAATTACAGAGGAAGAGGATTTGAATTTTATCTTCTCACGGTTTGGCATGGTCTTATCAATAGACATCATCAGGGATCATAAGACAAACAAGAGTTTGTGTTATGGATTTGTGGAGTTTGAGACAAAAGAAGCATGTGAGGTTGCTTATTTGAAGATGAACAATGCACGTATTGACGATAGACGAATCCATGTGGACTTCAGTCAAAGTGTCCACAAGCTGTGGGCTAGATATCAAGCCCAATGTTCTAGGAACAACCATGTCAAGGGTGAGAGCTCGACATCGAAGTGTCAAGAAAAATCAAACAATTATCATCATTGCAAAAGGTCGAGACATCGATCTTAATATGGATGTCTAAATTAGATTAGTTGTACTAGCTAGCAAGAGTACAATATACCCATGCCTTATTTGCAAGTGAGATGCTCTATCATATGAATTCAATCTAGTCATTGAGGAACATCCTTGATTCTCAACCCTTCTTACTCAGATCCTTTCACTCAAGAAGCTAATATGTATATCATTCACCTAATCATGATCGAGTGTGTATATATGGGATGTTTGCGTGCGTCTAGCAGAGAGGGAGATTCTTTGTAAAGTGCACCCCACGTATTTCTTTCATTGTGTTCTTGTATCTCTTTCCCTCTAGCATAACGCTTTAAATGCCATGTTCTAAGACTAAATTTTCTAAGGAAGTTTTCTCAATGAGATGGTAAATTCTTTTTTTAGCCTTTGTGACACAAAACATAGCACCACACATGAATGTCTGGCATGGATAGTTTAAGCAAAAGCCTATCTTGGTAGCACTTCAAGTTATGTGCTTTAGCTTTGATACGAGAAGACCTCTAGGCAAAACTAAGGATGAGTTTTTTCCATGAGTCTCAAGAAGATTTTACCTCATTGTGGTGGATAGCTAAGGTCAAGTTTAGGTTTTAGGCCAATGAATTCGATTCCCTAAAAGTAAACAACATGTATCCTTTTTGACTCAGGAGGTGAGTCTTGTACTTATAGAATGCTGCATGAAGTTGACCGTTTGACCCAGGTGGCTACCTTGATCATTCTATGACAAGCATGAATCTGAAAGGGGCTCGAACATCAAGGACGTTGCTAAATAGCGCTTCCACATAGTTAGCTCCAAGTAAGTATAAAATAATATCAACCAAAAATCTTAAATGGTACACCACTAAAGCTAGGGTTTGAGACATTTTACCAATTGTCCACTTAACTGAGTTAATCCTCTACAAAAGTGTTCAAATGACTCATGAGCATGACTCATGAGCTAGGTTGCATTATACATTATTCAAGATTTGTTTTATTCATGGATAATCTCCATTTTATTCCTACAACTTTTTTATTTGAATGTATTATATGCTAATACATGATAAATTTCTTAACCAAAAATAAGTTAGGAACCTCATGCCATGTCTTTTGTGTATAGTAGCTAGGTTGTCAAGGCTACATTGAACTCCGCCTAGGGATATAGACCTATATTGTTGCTCATATTTCATGAGCTTGACCTCTTATTCAACAATCCTAGTGTCTCTATCTACCGGATTCTCATATGAGCTCGTTGCGCATTCTCCTTGGAGATCTCCAGGATTTTCTTGTGCTTTGCAAAAGCTATGTGGTGTAAGAGTGAGTGTGTGTGTGTGTGTGTGTGTGTGTGTGTGTGTGTGTGTGTGTGTGTGTGTACGCGCGCGCTGAGTGTAGAGTGATAGACTATGTGTGGGTGGAGTACTGACTACTTAATGAGTGAAACCCCTTATTCTTTAATGTAGAAAGAATAGGGTTAATGGTCAATAGAATAGGGTTAATGGTCAATAAGTTAGTGGACGGCCGGAACACCGAACGTCCAGCCTCGAGGTAAGGCGCATGTCGCCTTTACTCCAACCTACTCCCACGTAAAGGTGAATGTAGTGACAAGTGGGTTTAAATAGCTAACTACTAGTATATACAAGTAATAAAAGCAAGAGAGTCTCCATGTCCACTGGCTCACTCACTCAATCTATATATAGTCATGTCAACTCTAGTGATAGACAAGCATGTGAATCCATTTCTAGAGCCTATATGAGAATCCTAAAAACATCTTTGTATGGTTTTCATATGCACAATGTATCATGCCAGTATTAGTCATCATATGATTGTCAATCCCTACTGCAAATGCTCCCATTGTAGCTATTAGGTCGGACCTTGAAACTAGTAGTCAATACATGAGACATCCCAATGCTAACAAAATCTATGCAAACCTAACTGTGCTAGCCTTCTCGGTGCTATTTGTACATACTACATCATCAGGACTACTCATCATATATGGATGTGTTATCATCGACACTGGGATGGCTATGTCCCTCTCATCCATAGATGGAACTATGTGTCCTGGTATCAACTCATCAGTCTCTAGCATGAACATATCAAAGAACTCTATGTTCATCATCTCTATATGTGTCTCTAGGGAGCAGACCTGCTCTACCTCTATTTACATAGACTCTGAAAACATGTGTCTCAGTGGAGCAATTTTTCTCTACCTATGCCTTTGAAAAGTCCACTGATATGTCATAACAACTAAATTCTTTGTCTCTTGAGCATACTAGAGCTCATTCATGAATGAGATATGTCTCGTCTCTCGCATACCACACGTCAATGATGCAATTAATACCAAGTTGTCTTGAATCTCAGATACTTCCTATAGAACGGAGAATCCATATCTAGCTCCTCTCGTAATCACAAGCGATCTGCAATGCATCCAGAAAGACTACTCTTGAAGAAGTACATGACAACCACAATCTTCTAGCTATCTCACCGAGATGAAACTCTATGCGATCTCAAAAACATAACGCATATGTCGTAACGTAAAAGATGCACCACTAGGTAATGATAATCATACATCTCTTGCACCCTCTATGTCATATGTTGAACCATCAGCCAAGTGAACATAACCAAGCCTGCCATTAGAAAAGGTACTAAAACACTTACGATATGGTGTGATGTGGAAGATTACATCCTCATCTAGTAACCAACGTGAAGAATAAGTAAGACGAACACTAGAGGTGAACATGACATCACCATCACTTGCATATGAAGCCACCTCTCTAGCTTGTGTTAAAACCTCACATGCATCAGGCATACATCTTTGTTGCTGTATTTCATGTATGAAACAATGGCGCCTAATGTGCCTTCTGTGACCATAATGCCAACAAAACTAGTATCAATATGAATGAGACCTTTGATTCATCTCTGCAAATCATGAAATGCCACACATACCTACTAAATGGATGTCAAGAAACCAGGATTTGCATATGCATCAAAATGTATATGGTGAGAAATCTGCCAAATCCTTCCTTGTAAAATGAGAAAGATCTCAACCATTGTCATACTAACTAATATCTAATTCTTCTAAATGATATTCTCATGTTAAACTGATCATTTAATATGGGGAAGTGCCAGGGAAGAAAAAGCTAGAATATTGGTTAAGCTGGAAGACCAGCAACAATAGGGATCCAAAGGGGGGGCCATCTGCAAAAGAGCAAGGTGCAACAATGGGCTTTAAAGACCCTAAGGTTCAGACCATTAAGACTTCCAAAATGCTAAGATTCCAAAAATAAAAGGTTGTGTCCAATGGTTAAGCTTAGGAAAATTGGATGCTTTGTGTGTGTGTACAAAAGTCTTCATGAATCCTACAAAGGAGGGGGCGAGCCTTGCAAGTAGGGGATGAGAGAGACACACACACACACACACACACACACACACACACACACACACACACACACACACACACACACACACACACACACACACTCACTCACAAGCCTCCTTTACACAAAGGGAATGAGGGACACACGTCAGCTCCCTAGCCCATATGCCCACAAGGTGTACTCAAATCCTATTGGATGGCCATGGAGGTGGACCAATGAGAATTAGGCTAGAGTAAATCTAGTTTAATTCATTTAAAAACACTTAATAAAAGAACCAATAAGAATTAATCTCTCTAGAAGACTATTGGACAGTCTCCCAAGGGGTCCAATGAGCATTCAACAGCCCAATGGCTTGCCTGATTCCTATTGCCCAAGAGACAAAGAGGTCCAATGAGAGTTTAGTTCCATTAATTAATTACCTAAAGATCTCACAAAAGGGGAAAGGGGGACACATGTCACAAGGCTCTCACTTATGCTCCTTAAATCCTATTGGCTAAGCCTGGTGAGGTCCAATGGGGTGGAAGCATGAGCAAATAGCAAGAGAGAGAGAGAGGGGGGGCTGAAATTTCAAAGGCATTATCTCACACACTCACACACAAGCTCATGTGTGAAGCAAGAAGACTCTCTCTCTCTCCTTCTCAAGCTTTAATGGAAATCTTATCACCTACTCCAAGCTTGTGAGAAGGGAGGCCTACACCAATAACTAATGGCTTTGTGATGCAAATCCAACCAAGAGCCAAGCTTCAATGCATGCTCATCTCCTCTACCATGCTAATTACTAAGCTATGCTATGCTAATATGATCGATTATGTGAGGAGATGTACATCTTCTTCGTAAGACTACTCCTTCTTCCTCTCAATCTACTCTCATACCCCGCTAGCTCTCACCATCTTCGAAGGTGTGTGACGTCTTGGGTCTGAGACCATGAGGGAATTGATGTTGTATTTTATAAGTATTTTGCTTAGTGCTTGAAGTTTCCATCTTCATTGCACTAGCTAGTATTGAAGGAACACAAAGAATTGTATTATAAAATGTCTCTCTTGATGGGAGAAACCTATAATACAAAGCCTTTTGGAGGGGGGACCGGCTCCATGTAAATCCGGTCCTCAACTATTGTCAATAGCTTAATTTCTCTCTCTTTTGAAGTATTGTTCATGCTATCTAACTACGTGTTATGCTATTTGTTGCTCTCTCCACCCAAGCACTCTTGTTATGCTCATCAGGAACCTATTCTAATGAAATGCTCACTTGTTCATGTTATTTTTCGCTACACACAAGTTACTAGGCCATTAGATGTTACATTGGTATCAGAGCACAAGGTTTCTCTTTTCTTGCTCAAGAAGGGAGTTCCTCAAGCTAGCTATAAATGGTTGGTATTATTAATTGCATTTGAGTAAGTAGAATATGCATTTTTTAGCCTTGCAGTGCGCCTGCCTTCGTGCAGATAACGGGGCATCACCGTCGAGAGCTATGGTCTTAATAGTGGAGTCCTATGGGGCTTGCCTATGGCTTAACCACTATTGAGTTATTAGAAGCTTGACAAGAGCCGGTGTTGTTTTGGTGTTGAACGACCCTCTCTTCTATTCCTTGCAATTAATGGTATTCGAGCCATGGGTACAATAGCTTGAGTGCTTTTTCTAAAGGGGTAAAGAGGAATAGCAACTAGGGCTTGAAGTGCCAAAGTACACCTAAAATTTGCTAGAATGGCTGACAATAGTAAAGAGAGTGAAATTAATGTTGATAGCTTTGATTTTGCTAATAAGCAGGCTACTAATGATGCCCCTATGCTTGTTAACTACCTTGTTTCTAGGTTTCAACAAGCCATGGGCAATCCATCCCTCAAAGTGAAGTGCGACGACAGCTTCATGCTCATGGGATTCTTCAAACTCCCCACCATGACGAGAGAGTACCTAGGAAGCCTCCTTGCAAGACTCCCAAAAGAGGCCTCTCTCCGATTCAGGAAGAAGAAGAGGATCCATACGAAGGGCAAGGCATTGAGTGTTCCATTGCCACCATATGTGAAACTTAGCAAACAAGATTGTCCTGTGTCTGAGGAAGAACAGGTTGAAATGGATAAGATTCCATATGCGTCTGCAGTGGGTAGTTTGATGTATGCAATGATTGCTACTCGCCCAGACATTGCATTTGCAGTGGGAGTAGTAAGTCGATACATGTCAAACCTAGGCTAGAAACATTGGGAGGCAGTGAAAGGAATATTGAGATACCTGAAAGCTACAAAGAGTATGCGTATATGCGTATATGCTATGGGAGTCAGGAGCTAAGTGTAAAGGGTTTTACAGACTCAGATTATGCAGGTGACTTGGAAAACCGAAGGTCTACGTCAGGGTATGTCTTTACATTGGCTGGTGGAGCAGTATCATGGAGTTTTAGATTACAAGATTGTGTTACTCAATTTACTACATAGGCTGAATATGTTGTCGCATCAGAGGCATGCAAAGAATCAATTTGGCTTAATCGACTAGTAACAAATTTGGGAATCAAAGAAGAGATGCCTGTGTTATATTGTGATAGTCAAAGTGCTATACAATTGGCTCGCAATCCAGTTTATCACTCAAAGACAAAGCATGTGGATGTGAAGTATCATTTCATCACAAGGATAAGCAACTTCAGCTTGTCAAAGTTCACACCACAGAAAATCCTGCTGATCTACTTACAAAAGGACTTCCCTCATAGAGCTTTGCGCATTTTCGCAAGCAGTTAGGTGTAGGGTAGTACATCACTTCTCTACATCTCTTTTATATTAGCTTGTATAGTACCTTCTCTCACACTTAAAGTACCACATTGGACTTTAAGTGGGAGGTTGTTGGGGTATAAAGCCCAATGTGTTTGCCCAGGTAAGTGGGCGGGCCGCCAGGTATGTACACATATTCTTTTGTAAAAACCTAAAAAGAACTCACTATGCTCTACACATTACAGTAGAGCGAGTTCACCAGATCTTCGTGCTCTTCTTCTCGCACTCTCTCTCGCGTCACACTTCCGCTCGTACTCCTTCATTAACTACCTTGTTTCTAGGTTTCAACAAGCCATGGGCAATCCATCCCTCAAAGTGAAGTGCGACGACAGCTTCATGCTCATGGGATTCTTCAAACTCCCCACCATGACGAGAGAGTACCTAGGAAGCCTCCTTGCAAGACTCCCAAAAGAGGCCTCTCTCCGGTTCAGGAAGAAGAAGAGGATCCATACGAGGGCTCAAAAATTTTCTTCTTGATGACGCATCTCCTTCTCAAAGGAGAATTCAAGAGCCCCCACCGAAGGAACAAGAAAGAATTGAGTCTCCTGCCACCGCAGAGGCAAAGCATCAATTTTGGGCAGGCTTAATTGAAGAAATGGCAGAGTATGTCAACTCCAAAAGGCCACGCACCATATCAACGGTTATACACCATACTATGGTGGCTTCTCAAATCAATTTCCAAACAGGGGCTAAAAGAAATTCTAAGCCCACGAAAAACAAGGGTTTCAATGAGCCTAAGGGGAAGGACAATGTCCAAAAGTCTCCTAAGGGTAATTCCAACAAAGCTAAGGAGAAAGGAGTTTACAAAGGCAAAAACAAACTCTCTCCTGAAGAGCTTGAGCATTATCGCAAGGATACCCGCTGTTTCAAGTGCGGCAAGCAAGGGCATGTGTACCGCGCTTGTCCCCAAAAGAACACTCGCCATGAGCCTCCTAGAGCTACCTTGGTAGAAGAGGAAGCTCACCACAAAGGATCTCCTCTATGCCATGCTCGGGGAAAGGTAAGAGAACATGATGCTTTTATTCTTTTTAACCCTGGTTCTACTCACAATTTCATACAGAGTTGGCCACCAAACTAGGCATCCAAGCCTATGAGATGAGAGATGTCCTACCCGGAAATGGTGCTTTCAAGGGGCAAGAAGCTTCAGTCACTCCCTTAATTGGGAAATTGAGGCTCCATGTCCAAAGCTATGTGGACAAAGAGGACTTCTTTATCTCTCCTCTCAAGCATGAGGATGTAATCCTAGGGGCACCATGGTTTGATCGCATGGCTGCCAATGTTAAATTCTCTAAAAGGGAATCTACTTTAGGTTTAGGGAAAATGATATCTACATAGATGCTAAGGAAATAGGTAACACCATACCCATTGTACATACGCAAGATTTAAATAAGTCAATAAAGAGCTCTATTTCTGTGTACATGACTTTTGTTAAAGATTCTCAAAATAAACCTAATGCTTTAGCAAAAGAAATTATAAACAATCACAAGGAATTAGCTTATGTTGCCACGATTCTAATGACTACTTGCATGCACTTACGGTCACAAATAGCTCGTAAGCACGTGTGCTTCATTTCGCGTGGAATGCTTGGCGTTGTTGCTGCGTAGCTCTCTCCGAGCCTAACGCAATGGTGGAGTCGAATCTCCAATGCGATGAATGAGCTGGGAGTAGCACCAGGATGCACCTCACGCTGCTCTCTCTTTCTCTCTCACACACAGTCAACGGTAATTGAAAAATTTGATTATGATCAAAGTTCTTTACAAAATGACCTAGGTACCTTATATACATAGGCTACCATAGGTTAAACCTAAAATAGAGTTCAAGGGTAAAATGGCTTTGTATTTACAATCTCAAAGTGCCATTGCACCATGGCTTTTGCAACTAGAATAGCTACTCATTACAAATGATGTTTATAACCATAATCCATAGCATTTCATAACTCTCAAAAAATAAGGCTTTGTTGAGTTATGTCGTACTGTTGACCCATGGGTCAATACTCCCCCCCTCCGAATTCATGTCGTCATTGACATGACCTAGTTGTCAATTTCGGTGTGGTCTTTTTTGTCGTTCTTGCTTTTGTGTGTGCTCCACTGCTTGTATTTTGTCATACCACAACGGCGACTATGATCCATGAAAGTCATAATTGATGGACGAACTTTATGTCCTTCACATCCAAGCCCCGAGCTGCAGCATTTGTTGCTGTCATTATAGGGCTATTGCCAGATCTCTTTTTGTTTCCATAAATACGATCACTTTATTTCCATCCATCATTTTCTCCAGTAAATTTGTCACTTTTGAGTATGTCTCATTCTCAAAAACAACTTCTATATTTGTCACTTTTGAGTATGTCTCATTTGCTCCAGTAAATTTGTCACTTTTGAGTATGTCTCATTCTCAAAAACAACTTCTAAAATCTATAGATTTGAATGATTGGCTTTAAGACCATGTGAACCAATGACAACTTTGTAAGGATTCTGTAGAAATTGTATGGCTAAACCTTCAACTTCTCCAGGCCAAGTTGCACTCCAATACAAAGTATGTCTGTCAGGCCGAATCTGGGAGATAATTTTTCTGATTTGAGGTTCAAAACCCATGTCCATCATTCAATCCACCTCATCAAGGACAAGATATGTAGCCTTGTGAAGGTTGGTTTGTCTATCATTTGTGTCTGCTCTTCTTCATTGGTGATTTCTTTCTTCCTGCATCAAGGTGATCAAAGTCGCATTTGCCACTGTTAGCTTTTGTGTGCTTTGTATACATGACTTAATTAAAGCCTGACAAACCCTAGTTAATTCCCTAAGCTAGTGACTTGCTTAAAAAGGTCCTTATTTGATATCATTTGTGATAGATGACATATGTGAGCTATCATTGTCCATTTGTCCCCAAAGCTCATATACATGATGTACAGGGTATGTAGATGGCTATCATGGCTTCAAATTTGAAAAAAAATCATCTTTGGCTAGGGGTTAAACTGCAACTCTTTTTAATTTTCCTTCACCCTTAGCTTGTATTCTCTATTCATAGCCTACTGATAAAGTTTGGGCTTGTATTTGGCTTTCTAAGCTAACTTTTTGGATTTTAGTCTTAAAAATGGATGATGGGAATCTCTTGCATCTTCTATCTGCCAAACAATGTAGAACCAATGATGATGACCAGAATTTGGCTTGACTCTTGGTTGCTCCTACAGACATCTATCATGATAGATGACTGAACCGTCAGTTTTTCCCCTTTTGTTCTTCTCAGTATTGTTAGTCCCTTTTGTTTGTTAGGCTTCATTAAGTCACATACAAAATAGAAAATTTACAGTATAAAGATCTACTTCTAGTATACAGTCTTGTAGTCGCATGAAGTGTCTAATAAGAAACTTTACACTTGATGGGTGCTTTTGTTTAGTCGCCTCACCAACTTTCTTTGTCCTTGTAGGCCATCCTGGAGTTTAATGACCATTCTCAATCATTTTTGGCCTCTTGTTTTTGTTGAAGACTGATCAACATTCTTTTCTTACATCTGACATTCTAGCCTTGGGCATAGGGCTTTTGAGACATACCTCGAGAAGATTTGTCATTTTCCTATACTTTATTATCTTTGTACTGCTCATGCATCTCTTGAGTGTCGGTGACGATGGCAATTTTTGCACCATTGGAGGTCCATGGCATTTCCCTCACATAAGTCCAGCTATAAAATCACTCACTCGTATCATGATTGGTGTATTTCTGCTCAATGGCACACCGCTTCAACACTCTTGGAGCATTGACTGCTTGTGGTTGCTATACTCTCAGATTGGGATTTTGTCGGTATGTTTGTTTCATTCTACGGATCACTTCTTTGACCACTTGATCCACATTTTGTGTGATTGAAATAGGAGCACTACGTTTGTAGTTGACTCACTAGCTGTAGAAGAGACACTACTAGTGTTTGTGTCTACGTCCTCTCTTACCTCTCCATACGTCCTACAGTTCTTGACTAGATACAATGCTTCTTTAGTGACCTGCTCAAATGTTAGTGGACGCTTTTAAGTGTAAGTCCTTTTTGAGAGTTTCCTTTCTCAAGCCCTCTATAAAGAGAACTGATAAGTGATCGTCTTGTGATAACTCTCGCATCGGACATCTTTCAATGTATTGCTTGAAGCAAAGCAAAGCTTCCTTCACTTTTTCATTCTCTTTTTGCTTAAAAGCATAGATTTGAAAAACCGTGTTGTGCTTGATTCCCCTCTTAGAGAATTCCTCGGCAAAATCTCATAAGAGCTGATCAAAATTCAAGAAATCTTGACTTGTCAATGGCTGGAACCAAGTCAATGCCGTTCCTTTCAATGTCAACCCAAATCCTTCATAATGCGTATCAAAATCCATGACTTGTTTCGCTCTTAAGGCTTGCTTAAATATGGACACATGTGCGTATGGATTCCTTGATTTGCTGTACTTCTTGGGCACACACTTTGCCAATCGAGAAGGTCACATCCGTCTAGTCTCCGCTATCATTCTCATCATTCTAGGCTCTCCTACCACTACATCTCTTGCCTCGTGTCCACTAATAGGTGCTCTGGAAGGGGGTTCTTTTGGTTGTCTCTCCTCAGGTTGCATGTCTCTACTCTCGGTTCTAGTATCAGGCACCCTTGTGCTGAAAATCGTGTCTGGAATATCATTACCTCAATGCGTGGACATAGGACCCTTGAACTCAAAGATCCCATCATTCTTGGCCCAAAAATATATGGTCAATTAAGAGAATCTTCCACTCGGGTTCTAGGTGGATTCGCTCTCGTAGTTTCTAATCTTGTTGTTTCTACATAGTAGGTCTATGAATGCTAGGGGTGACATAGTACTATATATCCTTCAAGATCTTTGCGGCTCACTGATGAGTATCTTTGAACATACTTGTTTAACATGATTATCTGCATATCTCTCTCCATTTTTCACGTGAACACATACAAGCATTTCTGCTCTGTTAACTCCCTCACATTGGGTTAATCGACGCCTGTAATAGAGCATTTTCTCTCTGTTATCATACTTGTATAAACCCACATGCGTTTTATTAATGTTGACCCGAGTAGCCACATTTACTCGCCTAAGCTTTGCATTAGGAATGTCCAGCTTTGGCGGCTTCTCCTCACGCTCGACGTCAACCTTTTCCTTTGTGCCTATAATCCCCACTAGGTCCCTCTTCTATTTTCACGCAATAACGATCCATACCATCTTTATAGATTTTGGTATCATGTTCATTTTCAAAATCATATTTTGGTGCAAGAGATTCATGTTTGGTGCTATGTATGATGGTCCCACTCCCATTTTGGTTTCCTCCTTGAAACTCATACTTCTGGGTCCCTCATCCATATAGGTATAAGATCTCTCTGAAAAGGTATCAGAAAGACTTTCTTCCAAACATGCCTCTAAGGTTGGTAAAGTCCCTTGATTCACGCTTCCCTTTGTAGAAATGTGGCTTGATTAATCTCTAGCAGTAGTGCTTCTATTTTGATAAACCTTGTATGATCGCAAATACATCAAAAAATTACGTTTGCAAAAGCCGAACCTGTTACCTTTATGGTGCATCCAATCTTCCAATCAATAATAAATTGAGTTGCAAACTCTGATTTCCACAATGTGTACAAAAATCACTTGGTGGCTATAAGCCTATAGCCGCTCGATTAGTCAAAATTTTCTCGATTTTCATATTTGCACTTTTGACACAAAACTGCGAGCGCTACATCAATTCTTCGCAGGAAGCACTTAAAAAAAAGAAAGAGATGTTTTTTTGAAAAATTGTTTATTACCACCAAGCCTCACCATAAACCATGTCTTTGACCCAAGAGAAAAAAAAGTGGGTGCTCAATCTCTCACAAATTTGTAGGACTTTTCATTTTCAAATGAAAGCAAAAACATGTGAAATTTTTCTTCAACCACAAAGTTTATGAACATTGGGAGGGTTTGCAATCTAGCAGCCTCATGCCAAAATATTTCACTTGGGTCAAGGTGCTCTTGCATCTATCTACCTCTAACTCACCACATGAAGCAAATGAAGGCAATCCTAATGGAGTTTCTAGAGGGAGGGAAAGCCATGAACCTTGTCCAAGCTCTACTTACACACAATTTTACCTTGCACCATCTCTCTCTCTCTCTCTCTCTCTCTCTCTATCTCTCTCTCTCTCTCTCTCTCTCTCTCTATATATATATATATATATATATATATATATATATATATATATATATATATATATATAGCACTTCCAAAATCAAGAATATGACACTTTCTTGCCACACACAAACACATAGATGTAAACATGAATCTGCAAGGATGTGTAAATGGTGTAAGACATGGGCATCATGTGGAGATGGTGACCAGATTTTGCAAACATAGATTAGATTAAAGAAAGATGTAGGAGAATTACACAACAATTTGACCTAAATCTAGTCCCCAAGTGCCCAACACACTCTACATCTTGATTATTAATGTAAAAAATTGAGGCTCCTATTTTCTATAAAAAGTTTGCATCAAACCATAAGGAGTTTCCACATTATTGAAAAAAATTGAGGCTCCTATTTCTATAAAAAGTTTGCATCAAACCATAAGGAGTTTCCACATTATTGAAAAATTGTCTCTAACTTAACCATATAAAAATGAGCCAATTTTGGCTTTCTTGAACCAAAAATAAAATGCTAATGAATAGTAATTAGAGGATCTTGACTTTGAAATTGCCTTTCAAACTTCTAAAATTTTAATCTATACAAACACCAATCTCACAATCAGTTAACCACTAATTAAACAAGACAACAATAGAGTGCTTAATCATTACAAATCCTAGCTATCCCATACACATGCTAATGCTGAGCGTATGGAATGCACAGCTTTAGAGATGCTATGACAATATCATAACAACTCTCCTACAAGGGAGAGCAATTGTTTTCTGCTGCTTAATGGGGAGATCAATTGGTCGGTGAGTGATGAAATGTAGAGAGAAGATTCGAGAAGCTGTGAAAAAAACATCCGATGGGAATCTGCTCTAGGGTGTCCCTTAAATGTCACATTTATTAGAGACTATGCATGTGCATGTAGTGATAGTCTCATTTTATAGGTGTGTTAAGATTCATACCCATAAGACCTGTCAGATTACATTCTCTTATATGTCTATACCCCGTCTATACATATGGAGTCAACTGTCAATGGAAATCTATAGTTGTTGACAAGTATGGATGAGAATACAGAGCTATAGAAAGCACAAATCCACAGACTACATCAGAAATAGGTGGATATTTGGTCAATGAAGGACCACATATACCTCCACCAACACTAGAATTCCTACTAGAATTCCATAAAGAGAGCCACCTCGATTCCCTTCTAGAGTGATAATGAGAGACGAAATGATCACAGAGATGGCAGACATGCTTCCTCAAGTGAATCTTTCTAATGGACCAATCTCCAAGAGAATGACCAATCCCTTTGAAGAAGAACCTAGCGATAGTAGAAGGCCTGAAGCGAGATAAGGATTGGGACTTGATCCGAGAGAAGGCCTAATTAGACTTGTAGACGATCGGCGAGTTAAACCATCCCAAGTCCAAAAATGGGTAAACAAGAAATACTCCGGAGGTAAAGATCCAAGAGATCACGTAGCGGCTTTCAGAAGAGTAATTAAAGTAGAGGAAGTTTTGGATTTTGTGACACAGTTTGCGGGATTAGGATTGACTCTGGAAGATGACGTGGCTACATGGTCTGACTCAATGGAAAGACGTGATTGTTAGACTCTAGACGAGCTGTTTGAGGAATTCATTGAAGAATTCTTGGAGAAAGGCATAGCTCACAATACGGTCTTGCAAATTCACAGGTTCAAACAGAAAGAGGGTGAATCAGTACAGAAGGCGGCATTATGTCTCAAGAGATATATCAAGTTTTGTCTAAGGGCAGAACTACGTATGCAAGCATGGTTGATGTTGATCTATATCGAGGGAATGAGACATGCGGATCTTCACAAGGGTCCGCATGTGACGCTAAACGAATTGATCAAAGAAGCTCTTTATCTAGTGGATAACTGTGACGAATATAAAGAAGACTCAAGAGGACAACACATCCTCTCAGCATACTGATTCATAGATGAGTGAGTCCATTACAAAACTAGCGGCACCTATCAATCCAGAAGTTTTATTGACGACATGGTCACAAGAAAATTTTATTGACGACATGGGAATGAGACATGCGGGTCTTCAGAAGGGTCCGCATGTGACGCTAAACGAATTGATCAAAGAAGCTCTTTATCTAGTGGATAACTGTGAGGAATATAAAGAAGACTCAAGAGGACAACACATCCTCTCAGCATAGTGATTCATAGATGAGTGAGTCCATTACAAAACTAGCGGCACCTATCAATCAAGAAAATTTTATTGACGACATGGTCACAAGAGGTTAACTCCTCTTGTGAGATCTAATTTGGAGTAGCTTAAGTGGTGCAAAATTGAGAGGAAATGGAGAAACCATATGAGGGAAGAGTGTTACTATAGCATGGAATATTCTAGGAGAAGGTATATACAATTTGTTCCAGTAGCACCTACTCCACATAGATACGTTACGAGGAATGCGCCTGGACTAGTCAATTTCAAGATCACAGCCTATCTTAGGACAACAACCTCCGTTTCTAGGTTCTAGAATGCCTATAGACATGAGATACATGTCGATGATGGAAGTATCTAATAAACAACCGCTAGTACCAGCTACAATGTATTATAACCACCAAAGTGGGTATTGCCCTTCAAAGTGATAGAAGATGAGAGAAACACATGGAATGGTGAGGCCGGTACAACCTTCACCTCCTACATTTTAACCTAAAGAAAGAAGGTATGAGATGGACAAAAGTACATTGCGGTTCATTGTGAATAGAGGCTTAGCTAGGTCAGAGCTTGTTTACAGCCAAGAGGAAATGCAAGAAGAAGCTCCTTAACCAGAGTGTCACAAAATCTAGGACAGCCACTTGTTGAAACAATGTCCTCAGACGGAGATCACTCAAGTAAATGCATACTATCCTAATTGTGGTGCCATTCACTTGATCCTTGACTATACAAAAAATCCAAAACAAATCAAAGAGACCACAACAAATGTCTCAGGGATCATTCAGCTACCTAGTAGCTCGGAAAACAAAAACACCATGCTAGTTAAAGTAGCTACGAGAACGCACGCTCAAAAGGAAGCTAATGAGAATCGAGAGACAGAGAAAACGAAAACTGAAGCAAGTCCAGAGACGGGTGAACCAATGATGGATGCACCTAGTCAAAAAACCAAGTGCAAATGGAATAGTTGGAAAGCTAGAAAGGCTAGGATGAAAGCACGTAGGAAACAACAGCAGAAATCCCTAGCTGGAGAGCTTACCCAAGCTAAAGAGAAGATAAGGCAACATGAGGAGAGGGTTGCACCTTCTCTTACGTGCAGACGTCTCAACCTCCAGAAGAACCATCCACAGAGGAGAAATTGAGAAGTGCTAGTTCAGGAGGATCAATATTGGTCAAGAATGTTAATGAGCCATTAGACGCCCTCCTGAAAGCCTATGAAGTGCGGCTCAAAAACAGCAACAGAGGTGGATGACATATCCAAATGCAGAACTAGAAAAGCAAAGGCTTGAAATGTGTCAAAAAATGATTCAAACAGCCCAAGCTTTACTGGAACCACCAATTAGAAAACATGAGGATGTGACCCTTGTCCCACCTACACCAGTAATCCCACCAAACAAGGAACAAAAAGAGCCAGATCCTAGTCATAGGCACGTGCCAAAGCTCAAGGACCTAGCATTAGAAGCAAGGATAGTGTTGAATACCATGGATAAATCTTTTGAGGGATTTAACCTAGCTACCTAAGGGTTGTAAAGAAATAGATGGTGTTGACAAATTGTGGAAACAAGTCAGAGAGGTCAATGAAGCTAGTGAGCTAAGCAGATGAGTAAACAAAACTCATGATGGAAGTGGAGTGTTTCTGCCACACGCGTCACACTGGACCACAAATGACTTCTTGAGATCTGGAAAAACAATAACTGGATCTGAAGTCAACTTTTCCTTTAAGAGACTAAAAGCTGAAATCTCTTTTTGGGTCCATCTAAAAGTGACCTCTTTCTTTTGCAAAGCGTGAAGAGGCGATGCTATCTCTGCAAAATTTCTGATAAACCTTCTATAGTAGGAACACAATCCCAAGAATCTTCTGACATCGTGCACAATCTTCAAGTCTGGCCATGTCTTGATAGCTTCGACCTTTGCCGGATCCATTCTAACACCATCCTTTGAGACTATGTGGCCAAGAAAGTGGATCTCTTCGAGGAAGAATTCACTTTTCTTAGGATTGACAAGTAACCTGTGACTGCGTAGCTCTTTGAACACAATGGTCAAGTGACGCCTATGCTCCTCTTCATTCTTCAAATACACTATCATGTCATCGAAGAACATTCAACAAACTCTTGATGCGAGCGAAAAATCCAATCCATCATTCTATTGAACGTGGCAGGAGCATTTGTTAGCCCAAACGGCATCACTAGAAACTCATGAAGACCAAATGTCGTTCTAAACGTAGTCTTGTGCACATCCTCTGGCCTTATACGAATCTGATGGTACCCACTCTTAAGGTCCATCCTGCTGAAAATTGCAGCACCCTCTAAACGATCGAGAATATCATCAATTCGAGGAATAGGAAACCTATTCTTGATGGTATTCTTATCCAACGCACTGTAATCAATACACATGCGCCATGAGCCATCCTTCTTCTGCACTAGGAGAACTGGGGAGCAAAAGGGTGAAGAACTAGGCTGAATCAGCCCCTTCTCTAATAACTCCTCCACCTGGCCCATAATCTCTTTCTGCTGCGCCGCACTAACCGTGTATGGAGGTCTATTTGATGGGCTAAACCTTGGCACCAAATCTATCCGATGGTCCTCAGGTCTCTCTGGCGGCAATTGCGACGGTAATGAATCAGAAAAACAGTCACTAAACTTTTGCAAAAATGCTGACCTTTCTTTATCTAACACAGATAAATTTGATTGATCACTATCTGAGACATCACGTGCAAAAATCAAGTACACAGAAAGATGATTCTTTATTACAGAAGTGATAGCAGAAGCAGATACAATAAAGACCGACTCTCCTTTAAGCTTTACATCCAAGATGTGAGTGTTGTCCCTATGCTGTACAGTGATCTTTTTGTTGTAGGCATCCAAGACTCCATGCACTCGGAACATCCACGGGATCCCCAACAAGGCGTCACAACCTTCTAGCGGCATGATGTAGAACTGTTCTGTGTCCACATACGACTGAATATGCAGACGCAATTTTCCAATGATGGGAGTAACACACTCTGAGTGGCCAAGACATGCCAACCCTGCCTCTGCTGTGTACCCCATCTCTCCAGCTCTGATGCCCAGCTTCATAGCTAACTCTGGTGAGATAAAGTTGGCTTTGGCACCTTGATCAAAGAAGATGAGCGCCGTCTGATCCCTAACTTTACCCCATGCCCTGCATAACTCACTGGCATCTGTGTTGGGCCTATCACCCACCATGTCTGACACTAAACCTGCCGTGGGTTTAGGCTTCTTGCCTTTCTGGTCTTCTTTATCCTCTGAGTCAACTGGCCTTTTCCTTTGTGGACAATAGATAGAAAAGTGACCAGGCTGCTCGCATATAAAGCATTTGTTCTCAGCCATTAGGACCTTCTTTCCCTCGAGCGACTTGCGCACAAAAGGCTTCCTTTTCTGTTTCTTTGCCTGCGCTCCAGAAGTCCCGGCTGAATCCTTGTCTTTGGTGGCCTTTTCTGACCCCTGTGACGCATCAGGAGCCGTTTTCACAAAGGGCTTCTTCACTGAATTTTTCTTTGGCTGCCCTCCTTTGTCGCTGCTCAGAAATCCACTATCCTCTCCTTTCAACAAGGCAAGACCAGTATTCGCAACTTCCATAAGCTGAGTGAGGGTAGCCACTCTGTTCTTTGTACAGTAATCGCGAAGCCTTTTAGGCAGCCCACAACAGTACTTCTTTATCTGCTTTGTCAATGGTACAAATCTGTAGGAGGTCACTGAGAGTAACGCTTTACAAAACCTCCTATTGTACTCCAGCAAGCTCTTGCACGAAGCTGAAGTAAGCTCGTGCCAATCTGTCATGACGTCGGCTTCAAATTCATTTGATAGCCAAGCAGATGCAAACATTTTCTTGAAGTAAACCCAAGTGGCGGGTGCCTGTCCTTGCATTAACAATGTCGTCCACCTTGTAAGCGCATTGTCCTTTAAGAAAGTGGCAGCTTTCCTAACTTTCGAGGCCTCCGTAAAATTCCCTCCCGCATAAGCTGTATCAAACTGATGGAGGAAGGTAAGAGCCTTTGTCTTATCCTCGAAACCATTGAAGGTACTGAACTTTACAGCTGCAGCACCTTCTTTGTAAGCCTTCGGCTTCTCTAGTGCCCCCAAGTTGTCATAAGGGATGGTCTGCAACATGGGCATTGTAGTAGGCATGATCGGCACATCTTGGCCATTCACATTTTGCGTCAGAGGTGCGATATCTGGCTACTGTCCAGAAAAACCAACCATGCCAAAATGACCCTGTGTTGTCTTATCCTCGAAACCATTGAAGGTACTGAACTTTACAGCTGCAGCACCTTCTTTGTAAGCCTTCGGCTTCTCTAGTGCCCCCAAGTTGTCATAAGGGATGGTCTGCAACATGGGCATTGTAGTAGGCATGATCGGCACATCTTGGCCATTCACATTTTGCGTCAGAGGTGCGATATCTGGCTACTGTTTAGAAAAACCAGCCATGCCAAAATGACCCTGTGGCACCCCAAACTGGCCCTGGTTGCAGTGAAAACCTTGTTGCATGCAGATACTACCATACATGGGGTTTGGCATGATGCCTTGCATACCCCCGAACACTGTTCCTGGCATGTATGGCTGACTTCCAGGCGCATAACCAGCCATACTTTGGAACACTGATCCACCCCTGCAATACCCAGGATGTACCGTGGGTGGTGGAAAAATTGAGTGCATAGCATGGTATCTAGTTCCCTGTCCATTCAAGACAACATGCTGGCTCTGAAAGGTAGCGGACTGAACTGGCATAACCTGAGGCGTTCTAGCCACCTATTCAAGCACATGAGGAACCTGTTTTGAAGCCCCTGACTCCGCAACATGCGAGTGTTCCCTTTCCTCTTGAGCCGCATGAAGTACCTGGGCTTGAGCATCAACAAGCTCCGCACGCGGCGTAGGTTGCCTATTTTGCTGTTGCACTGGTGGGGCTTGCAAGAACTCCATAAACCTTGGATTCTGCACGAGCTGCGAAAAGACATTCACCGCGGCAACTAACCGAGTCTCGAACGCATCATCCTTTAGTTGCCCAATCATAAAGCCCTGTACTACTGGAGGGACATTCACATTGACCGGAGGTACAGACTGACGTGGCCGTGAGATCTCGCCAATCTCGAAAACCATAGGGATCTCCTGCATGTCCTTTGAAGAGGAACCCTCTTCCATAATGCCCTTCCCCTTGTCGGCCATAGTGTAATCCCGCGTTCATGCACTCTGTGTCTTTACCCAAAACAATCCAGGCTCACTCTTTAAGGAAAAACTGATTGATGTCCCGTCAATGGAACCATGAAACCGGCCCGTAGGGCGGTAGGCGTTGGCTTTCACCTGAAACTAGACACACACAGAGTACTTTGCAAAGGTAACCTGTATTAACGAGAATTAACACTTAATCACACACACGGCTCGGAAGCTAGAATGCTCCAAGCAGACCCCGACAACCTGTAGGCCCCAAAATTGGCGCCCCTTTCAGTATTTCTTTATTCTTTAGGAGGGTAAATTACAAAGAAGAGTCCCGGGAATCTTTCACCTGTATCCCACAAGATACTACTTGATTTGGCCAAATTTCGACAGCATAACAGTCCCAAAACTTGTACGAAATCAATTCCCCTGCTAGAACTCGCTTCTACTATCGTATACCCTCTGATTTCTGCCCAAAAACAGTAAATTCAGCACGCTGTATTTACCGGTTTTTGCCCAGTTTTCAGTCCCAAACAATCCCCTAGCTGTCCTCTTCCAATGGGGCACGATTCCCAATGGTCCACGCGTCCGTATGGCTGAAAAACAGTCAATTTATAGCACATACACAGCACTGATTTTGCACCTATACGGTGAGGTTATGGCCCTCACAGGTGCCTGCTTTGGAGTAGCAGTCAGCTACCCTTGTTCTTGCTCAAGGAGGCTCTTGCCTCAGCACAAAAGCATGAACCCACACAGCTATACATCAGTCAAATGAGGAGCCTTCTTGTGGGGCATCACGTAACTGCACGTAGGGGAAAGAGAGAGCAGTGTGTAGCGTGCAGGGCATCATTCCTAGCACCACACTGTACATAAGAGGGAAAGGAAGCACTCCATGGCTCTTAACCTGTGACAAAATGCAAATGAAGCCCTCTCCTAGCTTAAATTTCAGCGCATTTTTTCTCGTAGGAGGCAAGTCCATGAAAAACTGACACTTGGCGCATTTACAAGCATTTGCCGGTTTTGGGTTTGCCGCTTAAAAATATCTCGACCGATGCGTCAATTGACTTCGCGGTAGAGTTGTAAAGTGTTCCCCTAGTCATACCGGAGGTAATGACGCGAACACATTTCTGAGCCCAAAATAGCAGTTCCCTAAATTTTAGGAGATGCTTCCGTGGGGCTCCTTCTAGTCATTTGACCATCTTTCCTTATTGGGACCACATCCAAAAGTGCAATATGGCCCAACTGTTGGATACTTTCTATTGGTAGTGACACCTTGACTTTAGGCCTTTATTGAGTTCACTTCGTAGTATCCACCAACTTGCTAGGTGCGACGGGGGGACCTACATGATCTTGCTCTGAGCCTAGACATCCTCTTACCATACGAATTCCAGTGCTGACCACTACCCATCTGCAGTGAAACTACCGTTCACATTGGCCATACAATGTCCGACCGTTTGCTACTTCAAGAAGAGGGTCTCAAAAATAAAACAAAACCCATTGGAAAGAAACCAACAACTAAAATTAGCAGTTGCCACGTCCTTGTGACATAGTTAACAGTTGCCACGTCCCTGTGACATGATTCTTGGTATTAACGGAGAGGTTTTGTGGTTGGGAAAAGCCGCTAGCACAATTTGTTGTTTTGGACTATCTGAGGAGCTTGCCCTGATCAATGGAAAAGCTCAGAGGAGGCAACTTCGGGCTCATCGGTGACGATAGGACTTCACAGGAGGATGGAGCTCAAGAGATTTTCATAATGTAAACAAAGAGGATTTGTCTAACAAGCGTCTGCGCACTATACCAAGGCGCCATTTTATCTTCGGGTAGGTTTGTATTTTTATTAGCGGAATCGTCGCCGATACCTAAATCTTATAGCTCAAAGACGCGCTCTAAAACCCCGACAGCACACGCCAAAACTAGCAATCGACTTCGGGCAGGATTCTCGAGGACTTTGAGTGCGTAAGGTCAAGTCGTCAGACTCTCAGAGTCGACATGGAGTGGCACACGATGCACTTTTTATACAAGGTAGATTTCAAGCCAAGCCTCATAGTCCTATTGCACGATGATGAGCAACAATTCTCTCTTTTCGCTGAGGTCTTGCACTACCGCCTTGTCTTGGTCCACCCCCTTCACCACCAGACCTATCTCTCCCATCATCATGTATAGGCCTGCTTATCACAAGCTTGGCCACTTTTGTACTTGCTGCAAACTGGCTTGGTTTGTCTTGACCAACCCGATTGATGGCCACTGTTGCTGCTTCAGGTCTAAGCATCCTCACAAAAAGCTCCAACCTCGATGTCACATGTGATTTATGCTATTGGCATGCTAAAAAATTGGTTTGACAACAGATACCTATCTAAACAATAGCACAAAGCAGAATTAGAGATAGCTCACGTGAGTTTCTTGCCTGTGCTCAAAACGATTTAGCTCAATGCTTCAAATTCGTAGCCACCCGATTGTACTCATGGTCGACGATCGCTACTTAGCCAAGCAACGGCATCCTTTAGGATTACCAAGTAAGGGGACCTTGACATGGAGGTTACCCCCTCCTCCCTCCGCTAAGGTGCAATTGCAAACACATATGTTTTACCCACACCCTCTCGGTGCACTAGATGTGGACAGAAATACCGTGTACGAGTACTCACTCACACCTTAATACAACACAAGGAACTCTCTTAATCTTTTCACTTCACATAATGCCAACTCAAGATTTCAATGAAAAACCTCTCCCCACTCAACTCAAGTTCCGAACTTCTAGAACTACAAGTTGTTGCCTACCCACAAACACTACGAAGTAAGTCTAATCCCTTCTACTGGCGTATACCCTCTGAATCCTGCCCAGAAACAATAAATTCAGCACGCTGTATTTACTGGTTTTTGCCCAGTTTTCAGTCCCAAACAATCCCCTAGCTGTCCTCTTCCAATGGGACACAATTCCCAATAGTCCTGGCGTCCGTATGGTTGAAAAACAGTCACTTTACAACACATACACAGCACTGATTTTGCACCTATACGGTGAGGTTATGGCCCTCACCGGTGCCTGCTTTGGAGTAGCAGTCAGCTACCCTTGTTCTTGCTCAAGGAGGCTCTTGCCTCAGCACAAAATCATGAACCCACACAACTATATATTAGACAAATGAGGAGCCTTCTTGTGGGGCATCACGTAAATGCACGTAGGGGAAAAAGAGAGCAGTGTGTAGCGTGCAGGGCATCACTCCTAGCACCACACTGTACATAAGAGGGAAAGGAAGCACTCCATGGATCTTAACCTGTGACAAAATGCAAATGAAGCCCTCTCCCAGCTTAAATTTCAGCACGTTTTTTCCTGTAGGAGGCAAGTCCATGAAAAACTGACACTTGGCGCATTTACAAGCATTTGCCGGTTTGGGGTTTGCCGCTTAAAATATCTCGACCGATGCGTCAATTGACTTCGCGGTAGAGTTGTAAAGTGTTCCCCTAGTCATACCGGAGGTAATGACGCGAACACATTTCTGAGCCCAAAATAGCAGTTCCCTAAATTTTAGGAGATGCTTCCGTGGGGCTCCTTCTAGTCATTTGACCATCTTTCCTTATTGGGACCACATCCAAAAGTGCAATATGGCCCAACTGTCGGATACTTTCTATTGGTAGTGACACCTTGACTTTAGGCCTTTATTGAGTTCACTTCGTAGTATCCACCAACTTGCTAGGTGCGACGGGGGGACCTACATGATCTTGCTCTGAGCCTAGACATCCTCTTACCATACGAATTCCAGTGCTGACCACTACCCATCTGCAGTGAAACTACCGTTCACATTGGCCATACAATGTCCGACCGTTTGCTACTTCAAGAAGAGGGTCTCAAAAATAAAACAAAACCCATTGGAAAGAAACCAACAACTAAAATTAGCAGTTGCCACGTCCTTGTGACATAGTTAACAGTTGCCACGTCCCTGTGACATGATTCTTGGTATTAACGGAGAGGTTTTGTGGTTGGGAAAAGCCGCTAGCACAATTTGTTGTTTTGGACTATCTGAGGAGCTTGCCCTGATCAATGGAAAAGCTCAGAGGAGGCAACTTCGGGCTCATCGGTGACGATAGGACTTCACAGGAGGATGGAGCTCAAGAGATTTTCATAATGTAAACAAAGAGGATTTGTCTAACAAGCGTCTGCGCACTATACCAAGGCGCCATTTTATCTTCGGGTAGGTTTGTATTTTTATTAGCGGAATCGTCGCGGATACCTAAATCTTATAGCTCAAAGACGCGCTCTAAAACCCCGACAGCACACGCCAAAACCAGCAATCGACTTCGGGCAGGATTCTCGAGGACTTTGAGTGCGTAAGGTCAAGTCGTCAGACTCTCAGAGTCGACATGGAGTGGCACACGATGCACTTTTTATACAAGGTAGATTTCAAGCCAAGCCTCATAGTCCTATTGCACGATGATGAGCAACAATTCTCTCTTTTCGCTGAGGTCTTGCACTACCGCCTTGTCTTGGTCTACCCCCTTCACCACCAGACCTATCTCTCCCATCATCATGTATAGGCTTGCTTATCACAAGCTTGGCCACTTTTGTACTTGCTGCAAACTGGCTTGGTTTGTCTTGACCAACCCGATTGATGGCCACTGTTGCTGCTTCAGGTCTAAGCATCCTCACAAAAAGCTCCAACCTCGATGTCACATGTGATTTATGCCATTGGCATGCTAAAAAATTGGTTTGACAACAGATACCTATCTAAACAATAGCACAAAGAAGAATTAGAGATAGCTCACGTGAGTTTCTTGCCTGCGCTCGAAACGATTTAGCTCAATGCTTCAAATTCGTAGCCACCCGATTGTACTCATGGTCGACGATCGCTACTTAGCCAAGCGATGGCATCCGTTAGGATTACCAAGTAAGGGGACCTTGACATGGAGGTTACCCCCTCCTCCCTCCGCTAAGGTGCAATTGCAAACACATATGTTTTACCCACACCCTCTCGGTGCACTAGATGTGGACAGAAATAACGTGTACGAGTACTCACTCACGCCTTAATACAACACAAGGAACTCTCTTAATCTCTTCACTTCACATAATGCCAACTCAAGATTTCAATGAAAAACCTCTCCCCACTCAACTCAAGTTCCGAACTTCTCGAACTACAAGTTGTTGCCTACCCATAGACACTACGAAGTAAGTCTAATCGATCCAGGCTTGGAATCACAAACAACGACCACTAAAAGACACCAAAAGGATAATAAAAACACCAAAACTCCAGCCTCAAAAAGGCCCATACTTCACTCTGTTGGACTCTTTGGTGTAGCCTCAATCCGAATGGCACTGATATAGGGTCAAATTATATTGCCGAAAGTTGCACCTTCTTTCCTCAATTCTTCGCACACATACATCCATGGGAACCTCAAAAATGCCACAGACTCTCCCAAGTGAAAAATTGAAGAGAAGGAACCCTAATTCACTCCCTCATACCTTCGAAAACATGAAGCGTTGGGACTGTCCTAGACCACCCTATAGAAAGTTGTTTTTTCCTTCAAATGAGATTTTTTTAATGGACGAAGCACCCCCCTAGCTTGAGACACCACGCCCACCATTGTTGATGTGGCAAAATTAAGCCTTTTCACTCCATTGGAGCCCATCATTTTAGGGTCGGCTTTTGTGAGTTTGACATTGATCGGACATTTTTTGTGGCAAAAAATATCAAATGGACTTCAAATTTCTCGAAATTGTTTAGGCTCAATCCTTGATACTCAAAAATTGCATGACCACATACCAAAATTCTATTTTTGACCACTTTTTAGGCAATTCAGGCATCACTACGTATCACACACACAAATAGACAGCTACAACATGTGTCAGACTTTTGGGGCGAAATGACCATACCCACACTTCCCAAGTTGCATCAGTCACATTCTAAAACACTTGAAAGCACACCCTAAAGCCAATAGAAGCCACTTGACACCACATCCATGGTTCCAGCACCCTCCCAAGGTATGCATATGTGTGCAACTGCCAACACGCAACATGACTATTTACAATGTGTACATTGTCCACCGTATTTGAAATCAAGTAGGCTTCCAAATGCATATATTTGCACTGCATATACACACTACTCTGTACACTTCAAAAGATGTCTAGCAAGGTCAGTCACATCAAGCCCTCTTTTACAATTCCCCCACTAAAACGGTGCCGGCATCCTATTAGGCTTACCAAGTCACTATTCAATCCTTTACCTTAGGCCTACGAAGTAAATATTAAATTGGCATCACCAAAACGGTCCCGGCTATGTGCAGTTATGGAAAATGAGCGGGTAATTGTAAGTTTCGCGTTTCAAGATTTCAAGATTGAGCAGTGCGAGTAATGAGACCTAAGGGCGGGGCTATGGCGGAAGTACTGGGTGTGGAGAGAAGCCAGGCTATGGCTGGGGGCAAAGAACACTATAAAGAAAGAAGTGGACGATGGCCGGCTCGCGAACTTTGGAGATAGTTTAGGCAGATAAACCTGCAGCAGCTTCCATGGCAGACGTGGTTTACCAGGCCCTTCCATTCGGAGGTAAATCAAGCAAAGGACAAAAGGCTGTGGGATGTGCCAGGCAGATGAAGGCACAGCTGCCGTGGCGGACTCGGTTTGCCAAGCCCGTTCATTTGGTAAATCAGGCATACGATCAAATGCATTTGGAGGAAAAGCAAGCAGACGATCAAGGGACAGAGATGCATTCATCTGTCTTACCAGCTCTCATCAGGCAATGGCTGCCGTGGCAGACTCGGATTACCAGTGCAATGATTTTCGAAGAAAATGAACCAGAAGATCATGGTACACACATACATTCATCTCTCTTACCTGGTCTTCCACATGATATTGCCCTGCGTTGCCTTGTGAGGCTTCCCTTCGGATTTCTTGGGATTGCCCGCACCGTGTCTAAAAGTTGGAATGATGCAATTCAGCCAAAGAACATGGTGACCCTGCTGAGGTAGCAAGCTGGACTTGCTGTTGCACTGGTGGGGCTTGCAAGAACTCCATAAACCTTGGATTCTGCACGAGCTGCGAAAAGACATTCACCGCGGCAACTAACCGAGTCTTGAACGCATCATCCTTAAGTTGCATAGTCATAAAGCCTTGTACTACTGGAGGGACATTCACATTGACAGGAGGTACAGACTGACATGGCCGTGAGCTCTTGCCAATCTCGGAAACCATAGGGATCTCCTGCATGTCCTTTGAAGAGGAACCCTCTTCCATAATGCCCTTCCCCTTGTCGGCCATAGTGTAATCCCGCGTTCCTGCACTCTGTGTCTTTACCCAAAACAATCCAGGCTCACTCTTGAAGGAAAAACTGATTGATGTCCCGTCAATGGAACCATGAAACTGGCCCGTAGGGCGGTAGGCGTTGGCTTTCACCCGAAACTAAACACACACAGAGTACTTTGCAAAGGTAACCTGTAACGGGAATTAACACTTAATCACAGACACGGCTCGGAAGCTAGAATGCTCCGAGCAGACCCCGACAATCTGTAGGCCCCAAAATTGGCGCCCCTTTCGGTATTTCTTTATTCTTTAGAAGGGTAAATTACAAAGAAGAGTCCCGGGAATCTTTCACCTGTATCCCGCAAGATACTACCTGATTTGGCCAAATTTTGGCAGCATAACAGTCCCAAAACTTGCACGAAATCAATTCCCCTGCTAGAACTCGCTTCTACTGGCGTATA
The DNA here is from genome assembly GCF_014529385.1 of Adiantum capillus-veneris. Taxonomy (NCBI): domain Eukaryota; kingdom Viridiplantae; phylum Streptophyta; class Polypodiopsida; order Polypodiales; family Pteridaceae; genus Adiantum; species Adiantum capillus-veneris. Next base: position 14,095,014 of record NC_140940.1, read on the forward strand.
CCCTCTGATTCTTGCCCAAAAACAGTAAATTCAGCACGCTGTATTTACTGGTTTTTGCCCAGTTTTCAGTCCCAAACAATCTCCTAGCTGTCCTCTTCCAGTGGGGCACGATTCCCAATGGTCTTGGCGTCCGTATGGCTGAAAAACAGTCAATTTACAGCGCATACACAACGCTGATTTTGCACCTATAAAGTGAGGTTATGGCCCTCACCGGTGCCTGCTTTGGAGTAGCAATCAGCTACCCTTGTTCTTGCTCAAGGACGCTCTTGCCTCAGCACAAAAGCATGAACCCACACAGCTGTACATCAGTCAAATGAGGAGCCTTCTTGTGGGGCATCACGTAACTGCACGTAGGGGAAAGAGAGAGCAGTGTTTAGCGTGCAGGGCATCACTCCTAGCACCACACTGTACATAAGAGGGAAAGGAAGCACTCCATGGCTCTTAACCTGTGACAAAATGCAAATGAAGCCCTCTCCCAGCTTATATTTCAGCGCATTTTTTCCTGTAGGAGGCAAGTCCATGAAAAACAGACACTTGGCGCATTTACAAGCATTTACCCGTTTGGGGTTTGCCGCTTCAAAATATCTCGATCGACGCGTCAATTGACTTCGCGGCAGAGTTGTAAAGTGTTCCCCTAGTCATACCGGAGGTAATGACGCGAACACATTTCTCAGCCCAAAATAGCAGTTCCCTAAATTTTAGGAGATGCTTCCGTTGGGCTCCTTGTGGTCATTTGACCATCTTTCCTTATTGGGACCACATCCAAAAGTGCAATATGGCCCAACTGTCCGTTACTTTGTGTTGGTAGTCACACCTTGACTTTAGGCCTTTATTGAGTTCACTTCGTAGTATCCACCAACTTGCTAGGTGCGACGGGGGGACCTACATGATCTTGCTCTGAGCCTAGACATCCTCTTACCATACGAATTCCAGTGCCGACCACTACCCATTTGCGGTGAAACTACGGTTCACATTGGCCATACAATGTCCGACCGTTTGCTACTTCAAGAAGAGGGTCTCAAAAATAAAACAAAACCCATTGGAAAGAAACCAACAACTAAAATTAGCAGTTGCCACGTCCTTGTGACATAGTTAACAGTTGCCATGTCCCCGTGACATGATTCTTGGTATTAACGGAGAGGTTTGGTGGTTGGGAAAAGCCGCTAGCACAACTGTTTGTTTTGGACTATCTGAGGAGCTTGCCCTAATCAATGGCAAAGCTCAGAGGAGGCAACTTCGGGCTCATCGGTGACGATAGGACTTCACAGGAGGATGGAGCTCAAGAGATTTTCATAATGTAAACAAAGAGGATTTGTCTAACAAGCGTCTGCGCACTATACCAAGGCGCCATTTTATCTTCGGGTAGGTTTGTATTTTTATTAGCGGAATCGTCGCGGATACCTAAATCTTATCGCTCGAAGACGCGCTCTAAAACCCCGACAGCACACGACAAAACCAGCGATCGACTACAGGCAGGATTCTCGAGGACTTTGAGTGCGTAAGGTCAAGTCGTCAGACTCTCAGAGTCGACATGGAGTGACACACGATGCACTTTTTATACAAGGTAGATTTCAAGCCAAGCCTCATAGTCCTATTGCACGATGATGAGCAACAATTCTCTCTTTTCGTTGAGGTCTTGCACTACCGCCTTGTCTTGGTCCACCCCCTTCACCACCAAACCTATCTCTCCCATCATCATGTATAGGCTTGCTTATCACAAGCTTGGCCACTTTTGTACTTGCTGCAAACTGGCTTGGTTTGTCTTGACCAATCCGATTGATGGCCACTGTTGCTGCTTCAGGTCCAAGCATCCTCACAAAAAGCTCCAACCTCGATGTCACATGTGATTTATGCTATTGGCATGCTAAAAAATTGGTTTGACAACAGATACCTATCTAAACAATAGCACAAAGCAGAATTAGAGATAGCTCACGTGAGTTTCTTGCCTGCGCTCAAAACGATTTAGCTCAATGCTTCAAATTCGTAGCCACCCGATTGTACTCATGGTCAACGATCGCTACTTAGCCAAGCGACGGCATCCTTTAGGATTACCGAGTAAGGGGACCTTGACATGGAGGTTACCCCCTCCTCCCTCCGCTAAGTTGCAATTGCAAACACATATGTTTTACCCACACCCTCTCGGTGCACTAGATGTGGACAGAAATAACGTGTACGAGTACTCACTCACACCTTAATACAACACAAGGAACTCTCTTAATCTCTTCACTTCACATAATGCCAACTCAAGATTTCAATGAAAAACCTCTCCGCGCTCAACTCAAGTTCCGAACTTCTCGAACTACAAGGTGTTGCCTACCCATAGACACTACGAAGTAAGTCTAATCGATCAAGGCTTGGAATCACAAACATTGACCACTAAAAGACACCAAAAGGATAATAAAAACACCAAAACTCCAGCCTCAAAAAGGCCCATACTTCACTCTGTTGGACTCTTTGGTGTAGCCTCAATCCGAATGGCACTGATATAGGGTCAAATTATATTGCCGAAAAGTTGCACCTTCTTTCCTCAATTCTTTGCACACATACATCCATGGGAACCTCAAAAATGCCACAGACTCTCCAAGTGAAAAATTGAAGAGAAGGAACCCTAATTCACTCCCTCATACCTTCGAAAACATGAAGCGTTGGGACTGTCCTAGACCACCCTATAGAAAGTTGTTTTTTCCTTCAAATGAGATTTTTTTATGGACGAAGCACCCCCCTAGCTTGAGACACCACGCCCACCATTGTTGATGTGGCAAAATTAAGCGTTTTCACTCCATTGGAGCCCACCATTTTAGGGTCGGCTTTTGTGAGTTTGACATTGATCGGACATTTTTTGTGGCAAAAAATATCAAATGGACTTCAAATTTCTCGAAATTGTTTAGGCTCAATCCTTGATACTCAAATTGCATGACCTCATACCAAAATTCTATTTTTGAGCACTTTTTAGGCAATTCAGGCATCACTACATATCACGCACACAAATAGACAGCTACAACATGTGTCAGACTTTTGGGGCGAAATGACCATACCCACACTTCCCAAGTTGCATCAGTCACATTCTAAAACACTTGAAAGCACACCCTAAAGCAAATAGAAGCCACTTGACACCACATCCATGGTTCGAGCACCCTCCCAAGGTATGCATATGTGTGCAACTGCCAACACGCAACATGACTATTTACAATGTGTACATTGTCCACCGTATTTGAAATCAAGTAGGCTTCCAAATGCATATATTTGCACTGCATATACACACTACTCTGTACACTTCAAAAGATGTCTAGCAACGTCAGTCACATCAAGCCCTCTTTTACAATTCCCCCACCAAAACGGTGCTGGCATCCTTTTAGGCTTACCAAGTCACTATTCAATCCTTTACCTTAGGCCTACGAAGTAAATATTAAATTGGCATCACCAAAACGGTCCCGGCTATGTGCTGTTATGGAAAATGAGCGGGTAATTGTAAGTTTCGCGTTTCAAGATTTCAAGATTGAGCAGTGCGAGTAATGAGACCTAAGGGCGGGGCTATGGCGGAAGTACTGGGTGTGGAGAAAAGCCACGCTATGGCTGGGGGCAAAGAACACTATAAAGAAAGAAGTGGACGATGGCCGGCTCGTGAACTTTGGAGATAGTTTAGGCAGATAAACCTGCAGCAGCTTCCATGGCAGACGTGGTTTACCAGGCCCTTCCATTCGGAGGTAAATCAAGCAAAGGACAAAAGGCTGTGGGATGTGCCAGGCAGATGAAGGCACAGCTGCCGTGGCGGACTCGGTTTGCCAAGCCCGTTCATTTGGTAAATCAGGCATACGATCAAATGCATTTGGAGGAAAAGCAAGCAGACGATCAAGGGACAGAGATGCATTCATCTGTCTTACCAGCTCTCATCAGGCAATGGCTGCCGTGGCAGACTCGGATTACCAGTGCAATGATTTTCGAAGAAAATGAACCAGAAGATCATGGTACACACATACATTCATCTCTCTTACCTGGTCTTCCACATGATATTGCCCTGCGTTGCCTTGTGAGGCTTCCCTTCGGATTTCTTGGGATTGCCCGCACCGTGTCTAAAAGTTGGAATGATGCAATTCAGCCAAAGAACATGGTGACCCTGCTGAGGTAGCAAGCTGGACTTTCTACCAACCTGGTCTTCGTTTTTTCAGAAAAGAACATTGCCGGTACTTTGCATCGGTTCCTTCTTGCTGCGTTGCCTTGTGAGGCTTCCCTTCAGATTTCTTGGGATTGCCCGCACCGTGTCTAAAAGTTGGAATGATGCAATTCAGCCAAAGAACATGGTGACCCTGCTGAGGTAGCAAGCTGGACTTTCTACCAACCTGGTCTTCGTTTTTTCAGAAAAGAACATTGCCGGTACTTTGCATCGGTTCCTTCTTGCCATAGACTCATTGTTTCACACTGTTTCGGAAATTCCTTGCCTTGACTGTTTGCTGAGTCATGAAGTTTGGTTCGAGATGATTTTTGGTATGAATGGAGAGGTTTTGTGGTTGGGAAAAGATGAAAAGCTGGACAAGCTACTACCAGAACTCTTTGTTTGGGATTATCTGCGTGCTCGCTGGAGAAGCTTGCCCTCCATGGCGAAGCTCACAGGAGGCAACTTCGGGCTCATTTCAGTGACAATCGGGGGATATGCCTACTTCACAGGGGATGGAGCTCAAGAGATTTTCATAATGTAAACAACGAAGTTGAGTGCGTGGATTTGTCTACCAAGCATTGGCGCACTATACAAAATCGCCATTACCTCCGTTTGTAATGGATGGACGCTTCGTAGTGTTTGCTGGCTTGCCTATCTCCAACCCAGCCGAGCAATGGCATCCTGAAACAGGAAAGTGGAAGTTTCTGGAAGACGTCTAGTCCAAAGGCGTGAAGGTGAAGAGGCCCTATTTCACAGTGGTTGAAGGGAAAATTTTTGCTATATGGAGCAAGAGCACAGTGGCCATGTTTGAGCCCTTGACTGATACATGGTTGTAGCTTGGTAGGATAACTGCAGATGCCGCAAAGATACAGTACCTTCTTTGTGTTGGTGACAAACTTTGGGCATTTCTAGAGACAGATGACCAAGACAGCAATACGGAGAACTCTTTGCTTTGGATATATGCGGCATGTGTAAGGGAAGTACCTGCTCGTTGGGAGTGGCTGCCCCTTTGCATCAAAGTACTACAAGGCTCCAGCCGTGCAAGTGTAAGGGAAGTACCTGCTCGTTGGGAGTGGCTGCCCCTTTGCATCAAAGTACTACAAGGCTCCAGCCGTGCAATCTCCATGAAGCTAGCAGAGACAGATTGATATAGCTGTATATGCCATCATGCATTTGCTCGAGAATATGTTACAAAGAACATTGCTAAAGACCTGCCTGATTTCAGTAAGTCCTGTAGATTTCACCTTCTCGATGACGAGATCTGCTCTTATGCATCTATGTTGGCTTACGTGGAAAGTTTACATGCAGTTCATGTATCATGTTAGTCTCAGTTTGATCTGTTGATAGAAGCTTTTGTGGACCGATTGACATTGGTAAAATTGGCTGCGTTGCCATCTTGGAAGCTCAGGCCCTATGTACCATTTTCTGAGCATCAGCTCCAAAGCGTGGCAGAAGCAAAGCTTCTGCTATGCTACATCATCACACAGAAAGCTTTAAACAACATTATCTACTGGATTCTACCAGACAATGTTTCTCTTCATCCTTTCATGGCAATAAGAGCCGAATCTTTCATGATCTGTTGTCAAGGACAAACATCTTGGCGGCATTTGAGGTATTGAATTTGGCACATGTACAGGGACTTTAACAGAAGCATTTTTGCATTAATTACAATGAAAAAAATCAGGTTTCAAAGAGTTATTCAAGTTTGGGCATATGTAGTACTGATATGTAGCTTCTTGGTCATTCAAATGTTTCTAACGCTGGCAATGCAGCGCTGAGGCTGCTGCTATCGATTCATGAGAGGTAAATACTTTACTGGCAGGTAAGATTCGTGCCAAGCAGCTCCATTGGTTTTTGCTTGATTTACTCCAAAGTATGGGTATTTATGATGGGTGCTCAAGGTTGGACGTGTCTTTAGCACCGAGGTTTTCTCCTGGTGCATGTGTGCTGGTTTTGTCTTTGTGCAGGTGTCCTGTTTCTGCGAAAATAAGATACTCTTGATTTTCTCAACATTGCAAATTTTGTCCAGGCTCCGTGTACTGTTGTTCATCACCCACGATTTGTGCCGGCAAGTCACTGGTGGGTCCTGCCTTGGAACGTGCATAAGCCCTTGTTGCTCGACTTCCATGTAATCCTCAACATTGAGTTGTGTCTGGGGGCTACCAAGTTGCACCTGGCTTTGATTGCACGGAAGCTGCTCATCACGCTGCCCTTGTTCGGACTGCATGTACCATTGTGTGGCTGTTGCTGGTTATAGGGATCCTGCCATTGATGATTCATTAGCTGCTGGTCATCGCTTGGACCTCCTCTGTTTTGCTGAATCATGAAGCTCGGTTCAAGGTGATTCTTGGTATTAACGGAGAGGTTTTGTGGTTGGGAAAATCTGCTAGCACAACTCTTTGTTTTGGACTATCTGAGGAGCTTGCCCTGATCAATGGCAAAGCTCAGAGGAGGCAACTTCGGGCTCATCGGTGACGATAGGACTTCACAGGAGGATGGAGCTCAAGAGATTTTCATAATGTTAACAAAGAGGATTTGTCTACCAAGCGTCGGTGCACTATACCAAGTTGCCGTTTTATCTCCGGGTAGGTTTGTATTTTTATTAGCGGAATCTTCGCAGATACCTAAATCGTATAGCTCGAAGAGGCGCTCTAAAACCCCGACAGCACACGCCAAAACCAGCGATCGACCTCGGGTAGGATTCTCGAGGACTTTGAGTGCAACTTCCCTAGCCACTCCAATCTCCTGCAATGCCGCCATCGCCATCCCCTGCTCACTCCTGCTGTGACTGGTTTTGACTCCAGCTGCTCCTGCTCCTGCCGCCATCGCGCTCCTGCTCTTGCCGCACTTGTTTGGCTTCATTCTTCCCTCATCGCAACGTGCAGATTTGTATCAATAGGAATTTTTTTAAAAATCGTTAGCATACTGGGGCTCCTTGCTTTTGTTTTTCGTAGCGCACTGCTTTTCATTGCGGCTGACGGGTTTTTAACACGATATAAGGGAACTTGGAAGAGTGTGTGTGTGTGTGTGTGTGAGAGAGAGAGAGAGAGAGAGATGGCTGTACTCCTCTCCACCACTTATGGCACCTTGACAATAGACCTGTACACTGACGAATGTCCCCTAGCTTGCACCAATTTTCTCAAGCTTCGCAAGCTAGGATACTACAACAATTGCCTCTTTCATGCCGTCATCAAGGACTTCATTGCACAGACGGGAGACCCCATTGGCACAGGCTTGGGGGGTGACTCCTAGTACAAGCTTCTCCACCAAGAAAAACAAAAAACAGAAGGACAAGAAGATCAACAAGACTCCAATAGGTTCTTTCCCAACGAGCTTCATCCCTCTCTCAAGCATGATTGTCTTGGTACCGTCGCCATGGCTAGTGCTGGCCCTAACCTCAACGCTTCGCAGTTCTACATCACCCTTCGTCAGGCTCCCATCGACTACTTGGATGGTAACAGGACTGTTTTTGGTCGAGTCACAAAAAACTTCGACAAAGCGCTTGAAAAAATCAATTACACCCTTGTCGATCAACATTCTTTTCGCCCTCTTAGAAACATTGGGATCAAGCAAGTGTACATTCTCTATGATCCCTTTGAAGATCCGGTGGGACTTGCCCACATCCTATCAATGGGTCTCTCTATGCCACACGGTCACCAATATGTGATGAAGATGATGACACTATATGTAGTGATGAGGATCAAGCTAGCCATCGACGTCGTGAAGCACATTCACGCGCGGTTGTTCTAGAAATGATTGGAGACATTCCTGAAGCTGAGATTAAGCCACCTGAGAATGTGTTGTTTATTTGCAAGCTCAACCCAATTACAGAGGAAGAGGATTTGAATTTTATCTTCTCACGGTTTGGCATGGTCTTATCAATAGACATCATCAGGGATCATAAGACAAACAAGAGTTTGTGTTATGGATTTGTGGAGTTTGAGACAAAAGAAGCATGTGAGGTTGCTTATTTGAAGATGAACAATGCACGTATTGACGATAGACGAATCCATGTGGACTTCAGTCAAAGTGTCCACAAGCTGTGGGCTAGATATCAAGCCCAATGTTCTAGGAACAACCATGTCAAGGGTGAGAGCTCGACATCGAAGTGTCAAGAAAAATCAAACAATTATCATCATTGCAAAAGGTCGAGACATCGATCTTAATATGGATGTCTAAATTAGATTAGTTGTACTAGCTAGCAAGAGTACAATATACCCATGCCTTATTTGCAAGTGAGATGCTCTATCATATGAATTCAATCTAGTCATTGAGGAACATCCTTGATTCTCAACCCTTCTTACTCAGATCCTTTCACTCAAGAAGCTAATATGTATATCATTCACCTAATCATGATCGAGTGTGTATATATGGGATGTTTGCGTGCGTCTAGCAGAGAGGGAGATTCTTTGTAAAGTGCACCCCACGTATTTCTTTCATTGTGTTCTTGTATCTCTTTCCCTCTAGCATAACGCTTTAAATGCCATGTTCTAAGACTAAATTTCTAAGGAAGTTTTCTCAATGAGATGGTAAATTCTTTTTTTTAGCCTTTGTGACACAAAACATAGCACCACACATGAATGTCTGGCATGGATAGTTTAAGCAAAAGCCTATCTTGGTAGCACTTCAAGTTATGTGCTTTAGCTTTGATACGAGAAGACCTCTAGGCAAAACTAAGGATGGAGTTTTTTCCATGAGTCTCAAGAAGATTTTACCTCATTGTGGTGGATAGCTAAGGTCAAGTTTAGGTTTTAGGCCAATGAATTCGATTCCCTAAAAGTAAACAACATGTATCCTTTTTGACTCAGGAGGTGAGTCTTGTACTTATAGAATGCTGCATGAAGTTGACCGTTTGACCCAGGTGGCTACCTTGATCATTCTATGACAAGCATGAATCTGAAAGGGGCTCGAACATCAAGGACGTTGCTAAATAGCGCTTCCACATAGTTAGCTCCAAGTAAGTATAAAATAATATCAACCAAAAATCTTAAATGGTACACCACTAAAGCTAGGGTTTGAGACATTTTACCAATTGTCCACTTAACTGAGTTAATCCTCTACAAAAGTGTTCAAATGACTCATGAGCATGACTCATGAGCTAGGTTGCATTATACATTATTCAAGATTTGTTTTATTCATGGATAATCTCCATTTTATTCCTACAACTTTTTTATTTGAATGTATTATATGCTAATACATGATAAATTTCTTAACCAAAAATAAGTTAGGAACCTCATGCCATGTCTTTTGTGTATAGTAGCTAGGTTGTCAAGGCTACATTGAACTCCGCCTAGGGATATAGACCTATATTGTTGCTCATATTTCATGAGCTTGACCTCTTATTCAACAATCCTAGTGTCTCTATCTACCGGATTCTCATATGAGCTCGTTGCGCATTCTCCTTGGAGATCTCCAGGATTTTCTTGTGCTTTGCAAAAGCTATGTGGTGTAAGAGTGAGTGTGTATGTGTGTGTGTGTGTGTGTGTGTGTGTGTGTGTGTGTGTGTACGCGCGCGGTGAGTGTAGAGTGATAGACTATGTGTGGGTAGAGTACTGACTACTTAATGAGTGAAACCCCTTATTCTTTAATGTAGAAAGAATAGGGTTAATGGTCAATAGAATAGGGTTAATGGTCAATAAGTTAGTGGACGGCCGGAACACCGAACGTCCAGCCTCGAGGTAAGGCGCATGTCGCCTTTACTCCAACCTACTCCCACGTAAAGGTGAATGTAGTGACAAGTGGGTTTAAATAGCTAACTACTAGTATATACAAGTAATAAAAGCAAGAGAGTCTCCATGTCCACTGGCTCACTCACTCAATCTATATATAGTCATGTCAACTCTAGTGATAAACAAGCATGTGAATCCATTTCTAGAGCCTATATGAGAATCCTAAAAACATCTTTGTATGGTTTTCATATGCACAATGTATCATGCCAGTATTAGTCATCATATGATTGTCAATCCCTACTGCAAATGCTCCCATTGTAGCTATTAGGTCGGACCTTGAAACTAGTAGTCAATACATGAGACATCCCAATGCTAACAAAATCTATGCAAACCTAACTGTGCTAGCCTTCTCGGTGCTATTTGTACATACTACATCATCAGGACTACTCATCATATATGGATGTGTTATAATCGACACTGGGATGGCTATGTCCCTCTCATCCATAGATGGAACTATGTGTCCTGGTATCAACTCATCAGTCTCTAGCATGAGCATATCAAAGAACTCTATGTTCATCATCTCTATATGTGTCTCTAGGGAGCAGACCTGCTCTACCTCTATTTACATAGACTTTGAAAACATGTGTCTCAGTGGAGCAATTTTTCTCTACCTATGCCTTTGAAAAGTCCACTGATATGTCATAACAACTAAATTCTTTGTCTCTTGAGCATACTAGAGCTCATTCATGAATGAGATATGTCTCGTCTCTCGCATACCACACGTCAATGATGCAATTAATACCAAGTTGTCTTGAATCTCAGATACTTCCTATAGAACGGAGAATCCATATCTAGCTCCTCTCGTAATCACAAGCGATCTGCAATGCATCCAGAAAGACTACTCTTGAAGAAGTACATGACAACCACAATCTTCTAGCTATCTCACCGAGATGAAACTCTATGCGATCTCAAAAACATAACGCATATGTCGTAACGTAAAAGATGCACCACTAGGTAATGATAATCATACATCTCTTGCACCCTCTATGTCATATGTTGAACCATCAGCCAAGTGAACATAACCAAGCCTGCCATTAGAAAAGGTACTAAAACACTTACGATATGGTGTGATGTGGAAGATTACATCCTCATCTAGTAACCAACGTGAAGAATAAGTAAGACGAACACTAGAGGTGAACATGACATCACCATCACTTGCATATGAAGCCACCTCTCTAGCTTGTGTTAAAACCTCACATGCATCAGGCATACATCTTTGTTGCTGTATTTCATGTATGAAACAATGGCGCCTAATGTGCCTTCTGTGACCATAATGCCAACAAAACTAGTATCAATATGAATGAGACCTTTGATTCATCTCTGCAAATCATGAAATGCCACACATACCTACTAAATGGATGTCAAGAAACCAGGATTTGCATATGCATCAAAATGTATATGGTGAGAAATCTGCCAAATCCTTCCTTGTAAAATGAGAAAGATCTCAACCATTGTCATACTAACTAATATCTAATTCTTCTAAATGATATTCTCATGTTAAACTGATCATTTAATATGGGGAAGTGCCAGGGAAGAAAAAGCTAGAATATTGGTTAAGCTGGCAGACCAGCAACAGTAGGGATCCAAAGGGGGGGCCATCTGCAAAAGAGCAAGGTGCAACAATGGGCTTTAAAGACCCTAAGGTTCAGACCATTAAGACTTCCAAAATGCTAAGATTCCAAAAATCAAAGGTTGTGTCCAATGGTTAAGCTTAGGAAAATTGGATGCTTTGTGTGTGTGTACAAAAGTCTTCATGAATCCTACAAAGGAGGGGGCGAGCCTTGCAAGTAGGGGATGAGAGACACACACACACACACACACACACACACACACACACACACACACACACACACACACACACACACACACACACACACACACACACACACACTCACTCACAAGCCTCCTTTACACAAAGGGAATGAGGGACACACGTCAGCTCCCTAGCCCATATGCCCACAAGGTGTACTCAAATCCTATTGGATGGCCATGGAGGTGGACCAATGAGAATTAGGCTAGAGTAAATCTAGTTTAATTCATTTAAAAACACTTAATAAAAGAACCAATAAGAATTAATCTCTCTAGAAGACTATTGGACAGTCTCCCAAGGGGTCCAATGAGCATTCAGCAGCCCAATGGCTTGCCTGATTCCTATTGCCCAAGAGACAAAGAGGTCCAATGAGAGTTTAGTTCCATTAATTAATTACCTAAAGATCTCACAAAAGGGGAAAGGGGGACACATGTCACAAGGCTCTCACTTATGCTCCTTAAATCCTATTGGCTAAGCCTGGTGAGGTCCAATGGGGTGGAAGCATGAGCAAATAGCAAGAGAGAGAGAGAGAGGGGGCTGAAATTTCAAAGGCATTATCTCACACACTCACACACAAGCTCATGTGTGAAGCAAGAAGACTCTCTCTCTCTCCTTCTCAAGCTTTAATGGAAAGCTTATCACCTACTCCAAGCTTGTGAGAAGGGAGGCCTACACCAATAACTAATGGCTTTGTGATGCAAATCCAACCAAGAGCCAAGCTTCAATGCATGCTCATCTCCTCTACCATGCTAATTACTAAGCTATGCTATGCTAATATGATCGATTATGTGAGGAGATGTACATCTTCTTCGTAAGACTACTCCTTCTTCCTCTCAATCTACTCTCATACCCCGCTAGCTCTCACCATCTTCGAAGGTGTGTGACGTCTTGGGTCTGAGACCATGAGGGAATTGATGTTGTATTTTATAAGTATTTTGCTTAGTGCTTGAAGTTTCCATCTTCATTGCACTAGCTAGTATTGAAGGAACACAAAGAATTGTATTATAAAATGTCTCTCTTGATGGGAGAAACCTATAATACAAAGCCTTTTGGAGGGGGGACCGGCTCCATGTAAATCCGGTCCTCAACTATTGTCAATAGCTTAATTTCTCTCTCTTTTGAAGTATTGTTCATGCTATCTAACTACGTGTTATGCTATTTGTTGCTCTCTCCACCCAAGCACTCTTGTTATGCTCATCAGGAACCTATTCTAATGAAATGCTCACTTGTTCATGTTATTTTTCGCTACACACAAGTTACTAGGCCATTAGATGTTACATTGGTATCAGAGCACAAGGTTTCTCTTTTCTTGCTCAAGAAGGGAGTTCCTCAAGCTAGCTATAAATGGTTGGTATTATTAATTGCATTTGAGTAAGTAGAATATGCATTTTTTAGCCTTGCAGTGCGCCTGCCTTCGTGCAGATAACGGGGCATCACCGTCGAGAGCTATGGTCTTAATAGTGGAGTCCTATGGGGCTTGCCTATGGCTTAACCACTATTGAGTTATTAGAAGCTTGACAAGAGCCGGTGTTGTTTTGGTGTTGAACGACCCTCTCTTCTATTCCTTGCAATTAATGGTATTCGAGCCATGGGTACAATAGCTTGAGTGCTTTTTCTAAAGGGGTAAAGAGGAATAGCAACTAGGGCTTGAAGTGCCAAAGTACACCTAAAATTTGCTAGAATGGCTGACAATAGTAAAGAGAGTGAAATTAATGTTGATAGCTTTGATTTTGCTAATAAGCAGGCTACTAATGATGCCCCTATGCTTGTTAACTACCTTGTTTCTAGGTTTCAACAAGCCATGGGCAATCCATCCCTCAAAGTGAAGTGCGACGACAGCTTCATGCTCATGGGATTCTTCAAACTCCCCACCATGACGAGAGAGTACCTAGGAAGCCTCCTTGCAAGACTCCCAAAAGAGGCCTCTCTCCGATTCAGGAAGAAGAAGAGGATCCATACGAAGGGCAAGGCATTGAGTGTTCCATTGCCACCATATGTGAAACTTAGCAAACAAGATTGTCCTGTGTCTGAGGAAGAACAGGCTGAAATGGATAAGATTCCATATGCGTCTGCAGTGGGTAGTTTGATGTATGCAATGATTGCTACTCGCCCAGACATTGCATTTGCAGTGGGAGTAGTAAGTCGATACATGTCAAACCTAGGCTAGAAACATTGGGAGGCAGTGAAAGGAATATTGAGATACCTGAAAGCTACAAAGAGTATGCGTATATGCGTATATGCTATGGGAGTCAGGAGCTAAGTGTAAAGGGTTTTACAGACTCAGATTATGCAGGTGACTTGGAAAACCGAAGGTCTACGTCAGGGTATGTCTTTACATTGGCTGGTGGAGTAGTATTATGGAGTTTTAGATTACAAGATTGTGTTACTCAATTTACTACATAGGCTGAATATGTTGTAGCATCAGAGGCATGCAAAGAATCAATTTGGCTTAATCGACTAGTAACAAATTTGGGAATCAAAGAAGAGATGCCTGTGTTATATTGTGATAGTCAAAGTGCTATACAATTGGCTCGCAATCCAGTTTATCACTCAAAGACAAAGCATGTGGATGTGAAGTATCATTTCATCACAAGGATAAGCAACTTCAGCTTGTCAAAGTTCACACCACAGAAAATCCTGCTGATCTACTTACAAAAGGACTTCCCTCATAGAGCTTTGCGCATTTTCGCAAGCAGTTAGGTGTAGGGTAGTACATCACTTCTCTACATCTCTTTTATATTAGCTTGTATAGTACCTTCTCTCACACTTAAAGTACCACATTGGACTTTAAGTGGGAGGTTGTTGGGGTATAAAGCCCAATGTGTTTGCCCAGGTAAGTGGGCGGGCCGCTAGGTATGTACACATATTCTTTTGTAAAAACCTAAAAAGAACTCACTATGCTCTACACATTACAGTAGAGCGAGTTCACCAGATCTTCGTGCTCTTCTTCTCGCACTCTCTCTCGCGTCACACTTCCGCTCGTACTCCTTCATTAACTACCTTGTTTCTAGGTTTCAACAAGCCATGGGCAATCCATCCCTCAAAGTGAAGTGCGACGACAGCTTCATGCTCATGGGATTCTTCAAACTCCCCACCATGACGAGAGAGTACCTAGGAAGCCTCCTTGCAAGACTCCCAAAAGAGGCCTCTCTCCGGTTCAGGAAGAAGAAGAGGATCCATACGAAGGGCTCAAAAATTTTCTTCTTGATGACGCATCTCCTTCTCAAAGGAGAATTCAAGAGCCCCCACCGAAGGAACAAGAAAGAATTGAGTCTCCTGCCACCGCAGAGGCAAAGCATCAATTTTGGGCAGGCTTAATTGAAGAAATGGCAGAGTATGTCAACTCCAAAAGGCCACGCACCATATCAGCGGTTATACACCATACTATGGTGGCTTCTCAAATCAATTTCCAAACAGGGGCTAAAAGAAATTCTAAGCCCACGAAAAACAAGGGTTTCAATGAGCCTAAGGGGAAGGACAATGTCCAAAAGTCTCCTAAGGGTAATTCCAACAAAGCTAAGGAGAAAGGAGTTTACAAAGGCAAAAACAAACTCTCTCCTGAAGAGCTTGAGCATTATCGCAAGGATACCCGCTGTTTCAAGTGCGGCAAGCAAGGGCATGTGTACCGCGCTTGTCCCCAAAAGAACACTCGCCATGAGCCTCCTAGAGCTACCTTGGTAGAAGAGGAAGCTCACCACAAAGGATCTCCTCTATGCCATGCTCGGGGAAAGGTAAGAGAACATGATGCTTTTATTCTTTTTAACCTTGGTTCTACTCACAATTTCATATAGAGTTGGCCACCAAGCTAGGCATCCAAGCCTATGAGATGAGAGATGTCCTACCCGGAAATGGTGCTTTCAAGGGGCAAGAAGCTTCAGTCACTCCCTTAATTGGGAAATTGAGGCTCCATGTCCAAAGCTATGTGGACAAAGATGACTTCTTTATCTCTCCTCTCAAGCATGAGGATGTAATCCTAGGGGCACCATGGTTTGATCGCATGGCTGCCAATGTTAAATTCTCTAAAAGGGAATCTACTTTAGGTTTAGGGAAAATGGTATCTACATAGATGCTAAGGAAATAGGTAACACCATACCCATTGTACATATGCAAGATTTAAATAAGTCAATAAAGAGCTCTATTTCTGTGTACATGACTTTTGTTAAAGATTCTCAAAATAAACCTAATGCTTTAGCAAAAGAAATTATAAACAATCACAAGGAATTAGCTTATGTTGCCACGATTCTAATGACTACTTGCATGCAAAAAACAGACCTCATTTGATACACTTACGGTCACAAATAGCTCGTAAGCACGCATGCTTCATTTTGCCTGGAATGCTTGGCGTTGTTGCTGCGTAGCTCTCTCCGAGCCTAACGCAATGGTGCAGTCGGATCTCCAATGCGATGAACGAGCGAGGAGTAGCACCAGGATGCACCTCACGCTGCTCTCTCTTTCTCTCTCACACACAGTCAACGGTAGTTGAAAACTTTGATTATGATAAAAGTTCTTTACAAAATGACCTAGGTACCTTATATACTAAGGCTACCATAGGTTAAACCTAAAATAGAGTTCAAGGGTGAAATGGCTTTGTATTTACAATCTCAAAGTGCCATTGCACCATGGCTTTTGCAACTAGAATAGCTACTCATTACAAATGATGTTTATAACCATAATCCATAGCATTTCATAACTCTCAAAAAATAAGGCTTTGTTGAGTTATGTCGTACTGTTGACCCATGGGTCAATACTCCCCCCCTCCGAATTCATGTCGTCATTGACATGACCTAGTTGTCAATGTCGGTGTGGTTTTTGTTGTCGTTCTTGCTTTTGTGTGTGCTCCACTGCTTGTACTTTGTCATACCACAACGGCGACTATGATCCATGAAAGTCACAATTGATGGACGAACTTTATGTCCTTCACATCCAAGCCCCAAGCTGCAGCATTTGTTGCTGTCATTATAGGGCTATTGCTAGATCTCTTTTTGTTTCCATAAATACGATCACTTTATTTCCATCCATCATTTTCTCCAGTAAATTTGTCACTTTTGAGTATGTCTCATTCTCAAAAACAACTTCTATATTTGTCACTTTTGAGTATGTCTCATTTGCTCCAGTAAATTTGTCACTTTTGAGTATGTCTCATTCTCAAAAACAACTTCTAAAATCTATACATTTGAATGATTGGCTTTAAGACCATGTGAACCAATGACAACTTTGTAAGGTTTCTGTAGAAATTGTATGGCTAAACCTTCAACTTCTACAGGCCAAGTTGCACTCCAATACAAAGTATGTCTGTCAGGCCGAATCTGGGAGATAATTTTTCTGATTTGAGGTTCAAAACCCATTTCCATCATTCAATCCACCTCATCAAGGACAAGATATGTAGCCTTGTGAAGGTTGGTTTGTCTATCATTTGTGTCTGCTCTTCTTCATTGGTGACTTCTTTCTTCCTGCATCAAGGTGATCAAAGTCGCATTTGCCACTGTTAGCTTTTGTGTGCTTTGTATACATGACTTAATTAAAGCCTGACAAACCCTAGTTAATTCCCTAAGCTAGTCACTTGCTTAAAAAGGTCCTTATTTGATATCATTTGTGATAGATGACATATGTGAGCTATCATTGTCCATTTGTCCCCAAAGCTCATATACATGATGTACAGGGTATGTAGATGGCTATCATGGCTTCAAATTTGAAAAAAAATCATCTTTGGCTAGGGGTTAAACTGCTACTCTTTTTAATTTTCCTTCACCCTTAGCTTGTATTCTCTATTCATAGCCTACTGATAAAGTTTGGGCTTGTATTTGGCTTTCTAAGCTAACTTTTTGGATTTTAGTCTTAAAAATGGATGATGGGAATTTCTTGCATCTTCTATCTGCCAAACAATGTAGAACCAATGATGATGACCAGAATTTGGCTTGACTCTTGGTTGCTCCTACAGACATCTATCATGATAGATGACTGAACCGTCAGTTTTTCCCCTTTTGTTCTTCTCAGTATTGTTAGTCCCTTTTGTTTGTTAGGCTTCATTAAGTCACATACAAAATAGAAAATTTACAGTATAAAGATCTACTTCTAGTATACAGTCTTGTAGTCGCATGAAGTGTCTAATAAGAAACTTTACACTTGATGGGTGCTTTTGTTTAGTCACCTCACCAACTTTCTTTGTCCTTGTAGGCCATCCTGGAGTTTAATGACCATTCTCAATCATTTTTGGCCTCTTGTTTTTGTTGAAGACTGATCAACATTCTTTTCTTACATCTGATATTCTAGCCTTGGGCATAGGGCTTTTGAGACATACCTCGAGAAGATTTGTCATTTTCCTATACCTTATTCTCTTTGTACTGCTCAGGCATCTCTTGAGTCTCGGTGACGATGGCAATTGTTGCACCATTGGAGGTCCATGGCATTTCCCTCACATAAGTCCAGCTATAAAATCACTCACTCGTATCATGATTGGTGTATTTCTGCTCAATGGCACACCGCTTCAACACTCTTGAAGCATTGACTGCTTGTGGTTGCTATACTCTCAGATTGGGATTTTGTCGGTATGTTTGTTTCATTCTACGGATCACTTCTTTGACCACTTGATCCACATTTTGTGTGATTGAAATAGGAGCACTACGTTTGTAGTTGACTCACTAGCTGTAGAAGAGACACTACTAGTGTTTGTGTCTACGTCCTCTCTTACCTCTCCATACGTCCTACAGTTCTTGACTAGATACAATGCTTCTTTAGTGACCTGCTCAAATGTTAGTGGACGCTTTTAAGTGTAAGTCCTTTTTGAGAGTTTCCTTTCTCAAGCCCTCTATAAAGAGAACTGATAAGTGATCGTCTTGTGATAACTCTCGCATCGGACATCTTTCAATGTATTGCTTGAAGCAAAGCAAAGCTTCCTTCACTTTTTCATTCTCTTTTTGCTTAAAAGCATAGATTTGAAAAACCGTGTTGTGCTTGATTCCCCTCTTAGAGAATTCCTCGGCAAAATCTCATAAGAGCTGATTAAAATTCAAGATATCTTGACTTGTCAATGGTTGGAACCAAGTCAATGCCGTTCCTTTAAATGTCAACCCAAATCCTTCATAATGCGTATCAAAATCCATGACTTGTTTCGCTCTTAAGGCTTGCTTAAATATGGACACATGTGCGTATGGATCCCTTGATTTGCTGTACTTCTTGGGCACACACTTTGCCACTCGAGAAGGTCACATCCGTCTAGCCTCCGCTATCATTCTCATCATTCTAGGCTCTCCTAACACTACATCTCTTGCCTCGTGTCCACTAATAGGTGCTCTGGAAGGGGATTCTTTTGGTTCTCTCTCCTCAGGTTGCATGTCTCTACTCTCGGTTCTAGTATCAGGCACCCTTGTGCTGAAAATCGTTTCTAGAATATCATTACCTCAATGCGTGGACATAGGACCCTTGAACTCAAAGATCCCATCATTCTTGGCCCAAAAATATATGGTCAATTAAGAGAATCTTCCACTCGGGTTCTAGGTGGACTCGCTCTCGTAGTTTCTAATCTTGTTGTTTCTAGATAGTAGGTCTATGAATGCTAGGGGTGACATAGTACTATATATCCTTCAAGATCTTTGCGGCTCACTGATGAGTATCTTTGAACATACTTGTTTAACATGATTATCTGCATATCTCTCTCCATTTTTCACGTGAACACATACAAGCATTTCTGCTCTGTTAACTCCCTCACATTGGGCTAATCGGTGCCTGTAATAGAGCATTTTCTCTTTGTTATCATACTTGTATAAACCCACATGCGTGTTATTAATGTTGACCCGAGTAGCCACATTTACTCGCCTAAGCTTTGCATTAGGAATGTCCAGCTTTGGCGGCTTCTCCTCACGCTCGACGTCAACCTTTTCCTTTGTGCCTATAATCCCCACTGGGTCTCTCTTCTATTGTCACGCAATAACGATCCATACCATCTTTATAGATTTTGGCATCATGTTTATTTTCAAAATCATATTTTGGTGCAAGAGATTCATGTTTGGTGCTATGTATGATGGTCCCACTCCCATTTTGGTTTCCTCCTTGAAACTCATACTTTTGGGTCCCTCATCCATATAGGTATAAGATCTCTCTGAAGAGGTATCAGAAAGACTTTCTTCCAAAATTGCCTCTAAGGTTGGTAAAGTCCCTTGATTCACGCTTCCCTTTGTAGAAATGTGGCTTGATTAATCTCTAGCAGTAGTGCTTCTATTTTGATAAACCTTGTATGATCGCAAATACATCAAAAAATTACGTTTGCAAAAGCCGAACCTGTTACCTTTATGGTGCATCCAATCTTCCAATCAATAATAAATTGAGTTGCAAACTCTGATTTCCACAATGTGTACAAAAATCACTTGGTGGCTATAAGCCTATAGCCGCTCGATTAGTCAAAATTTTCTCGATTTTCATATTTGCACTTTTGACACAAAACTGCGAGCGCTACATCAATTCTTCGCAGGAAGCACTTAAAAAAAAGAAAGAGATGTTTTTTTGAAAAATTGTTTGTTACCACCAAGCCTGACCATAAACCATGTCTTTGACCCAAGAGAAAAAAAAGTGGGTGCTCAATCTCTCACAAATTTGTAGGACTTTTCATTTTCAAATGAAAGCAAAAACATGTGAAATTTTTCTTCAAGCACAAAGTTTATGAACATTGGGAGGGTTTGCAATCTAGCAGCCTCATGCCAAAATATTTCACTTGGGTCAAGGTGCTCTTGCATCTATCTACCTCTAACTCACCACATGAAGCAAATGAAGGAAATCCTAATGGAGTTTCTAGAGGGAGGGAAAGCCATGAACCTTGTCCAAGCTCTACTTACACACAATTTTACCTTGCACCATCTCTCTCTCTCTCTCTCTCTCTCTCTCTCTCTCTCTATATATATATATATATATATATATATATATATATATATATATATATATATATATATATATATATATATATATATATATATAGCACTTCCAAAATCAAGAATATGACACTTTCTTGCCACACACAAACACATAGATGTAAACATGAATCTGCAAGGATGTGTAAATGGTGTAAGACATGGGCATCATGTGGAGATGGTGACCAGATTTTGCAAACATAGATTAGATTAAAGAAAGATGTAGGAGAATTACACAACAATTTGACCTAAATCTAGTCCCCAAGTGCCCAACACACTCTACATCTTGAGTATTAATGTAAAAAATTGAGGCTCCTATTTTCTATAAAAAGTTTGCATCAAACCATAAGGAGTTTCCACATTATCGAAAAAAATTGAGGCTCCTATTTCTATAAAAAGTTTGCATCAAACCATAAGGAGTTTCCACATTATTGAAAAATTGTCTCTAACTTAACCATATAAAAATGAGCCAATTTTGGCTTTCTTGAACCAAAAATAAAATGCTAATGAACACTAATTAGAGGATCTTGACTTTGAAATTGCCTTTCAAACTTCTAAAATTTTAATCTATACAAACACCAATCTCACAATTAGTTAACCACTAATTAAACAAGACAACAATAGAGTGCTTAATCATTACAAATCCTAGCTATCCCATACACATGCTAATGCTGAGCGTATGGAATGCACAGCTTTAGAGATGCTATGACAATATTATAACAACTCTCCTACAAGGGAGAGCAATTGTTTTCAGCTGCTTAATGGGGAGATCAATTGTTCGGTGAGTGATGAAATGTTGAGAGAAGATTCGAGAAGCTGTGAAAAAAACATCCGATGGGAATCTGCTCTAGGGTGTCCCTTAAATGTCACATTTATTAGAGACTATGCATGTGCATGTAGTGATAGTCTCATTTTATAGGTGTGTTAAGATCCATACCCAGAATACCTGACGGATTACATTCTCTTATATGTCTATACCCCGCCTATACATATGGAGTCAACTGTCAATGGAAATCTATAGTTGTTGACAAGTATGGATGAGAATACAGAGCTATAGAAAGCACAAATCCACAGACTGCATCAGAAATAGGTGGATATTTGGTCAATGAAGGACCACATATACCTCCACCAACACTAGAATTCCTACTAGAATTCCATAAAGAGAGCCACCTCGATTCCCTTCTAGAGTGATAATGAGAGACGAAATGATCACAGAGATGGCAGACATCCTTCCTCAAGTGAATCTTTCTAATGGACCAATCTCCAAGAGAATGACCAATCCCTTTGAAGAAGAACCTAGCCATAGTAGAAGGCCTGAGGCGAGAGAAGGATTGGGACTTGATCTGAGAGAAGGCCTAATTAGACTTCTAGACGATCGGCGAGTTAGACCATCCCAAGTCCAAAAATGGGTAAACAAGAAATACTCCGGAGGTAAAGATCCAAGAGATCACGTAGCGGCTTTCAGAAGAGTAATTAAAGTAGAGGAAGTTTTGGATTTTGTGACACAGTTTGAGGGATTAGGATTGACTCTGGAAGATGACGGGCTACATGGTCTGACTCAATGGAAAGACGTGATTGTTAGACTCTAGACGAGCTGTTTGAGGAATTCTTTGAAGAATTCTTGGAGAAAGGCATAGCTCACAATACGGTCTTGCAAATTCATAGGTTGAAACAGAAAGAGGGTGAATCAGTACACAAGGCGGCATTATGTCTCAAGAGATATATCAAGTTTTGTCTAAGGGCATAACTACCTATGCAAGCATGGTTGATGTTGATCTATATCGAGGGAATGAGACATGCGGGTCTTCAGAAGGGTCCGCATGTGACGCTAAACGAATTGATCAAAGAAGCTCTTTATCTAGTGGATAACTGTGAGGAATATAAAGAAGACTCAAGAGGACAACACATCCTCTCAGCATAGCGATTCATAGATGAGTGAGTCCATGACAAAACTAGCGGCCCCTATCAATCAAGAAAATTTTATTGACGACATGGTCACAAGAAAATTTTATTGACGACATGGGAATGAGACATGCGGGTCTTCAGAAGGGTCCGCATGTGACGCTAAACGAATTGATAAAAGAAGCTCTTTATCTAGTGGATAATTGTGAGGAATATAAAGAAGACTCAAGAGGACAACACATCCTCTCAGCATAGTGATTCATAGATGAGTGAGTCCATTACAAAACTAGCGGCACCTATCAATCAAGAAAATTTTATTGACGACATGGTCACAAGAGGTTAACTCCTCTTGTAAGATCTAATTTGGAGTAGCTTAAGTGGTGCAAAATTGAGATTAAATGGAGAAACCATACGAGGGAAGAGTGTTACTATAGCATGGAATATTCTAGGAGAAGGTATGTACAATTTTTTCCAGTAGCACCTACTCCACGTAGATACGTTACGAGGAATGCGCCTGGACTAGTCAATTTCAAGATCACAGCCTATCTTAGGACAACAACCTCCGTTTCTAGGTTCTAGAATGCCTATAGACATGAGATACATGTCGATGATGGAAGTATCTAATAAACAACTGCTAGTACCAGCTACAATGTATTATAACCACCAAAGTGGGTATTGCCCTTCAAAGTGATAGAAGATGACAGAAACACATGGAATGGTGAGGCCGGTACAACCTTCACCTCCTACATTTTAACCTGAAGAAAGAAGGTATGAGATGGACAAAAGTACATTGCGGTTCATTGTGAATAGAGGCTTACCCTTGTCCCACCTACACCAGTAATCCCACCAAACAAGGAACAAAAAGAGCCAGATCCTAGTCATAGGCACGTGCCAAAGCTCAAGGACCTAGCATTAGAACCAAGGATAGTGTTGAATACCATGGATAACTCTTTTGAGGGATATTACCTAGCTACCTAAGGGTTGTAAACGAATAGATGGTCTTGACAAATTGTGGAAATAAGTCAGAGAGGCCAATGAAGCTAGTGAGCTAAGCAGATGAGTAAACCAAACTCATGATGGAAGTGGAGTGTTTCTTACACCAATAGAGGAATTTGAAACTGGATCTCAAATAAATCTAGAAGTGAAATCGTATTGGGGAGACAAAGGATTTATACAATCTATGGATAGTCAACCCCATTCGCTAAGAACACTTCCATGTTATACAAGAGAGCACGAGGCTAAGTCAAATATTATTGCAGTCCCATTACAGAGATTGTCTTCCAACGAGGTCATTGATTCAAAAGGACTGATAGACATTTTGTCGACACCAATCACCTATATGATAACGTTAGTTGAGACTCTCAGAATAAGACCAAACATGTGGACTATTGTGGGAAAATTCTTAGAGAAATTCAATGTAAAATAACCAATGACTCAAATCAAGGAAGGGATCAAAGCACTTGAAATGCCTCAGCTAAACACAAAAGTGATACCTCTAAAAAAGGTAGGTGAGTATTATGGGGGAGAAGATGGGAACACCTCTCTTCCTATGGAATTCCAAGGTGTAAAAACCATGGCAATCCTTGACAGCGGAGCTGGTGTTTCCATTGCAACAAAATAGATATGGAAAAAATAGGAAAATCCAGCAGTGAGGGCTACCAGCATGAAACTGCAGCTTGCAGATGGACACACGGAAAGCCCCCTAGGACTTCTAGAAAAAGCGGTTGTTACTTCTTGTGGTATTGAATATGCGGAAACCTTTTCTATTGTTGAATTTGGCAAGAAGAACAACTAGGACATCATTCTAGGAAGACCATTCATGCGACAGTTGAAAATGGTCCAAGATTGGGGTTATGACCATATCTACCTCAAACACATGGAAACCACGACAAGATAAACTTGAAAGACCATAGCTACAAGGATGTGACGAGAACACCAATTGAAGAGTTTGATTTTGCTACAATAATTGGATCAAAACTTCCAGCATGGTTGGGTATGCCTAAAGAACTATGGATGTGTGGAGCTTCGCAATGTGAAAGCTTAAAGCAAGAGGAATGCATCTTAGAAAGGGGAATTGAAGATAAGGATTATATCCCAGAACCATTTCCTAAAGGAGCTTTAGAGCCACTCAAATAAAAACTCATCTTGGCTACTCTGGATGTGTGCACTATTCAAGATGGTCCAACAACGAAGTTTTGTGATAAAGATGGCTATGATGTCATTCCTTACTTTGCAGTGAGTGTGATCTAGGAAAACAAAGAGAACCAGGCATCAATAAGTTCCGGAGATGAAGAGCAAAAAAATGAATATGGTGAATCAAGGGAGGAAGAGAAAGCAAGTTTTATGACTCCATAGAACACTTGGAGCTTCAAGAAGATTTTTTTTAAAATGGAAATCCAGACAACCCATCAGGTGGCATGAACGACACTCTAAATAATGCATGGTTTTATGATTGTCCAGATCAAAGACCTATGAACCAATGTCACCACTACAAGAATAAAGTGCATCAGAAGTGGATTCCAAAATCCCAGATGGTGATGCAACCGCAATAAGCATCCTCATATGTGTCTCCTATACAGGAAGAAAAAACTCAACCAAGAAGAAGATGACCATGTAAACAGGCTAACAATGCTCTAATCAATTGGCTAGAAAAGTCCTCCAAGAAACAACAATCCAAGAGAAAACAGATAGTAACTTTCCACAACCAGTCAAACCACAAAGGGAAAGTGCCATAATTCAACCTTGTTGAGGATAGTAGCGACAGTGATGATTCTTGTGACATCCCCTACTAGGAAATCATGTCATCTGTAACATTTAATGCACTAGTAACTTGTGTGTAGCGGAAAATTGATAACATAGTGAGAATTTCATTAAGAACAAGTTCCTAATGAGCATAGAGAAAGTACTTAATTTGAGAAAGCAACATAGCATTTTACACCTAGCTAGCTTGGAATTGACAATACTTGAAAAGAGAGACAAATAGAACAATTGACAATAGTTGAGGACCGGATTTACATGGAGCCAACCCCCCCTCCATAAAGGTTTGTATTATAGCTTCTCCCATTAAAGGAGACTTTTTAACAATACAATTCTTGCGTTCCTTGATAAAACTCATTAGTGCAATAAAGATGGAAGTTTCATGCACCAAATTATGCTTAAAAAACACACCTAGTGTCCCTAGCCTCAGTCCCAAGACCTCACACACCTTTAAAAATGGTGAGAGCTAGCAGGGAATGAGGAAAGATTGAGAGGAAGAAGGTGTATCTTTGTTGAAGGGTAAATACAAAGTCGGATATGTAGTCGGATATCGGATGTATTGTCTAATTGTTAGTAGCTAGTTGGATATTGTAAGCCTGATCGGATATTGTTAGTGTATGCCAAGAATCAGGCAGTTATAACTGAATTCAAGGCGCAGCTTTATATTTGGGAATGGGGAACTTTGTAGAGACGGGATTGTACTAAGTGTTGTTTTGGAGAACTTGTATTGGGGATTTTCTTGATGTACAATCTCTGATGTTTGTCTAAGTTTCTTGCTCTCTCATCATCTCTCGGATTTTTCATACTTCTATTACACACACAGTACTGCTTAGCTCTGAATTTATCTGGAACCAATCTCTTGGTGATTATTCATTGTATGTGTGATTATTCAACAACACATTGGCGATCCCGTTGTCTGCAGATCTCACATTGAGGCTGTAATTCATGTTCTAAGGGTCGTACTATGCTTTGTGTATTATTCAGAGATGATGCATGTCCGAGACGGGTAGGAGAAGGTCAAGAGTGTACTATACCCGTGCTCAGACTAAAGCAGGAAATATAGATCCCTTCAATTATGATTCTTTAAGAGATGATAATGCACCTACTGCACCACCTGAAGTTCCATTGTCGAATCAAGGACAAGAGAGTGAAGGAGCATCAGAGGAAAGGTCAGTGAGGCAATTCTTGGGGGCACTACTCTTGGCAAGAAGACCAATTAGAAGTAGACGTCAACTAAGCTTTGACCCACTATTGTTAGCTCCCGGGAAAAGACCTAGGAGGCTGCAAAAACCTATTCCGATGGCTCACCCACCCCCTAATCCACAGATCAAATCAACAAAGTTCAAGGGTAGGTCTAAGGAGGATGCAGATTTTTCATGTGGCTCAGTTTGAAACCAGGTGGCAGGCTAGTGGATATCAGGGTATCTTCCCTGATAATATCAAATTACAACAGTTTGCAGCTACTTTGGAAGGTAAGGCTATGAGTTGGTTTAGCCAATGGAGATTAATATGTCTGACAGGAGGAAAGCTTCTACAAACAGTAGGTTGTGTGCCTACTTGGCAGCCTTGTTTCCTTATGTTCAAAAGTTGGACAGTGGTGATGTTTCTTTGACTACTTTAGGTAGGGCAGAAGGGTATACACAAACACACCCTAATATTCGTGGGGTGCAAGTACCTGCAGAGCTACTCAATGATCAAGTGAAGGCAGAGACTTATGTGTTCATAATTAAAGGAGGTTACAATCACAGTGAAGCTCTCAAAAGTGTGCATACTCCTGAACTTATGCACTCTTTGAAGGACATGGATATTTCAGAAAAGAAGCCTGATACAGTGCCATCAAATTAGGTCAAGCTTGGTAAGTCTTTCACTTTGTCCAAGAAAAGAAAAGCAGAGGTGGAACCTATAGTTAAACAACTGAATTTTGATGAGTTGTCTTCTTCAAAGAATTTCAAGCTAACAGATGCTGGAATGGCAGAAAAGATGCTTTTAGGTGTCACAGAGTTTATTCATCAACAGCAGCAGAATATGGAAATACAGTTACAATATGTGGGTGATTCTACTGTTTCAAAAATACTGTTGCATGATCAAACTATCAATGCTAATTCCTTGCAGAAAGAGTTGGAGAATGTCAGAGTTACACATCAAAAGGAAATTCAGGATCTAATGGTGGAACATCAGACCCCGGGGGATTCACCTTGGAAAACTTACCGCACCACGTAAGTGCAGGGGAGGGGGGTTTTTTTACAAGTTACATAAGCGTATAATTTAGGGGTAGTCCCCCAATAATTTATCTCCCAAGTTGAAAAATAAGAGGGGGGGGGGGGGGGGGGGTATCATATTTGGCGGGGGGGGGGGGGGGGGGGGGGGGGGGGGGGGGGGGGGGGGAACCTGACCCAGGTTGATTACTTGTAATGATTGGTCACCAATGTGCACTAGAACCTGAATGAGTTTAGGGAAAGTTTTTTATCAGGTCACACAATAAATTTTGCATCAAGACGGTCATAGATAAGGATTGATTTGGAGCAGGTCAAGGGTTGATTTACACCAGCTTTGGATGGGTCAGAATTGGAGAGTAGCCAGAGTGCAAGTTGATCGGGCACATAGTTTGAAAGTCAAACTAAGACACATTGAGGGTACATCTAATTATCAATAGAAGTGGTTTTTTAGTACATTGCCAGTTACTATGCTACACACTCTTTGACTAGTTTTACTCCATTAGATCATGTGAGACCTAGATTTTATATGTAAGATAGGGGTATGATAGTATTCTTCATTGATTGCCGTATAAGCGTAGAAAGGGGGGTCATATTCCCTAATATGAGTCGTATATAGGGGTATTATCAAAGCTGTCCGCTCGCAGGTGGCATCCTATTTTGTATATAGAGTGAATCTCTCGGGCATCAGAATGAGTTAGCCAAGCAAAAGATTTCTTTGTAGATGTTTAAGGACTTGACAGTGGAGTTGGAAACGAAAGTACAATCAGAATTGTAGCAGTTGGCCATTGTCAATAAAGAGTTGCAGGTGGAGAATTAGATTTTGAATAAGAGAATTAAACCTTTGGAGCAGTTGGAGAAATAGGTGTTGGGAGAAGAGGAAGTAGATGTCAATGGTGTTCTTATGTCTGAAGGGGACATGTTAGTCCTTAGGCAACATTTGGAAACAGGTATGCAGGAAGTATGGGCAACATTCAGAGAAGAGATGAGTTCCGTTATCAAGCATCCTTATGAGAAGATCATATCAGGGTTTGTTAGTAACCATGAAGCTGATTTACTAAAGGAGATGGAACAGTTAAAGAAAGACAGAGATTTGTACAAAAAACAGGTTCAGGATTACAAAGGAAAGAATATTGCAAAATCTGCATTTGCTAAGAAGAAGATATCAGTTGATCCAGTTTCAATGGATATGGGTACGGGTGAAGGTTTGTCTGCAATTTAGAGATCAGAAGAGCAGGAGATTACTAATTTTCCAGATGATGACGTATTTGTTGGTGTTACTGTTGGATCAGTGACAGTTCTTGAACCTATTGTGCTTGTTCCAGATTACTTGTCAGATTTTGATGTAGTTCCCAATGAGCCCAATGCCTGAAATGTTGTAATCATGGCATTTTCTTTTTGACTTGGTCTTTACTGATCAAGGGATATGTGGATCCGAGTCGGATTTTTTCAAATCCACCACCGGGGCCTGCCATGTGTTGAAGGGTAAATACAAAGTCGGTTATGTAGTCGGATATCGGATGTATTGTCTGATTGTTAGTAGCTAGTCGGATATTGTAAGCCTGATCGGATACTGTTAGTGTATGCCAAGAATCAGGCAGTTATAACTGAATTCATGGCGCAGCTTTATATTTGGGAATGGGGAACTTTGCAGAGATGGGATTGTACTAAGTGTTGTTTTGGAGAACTTGTATTGGGGATTTTCTTGATATACAATCTCTGATGTTTGTCTGAGTTTCTCGCTCTCTCATCATCTCTCTGATTTTTCCTACTTCTGTTACACACACAGTACTGCTTAGCTTTGAATCTATCTGAATCCAATCTTGGTGATTATTCATTGTATGTGTGATTATTCAACAACAATCTTACAAGAAATAAGTATTCTCCTCACATAATCACTCTAATAGCATAGCTTAGCTTAGTAATTAGCATGGTAGAGGAGATGAGCATGCCATTGAAGCTTAGCTCTTGGTTGGATTTGCATTCCATAGCCAAGAGGTGTTGGTGTAGGCCTCTACTTCTCAATGCTTGGAAAAGGAGATGGAGTTCTTCTTGCACACATGAGTTTTGTGTGTGTGTGTGTGTGTGTAGAATTGTTTTAGAGTAAAATGCAGCCCTCTCTCTCTCATCCTGGTTGACCCCTCTTGCTATTTGCTAATGTTGGCCTCCCATTGGCTCTTGTAAAGCTTAGCCAATCACAAATTAGAAGCATAATTGATAGCCTTTTGACAAGTGTCCCCCTTTCCCCTTCTATGAGAGCTCTAGGTAATTAAATAATTCAATTAAACTCTCATTGGACCTCTTAGTCTTCTGGCCAATAGGAATCAAGCAAGCCATTGGGCTGCTAGATGCTCATTGGACCCCTTGGTAGACTATCCAATAGTCTTCTAGGGAGCTTAATTTCTATTCGTTATTTTATCAAGCATTTTTTAAATTGATTAGACTAACTTTACTCTAGCCTAATTCTCAGTGGTCCACCTCTATGGCCATCCAATAGGATTTGAGGGGAGATTGGGAGCAACTGGGCTAGGAGCCTGACATGTGTCCAGTATTCCCTTTGTGTAAAGGGGGAGCTTTGGAGAGTGTGTGTGTGTGTGTGTGTGTGTTTCTCTCTCATCCCCTACTGAAAGGGCTCGCCCCCATGACCATCCAATTTTCCCCTTGCTTTGGCCATTGGATAAATAAGTTAACTTTTGGAACCCTAGCCTATGGAAGTCTTAATGGGTCTAAACATTAGGTCTTTTAAGCCCCATTGAATCACATTGCTCTTTTGCAGATTGTCCCCCTTTGGATCCCTATTTCCCTCCTTTGGATCCATGACAGAGACCGGTCTGGCAACCTTACCAATATTCTACCTTTACTCCCCCGATACTTCCCCATATTAAATGATTATTTTAACATGAGAAAAGCATTTGGGAGTATTAGATATTAGTTTTCATGACATCATCACTCTCACTAGCAGCTTCTGTAACAACCAAAGAAGGCCAAAATCAAAGAACAACAAGTCAGAGCCAAAAAGTTTGACAAATCTGGATACCAAAGAGCCAGCTCAGCAAAAGTAGGTATGGATCAAGAAGACAAAGATCTCTGATGAAAAATCACAAGATCAATGGAAAACAGTCAAAGTATGCAAGAATGGCTAAGAAAATCACAAAGTCGCAACTCAGGTTTGGGTTCCAAAGAAGTTGATTCAAGCACAAAAAGGTCAGGAGTTTATTTGGATTCCAAAATAGTTAAAGTATGAACTCCCAAAGCCTGAATCCCATCCTCAACCAAGCATACAAGGGTTGAATCAAAGACCGTTGAAGACGCACACAAAGACAAGGTGGCTCCCAAAGAAGTCTCCTCAAACACAAACAAAGCATAGACAAGTATGGGTTCCCAAACGAGCATCATCAAAGAAATATCCAACAATCACAAAGAAGCAGGTCCCAAAGGAAACCAATAAAGCTATTGTCACTTCACCATCACTTGAATTCTTTCAGTTACTACAGCCATAAGATGCTTGTCCCAATCACTTTTGTGATTGTTTACATGTTTAGTGATTATCTTGCAAATCATACCATTTACCTTTTTTGTAACATTTAATGGCCTAGTAACTTGTTTGTAGCGGAAAATAGCATGAACATAGTGAGCATTTCATTAGAATAGATTCCTAATGAGAATAACAAGAGTGCTTGGGTGGAGAGAGCAACAAATATTATAACACCTAGTTAGATAGCATGAACAATACTTCAAAAGAGAGAGAAATTAACAATTGACAACAATTGAGGACCGGATTTGCATGGAGCCGGTCCCCCCTCCAAAAGACTTTGTATTATGGTTTCTCCCATCAAGAGAGACATTTTACAATACAATTCTTTGTGTTTCTTCACTAATAGCTAGTGCAATGAAGATGGAAACTTCAAGCGCTAAGCAATCAAACACAACATCAATTCCCTCACGGTCTCAGACCCAAGACCTCACACACCTTCGAAGATGGTGAGAGCTAGCGGGGTATGAGAGTAGATTGAGAGGAAGAAGGAGTAGTCTTATGAGAAAGATGTACATCTCCTCACATAATCACTCATATTAGCATAGCTTAGCTTAGTAATTAGCATGGTAGAGGAGATGAGCATGCATTGAAGCTTGGCTCTTGGTTGGATTTGCATCACAAAGCCAAGAGTTGTTGGTGTAGGCCTCCCTTCTCACAAGCTTGGAGTAGGTGATAAGCTTTCCATTAAAGCTTGAGAAGAGAGAGAGAGTCTTATTACTCTACATATGAGCTTGTGTGAGTGTGTGTGGTTAATTCTTTTGAAAAATCAGCCCCCTCTCTCTCTTGGTCGACCCCTCTTGCTATTTGCTCATGCTCACTCCCTATTGGACCTCCCCAGGCTCAACCAATGGAAATTAAGCAGCATAAGTGATAGCCTTCTGACATATGTCCCCCTTTTGTAAGAGATTTTTCTAATTAATTTATGCAACTAAACTCTCAATGGACCCCTTTGTCTCCTGGCCAATAGGAATCACGCAAGCCATTGGGCTGTAGAATGCTCATTGGACCCCTAGGGAGACTGTCCAATAGTCTTCTAGAGAGCTTAATTCTTATTGGTTCTTTTATTAAGTGTTTTTAAATTAATTAAACTAGACTTACTCTAGCGTAATTCTCATTGGTCCACCTCCAAGGCCATCCAATAGGATTCAAGTACACCTTGAGGGCATCTAGGCTAGGGAGCTGACATGTGTCCCTCTTTCCCCTTGTGTACAAAGGAATCTTGTGTGTGTGTGTGAGAGTTTCTCTCTCATTCCCTACTTCTTGGGCTCGCCCCCTCCTGTAGGGCTTGAGAAAGACTTTTGGGACACACACAAAGCATCCAATTTCCCTAGGCTTTTGACCTTTGGACACAACCTTTGAATTTTGGAATCTTAGCATTTTGGAAGTCTTAATGGGCTGAACCTTAGGGTCTTTTAGCCCATTGTTTCACATTGCTCTTTTGCAGATGGCTCCCCCTTTGTATCCCTATTTTCCCTCCTTTGTATCCCTACTGTGGCCGGTTTGCTAGCTTAACCAATATTCTAGCTTTTTCTCCCCTCGCACTTCCCCATATTAAATGATCAGTTTAACATGAGAAATTCATTTAGGAGAATTCGATATTGATTATTATGACATTACCTCTCTCTTGAAATCATAGTCGTCCTCGACTATGGGTTAGAGAAGATAAAGCATATTCATTAGTCCTTTTCCTAGCGGGTAGAGGATCCCTATGTTACCGTACGACATCGTTCTAGAATGGATGACTAGTCCATTTGGTGCTTGAGAGCCTCAGCTTCCGCAAGCATGTCTGCACATTAGTCCTATCAATCTTCCATAGTAGAGTGATAAGCTCTACTTGGTGTTCGGGAGACGTCGTCTCCGCAAACTTGATCTAAGCATGCATACTACTTTATTTTTGTGCACAATAAAGAAAAAGAGAGTACTATAGGACAAAAACTTTGTTCATTTTTAACATTTGTACATTTACTTACTCTAGGGAAGCATTGTAAGCATTGACAAGTTTTAGGTTATCCTTTAATCGTATGCCATGCATCCATCTAGCATCTTCAAAAGGATAATTCTTAAACTTAATAAGATATTGTCGGATAGTCTTACCGCCTCTTAGTACCTTGTCTTCATGTCGGAGAATGGACTCGAACTGCAACACCTCTTCTTGGTCCTCGATCTCCAGTGGGTCTTCAATAGTTGGTTCTCGTGGTGGCTCTCCTTTGTAAGGCTTTAATAGGATCACATGGAAAGCATTGTGTATTAGCCAATGGCTGGGAAACTTGAGTTGCTAGGCCATCTCATTGATTGGCCTAAGAATCTGGAAGGGACCATAGTACGTTTTTGCTAACTTGGCATAGTACTTTTGGTGTCCCGTAGGATTCTTGCCCGTCGTGTGCCTTAATTGAGCCTTGAAAAATTTGAGTAAGACCCAATCGTTTTCTTTAAAGGCTTGGGCTCTTATGTGCTTGTCAGCAACAGCCTTTTGCCTTTGCTGTGAGATAGAGATAGCATCCTTAATCTTTTGGGAAGATTCTTGTAGGTCGTGGCTATACACATCTGCAGCGAAGATCTTCCCATGTACCTTAAGTAGCAGGGGACTTTTTGATCTTTCCTCAATTACCTCAAAAGGTGATTTTCTCGTGGAAGTATGTACAGTGTTATTGTAGGCATACTCCACTAGGGGTAAGCACTCCTCCCATTGGGATCTTTGGTCTACTTCCGTTACATAGGCTTTTAGTAGATCAAGAATTATTAGGTTAGCTATTTCACTTTGGCCATCCGTTTGCGGGTGATAGGCAGAAGAGAAGTTTAGCCTTGTCCCTAAATTCTCAAAGAGACCTTTCCATAAATTACTAGTCATTCTAGGATCTCTATCCAACATTATGGACATTGCCAAGCCATGGTACTTGAAGATTTGTGAAATGAAGAGGGTTGCCATTTGATGGGCTTTGACAGTCTTTTTGACAGGTATAAAATGAACTTTTTTACTAAATCTGTCCACTATCGTCCATATTCCCATATTCACATGGATAGACTTAGGCAATCCAAAGATAAAATCCATGAATATGCTCTCCCATGGTGAATTAGGGATTGGCAAAGGTTGAATCAATCCAGGTTGCTTCCTTTATCAAAATTCTTCTTTTGGCATACCACACATTTAGAAACATACTCTTTTATGTTTGCTTTCATGGTAAGCCAATAGAAATAGGTTTCAATCCCTTTTAGGGTAGACTGAATCCCTCTATGCCCTGCATAAGGAGGAGCATGAGATTCATACATTACTTTCTCACGTACTGGACTAGTAACACATAGTGTATTGCCATAGAGAAGATAACCATCTTGTAAAGTTTAATGGTTCCTCTTTCTTCCCTAATGTCAGGGCTGAAATCACATCTCTAAAATCGGGATCAATAGCATACTCATCTATCATAGAAGATAGATCATTGTGAGTTGCTATGAAAACCACATTCACTCTCGACCGTCTTGAGAGTGCATCGGCTACTTGATTATGCTTTCTAGCAATGTGAGCAATATGAAAATGAAATTGCGTAAGGAAATTTTCTCACCTCATTTGTTTGTTGGAGAGCTTGGTCTGCGTCATGAAGTACTTAAGACTTTGGTGATCCGTTTGCAGAATGAAAGGAGTCCCCAATAAATAGTGCTTCCATGAGTCTAAGGCATGTAGAACTGCGAGGAGTTCCTTTTCATATATGTGTAGAGCTTGCTCAACATGGTCGAGCCTTCGACTTTCATAGCCTATGGCGTGCCCTTCTTGGAGCAAAACAGCTCCAAGGCAATCACCACAAGCATCACATTGGACCTCAAATGGCTTTGAGAGATCCGGTAGTGTGAGCACAGGTTGAGAGATAAGCTTTTCAAAAGCATTGTTCTCCTTGGCAGACCATGTGTACCTAACATTTTTCTTTGTTAGGTCATGTAATGGTCCTGCTATTAGTGAGAACTTTTCTATGAAGCATCTATAGTATGCACACATACCTATAAAGCTTCTTAGTTCATGAAGATTCCTTGGTTTAGGCCATCCTTTTACTACCTCTAACTTTGATGGATCCATTTGGATGCCATCTTGAGAAATAATGTGATCTAAATATTGAATCTCTTGTAAGAAAAAATTACTTTTCTTTCTATTAACATAAAGTTTATTCTCTCTTAAAACTTGAAATATTACCTGGAGGTGTTGCTTGTGTTTGTCTAATGAATTAGATTAGATGACGATATCATCAAAGAACACTCTAGTAAAGGTTTGGTGAGGCCTAAAGAGTTTCTCCATCAAGCGGTTGAATGTGGTTGGTGCATTGGTCAAGCCAAAAGGCATGCAATGTATTCATAAAGACCAAACGTAGTGCAAAATGCGGTCTTTACAATGTCTTGATCAACTATCCTTGTTTGATGATAGCCACTTTTTAGGTCAATCCTATTGAAGTAGGTGGACCCTTGTAGCTTATCAAATAGGTCTTCTACCCGTGGAACGGCGTGGACCGGGAAACCTATTCTTGATAGTGATCCTATTTAGTGCTCTATAGTCGACACACATATGATATGTGTCATCTTTTGTTTGCACTAATAGCACAGGAGAACAAAATGGATATGATCTATTCCTAACCATGCTAACTCATGAACTTGTCGCATAATCTCCTCTTGTTGAGCTTGAGAAACTCTATAAGGAGGTTTGTTAGGTGGTGAACTTCCTGGAAGAAGTTCAATTCCATGGTCATCATTGCCTTGTTTAGGTGGTAGCTCACAAGGGATGTCGTCACTAAAGACATCTTGAAACCCCTTGAGAAAATTTGATAAGTCTATTTCCTTTTGATTGTGTATATTTTCTTTTGCTAAAACATTAGGTTCATTTTAATAATCTTTAACAAAAATCATGTATACAAAAATAGAGCTCTTTATTGGCTTATTGAAAGCTTGTGTATGTACAATGGATATGGTGTTACCCATTTCCTTTGCATTTATGTACATATCTTTTTCCTTGAACCTAAAGGAGATTCTCCTTTTAGGGAATTTAACATTGGCAGCCATGCGATCAAACCATGGTGCCCCTAGGATTACATCCTCATGCTTGAGAGGAGAGATGAATAAGTCCTCTTTGTCCACATAGCTTTGGACATGGAGCCTCAATTTCCCAATTAAGGGAGTGACTGAAGCTTCTTGCCCCTTGAAAGCACCGTCTCTACGCATCTCATAGGCTTGTATGCCTAGCTTGGTGGCCAACTCTGTGGATATGAAATTATGAGTAGAATGAGGGTCAAAGAGAATAAAAGCATCATGTTCTCTTACCTTTCCCCAAAGCATGGCATAGAGGAGATCCTTTGTGGTGAGTTTCCTCCTCTTGGATTTTGACCAAGGTAGCCCTAGGAGGCTCATGGCGGGTGTTCTTTCCGGGACAAGCGCGGTACACATGCCCTTGCTTGCTGCACTTGAAACAATGGTTATCCTTGTGATAACACTCAATCTCTTCAGGAGAGAGTTTGTTTTTACCTTTGTAAACTCCCTTCTCCTTAGCTTTGTTGGAGTTTCCCTTAGGAGACTTTTGGACATTGTCCTTCCCCTTAGGCTCATTAGAACTCTTGTTTTCTGTGGGCTTAAAATTTCTTTTAGCCCCCGTTTGGAAATTGATTTGAGAAGCCACCATAGTATGGTGTATAACCGCCGATATGGTGCGTGGCCTTTGGGAGTTGACATACTCCGCCATTTCTTCAGTAAAGCCCGCACAAAATTGTTTCTTTTCTCTCCAAAATCCAACTTCTTGAAGACAGTGGCTTTGAGTTGTAAGTCCCAAAACTTATCTAGATATTTGTGAATGGATTCATAGGGAGAGAACTTCAAGCTTTGCCATTTGGTGAGTACTTTGTCTTTGGCATCGGTGGCCAAAAACTGCTTCATAATGGAAGCTCTTAAAGCTTTCCATGTTTGTGGAGCTTCACTTTTGGCTTGTAGGCTAGACCACCATTGTCTCGCGGACTTTTAAAAGTGCATAGCTACATGGTGTAGCTTAGAGGACTCCATGAAGCCCTAATCTCCAAATGCCACATCGAACTGTTGGATAAAGGCCAAGACTTTGTCCGTATAGCACCAAAGGTGCCATCATAGGTAAGGAAAGAGATGCTCTTCCCTCCCTCTTTGAAATTCTTGAGCTTGGATGACCTCTTCCACGCGGCATAGGATTTCTTATGGCCTCTTCTCTTTGATGGTTCAAAGGTTGCACCATCACTTTCTTCAGAAGGTAAAGAATTTGAGAAAAATGGAGAAGAGGGTGACCTCTTTCTCGCCTTTTTCTTGCCTTGATCTTCTTTGTCTTCACCATCACTTTCATAAGAGGAAGAGGATGAAGAAGATGAAGAAGAGGGATTTGGGCTTATCGCACATCCTTGGGTTCACGCCATATCACTTGGTGTATGGTAAGGAGGCCATTTTACCCATTGAAGTACAATTGGCTAGTCTCAGGGTGCTAGCTGGGCAGATGGAACGCCCTAATGCTCATCTCCACAACCACAGACAGAGAAGATGCTATCAACTATTATGCAGCACAAACAGAGCAACGTCAACTTAAATTCAGCAAGGGACTTAGGGAAAAAGGTCTCAAGAAAGGTATGTTGGTCCTAAGGTATGATAACAGGTTTGACACTCGAAAGGATAAAAAGTTTTCACCCAGATGGGAGGGGCCATTTGTCATTAGAAAGCGCTACAACAATGGCAGTTATCGATTGATGGATGCAGATGGTAGGCTCCACAAAACACATGTCAGTGCATGGAGGTTCAAGCAGTACTTTTTGAGGTTTGATCAAGCACCTATGATGGAAATCCCTGAGGAGGGAGACTCTTCCATCTCAACTGAAGAAGAATCAAGTACAAAGCTAGAGACATAAATGCCTCTAGCTTCAGGGGGAGGGAAAATGAGGGCCGCTTTTTAAATTCTGCACCACCTCTCTCTTGGTATACACTTGATTCATGAAAATCACAAAAAAACGTATGTATTTATTTTGTACATAG
Organism: Adiantum capillus-veneris; assembly: GCF_014529385.1. NCBI lineage: Eukaryota > Viridiplantae > Streptophyta > Polypodiopsida > Polypodiales > Pteridaceae > Adiantum > Adiantum capillus-veneris. Next base: position 14,133,012 of record NC_140940.1, read on the forward strand.
CTATGGTTTTGACACATTTGGATCTTGAAATAAGGAGAGGTAGGAACAAACCCTATGAAAAGAAAAAAATCACTGGATGCTAAAGCACCATATCTCCACACACTTATACTGAAGGATTGAAGACACGATTTCAAGAAGAAGAATGATGGCTACACTCATGATATTCCTCGCCATCAACTCCCATCCCTCCATTATGCTTCCTACGGTCTTGTTCCCTTCTCATCTTCTTTCCCCATGCTACCTATTGTATTTATCTTTTGTAAGCAATCAACACACTCCATATTGGTGCCATACCTTGTGTCGCTTGGGATACACTTTATTGTGAATATGGTTTATGTTTGCTCTTTCCATTTTGCTTATGTTAAGGTGTGCGGATTTGCCACCATATACACACTCTTTCTCCCTCTCATATTCCTATCATCTTGCTACTTGCATCTGAAGGTGTGCGGATTTGCCACCTTTGGTATGAGAAGTGAGCATACTTGCATGTCTCCCTTACCTCATTATCTTCCTTACTACATGCACAAGTAGTAAACCCATTCTCACTCACTCACCTAAAAATTGTTTTCCATGGCATGTTTGATTGTGTATATGTATGCGTCCTAGCTGCATATCTTACTAGGTGGTGCCCCTATTGTGTACCTCCCATGATGAGGCCATCATGCTGCATAGTCCTTGTATAGAGGCCACCGGGTCTGTTTTCTGCTTCCACCTCTCAATGGCTCCCGAGAATACTGAAGGCACTTCCTAGACTGCTCTTGCTTTCTACTCCAAGTTCCTCAGACACAACCAGGCTCTAATACCATGTCATGATATAGATAAGGAGAGAGCTTGAGCTCTTGCAAGCACACACACACACACACACACACACACACACACACACACACACACACACACACACGTAAAGATGGATGCAAATGACTGTACTTATTCTTCTTCACTAACTCAAGATAAGCGGTCTACAAAGCATAAGGGAAAATACTACATAAAAGAGGAACTAGTACAACGGTCTAGTATGAACTGCTAGTGAGTGAGGTGACTAGATAAGTGTGCCATCACTCCAGTAGGTAGACCAGATTGATGTAGTATACTTGTAGTACCACTGGCAAAGATATGCAAATCCACCAAGGCGCACCAACGATGATGACTGTCGGTGGTACTCATCCAAGAAAGTTAAACCTGGAGTCATTTTAGGGCATATGATGTCCAAAAATGGGATTTTCACAGATGAGAGCAAAATTAAATCTATTGCTGAATTGCCACCACCTACAAACTATAAAGGAGTTCAAAGGTTCATGGGCCATGTTGGTTATTACCGACGGTTTATTTTAAACTTTCCAGAGAAAGCTCGTCCTTTGTACAAGCTTCTTTTTGAGTTCCACTGGACCGCGGAGTGTGACCATGCTTGTGAGTCATTGAAAAAGACCTTGACTAGCACTCCTATTCTACAAGTGCCCAATTGGAATGTAATTTTCCATGTGCATATTGATGCATCAAACTTTTCTATTGGGTGTGTTCTAGCTCAACCAAGAGAACATAAATTGGACTACCCAATTAGCTTTGCAAGTCGTCAATTGAATGATGCTGAGAGAAACTACACCACTACAGAGCGAGAAGGTTTAGGTATGATTTATTCAGTAAAGAAATTTTGCTACTACCTTCTGGCCAACAAGTTTGTTTTTTATGTTGATCATCAAGCCTTGTTGTATCTAGTAAATAAACCTTGTTCCATGGGAAGAATTACACGATGGTTGTTAATTCTCCTTGAGTTTGATTTTACCATTGTGGTGAGACCTGGTAAAAGACATGTCATGGCGGATCATTTGTCTCGCATACCCAATGGTGAAGTCCCTGCTGGAGTCAATGATGAATTGTCCGATACTTCTCTATTCCTAGTCGTAACCATACCTGAATGGAGTGAGAATATTGTAAACTTTCTAGTTAATGGTTTTCCACCCAAAGAACTTCATAAGGACATAGCTCGAAAACTGTTAAAAGAATGTGAACCTTATTCTCTCATTGCAGGAACTCTCTACAGGCTAAGGAAGGATGATATTCTTAGACGTTGTACCCGTGAGGATGAGTATTTATACATACTGCAAGAAGCCCACATGGGTATAGCCGAAGGACATTTCTCAGGGGAACTAAGAGCTAGAAAGGTGTTGCAATTAGGTTATTGGTGGCCTACCTTATTCAAAGATGCATCATTTTTTGCAAAAGGATGTGATGAATGCCAACATGACAAGATCACACAACGGAAGGATAAGATGCCTTTACATCCTGTTAAAGTGACTCAACCATTTGGAAAATGGGGGTTGGACTTTGTAGGCCCAATTAGTCTGGTAGCTTGTAGCACTCAATTTACGTTTTGGCACCCAGGTTTGATCATTTTCTTCATAGTAGCCTTGGGCTTCCAATAGTTTTTTGGGAATCTAACACAACCTTTATTTACATTTCTTGGGGCGAGTGGGAGGTCTCTTACCAAGCTCTTGTCTTTGAGCACTAGCTATGGTCGCTAAAGAAGCTTTAGGGACCCATTTGTATGTTTTCTTTGTTATATTAGGATGGTTCTTGTGTGTCTCAAGCTTTATTTCAACTACAGCAGTTGAAGCTCTAGAGAGTTGAGCTATGGGGACATATGGTTCAACCTCTTGGACATGCAATGCTTTGGGTTTTATTTTCTTAAGAGGCAATATCTTAGGGACTATGACTTGAGTGGCAGGGCTAAGAGTTCGTTTCCGCGTTGTGACACCCCCAGTCCCCCAATCAATAGTGCATTTGGTGGCTATCATCCATGTGCATCCTAGGTTTATATTGCCCTCCATAGTTCCAGTAGGCATGACCAAAAAGCCTTGAGCTACAACCCCATTGTCATAATTGACCAAAGTGTGCCAGATTCCAAAAATCACAGTTTTTTTCTTGTTGAAATCCTTGACTTGGATAATACTCTCAGATAGAAGTGGCTTTCCCAAATGACACCATACTCCATATGACAACAGATTATACTTAGCACTCGTGTCCAATAAGGTGTTATATAGCACTTTTCCATAGGCGCTATTTAGCTCAATAGGGTATCGTAGAGGTGTGTCAGAGTCTGACCAAGCATCCTCTGTTTCAACGTGGAATGCATGTGTAACTCCAAGGTTGGCCTCTCGTTGGGGTCTTCTGCGTTGTTGTCGCTTTTTTGCCTCATCTTGAGCTTGTATCTTCTTCAATTTTATTTGTGCCTTGGTTGCCTTTTTTTTATGGATGGCACGTAGCTCCTCTTGGCTTAAAGGATCATAATATCTTTTAAATTTGCTACCAGTGAGGAATCCGATGGTTTCAACTCCATCAAGAGTCTCCACACGAATGGTTCCTTGTGGGGTGATTTCACATACTGTATATGGTCCTTTTCTCGCATATTTCAACTTTTTCTTTTTGTTACGCACTCCATATATAAGGACTTTATCACCAACATTGATATCCTTGTTCTTTAGATGACGGTCAAACCATTTCTTTGTCCTATCTTTCTCCACAAGTGCATTTTGCACAGCCAATTGCATTTCTTCATCTAACCTTTCAAGGATATATAAGTGCTCAACTAAAGGGTTGTCATCCCAACCTTCTTGTGAAGCTACATGCAGACTAGGAATTACAAACTCCCATGGAATAACTACTTCTTGGCCATATATAATTTTGAATGGTGTACAATTAATAGCCACTTTGTAAGAAGTACAATAAGTCCATAGGACTGAAGTCAGCTTCAAATCCCAAGTTGTGCGATGAGCTTCCACCGTTTTGGTCAAGATAGAGATTAAGGTCTTGTTAGTGCTCTCAGCTTGGCCATTTGCTTGTGGATAATAAGGTATGGACTTAGGATGAGCTATCATGAAGTTGGTAGTGAGTTCTTTTATCACTCCATTGATAAAATGAGTGCCATTGTCACTCACAATCTCAAAGGGACAACCAAATCTTGTAATAATGTTCTCAAAGAGAAACTTGGCAGTTGACCTTACATCAGCCTTATATGTTGCCTTGGCTTCCATCCACTTTGTCACATATTCAGTGGCAATGATAACATATCAATTGTGCTTTTACCCGTTACTTGACCCATGTGAGCCCAATCCTATAGCTCCAAAACAAATTGACGATTTCGGAGAAACAAGGAAGTCAAATGAAGCTTCTTGCTCTTTATGTAGTTCCTATAGGAACTACACAGAGATAGAAGCTTCGACACAACCTCCACCTACCATTGTACATATCCATACGAACAAGGAAGAGTTTGCACCTCCCGTTGTAAGTTCACCACCTACAACAACGTTGCAAATAAAATCATGGGAAAGTACCTTACCACCCTTGCAACTAGATGATACACATAGGACGTTCGAGAACAATTGTTTAAAGCCTTCACCCATAACAACTTGGAACAATTGGTTTCAAAAGGTGATGAAATCATTCCAAAAGGTATGATCTACCCAAGGAAGGGGGGAGTGTTTGCTGACATCCATCATTCACTTGCTTCCCTCTCAACCTTCCTCCTTGACCTCTCAATCTCCCAATCTTAGGAAATGTATATATAAATCCTTATACTCACAAAAACAAGATAAAAAAGTAAAAGAGAAAGAGCCACCAATTAATAATCTAGAAACTTACAAGTTCTATACATAACACAAAATCATAAAAACACATTATGCACAAGGACACGACCTTTTGACACGACCCTTATAATATTTGTACTCTAACCATCATTTATTTGTGTGTACAGATATGGCTAGTACGCTAGAGTCATCCACGCCTGGCTTGGGTGAGAGGTACCCCCGTTACTTTTCACAAGTGTTTCACATGGTCTTTTCGATGCTTTCCTGTGAATGGGATTTGGTATGTACGCTAGCATGTGAGAGGAATTTCGACGAGTTAGAATGGTTGATACGTCTCTTGACCCCGACTGATTCATAGTTAGTAGAGAGCGTTTCTCCCATTGTACAAGCCTACCCTTTTGACCAAGATGACTATAGACGTCTAGTGATCTTTTTAGTAAACATTGGTGTCTCTGATGATGAAGACAATTTACATGATTACATGGATGGCACATATGGTCTCACGGATGATGACTTTGTTTTTCTCGAGGACGAGGATATGGGTTTAGCCTTAGGGTTTCCCCCCAATCTCTACAATATCCTATTCCCTTGACTCTCTAAGGGGAGTGCAAATAATTAGGTTAGGGTTCCTTATGTTGTTTAATTGTGTTCAATAAGGGTTGGTACCTCTTCCCACTGATGTGCCTCCTACAGGTATTGTTTGTGTTTCATAGTGTGTACAGGAACGTGTTGCTATTATTAGGATTTGGACCTTCATGGAATCTTTCTCTCGTTCACTCTTCAAATCAAGCGCAATCATCAACACAAATAGGTGTTTCTTGTCGATTAGCATTGCCCCTTATCTTTTTTTGCATCCATGTTTGTCTGCTTTAATTGTGATTGGTAGCATAATACTCAACGCATTTGCTTAAGTATCAAACATTAAATTCCATGTAATTTTTTGTCATAATCACTTATCTAGGTTTAAAAATCAAGCAGTTCGACTAAGCTAGTTTGACCAAGTTAGTCGTTAGAGATCTTCTCTTAATACCATGGGAAATGCCGTTACTTAGGTTGTTAATCCAATTTAGGCAGCATTGTGTGCAATGTACTAGGGCTTTGTAGTGGGATTAATCCCTATTGACTTTAGCTTAAGTATTAAAAAGGGAGTTTACTAGTGTGATGAGCTTGGGGAGGGTAACAGTGTTATATGACCCCCCAAAGTTACAAAATTAAAATGCTGAAAATGAACAAAAAATAAAAATAAAAAATCAAAGTGCCACAATGTAAAATCTTAAGCTGGAAGAGAAATCACAGCTTGATTTGGTACGTCACTCACATGTATTGCCTATGGTACTAGATCCCTAGAGTTTCCCAGTGTAGGCGCTTTTCCTTGAAAAGCAAAAAACCACAAAATAAGCACACACATCAAAATTGAATCACTGCGAAAAGACTTTGGGGGGTCAAAGAAAATGAAATAAGTCAGGTGATGATTTCATGAGAAATTCCTTTTATCATAGCTTGGTCTTCTAGGTATAGCCTCTAGTCAACCCTTGGACATGAAATACTTGACTCTCGCAATTAAACAACTTAATTGACCAGAGAAAATTAGGAAGCTTGCCCATGGTATTAATAGTTGATCTCTAGTGTCTTTCGACCGTTAAATTAGTGACCCCAGACTTGTTTAGTTTTTTACCTTTACAATTGTTTATGCGTTGGATTATATTACAATTTAATGTTTATTACCACAAATGATTTAAAATGTTGTTACCAATCAATTTGTCTGACTACAACTACTTATGCTTTTTCAGTGCACATAAGGATGCAATTACTCTGCCACTTTTGTTTGATTTTGCAGTGACTGAAGAAGGCTAAAGCCTTTTATCTCAAATGCTCTTCCACCTTGACGAACAAACTTCCACTCAATAGATTCCAGGACGGAATCTACATCAGGAAGGGGGGCATGTTAACCGACAAGTCAGACAGTTGAGTCAATACAGGGCAAATATGAGGCTTGGGGATTGCGCGACGCTCCCTATCGCTTGGTATTGACCTTGGGGTTAAAGACATTACAAGAGGCAGTAGAGTCAATACTAGGTGAATATGAGGCTTGGGGACTGCCCAATGCCACCTATTGCTTGGTGTTGACCTTGGTGAGAAAGACATGACATGCAATAGTGAAGTCAACACCGGGCAAATATGAGGCTTGGGGACTACCCAACACACCCTATCGCTTAGTGCTAACCTTGGAAAATAGGTAATGGCCCAGTAAACATCCACGGAAATTACATTATTTTGAGTCAGGGATCGGGCTTCTCGGTCCAATAGGAAAAGGGTAAGAGTGATCGCCGATGAGAGGCGCACTCTAATTGGAATATGCAAGGGTTAGTTGGCTAAGTGTGGGCTCCCAAATGTGAATGGAAAAGCCCATATAAAAGTCATCTAAACCTAAAATAGCTCATTCTCTCATTTGTGCAATTGAAGAGTACTCTTGGTCCACCTCCATCTTCTTCTTCATCTCCTTGTGTGTGTGTGTATGTGAGAAGAGAGAGCGAGCGAGAGAGAGAGAGAGCGTTACAAAGGCACGATGACGGTGAGAGGGTTGAGCGTGGCACAACGGTAGCTCCCTCTTCTTCATGGCGACGAGGAATCCTCCACGAAGGCAAGCATAGGGTGGTGAGTGACACACCCTTGCTTTCTTGAGCTTGCTAGATTAATCTGATTGTGTGCTTGCAGCCATTTGTGACTCGCACATAGTGTACAACAAGTCCCTTGCTTCGATACGTGCTGCAAACGCGCACAATTGTCTCCTCATTTTTTGATTAGGAAAATCATACAAGATCAACTCATCTGGTTTTGGTGCCTTTTCGTTTTTTGAGCCGCTTAAAAGCTCTTCTTCAACATCATTTTCAAATCGTCGCTCCTTGAATCAAGAAATTTGTCTTCATCATGGTCAATTGAGGCCTCGAACAAAAAATTCATCCACTATTCATTTGCAAATCGGTTGTTTGATTGGTTTCTCTTGTTTCAGTCTGCTCTTCTGGTGCCAAGATAGAATTTACCATATGGAAGGACATGATATTATAACCGTCTCTATTGCAAAAGGTCATGCTGGTTACCTCGTTCACACAAAAATTTAGAGTCACCAATACTTTCTCCTATCTTAAGGGTACAAACAACTCCTCTGGAAACAGCTTTTTCACGCAGTAGATATCTTCCATAGAGCACTCTAGGATGAAATCCTCTCTTTTTAGGCTATTGCACTCTGACACTTTGCACATCTAAATATGTGCATCTTTCATTAACCAAATAGGCAGCTGTGTTTCAAAGTCCGTAGTTACACCAAACTCCTCTACTAGTGGGGTTCGGTTTACGTCTCTGTAACTATAATCCTTTGTGCTAACCTCAGGGGGGGTCACTATATATAAATTTTGTATATCGCATGTATTCAAGGACTTTTTTTATAACTCCTTATCTGTGAATTGTCAACAAATAAAATACACCCTGTTTCTATTTAATATGTGAAATTTTTTCCCAATTCCATTTCATGGTACCCTTCTGTATGTACAAATGTGAGAGAAAAGGAATTTTAATAATACCTTCTGTTGTACTCACGTGATAGTCACATAATTATTAAGCGACCGCCCCCGGCAGAGGTGTAAATCTTGGTTGTGATACCCTTATGCCATAAGTAGAAATGGTTGTAGCCCAATCTTGAACCATTTTGAGTTGACACATGATTGATTGTCCCAAAATAGCTTCAAAGTTGTTGCCAATTTCAAAACTAACTACATCAAAAGTATATTCATACTCTATCCACCGCAAGAGGATACAATAGCTTATTCCAACATTCCTAAGGGTTTCTCCACATATCCGCCTGCTGGTTGCAACTTCATGTGCGTTTTTTTGAGATCTGGTCTTTCTCATTTTTCCTAGATCTCCTTTGTAGCAATGGCTACTCCGACCCCAGTGTCAAGTATTGCTATCATCTTTACTCCCTTGTACTCTATCGGTAAGGTGGTGTTCCACTCTTCACCTTTGCAATAATCACCCACCTTATTCACTGGTATATGCTTTGCTTTGGGTTTCTCTGGTTGATTAGTTTCCATGATTTACCTACAAGTTTATCCTGTGGACGGATTCTCATCCTATTTTTTCTAGTTTTTGCTCATTTGTCCCCACAAATGTGTTTGATTTTCAGAATTTTAGCAAGAGTAACGGTTTTCCATTGAGATGGCACAATTCTCACTTCAGATTTGGTTTCATGTTCAGCTACAAAGGATGGTAAGGTCCTTATGGTCTTTGGTTTACTCTCCATGGATACTTTCACCATTTATTCCCGTATAATGATTGTATATCACTAGGATAGATCTCATGATCCATGTTGACCTCCAAGATTGGTGAAGACACCAACGTGATGATATTGCCCTTTCGATTTCTTTCACCCATAGTGATTGTGACCACGACTCATCCACTTCAAAAATTGGCAGCACCTCAAGCGACTTAGCCTCATCCATTTTGTTTGCAACCACCCTTGTATCCAATGGTCCTTCTTTTCCACTATTTATCGGGTTATGCCTTTTGGTCTAACCAATGCTCCCGCAACCTTCCAGAGGCTGATGACGCATGCTTTCAAAGAATACTTAAGGTTGTTTCTAGAAATATACATGGATGACTTATGTGTACATTCTCTTCTGAGAGATGAGCATCTAGAACACCTAAGAAAAGTATTTGAGAAATGTAGGACATATTGCATTTGTCTCAATCCTGAGAAATGTGTGTTTATGGTCCGACAGGGCAGAATTCTGGGACATATTGTCTCACAAAACGGAATATCCACGGATTTAGAGAAGATAAAAGTTATAGTGGATATGCCTAGACCAACCAATGCGAAACAAGTACAGAGCTTTATGGGACATTGCGGATATTATAGACGATTCATTTACATGTACGCTATAATAGGCCAACCACTTTATAGGCTAATTGTGAACTTTGAATGGACACATGAGTGTGAGTAATCATTCAAGAAATTGAAAGAGGCACTCATTACTGCTCCAGTCTTGAAATCACCAGATTGGGAGAAGATATTCCATGTGCATATAGATGCTTCGGCATATGCAATAGGATGCATTCTGGCTCAGCCAGAAGAAGGAAACATGGATTTTCCTATCTGTTACGCCAGTCGACAGCTCAACAATGCAGAGAAGAATTACACCACAACAGAGCGAGAGGGATTAGGAATGATATATGCTGTGAAGAAATTTCGGCATTATCTTCTAGCCAACAAGTTTGTGTTTTTTACGGATCACCAAGCCTTGCTCTACCTAGTGAATAAACCATGCAATACCGGGAGAATAGTGAGATGGTTCATTATCTTACTGGACTTCGACTTCACGGTAGTAGTAAAGAAAGGAAAAACACATATTAGAGCTGATCATCTTTCGCGATTGACGAATGGGGAAGACCCTATAGGAGTAGATGACGACATGCCAGACGCGTACTTGTTCAACATAGAAATGATACCGAAGTGGTCTCAAAATATTGTTAGCTTATTAACCTATGGAGGAGAGTTTGATAGAAGAGAATACAACCAGAAACATATTGCTATTCAGCAATCCAAGAATCTTCAATTGGTTGTAGGAAGGTTGTATCAATTGGGAAATGATCATGTTTTACGACTATGCATCAATCCTGAGGAATATAATATATATCTGCGTGAAGCACATGTTCAGGAATGTGCATTTCATTGTTCAAGAAGGAACACATATAGGAATTTGTTACAATTGGGAGTCTATTGGCTAGGAATGAAAGAAAGCGTACATGAATATGTCATTGTATGTATTGTATGTTCATCAAAACCGCCAGTAGAGTATTCAACATTATATCAGATAATGATACCTCCGGAATGGAGTCAGTATATTGTTGAATATCTCACAAATAGAACTTTCCCAGAAGGAACGTCAAAAGTTCATCAGAAATCTGTAGAGACAGAAGCTAGAGATTACGCTTTAATAGGAGATCAACTCTATAAGAGAGGTAAAGACAACCAGCTTAGGATTTGCGCATTAGAGTCTGAGTATATGATAATCCTGGAGCAAGCTCATGGAGGAGTAGGTGGAGGCCATTTCTCAGGTGATAAGACAACAAAACTTGTCTTAGCCGCAGGAATATGGTGGCCAACATTATATATGGACGCTGAGGAATACATTAAACGGTGTGATGACTGTCAGCGGACCAAAGTACCACTTAAAAGAGATGATATTCCGCTTAAACCAATGATGGGGGCAAGAGCTTTTGCAAAATGGGGGATTGATTATGTCGGACCCATTTCACCTCCTGCATATAAGACTCATGCACAATACATCGTTGTGGCTACAGACTATCTAACAAAGTGGGTCGAAGCAAAGGCAACTCAAAAAGCAGATGCCAGGACCACGACACAATTTCTATATGAATACGTCTTTGTACGATATGGATTGCCAATAGAAATTGTGAGTGATCGAGGCACACATTTTATAAATGAAGTGATAGAGATCCTTCTAGATGAATTCATGGTAATCCATAGGAAATCAACACCGTATCATCCACAAGCAAACGAACAAGCTGAAGCAACAAACAAAACCATATGCACGGTCCTTACGAAGATTGTATCTGAGTCGAGAACTGACTAGGACCAGAAGTTGCATTCAATATTATGGGCATATAGGGTAGCATATAAAACATCAATAGGAACGACCCCATATAACATGGTTTTTGGGCTAAATGCTATCTTACCAATAGAATTCTTGATTTCAACCTTAAGGGTGGCTAAGGATCTAGAGTGGACAGGGCACGAGCTTTCTGATAGAATAGATGACCTGGAAAAGCTAGACGAGCTTCGCCTAAAAGCAGTAGCTTCTATCTACGCTCAAAAAAGGCGACAAAATGAATTTTTTGATAAGCATGTGCGGACTAAAGAGTTTAAGGTTGGGGACTATGTCCTAGTTTACACTCTGAAACAGCATGCTAAGAAGCTTAAAAAGCGAGGGATGGGACCTTTGGTGATTAAAGATCTATCTTCAAGTGGAGCCGTCAGGCTTGCTACATTAGACGGAGAAGAAATGCCCAATTGGATTAGTGGATGCAGAGTGAAAAAGTATCTTTTGCCGCTAACCCAAGACATGCTTCTAAAAATACATCAAGAAAAGTTGCGTGTCCAAAAAAAGAAAAAGATTGTGGAGGAAGCGCAGGCCGAGGCGAAGGAAAGAATGGAGAAAAGAAGACTACTACGTCAGAAACAGCGCAATGAAGGAGCAATATGAATAAACGTAGTCAGTATAACAGAAATGGATAATGACAAAGAAGAACCCATCATTGAATGCAAAGTAGGAACCAACCAAATCAAAGCCAGAGCACTATTGGATTCAGGAGCTCAAACTAACCTACTTTCACTCAGTTTGTACAGACAATTGACAAATGACACTAAATTACAAACTGCCAAGCAAGAGTTAAAAAGTTACTCTGAGAATTCAATCAAAACTGTCGGATGCACAGTTTTACATAGACAGATTAACCAGTATGTGTATCCTCATATGTTTTACGTGGTTGAAGACCAAGCTACACAACATCCATTATTGCTAGGACAACCATGACAGAAGCAATACAATGCAATGATTGACTGGAGTTCTAAATCAGTGCTTATCAAATACGAAGGTGAAAGTCAATCAGTTAAGTTCACCAAAGGATCAGAGACAACTCCAAAGGAAGAATCCAAGAACAAAGGTAAACAACAACCAGAGAAAAAGAAGAAGCAATGGCAACCAAAAATTTCTATACAACTGGATTGCTCTTCGACGAGGAACTCTCAACATTGGATAAGGAAGACAAGCAATAATATAACAGCTCAACCTTGGGAAAAAACGGAGTCAAAGTTGGTATGGAGACCAAAAAAGGTTGTGCCAGAGAACACAAAGGTGAAAAACAGAGTCTTCAATACCAGACAACAGAGTGATTCCAGACAATCAAGGACAGTGAAACAGATCAAGATTCCAAAGAAGTTCATGACGACACAAAGCTATAGCAAGCAAATTTGGATCCCAAGGATTTGTAAACAGGAACTCCCTTCAGTACAATCCACGGAAACTCCTAGGTATTTCAAGGCGAGGAAATCAACACAAAGAACAAAGTAGGTTTGGGTCGCAAAGAGTTTGTGGCAAGCACAAGCGAAGCGGAAGCAGATTTGGATTGTGAAAAAGAACAACAAGGTAAAGAAGAATCCATCTACTGATTCTACTACCGAAGTGCCAAAACCAACCCAAAACCCGACCACCAATCCTTCAATCAAACAAAGAGCAGCTTTATTGGAAAGACTGTTGTATCATCGCTCTACAATTGCATTGGGAACTTATGACCAAAACAACTACAATGCTTCGCCCACAGACACTTCATAGTCGTCCAGGAGGACTCAGACTAGGAGGGGGGGAGGTATACAGGTATGCAGGAGCTACAAAGCAGCTACAAGCGACAAAAACAAAGAAAAACAAAATTATATTACAAGGGCAGTGTCTTACATGATTTCACAATTTTTATGTTTGATTGCGGATATTGATAATATTTATGCCCTTATATACCTTGTTTTGCAACAAGAAGAGATCAAATGATGAATTTGGGTCTCTAGACGTGTAAATATCACTAAATAAGAGTGTTTTTGGAGCTAAAAAGTGGTAATCCAAGTCCAGAAATCACAAATAAGTGTATATTCATATACACAGGGTTACCAGCTATTTATTGTGTATGTTTGGAATTTTTTGGCTTCAATTTGCTATTTTTCTTTATTTTTTATGATTTTCTTGATAAAAGTAAAAGAAAAATAAAAAAAGCAGGTGAAATGAGATCAGAAAAAAGAAAAGAATAGATGGTGATGATCCTCATGACAAGGGCAACCCATGGTAAAAATTGAGTACAATTCGGGAAAAGTTGCGGAAAGCCCGAAATGACAGAATTTTGGCAAAGTGGACAGATTTCTCAGAAACAGGTCAAACGGAGTCCAAATTGAGAAATTTCAAATCCTAAAGTGCATTTCACGACGAGATGGGAGCACATGTAAAATTTGGTAACAAGTGATCCGGGAAGTCCGAAGTTAAGTATTTTTCACATCACTTTCAAGCTCATTTCCACTATTACCTTCTTGGAGAGAGCAAAGAGCACATAGGAGCATCCAACCTTCTACAGCCTTCTACGACTGCTACGAGAGCTCAGAGGACACCAGACATGAGAGGTAGACTCGTTGCCATAAGCTTTTGATGCTTATCATTAACTTTTGTCGCGAAAACTGACCAAAACCAAGAAACAAGAGTAGACGGGGAATGCGGTAGAATGCTAGGTAGTGGCACAACCGCCTAACCAAACCTTGCAAGAACTTATAGGTGGGTTACCCTAGTATAGAAGATGGGTTTCTAACACTCAAAGCTCGAGAAAGAACGACTGGAAAAACCCTAGGTCAACAGAGCCTGCAAGAGGCAAACAGGAAAAAGTTGTCGAAACGACACAAAACTTCTCAAGAAGCTTAACAACATCGAGGGCAATGCAACCATGGAGTATCTCCAGGTTTGGACCACGAAAAGTGGGTCAAAACAACCGATTCGACGACAAACACACAAAGCGTCATTTTGGCATAACGGCTGAAATTGACGACCGAATGAAATGAAACTTCACAAGCAGCTTCAAATATACATGGATGACTTATGTTTGCAAGCAAAACCCAAAAGAAAGCTGATTCACTTACCAATGGTGAAAAAGACGCTTTCGGGCAACCAAAAGGAGAAAGATGGAGAACGGGGAGCCAAAGTCAACTCTCGAGAAGAAAAGTTGAAGAAATTCAACTCCAAGGCAAAAAGACGACTTCGGAGACTGAAATGCCTATAAGGGGGCTTTTTAGCTAAACGGATGACTTTTTAAGTTGAAAACTAGTTAGCAGGGCTTAGGGCACTAGCACAAAGCATTCTTTGCACAAAAAGACCATTATTTCAAGAAAAGACATCATACGCGTATGATGTCTCACAGCATGAATTTCACATCCATTTCAACATTTGAGTGCATAGCCTCATTCCACATGTTAATCACATCCTATGAACCAAGTATCATGAGAATTGGAGTTAGAAAACCCAAGGAAAACCAAAAAGACGCAAAGTAGGCCATAAAATTGATTTTTGGTCCTAATTTTGTCAAAATAACTCCAAACTCATTGAAAATTTGTAGGATTGTTGATTAACACATCTACAAGCTATCTGGAACCAAAAAGCACCATTTTGACACAAAAGACATCATACGCGTATGATGTCTATTTGCACTTACAGAGCCAAAACTGCTCATTTGTCATCATACATCCATTATATATATCTAATACATGCTACATATGAAATTTGGAACCATTTGGTCAAGAGGATCACCCCATTAGCCCAATTGAGGGAAAATCCTTCACTTAAAGCCTATTTTTGGCCCAAATCCAACATACTCAAGTCCAAACCAAGATTTGAGTAGAAACAGTCCTTCACTAGTACATGGGGAGTCCACAGAACCAATCCCATGCAAAATTGATGAAAAAGACATCATACGCGTATGATGTCTCCAGAGCCATTTTTAGCCCAAAATCTATCTAAACTTCATAAATCCATTGAATAAGCCTATCTAAAGCCAAATCCAAGCTTATAGAGAAATTTGATCCAAAAATACACTAAAAAACATCATACGCGTATGATGTCTCACTATGTGATTTTGGCACCTCAAGGCTTCAACCACCAAACAGAAGTGATCTACATGCCATTTGAAAGTGAACCACCAAGTTTTATCCAATTTGGATCGTAAAATCCAAATCCCTTTCAAAATTTTGCCAAGAGCCGGAACTGGACTAAACTGGCCAAAACTTGACTAAATGGGATCCAAACTTAAATCCAAGCATATGATACTCATGTATACACTATCAGCTACAAGCACAACCAATATGAAGTCATTTTGACACAAAAGACATCATACACGTATGATGTCTCCAGCATGATTTTGAGCCCATTTTGCATATTTTTTCACCTACCTTGCATCCTTAGGCCCTGAATAGCTCATGTTTCAATTTTCAAGTCATTTGAATGGTTAAAAGCTTCACTTCGGCTTTCAGTACTAAAAAGACGCTAACTTCTGAAATTGGAGTTACAGGATCCATGGATTCCGCCAAGTCATCGGCAACGAAGAGAAAAAGACCGACAATCAAAGATGCTCTTGCAGAAGCGGAACCCTTTGACATTCCAGCAAAAACCCTCAAGCCAACCAAAACTTGGGTGGAGGAAGCAATATTGGAGAAAGAGGGAATAAAGATCTACCAGTGGACTTTCAGAGATCCTCAAGGGCAAGCGGTGGATGTACCGATGATCCCACAGGAATTGGTAGATTATAGCAGGTCAGAAGACATCAGCAGGTACCTGGAAAGGGCAGACTTTCACAGTTTCTTCACCTCGAGACCATCAGGTGTGGATACAAGAAGAGTGTACGAGTTGGCAACATCCATTCAGAAGGATGGAAAAGCCACATTGACAGCCATGGATGGAGAGAAAGTAGAAGTACAGATCACTCCACAGCTCATTGCAGACGCATTGAAGCTGCACAACAAAGGGAGCTCAGTCAGGGAAAGAAGGGAGGCCATAGAGGTCTATGGGCCCAAGAAGCAAAATGCAACCTATGGAGATATGGCGGACCCAAGAGCGGCAACCCTTTGCCGACTGTACAACCAATTTCTTCATGTTTGCAGTAAAAGACCGCAAAAGTATACGACACCACCCCATGCCATTGCGACCTCCATCACATGGGCATTAAAGAGCAATATGCCAAAAGAGGTGAATTACGCTCAACACATCCACGAGCAAGTAATTGCCATGCACAACGAGAAGCCAAAGTACATAATAGGAGCGGAAATTCTGTCAAGAATAGCTTATGAAGCTAGAGATCAGTGGCCAAAGGTTCCCTCCCAGAATGAGTGGCTTAGAGAAGCCGACGAGGAGGAAGAACAGCCCGAAGTATCCAAGAGGGCATCCACAAGAGCACGCCGGAAACTAGAAGTAGTTTCAGAACCTGCTGAGGATGTGGATGAGCCACTTAAGAAGAAAGTAAAGAAGAAGGTTGCTCCCAAGCAAACCAAAAGTCAGAAAGCGGCAAGAATGGAAAGACTAGTGGAGCAGTTTAGAGCGGAAAGAGCTCTAAAGGGTGACTTTGAAGAAAAGTGGGTGCCAGACCCCACTAAAGTCGGAACTAGCTTAGCCAGGCCACATATTGATCAATACGATCAATATATTAAAGCTTATGAGGAGTCAGAGGCTATTTTGGAGCAGCAACCTGTCGAGCCATACACTGAAGAGGAGGTACAGCAATTAAAAGCTGAGCTGAAAAAAGACGACAAGGGGAAAAGGAAAGTAGATGAGTCTACTAAGCCTCAAGAGAAAGATGGGCAAGCCGACAAAGGGAAAGCCAAGGAAGCTGAGGACAGATATCCCTCTATGACTGATGTACCAAGCCCTAAGAAGACGGAAAAAATTGTGGAGGAGACCACAGTAGAGGTGGACACAGATGATTTGGAAAAGCCAGAGGCCGAGACCAAAGAAAAGAAGATAGATCCAGTTCAGCAAAAGAGAAATGATTATGAGGATCTGGTAGAGATAGGATACACCGAAGAAGAGGCCCTTGAGGCAGTTTATGGGATCACCCTACAAAAACAAGATGAACAAAGGAAAAAACAAAGAGTAAAAAAGAAAGTGAAGAGAAACTGGACGAACCGAAAGTACTAGAAGAGCCAAAGCCAGTGGAGGTGGCGGCGGAAAGAGCTTTAGAGTTGACAGATGATGATGAAAAAGACATGCACATGGTTCATGAACTGCTCAACAAGATAAAAGAAAGGTCCAAGGCAAAGGAAGTAGAGATTGAGACAGCCAAACAAAGGGAAGCGGAGTTGCAGAGAAAATTAGAGAATGCTATGACTGAATCTGAAAGTCATAAAGCATCACTTTATGACGCAGAAAACGAGAGAGACGGCTTGATACTCCAGCTAGCCGAGGCTTCAAGAGAAGTAACAAGTGCACAGGAAGCAAGGGAGCGGATAGAGGATGAGTTCATTGAGCTAAGGGAGAGAGTCGAGCTCCAAGAAAGAACAATCACTAGACTCAGGACTACCCCTAGAGCTAGCAGATCAGGAACCGAACAAGAGGGAGCTATCATACCAGCTTTGGAAGACCAGGTCCGAAGCTTACAAAGAGAGATGAGATTAGAGCAAGTGCAAAGGTTGCACATTGCGGAGGGATCATTGGCCGCAGAGGAGAGGATCACATTAGAAAATCAAACACTACGGACAGAGAATGAGGCCCTCCGCAAACAACTCCAAGATCTACAAGAGCAACAAAGAAGAGAGACAGAGACACCACAAGAAGAATCAGGTGGAGCAGCCATAGAGCTACCAGAAACTGGAGAGGTAACCACAATTGAAGATCTAGCCCCAACTCAAGAGGTGGCCTCGACTTCAAGAATCTCTGAAGAAGAAGAACAAAGGCTCCATGACCAAATAGAAAAGTCAGCAGAGGAGAGTGCCAAGGCGGAAATGGAATAGGAGAGGAGACTCGTAATCTCCATTAGACTTCAGGGACTAGACACAAAAGTGCTCCATGAACAGTGGATGCAACCCAGCCTGCCTTTCCCTTTGATGAAATTTGAAGTGCTAAAGACGAAAAAGAGAATAGAGGAGGAGCAGTATGTCGCTCTTTACGAAGGCGACATCACAAAGGAGGAACAATCAAAGAAGATAGTAGATTCACAACCTAGATGGAGGAAAGGTTGGCTGAACAAATACCCAGCCTACCTCATCTCCTTGGTGGAGGCACCAAAGGAGATTCGGGAGGATGCAACCTTCTGCCCGGTGCCAAGAGTCAGAAACTGGAAAGAGCATGGCAGGATTGCAGAAAAGAAGCCAAATTGGCTTAATTATCCCAGGATGCCAGGACCAAAGGCAGGAGAGAGAATAGGTAAAGCCTACATGGTGAAAACCCTAACGGGCACCATCAAGCTCTTTACTGGCTCTCCTGACCTTTCATGTCAGATGCTCAAGAAAATCTGCAGGACTCTCTTAGCTTGCATTGAAGTGTTCGTGCCAGATAAAGCCACGACCTTGAGTCTACTATCGACGTCCGACACAGTGACTGATATGATGTACGATCTTTCATTGCAGCCTTCTCCAAAAGTGTTACACCTCCTATACCAAAGGATTATGTTTTTGCCTAGCTTCCACATGCAAACATTCGAAGAAGCTTTCTACACCGGCTTTTTCACCCACGAAAGCAAAATATTCGGCCCAACCTTGGCCATCGGCAACCTACGATACGAATCACATTTGCAGATGATCAAGACGACAGGACTTTATTGACCAACCATAAAAGTCATGTCAGGGATGACATGAACGCGGAGGGGGGGAGTGTTGAGCCAGCAGAGGATCACACCCACATTTTTGCTCACACTCATCATTTTGTAACCATTGATTGTAATAAATGTCTTTCCGACATTAATTTTGATTTGAGCCATTCATTAAGTAACGGGACTCAATTGAGTTTCCAGCTTGTAATCCCGAAGTAATTTCACTTGCTAATGTAATTAGTTAGAGATGTTCTCACCTCCAAGGCTGAGGTATATAAGCCAAAGTTTTTGTAACCTAAAGGAGGTATATTATTAATCAAAGTGAGTTTTTGGAGCGCCGTGACTGTGTCTGAGAGAGAGAGAGAGAGAGAGAGAGAGAGAGAGAGAGAGAGAGAGAGAGAGAGAGAGAGAGTCTTATCTACTTGCTATGCGAGCTACGGAGCCGCCATTGGAGAAGCGACACTGCCATTGTGTTAGCAACGGCGAGAGCTACGCACAGATACCAAGAGTGCACGCTATCGGCTTCTATGTGTGGTAAGTTCCTACGAGCTTCGGTGTGAGTTTTCTTCCAACTCGTGTGTCGGAATGGAGCGTGCAACATATCTATAGAACCACAACGAGTAGAGCTACACATTAGTACCATCGGGGTCAAGTTTCGATCACCTGTATTTTTTGGCCTGTCTTCATACGTGTTTACCGCACGGAGTGGCTATAGATTGATTTTGCAGTTCAAGTCTTTAGGGTGTTGTTCTTACCTAGTGTATAGACTTCCCCTTGAGTTTGAGATCGATTCAATGATTCTTGATCCTGTTTTGTATAGCATTCGTTCGTAGTACGGATTTCAGTCACTTGCGTATTTTAGAACTTAGATTTGATTTCCTCAGTAGTGATTGTCATTAGAAGGTCGAGTAGGTGATTTGACACCCACCTAGTTGTTTCCATGCGCCTGTGGGTCAAGCTCCGTCCTCGTCTGACAAATTCTGTTGTTGGTTGAGTTCTCGCTATTTAGCTTCCGCTAGTGGCGTAACCGCCTTAACATTGAGCCTTTTGGCGATCTATCTCACAATCCAGCTTGCGTTTCAACTTGTAAGCCCACTTCCTACCAATGGCCTTTTTGCCAAGAGGAAAATCACATATAAAGTACATGTGTCATTTTCTATAAGTGCATCATATTCTGATTGCATGGCAGCCATCCAATTTTCTGAATTCTGTGCTTCATCAAAAGACAGAGGCTCCTCAACATCATGTAAGCTAGACACAGCCAAAGCATAACAATCTGATGCATAAGATGCATGGCGAGAGCCTGAATGAGTAGGACTAGACAAAGGTGCATCCAATTTACTGTCACACAAAGTGTGCACCAACCATTTTGGCATACCTCTAGCCTGCTTGTTTTCAGCCCTTTCCTCATCAAGTACATCATGTACATCTACATCAGTAATAGGCTGATCTGTAACATTTTCAAAAATCCCCATAGGATGTACATTTGCCTCATTGGAACTTACATTCATATTTCCACCACTGAAAAGAGGCAACAAAGTGTCATAAATGTCCTGTGAGCTTACAATACTGTCTCTAGTACTGACAGCAAGGGCTGAACAGAATCTTTCACAAACACTACATCCCGTGAAACCAGAATACACTTTGTTTGCGGATGATATAACCTGTAACCTTTTCTTTCAGCACTATAACCAACAAAAATACATTTGACAGCCTTATCATCCAATTTTATGTGCTGTGTTTGTGGCACCAAAGCATATGCCAAACAACCAAAAACACGCATGTGCTCAATAGAAGGCTTTCTATCATGCCATGCTTCATATGGAGTGATAGACTGCAAAGATTTCGTAGGACACCTATTAAGTACATAAGTGGCACACATGATGGACTCAAGCCAAAAAGAATGCGGCAAAGCTTGAATTTTGACCATACATCATGCCGTTTCCATCAGTGACTTGTTTTTCCTCTCAGCAACACCATTCTATTGAGGTGTATAAGGCATTGTACATTGGTGTTTTATCCCACGACTAGCCAAAAATTCATTAAATTCATGAGACATATACTCCCCCCCTCGATCGGAACGGAGAGTGGCCATAGTACATTTTGAGACATTTTCAGCCATAGCCAAAAATTGTTTGAAGCACATAAAAACGTAGGACTTCTCTTTAAGTGGAAATACCCATGCATGCCTGGAGTAATCATCAATGAAAGTCACGAAGTAAAGGTAATTACCCAAGGACGGATTTTGCATGGGACCACAAACATCACTATGCACAAGCTGCAACCTGCATGTGGCCCGAACTGAACCATTCTTTCGAAACTTAGAACGCTGCATCTTACCCAAAATACAACCTTCACAAACATGTTTGACAGGTGCTTCAAGAGGCCGCAAAGAAGCAACCATATCAGATTTCTGCAAACGCAACAAACTAGCAAAATTCAGATGACCAAAACGTGCATGCCAAAGTTTTGCATCTGAAATAGCCCTTGAATCTGCAACAGCATTTGCAAAATTTTGTCCACACTTGTCATACAAAGTGAGCTTATACAACCCACGGCACAAAAGGCCAGATGCAACAATATCATCACCAAAAATGAGATCATGAACTGTACATCTGTCATCCACAAATTTGACTACAAGTCCAAGTCTAGCAAGTGCAGATACAGACAAGAGATTCTTCTTGATTCCAGGTACATAAAGTGCATCAACAAGTGTGAAGGAGCTGCCATTAGTAGCAGTGAGCACAATCTTTCCAACTCCCTGAACTGGATAAGAGGCATTGTTGGCACAAGTGACTGAATTCCCATGAGGGACAGACTCAAGAAAGGTAAACAATTCACGATGTGAGGTAATATGCTTTGTAGCACCACTGTCGAAATACCACACATGTGAATCTGCAGCAATTGAGAAGTATGCATCATGGACAGCAGGATTGTAAGTGCACTCTGCGCTAAAAGCCCATTCTGCATCAACATCAGCAATACAGTCTCCTTTCATAGAAGACTCAACAATGGCTGCATTTGTAGTGGAACTAGCATTTGCAGTGGAACGAACCTCTTTCTTCTTAGCCTCTTTGGCCTTCAGCTTAGGACACGACTTGATCAAGTGATCATTAGCTTTACAATAATGGCAACACATCTTCTTTTTGCCCTTATCACAAAAATTGCCAAACAAAGTGCTCCCAGCAGAAGCATTGGGAACAGAAGTTTTGCCACTCGCAGGAGAACCATAAGAAGTGGCTGCGTTGCTGTTACCACCCTTTCTTTGAGAAGCAATAAAAGCCTGTTCAACTTCACGCTGTCTAGTCCTGTTTTTTTTGGAAAGTGACCCTTGCAACAACAATGTGCATAATGCATCAAACTTGATAACTTTTTGGTTTTCCTTGGGTCATAAGTCTCCAAGTACTAGCAAAAGTCTGGTAAGAATCTGGTAAGGCATCAAGAACAGTCTGCACAAGGGAACTATCTGAAATGACTTCACCTGTAGAAATAAGCTGCCCATTAATATCCTTGACACTAGCAAGGAAAGTGTCCATATCATCTTCCTCATGCTTAATCTTCGACTCTAGCTCTTTACAAAGCAAAGCAATTTTAGCCTCATTGCGGCTTGCATAAAGACCTGCTAGAATATCCCAAGCCTGTTTTGTAGATTTTGTTGAACGGATGTGAGGAACAATGGTGCGCTTCACAGACAATGCAATCAATGCATGAGCTTGCGCATCCTTTACATCCCAACGAGCTTGTTCTGCCGTAGGCAAAACAACTCTAACAGTAGCAATCCTTGCAGCAAGACCGGCAACATCCTCAACATCTCCTACATCCTCAGAACCAGGACGTACATCAATGCCCTGCACAATATTCCAGACGCCCTTTGACACAAGAATGTGTTGCATCATATAAGCCCACATACGGTAATTATCCCCATCCAACCTGTCCTCAACAACAAACATCTTGAACACATCTGTGTTGTTGTTGTCATCCATGGTAAATGCTGCACCTGATGTGAAAATTGCCCGAAAATAGGAGAAATGGAACGAGAACAACACGTGCTATACAACACAAACCGTAGAAGACTATTATGCAGAAAATGACACTGACCGAATTTCTACACCAAAATGACGAAATTGCCTGTGCAGACCTACCTGTAGTGGAAACGAAGGCCGAAATGAGCCCAAATAAAAAATCTGAGCAGACCAAGCTCTACGAGATATCGCAAAATATTTGTCGACCTGCGAACGCTCGCCAAAGCTCACTGAAATCGAAGAAAGTGAGCAGGCGTGTATTGAGAATTTTTAACAAAAATCATGTACACGGAAATAGAGCTCTTTATTGACTTGTTAAAAGCTTGCGTATGTACAATGGGTATGGTGTTACCCATTTCCTCAGCATCTATGTACATATCTTTTTCCTTGAACCTAAAGTAGATTCTCCTTTCAGGGAATTTAACATCAGCAGCCATGCGATCAAACCGTGGTGCCCCTAGGATTACATCCTCGTGCTTGAGAGGAGAGATAAAGAAGTCCTCTTTGTCCACATAGCTTTGGACATGGAGCCTCAATTTCCCGAGTAAGGGAGTGACTGAAGCTTCTTGCCCCTTGAAAGCACCATCTATGGGTAGGACATCTCCCATCTCGTAAGCTTGTATGCCTAGCTTGGTGGCCAACTCTGTGGATATGAAATTGTGAGTAGAACTAGGTTCAAAGAGAATAAAAGCATCATGTTCTCTTACCCTTCCCCAAGCATGGCATAGAGGAGATCCTTTGTGGTGAGTTTCCTCCTCTTGGATTTCGACCAAGGTAGCTCTAGGAGGTTCATGGTGGGTGTTCTTTTGGGGACAAGCGCGGTACGCATGCCCTTGCTCGCCGCACTTGAAACATTTATCCTTGCAATAATGCTCAAGCTCTTCAGGAGACAGTTTGTTTTTGCCTTTGTAAACTACCTTCTCCTTATCTTTGTTGGAATTGCCCTTAGGAGACTTTTGGACATTGTCCTTCCCCTTAGGCTCATTGGAACCCTTGTTTTCCGTGGCCTTAGAATTTCTCTTAGCCCTTATTTGGAAATTGATTCGAGAAGCCACCATAGTATGGTGTATAACTGCCGATATGGTGTGTGGCCTTTGGGAGTTGACATACTCCACCATTTCTTCAGTTAAGCCTGCACAAAATTGTTACTTTTTCTCTCCAAAATCCATCTTTTTGAAGATAGTGGCTTTGAGATGTAGGTCCCAAAACCTGTCTACATATTTGTGAATGGATTCGTAGGGAGAGAGCTTCAAGCTTTGCCATTAGGTGAGTACTTTGTCTTTGGCATCGGTGGCAAAAAAATACTTCATAATGGAAGCTCTTAAAGCTTTCCATGTTTGTGGAGCTTCACCGTTGGCCCGTAGGCTAGACCACCATTGCCTGGCGGACTTTTGAAAGTGCATAGCTACATGGTGTAGCTTAGAGGACTCCGTGAAGCCCTCATCTCCAAACACCGCATCGAATTGATGGATAAAGGCCAAGACTTTGTCCGTAGCACCAAAGGTGCCATCATAGGTAAGGAAAGAGATGCTCTTCCCTCCCTCTTTGAACTTCTTGAGCTTGGACGACCTCTTCCATGCGGCATAGGATTTCCTATGGCGTCTTCAAAAGTTGCACCATCACTTTCTTCAGAAGAGGAACAATTTGAAGAAGATGGAGAAGAGGGTGACCTCTTTCTCGCCTTTTTCTTGCCTTGATCTTCTTTGTCTGCACCATCACTTTCATAAGAGGAAGAGGATAAAGAAGATGGAGAAGAGGGTGTCCTCTTTCTCGCCTTTTTCTTCTCTTTCTTTTTGTCATCCCTCTTTGAATTATGGTGTGGAGAAGCGTGCGATGGTCTTCTCCGTTTAGGAGGTGATGGAGAGCATTTAGCCCGCCGTCTTCGTGGAGCCATCTCCACTGAGGTGGCAGGAGACTCACTTCTTTCTCGTTCCTTTGGTGGGGGCTCTTGAGTTCTCCTTTGAGAAGGAGATGCGTCATCAAGAAGAAAATTCATGAGCCCTTCGTATGGATCCTCTTCTTCTCGAATCGGAGAGAGGCCTCTTTTTGGAGTCTCACAAAGAGGCTTCCTAGGTACTCTCTCGTCATGGTGGGGAGCTTGGGAATCCCATGAGCACGAAGCTGCCGTTGCACTTCACTTTGGAGGGCTGGATTGCCCATGGCTTGTTGAAGCCTAGAAACAAGATAGTTAACAAGCATAGGGGCATCATTAGTAGCCTGCTCATTAGAAAAATTAAAATTATCAACATTAATTTCACTCTCTTTACTATTCTCAGCCATTCTAACAACTTTTAGGTGTACTTTGGCACTTCAAGCCCTAGTTGCTACTCTTCTTTACCCCTTTAGAAAAAACACTCAAGCTAATGTACCCGTGGCTCAAATACTATTAATTGCAAGGAATAGAAGAGAGGGTCGTTCAACACCAAAATAGCATTGGCTCTTGTCAAGCTTCGAATTGCTCAATAGTGGTTAAGACGTAGGCAAGCCCCGTAGGACTCCACTATTAAGACCATAGCTCTTGACGGTGATGCCCCATTATCTGCACGAAGGCAGGTGCACTAAAAGGCTGAAAAATTCTACTTACTCAAATGCAATTAATAATACCAACCATTTATAGCTAGCTTGAGGACCTCCCTTCTTGAGCAAGAAAAGAGAAACCTTGTGCTCTGATACCAATGTAACATTTAGTGGCCTAGTAACTTGTGTGAAGCGGAAAATAGCATGAACATAGTGAGCATTTCTTTAGAATAGATTCCTAATGAGAATAACAAGAGTGCTTGGGTGGAGAGAGCAACAAAAAGTATAACACCTAGTTAGATATCATGAACAACACTTCAAAAGAGAGAGAAATTAAGCTATTGACAACAATTGAGGACCGGATTTACATGGAACTGGTCCCCCCTCCAAAAGGATTTGTATTATGGTTTCCCCCATCAAGAGAGACATTTTACAATACTGTTCCTTCGATACTAGCTAGTGCAATGAAGATGGAAACTTCAAGCACTAAGCAAAACACTTATTAAACACAACATCAATTCCCTCACGGTCTCAGACCCAAGACCTCTCACACCTTTGAAGATGGTGAGAGCTAGCGGGGTATGAGAGTAGATTGAGAGGAAGGAGTAGTCTTATGAGAAAGATGTACATCTCCTCACATAATCACTCATATTAGCATAGCTTAGCTTAGTAATTAGTATGGTTGAGGAGATGAGCATGCATTGAAGCTTGGCTCTTGGTTGGATTTGCATCACAAAGCCAAGAGTTGTTGGTGTAGGACTCCCTTCTCACAAGCTTGGAGTAGGTGATAAGCTTTCTATTAAAGCTTGAGAAGGAGAGGGCGAGTCTTCTTGCTTCACACATGCGCTTGTGTGAGTGTGTGAGGAATTATTCCTTGAGAAAATCATCCCCCTCTCTCTCTTGGTCGACCCCTCTTGCTATTTGCTCATGCTCACACCCCATTGGACCTCTCCAGTCTTAGCCAATCAAATTTCAAGAGCATAAGTGATAGCCTTTTGACATGTGTCCCCCTTTCTCCTTTTTTGAGAGCTTTAGGTAATTAATTAATGCAACTAAACTCTCATTGGACCCCTTTGTCTCCTGGCCAATAGGAATCAGGCAAATCCATTGGGCTATTGAATACTCATTGGACCCCCCTTGGGAGACTGTCCAATAGTCTTCTAGAGAGCTTAAGTTTTATTGGTTATTTTATTAAGTGTTTTTAAATTAATTAAACTAGATTTACTCTAGCCTAATTCTCATTGGTCCACCTCCATGGCCATCCAATAGGATTTGAGCACACATTGTGGGCATATGGGCTAGGGAGATGACATGTGTCCCTCATTCCCTTTGTGTAAAAGAGCTTGTGAGTGTGTGTGTGTGTGTGTGTGTTTCTCTCTCATCCCCTACTTCCAGGGCTCGCCCCCTCCTTTGTAGGATTAATGAAGACTTTTTTGGTACACACACAAAGCATCCAAAT
This sequence comes from Adiantum capillus-veneris, assembly GCF_014529385.1. NCBI lineage: Eukaryota > Viridiplantae > Streptophyta > Polypodiopsida > Polypodiales > Pteridaceae > Adiantum > Adiantum capillus-veneris. The sequence continues at coordinate 14,159,981 of NC_140940.1, forward strand.
TCCATAGAGATGACCTTTGGACACAACCTTGAATTTTGGAACCTTAGCATTTTGGAAGTCTTAATGGACTGAACCTTAGGGTCTTTAAAGCCCATTGTTGCAGATTTGTCTTTTGCAGATGGCCCCCCCTTTGGATCCCTATTTTCCCTCCTTTGGATCCCTACTATGGCAGGTCTGCCAGCTTAACCAATATTCTAGCTTTTATTCCCCTAGCACTTCCCCATATTAAATGATCAGTTTAACATGAGAAAATCATTTAGGAGAATTAGATATTAGTTATTATGATAGATATACTCTCCCATGGTGAATTTGGGATAGGCAATGGCTTGAGTAACCCAGGTTTCTTCCCTCTATCATACTTGGTATGTTGGCATACCACCATTTTGAAACATACTCTTGTATGTCTACTTTCATGGTAGGCCAATAGAAGTACATATCTACTCCTCGAAGAGTAGGTTGAATGCCTCTATGCCCCGGATAGGGAGGAGCATGGGATTCATACATGACTTTCTCACGAAGGGAGTGGGTAACACATAGCCTATTGCCATGGAGACGATAACCATCATGCAAGGTGAATGGTTCTTCTTTCTTCCCCAATAAAAGGGATGACATTATGTCTTTAAAGTCAGGGTCATTAGCATACTCATCTATCATAGAAGATAGATCATTGTGAGGAGTTGTTATAGACATCGCATTGACTTTTGGAAGATCCAGAGGGAAATGCAGTGGAGCTACCCATGATCCCTCAAGAGCTCAATGAATTTGTCAGGAGCAAGATGGGGGACTACTTGGAGAAATTGGATCTCCACCATTACTTTGAAGCCTTGACCCAGCAGGGATTGATGTTAACAGAGTGTGGGAATTTGTCACCACAATCAAAGAGAACGGTATAGCCAGAGTTACACATCTGCAAGGCAAGTCTAATAAGATGATTTTCATCACAGAGGAGGTGGTGGCAGCAACACTTGACCTCTCTAATGCAAGAGACAGTGTGACTAAGAGGTAGGATGACATTAAGGTCTACTCAGAGAAGAAAAATAACTATACATTTGAAGATATTGCAAACCCGAAGGTGGCCATCATGAGCCAATTATACAATTAGTACTTCCACATGTGTACCAAGCGGCACAGAAATACAGGATGCCACCTGGAGCTATTGCCACCACTTCACTTGGGCGATGTAGAAGAGCCACCCGAGGGAGATAGACTATGCCGCTTATATTCACTACAACCTTGTGAGAATGGGGACCAAAAATCCCAATTATACTGTGCCTGGTGAGTTGATAACCAAAGTCATCTATGGAGCATTGGATGCCAAGGGAAATTGGCCTCTACCTCCCTCCCAAAATGATTGGCTCAAGCGGAAGGAAGACAAAGAAGAAGAGCCTCCTAAGGCTCCAAGGGTAGCCACAAGGTTGAAGTGCCATTTAGAGACAGTTCCAGAAGAGCCGCCACAGCCCAAGAAGGGGAAGAAAGCAACTCTACAGGTGCCAGTAAAGGAAACAAAGTCACAGAAAGCAGCAAGGCTAGAAATACTAATGGAGAGTTTCAAAGCTGAGAGGATGCTAAAAGGGGATCTGAGCAAATTATGGAAGCCCTCACTTGAGGCTATGTCTAGATCTTCTCGAAGGAATAAAAGGGATCGCTTTGAAGATTATATAAAGAATTTTGAGATCTTAGATGCTACAGCTGAGAATATCCCAAACATACCTTTTATCGAAGAAGAAGTTGATGATGTGAGACGACAGCTTGCTGAAAGAGCAGGAAAATGCGGAAAGAGAGAGGGAAACAAAGGCTGATCGGGACTTCAAGAAGAAGCAACCAACCCCACCATCAAGCCGAGAATCCAACCCTCCACCATCACCACCTCCTCTTAGTCCTCCTCAACCTCTACAGACTGAGGAGTTAAATTAAATCTGAGAAGCTACAAGAGTCTAAGAAAGAACAGGACAAAGAGAAAGATTCTGAACCAGAGCGGGAGAAGCCAGATCCAGAAGCAAAAAACTATAGAATATTCCTTGATCTACTAGCTGCTAGATACTCTCAAGAAGAGGCAGCTCATGCAGCTTTTCAGTTGTCTAGCACTAGGCCCAAAGAATATATGTTGAGCCCTCGATTGGTGGAGTTGAAGGAAATGGCCATAGATACAATGGATTTACAGCCACAAGCCAATGATTGGGATGAGGTGATGCAAAGACTCACTGGGCTCAGAGCAAGGTCTATGGCCACTGAGATTGAGTGTGAGAATCTCAAAGTAAATGAAGTTCAAATCAAAGCTGAGGTGGACTCGCTGCAAAAGCAGGACCAAGAGAACACACAGAAGCAAGCCAAGATGCAAGTTGATGTGGATGCGGCACTAAAAAGATTCCAAGAGTTGGAAAGTCAGAGTCAAGCAGCAGACCAAAAGCTTCAAAGAGCAGATGAGGATTATAAGAAAATTAGCAAATCATTGACGGATGCGGAGAAAGAAAGGGACAACTTGACACTCCAGCTTGCCGATGAGTCCAAAGAAGTGGAGATTTTGAGAATGCTAAGGAAAAAGCTGAGCTAGAACATGAGGCCAGCCAGGACAAAGTTATAGAGTTGTAAGATCAAATAAAAGTGAAAGATCAGACAATCCAGAGGCTAAGGGCATCTCCGGGCAGAGTCAGAGCCGCGGCCTCAACTAACACTGCTTCAGAGAAGGATATGTATGAAGAACAGATGAAGGAACTCCAAAAGGAGTTGACACTAGAGAAGAGACAAAGATTGATGTTGACCGAGGGCTCCCTAGTGATGCAAATCCGTTTGGAGGATGAGACAAGGCCATGAAAGATGAGCTAGAAGCCTTGAAATTTTCTACCTCTCTATGGATCTTTGTTGGCACCACAATTGGTATACATATCGACCAATGTACACACTCACCAGTATGATCCTAAATATGCGACTTTCTAATGCGAAGCAACATATCTCATTGTTGACTTGGTACAAATCCTTCTTTTGAGCACGTGCTTCTAGTTCAAATGCATGAAGACCATGATGAGGACTCAAGCACGCGTATGTGATTGCACCTCTCTTTGCATCCGCTGAAAACAGCCAAGACCTTTCTGGCCCTGCTCCTGTTGCGCCTATCCCGCAATCAATGCACCCCAAGAGACGGCATTCGGGATAAGAAGCTCCTCAAGAATGTTTTGTGCTTCTTGAAGTGCACCACATCTACAAAACATATCAACCAAGGCATTGCCAAACACAATTTTTTTTTGCAATAGCCCTTCACTAACAATATCATAGTGAATTTTTAAACTCATATCAGCATCTTGTGTAGAGCCACATGCCTTCAAGATGCACGCATAGGTGATTGCATCCGTACAAAGGCCCTCACTTTGTATCCGCTGAAAAAAGCCTAGAGCTTTCTGTCCCTACTCCTATTGTGTGTATCCCGCAATTAGTTGACGTTGTTCCAAACAGTAAGCTCCTCAAGCACATTTTGTGCTTGCTCAGGTGTCCCACATTTGGCATGCATATCGACTAAGGCGGTGCCAAGCACACCATCTCTTTTCAAGGGCATCTTGCATAGAGCCACATGCTCGCAAGCTACACACATAGGTGATAGCGTCTAGAGAAAGGCCCTTGCTTCACACCTGCTGAAAATAGCCCAGAGCTTTCTGGCCCGCCGGCCCTTGTTGGGCATATCTTGCAGTAAGTGCGTTCCAAAAGACGACATCCTACATAGGAGCACTACATATGGACCAAGGCATTGCCAAGCACGTTATTTTTTTGCAACAACCCTTGACTAACAACATCATAGTGAATTTTTACGCCCATATCAACATCTTACGTACGGACACATGTCTTCAAGATGCACGTATATTTCATTGCATCTAGAGAGAGGGCCTTGCTTTGCATCCGCTGAAAACAGTCGAGAGCTTTCTGGCCCCGCTCATGTTGCACGTATCTCGCAATCAATACACTCCAAGAGAAGGCATTCGGGATAGGAAGCTCCTCAGGCACGTTTTGTGCTTTTTGAAGTGCACCACATTTGGCACATATCAACCAAGGCATTGCCAAGCACGAATTTTTTTGCAACAGACCTTGACTAACAATATCATAGTGAATTTTTAAGCTCATATCATCATCTTGCATAGAGCCACATGCCTTCAAGATGCATGCGTAGGTGATTGCATCTGGACAGAGGCCCTCACTTTGCATCCATTGAAAACAGTCAAGAGCTTTTTGGCCCTGCTCCTATTGCACTATCCCGCAGTCAATGAGATGGCATTCAGGATAGAAAACTCCTTAAGCACATTTTGTGCTTTCTCAAGTGCACCACATTTGGCATACATATCGACGAAGGCATTTCCAAGCACGACAATTTTTTGCAATAGCCCTTGACTAACAATATCAAAGTGAATTTTTAAGCTCATATCAACATCTTGCCTAGAGCCACATGCCTTCAAGATGCATGCGTAGGTGATTACATCTCGATAGAGGCCCTCACTTTGCATCCTTCTGAAAACAGCCCAGAGCTTTCCGTCTCTACTTTTGTTGTGTGTATCCCACAATCGATTGACATTGTTTCAGACAGTAAGCTCCTCAAGCACCTGCTGAAAATAGCCTAGAGCTTCTTGGCCTGGCCCTTGTCGAGTATATCCTACAGTTAGTGTGTTCCAAAAGACGACATCCCGCACCACATTTGGCATACATATCGACCAAGGCATTTCCAAGCACAATAGTTTTTTGCAGCAGCCCCTGACCAACAATATCATAGTGAATTTTTAAGCCCATATCGTCATCTTGCGTATAGACACATGCCTTCAAGATGCACACGTATGTGATTGCATCTAGAGAGAGGACCTCGCTTTGCATCCGCTGAAAACAGTCGAGAGCTTTTTGGCCCTGCTCCTAATGCGCGTATCGCACAATCAATGCACTCGAAGAGATGGCATTCGGGACAAGAAGCTCCTCGTGCACGATTTGTACTTTCTGAAGTGCACCACATTTGTCATACATATTGACCAAGGCATTGCCAAGCATGAAATTTTTTTGCAATAGCCATTGACTAGTAATATCAGAGTGAATTTTTAAGCCAATATCGACATCTTGCGTACAGACACATGCCTTCAAGATGCACGTGTATGTGATTGCATCTAGAGAGATGCACTCGCTTTGCATCCGCTAAAAATAGCCAAGAACTTTTTGGCCCTGCTCCTATTGCGCATATTCTGCAATCAATGCACTCCAAGAGACGGCATTCAGGACAAGAAGCTCCTCGGGCACGATTTGTGCTTTTTGAATTGCACTACATTTTTCATACATATTGACCAAGGCATTGCCAAGCATGACAATTTTTTGCGACAACCCTTGACTAACAATATCAGAGTGAATTTTCTTACGTACAACCACATGCCTTCAAGATTCACGCGTAGGTGATATGGGTACAATCCCTCACTTTGTATCCACTGAAACCAGAGCTTCTGTCCCTACTCCCATTGTGGGTATCCCCCAATCAGTTGACGTCATTGCGAACAGTAAGCTCCTCAAGCACCTGCTAAAAACAACCCAGAGCTGCCTGGCCTGGCCCTTGTCGGGCATATCCTGCAATCAGTGCGTTCCGAAAGACGACATCCCATACCACATTTGGCATACATATCGACCAAGGCATTGCCAAGCATGGCAGTTTTTTGCAACAACACTTGACTAACAATATCAGAGTGAATTTTTAAGCCCATTTTGACATCTTGCGTACCAACACATGCCTTCAAGATGCACGCATATGTGACTGCATCTGGAGAGAGGGCCTCACTTTACATCCATTGAAAACAGTCAGAGCTTTCTGGCCTGCTCCTATTGCACGCATCTCGCAATCAATTACTCCAAGAGATGGCATTCGCAGAAAGCTCCTCAGGCACGTTTTGTGCTTTTTGAAGTGCACCACATTTGGCATACATATCGACCAAGGCATTCCCACGTACGACAATTTTTTGCAACAACCCCTAACTGACAATATAAACTGGATTTTTAAGCTGATATCAGCATCTTGCGTAGAGTCACATGCCTTCAAGATGCACACACAGGTGATTGCATATAGACAGAGCCCCTCACTTTGCATCCGCTAAAAACAGGCTAGAGCTTTTCGTCCTACTCTTGTTGTGTGTATCCTGCAATCAGTTGACGTCGTTCTTAACTGTACGCTCCTCAAGCACCTGCTAAAAACAATTGAAATTTTCCTGACCCGGCCCTTGTCGGGCATATCCTGCAATCAATGCGATCCAAAAGATGACATCCCGCACCACATTTGGCATACACATCGGCCAAGGCATTGCCAAGTACAACATTTTTTTGCAACAGTCCCTGACTAACAATATCATCATGAATTTTTAAGCCTATATCGGCATCCTGGAGGTCTGTTGACATTTTTGCCCAAAATTTGAAAAAAGATCAGGAGTGGAAGTGCACGAAGGGTTAGCAGAGGGGAGGTGTTTCTCACAAAATTATTGTAGTAGATTGCACAGACGCGATGGCCTGCATCATTAGAGGCAAATCAATAGAGCAGAGTGGGCGTGTGTGGTAGACGGCTCAGATTGTGTGGGTGTGATTCCTATGGGGAGATGGAGAGAGAGAGAGTCGACTAGATAGGTAAAACCGCTATTTTTAACGAGGCGACGTGGACGATTGAGAGGGCAAGAATTCAAACGCGCCTTCTACGCTAACGAAGTAAAAAGGAACAGATGGGTGTGGCAACGAGTGAGGAGAGATTTGTGGAGCCCGAGGGGTCAGGTGGTGCGAGGCCAGGATGTGGCCCTGGAAGCGGGTGGAAGTCCCAAAAGCCTGCGAGTTTGCCAAGTGGCAAGACAATGCAGGAGTTTTTTTTTTTTTAGGTGAAAATTGTGCACGTAAACCAAGCAAGCTCACATTTGAGGGAGATCACGTACTGAGTTCGAGATGGACTCTAGAATGCCATTGGTTTCAATTGGCGCCAGGTTTAGAATCTGCCTACTGGAAATGCAGTAGAGCCAGCAGGAAGTAGGCGCAATTCTTCAAACCAATTTTGCGGCATCATCGTAGCATGTATAACAACAAGAGAATTTTGCCAGGTTGTTTTGCAGTAGCGAGATGAATCTGGGAGTTGGGCATGGTAATTATTAACTTGAGCATGCAGCCCACTGACTCATGTGCACATGATGCCTTTCGTTTCTGCAATCAGTCCCTTGTCGTGCCTCTGCAATCTCCTGTAGATTTTGACCCATTTAACAAGGGTACATCTTCAAATTCATTTTGAGTGTTCTCGTCTCAGTTTTCTTCCTCTACACTACACCTCATCACTAGTGCCTTGGTCAAGCTGGCTACCGTCAGTACCTGCTCACCCGACGTCATTCACACTTCTTCGCATTGCACATTGCAGGTGCCCTTGTGAAATCTGTTGAAACCAGTCCGCGTCGACGCGGACTGGTTCCAGCAGGTTCAGCATGTTATACAAAACACTTTGTCAGCACTCTATTCTGCAAAATTAGGAAAACGTAGCAAATTTGTGAGAGATTCTCCACAATGTGTATGTCTTTGCCATGTACTCTCTCTCTCTCTCTCTCTCTCTCTCACAGCACTCAACACATGACATGTTGCTGGTAGGGCTCGTGAGAGGTGAGGGTGCCCAAGAGCGTGCAGTCAAGGCAGTCAGGGGGGTCGGAGCAGGCTGCAGTGCAGAGCCAGAGGCAAGACGCAGACACACAGCTTGTGAGAGAGAGCGGATATTTGTGTACCGTGTGCATTGTGCAGGGCAGTGGGGCAAAGGCCGTTGCGTGCATGTGCCTCGAGGAGCAGAAGGAGGGTGAGCTCAACAAAGGAAACAGGGGGATGCATGGGCGGGGCAAGGAGGGAGGTGGAGGGAGAAAGCCCAGGTCGCAGAGGGTTGGGGGGACTGCACTGCTGGACGTGCGATAGATTAAGGCGAAGGGAGATGACACTCTGTAAGGAATGAAAGAGAGCATTGATTTTCATTTATTAGTATGTGCCAGTAAAGTAGTCTTTTTTGTTTTTTTAAATAAAATCGGCTTTACGAAGCACATACAGCTAATTTGGTTTAGACCAATATGGCCATAAAATCGCATATGGCTTTGGTCCAAACCACTTTGCGGATCCATTTCAGCACAGGGCAGCACCACAGTCAGCGATCATGGATCTGTGTTGCAACATTTTTTTTGTTGTTGTTATAGAATTAACTTCTTGGTTAAATTGAATCACATTCAGAGGTAAGAGAGGTTTCACGTTAGTTTTCAATCGAAGGTGAGTACTAAAATACCCCTAATTGAGGCTTTGTACACAATTGATCCCCACAATTTGACCGACTAGCACAAGTGAGGAAACTGCCATGTGCCAACCACCGACGCCCCATCGACTTGAAGTTGCAAGTCAAAATATGCGTGCAAATGAGAATATATTGCGCTGAGCATATGTAGTGTTCTAAAATATTCAACCAGTGTAGTTTGGCAAACTTTGCCCATTTAGGCAGAGTTACACCAACTATGCATGGTTAACCTTGGCATGGAGATGCGAACCCCATCAAATGGGGTCAATTCTCTCCCACCGAAAACTCCTCTATATGGAAAAAAGTTCCCACCATGTATGTTGGAGAAGCCAAATAGTTGTTGAAACACATCTACGGCACCATGGACCCATTACAACAACTATCCAACTTCACCAACATGCTCGAGGGCTATTTTCCCCCTATATATGTTATCCAATTAAGTACATTCATCAATTATTAATACATTTATATAAATGTGTTCATGTTAGTAGTCAATCGGAAGTATACACATAGAACTTAAAACTGCAACACTGAGGGCATTTAATCATGTGTCCAACAATTGGTCCAAGACAACTTGCTCGTTTTTTTTGTCGCTCAAAAAAACTTGCTCACCAGTTTGTAGAACCCAAGCTTTTTGGCATGACCTAGAGACTTTATGCTCATCCAAAAGATACTTGACAACGTCAACTCTCAACGACTTGGTTCTATCACCAAAGTAATCCACCACACCATGGTTGCTTTGCACATCAAATTCCAACAAGGGGCTAGATGGAATGTCAAGCCCATGGAAAACAAAGACAAGAGTGATGCAAAGGGGAAAACCAATGCCCCAAATTCTTCCCAAGGCAATTCCAACAACAACAACGACAACAATTGGTCCAAGGAAAAGGGAGTTTACAAAGGTAAAAAAAAACTATCTTCTAAAGAGCTTGAAACTTTTTGTAAGGACCATAAGTGTTTTAAGTGTGGGGAGAAAGGACATGGCTATCGTTCTTGCCCCAAGAGAAATGCCCACAATGATACACCTAGAGCTTCCACTATCGAATCTCCAAAAGAGGATGCTCATTGCAAAGGATCACCTCTCTCCTATGCTTGGGGAAAGGTAAGGGAACATGATGCGTTCATCTTGTTTGACCTTGGCTCTACTCACAACTTTATGTCAATGGATTTGGCCACCAAGTTGGGCATTCAAGATTTCAAGATAGGAGATACTGTAACTGTTGCTGATACTTCTTTCAAGGGATAGCAAGCCTCTGCTACTCCCTTGATTGGGAAGTTGAGGCTTCATGTCCAAAGCTATGTCGACAAAGAAGATTTTTTCATCTCTCCTCTCCAACATGAGGATGCTATCCTAGGGGCACCATGGTTCAACCGCATGGTTGCCAACATAAAGTTCCCTGAAAGAAGAATCTACTTCACTTATAGGGGAAAGGGAATGTATGTAGATGCTAGTGAGTCTAGTCGTACTATACCACTTGTAAATCCTCCTGCTTTTGAAAAATCAATGAAGAGCTCAGTTTCTGTGTACATGATTTTTGTCAAAGAGTCCCTAAAAGATCCTAATGTTTTATAAAATGTAAATGGTAGGAATCAAGAAGAGTTAGACTTGCCTAATTTTCAAAAAGGATTCCAAGATGTGCTCATTGATGATATCCCTATGGACTTACCTCCAAAACTAGGGGATGCTGACCATGGAATTGAGCTCCTACCAAGAAGCTCACCGCCTAACAAGCCTCCTTATCGAGTTTTCCAAGCTCAACAAGAGGAGATCATGAGCAAGTACAAGAATTGGTAGAGAAAGGGATGGTGAGGCCTAGATCCTCTCCCTTTTGTTCTCCAATCCTTTTAGTGCAAAAGAAAGATGGTACATATTGTATGTGTGTGGACTATCGAGCACTAAACCATATCACTATCAAAAACAAATTTTTTGTGCCTCGGGTAGAAGATCTGTTTGATAAACTACAAGGCTCTACCTACTTCAGTAGGATTGACCGTAAAAGTGGCTATCATCAAATAAGGATAGTGGATGAAGATATCCTAAAGATCGCGTTTTGTACAACATTTGGTCATTTGGTCTTTATGAATATCTACTCATGCCTTTTGGCTTGACCAATGCACCAGCCATGTTCAATCGTTTAATGGAGAAACTTTTTAGACCCTACGAAAAATTCACTCGTGTTCTTTGATGATATCATCGTCTACTCCAAGTCCTTGGAGGAACACAAGCAACATCTCCAAGTGATTTTTCAAGCATTGAGGGAGAACAAGTTTTTTCTCAACCAAAAGGAAAGCGAATTTTTCCTTCAAGAGATTTAATACTTAGGTCATATTATTTCTAAAGATGGTATCCGTATGGATCTATCAAAGTTAGAGATAATAAAAGCATGGCCTAATCTAAGGAATCTACATGAACTAAGAAGCTTTATTGGTATGTGTGCATACTATAGATGCTTCATAGCAAAATTTTCTCAAATAGCAAGACCATTACATGACTTAACAAAGAAGAACATTAAGTATTCATGGACTGCTAAGGAGAAAAATTCTTTTGACAAGCTCAAAGAGAAGCTTACCTCCCAACCAATCCTCATGCTTTTGGGTCTCTCAAAGCCATTTGAGGTCCAATGTGATGCTTGTGGTGATTGTCTTGGAGCAGTATTGCTTCAAGAAGGGCATGCCATAGCATATGAGAGCCGAAGGATCAATACGGATGAACCGGTCTTAGGCATTTATGAGAAAGAGCTTTTAGTGGTTCTACATGCCCTAGACACATGTAAGCACTATCTATTGGGGGCTCCATTTATTTTACGAACAAATCATCAAAGTCTCAAATACTTCATGACACAAACCAAGCTTTTTGACAAACAAATGAGGTGGGAGAATTTTCTTTTGCAATTTTATTTTCATATTGCTCACATTGCTGGTAAGCACAATCAAGTGGCTGATGCACTTTCACGAGACGACCAAAATTTAATGCGGTGTCTATAGCAACTCACAATGATCTATCTTCTATGATAGATGAGTATGCTATTAACCCTGACTTTAAAGACATAATGTCAGCCCTTGCTTTGGGGAAGAAAGAGGAACCATTCACCTTGTAGGATGGTTATCTTCTCCACAACAATAGGCTATGTGGTGTTTATCCACTCCCTTCGTGAGAAAGGTATGTATGAATCCCATGCTCCTCCCTATGCGGGGCATGGAGGCATTCAATTGTTACCATATACATGTGGTAGTGATGTGTGTGAATACACTTAGGACCGTCGAGGCATTTTTTCCCTCACTAGGAGGTTTTTTCCCGCGTGCATTGTATATACGCCCATCATTCTAGGGCTATCTATCTTTCTATTGCACACTAAGTAATACACTCTGTGTTGTGTGTCTTGAGCTTCCTTTGTCTTCTTCAAGCTATTTGTGTTTTCTTGCAACCCTAATTCCAACAATTAGTATCAGAGCAGGTTGCATCCTCTTGGGCTTAGTCGCCAGCAGCTCAAGCACACGCTTTGGCGAGCGTTTGCAGGTCAACAAAATTTTTTGGAGGACTCGTAGAACTCAGTCTGCTCAGATTTCTGATTTGGGCTCATTTCGGCCTCCGTTTCCAATGTAGGCAGTACTGCACAGGCTATTTCGTCATTTTATGCACAATTTCTGTCAGTGCCGTTTTTTGCATAACAGGTCCCTTACAGTCTTTTTCCGTTTGTTTGTTATGAATGAAAGCGTACTCAGAAAAAATATAACATTGTGGAGGGTCAATATATGTGTACACCGCGTTGCGGGAAAAGAGAGAGGGAGAATAGAGTGGAGAGTGAAATAGTGTGCACAGAGACATGAGAAAATGATAACAGAGAATCTTTAAATGCCCCATCTAAATGAAACAGGCAACTATGTATTATTGCAATGACAAAATTTGGATATACCATAACATCAAAAAAGTTTATGGCAAAATAACTAACACAGCACCGGACCCTGTGTAGGGATCGACCGGGTCCACCCATCCACATCCGCTCTACTACGGACAGAGAGAATTTCACTTCACCGGGAGCAAGCCAGAACACCTCCAACCTACCTGAGCTAGACATAAGTTGAGGCCGCTTCGCCTCCCTCTATGAACCCGAGCTCTAAAAGAATCCCAAGTAGCTTCCTGCTTTTGGGAAAGACTCGAGTCTTTTCTAAAAACATGGAACAGCTTTGGTGGTCAACTCTTCCACTTACCATTCAATTTTTCTAGTAAAACTGACCAATTGAACAATATCTAGCCAACTAATGGAACCTTAGCTAGACTATGGTGCACCGTAATGTCCCGACATAATTATGACTTTCCCATACTGCCCTGGTGTATTTACGGTACAGCCTTTTATAAAAATAATTCTCATAAAAATTCCATTTGGTCCCACTTTTGCTTCAGGTGATCATTTTTAAATCCGACGGAGACTAAAATTAATGTTTTTCTGTTTAGGTCATCATAAAAAGAACATTGCTTTTCAAAAACACCGAAAAGCACGAAAATAAAAATAGCGTAAAAAGGCAAAAAAAAACTAAATTTTCTAAAATTAAACCACGGGTTCCCCTCGTCCAGTGGAATAAGAAAGCGGACTCGCTTTTCAGTAAAAAGCACTAAAAATCACGAAAAGCTAAGAATAGTGTGAAAAACAGTCAAAAAGCAAATTTTTACAAAATTGAACCATAGCTTACTCGGAACATGTAGATCAAGGATCCGACCTTGCTTTTTGCAAAAAAACACCTAAAAACATAAAACGCATGAAAAAACAAAAAATTATGGATTTTTTCAAAACTGAACCAAACGTCCGTCTAACCTACTGGAACATGGAAACGGCTTTGCTTTTTAATTTATAACCTTCCAATACTGTCAATCAAGCATCTTAAATCAAAATTTAACAAAATAGATATTGAAAGAAATTTTTCTTAGTTTTAAAAGAGACTCAAAAATTGGGGATCTTACATCCTCCCACACTTGAAAAATTTGAGGTATCCTCACCTCGACATGAAATCTGGATAATTTAATCTCATTACATCATCACGTTTCCAAGTGGCATCTTCTCGGATACGTTGACCATTTAACAAGGTGTTCAATATTGGTCTGATTATGTAGAGGCTTAGTTCTACTCTGAAGTATCACTTGGGGATATACTTCAAAAGTTCCATCGGTAGAGATAGATAATAGAGAATCATCAAGAATATGTTGCGGATTAGGTACATACTTCTTGAGTAAACTGACGTGAAAAACATCATGTATCTTTATGTGTGGTGGTAGCAGGAGTCTGTAAGCTGAGTATTAATCCTCTCTATGATTACAAAAGGTCCACAATATCTGGCATTTAGCTTCTTACACTTACCCATTGATAAAGAGCTACATTTAGGTTTTACTCTCAGAAATACCATATCGTCTTCTTCAAAAAGTCATGCAGATCATTTTGGGTCAGCATAACTCTTGTGTCTATCTTGAGCAGTCTTAATATTTTGTTGTATAAGATTGTTTTGTAGTTGTATTTCATTCAATATCTCTTTGGATGCTTGAACTCGTATGAGAGGGTTTGTCCATTTGAGTGGAGTAAGACACTCTTGTCCGTACAATGCTTGCAAAGGAGACATTCCAATTAAGCATTGGAATGAGGAATTATACACAAATTCAAGTAAATACAAATATCTGGTCCATTTACTCTGCTCATGCATACAATAAGCTCTTAACATGTTTTCAATGATTTGGTTTTTTCCCATTAGTCTGAGGATGATAAGCAGTACTAAAGGAAAATTGGGTTCCTGTAGTAGTTGAGAATAAGGCTTTCCAAAAATTTGAAGTGAACTTCGCATCATGATCAAAATTTATCCAGCGATGTAAACGGTGATACATGAAAACACCTTTCATGAACACTTGAGCTATATCCTTAGCCGTAAATGTTGTCTTGACTGGAAATAAATGGTTCATTTTTATAAGCATATCAACAACCACAAAAATAGAGTCATATCCCAGAGATGTAGGGAGTCCTGCAATAAAATCCATGGATATGCATTCCCATTTCATTTGTGGAGCATCAATAGGTTGAAGCTTACCGGGGTACTGAATTCGTTCAGCTTTAATACGTTGACATGTTAAACATTTCGTAACATAGTTCAACGCATCATGCTTTAGTCCTGGCCAAAAGAAACTCTTTTTTATAGTAGAGTAAGTCTTAATGTATCGTGGATGTCCTGCTATAGGTATATCTATTAAGTTTGGAGCCTGATTTACCCCTTGTAATTTTTTGTGGTAAAAACGCACATTTGTAAGGCCCCCATTATGAGGAGAAGCCATCGTGCGTGAAGGAAAATCACTCGTCGGAAATAAAAATCACTCGCACCGAAAACCAAATTTTTTATGGCGGGAATATTATGGCCGGACGGCGGCCGAAAAGTGGTCAGAAAACGACTGGTCGGTTGGCCGGTAGTCAATGGCCGGTGCCCGATGGTCGAAGTCAATGGCCGGTGGCCGAATTCAAAAGTGGACTTGTCTTCTCAAGGGCGGCCACACATGGGCGGATTGGAGGGTCCGATTTGGACATATCTACACAAGGGCGGCTACACATGGGTGCCTCTCATGAGAGAGGGCAGCCCTTTTGGCCTATAAAAGGAGGCCATTTCTACACACATTTCATAGTGTGAAGTTGATGCAACAAGGTGGGTGTGATGTGGTGAGAGTGAAGCAAGGCGGGGAGCTCCAAAAGGGTATAATCCCTTTGTAACCTACTTCTTGTTTTGAAGTACTAAAGCCATTGAGTGGCTACTTTCCCGTGGACGTAGCCCACATTGGGTGAACCACGTATATCGTGTGTACTCTCTCTCTCTCTCTCTACTCTATAATCTCTTGTGTGTGAAAACTATCTCTCTCCATTAAGTAATCTACTCAATTATCTACTTAGCTACGTCTTATTTCCTAACGACTGGTATCAGAGCAAGGTTTGCTCGTAGCTAAATTATCTCAAGGAAAGGATTCCTTGAATTGAGTGGGAGTTATGGTGGAGGAAGGGAAGCTCAAGATTGAGAAGTTCAATGGAAAAAACTACCAACATTGGAAGATGCAGATTGAAGACTATCTCTATCAGAAGGACCTCTATTTGCCACTAGGCGGTCTTGCGAAGAAGCCCGCAACAATGGCAGATGAAGCATTGATTGTCCTTGATCGAAAGGCACTAGGAAAAATCCAGTTAAGCTTGGTGTCAATGGTGTCCTTCAATGTTTTGGAGATGAAGACCACGGAGGACTTTATGAAGTCACTCGACGACATCTATGAGAAACCATCGACATCCAATAAGGTATTTCTTATGAAGCGCTTGTTCAATATAAAGATGACAGAGAATGGTTCAGTCGCAGAACACCTAAATGACTTTAACACAAACATAAGTCAACTTCGATTGGTGAAAATAAATTTCGATGATGAAGTGCGAGCTCTCCTTATACTATCATCTCTACCAGATAGTTGGGACAGCCTTGTGATGGCTGTAAGTAATTCTATTTCTGGCACAAATACTCTTAAGTTTGATGATGTTGTGGGTGTTCTCCTTAGCGAGGAAATATGAAGGAGAAGCACAAGAGAATCATCAAGTGATGCACTCTCAATGGAAACAATTTCCTATGGCCTCTTCTTTTAGGTGGTTCGAGAGCTGCACCATCACTTTCTTCAGAAGAGGAAGAGTACGAGGAGGATGGAGAAGAGGGTGACCTCTTTATCTCCTTTTTCTTCCCTTGTTCCTCCTTGTCTACACCATCACTTTCTTCAAAAGAGGAAGAGGATGAAGAAGATGGAGAAGAGGGTGAATTTTTCTTGCCTTTTTCTTCTCTTGTTTTCTTTCTTCCCTCTTTGAAATATGGTGTAGAGAAGTATGCGATGACCTTCTCCATTTAGGGGGTGTTGGAGAGCGTTTTTCCCGCCGTCTTTGTGGAGACATCTCCATCGAGCTGATAGGAGCCTCACTTCTTTCTCGTTCTTTTGGTGGGGGCTCTACCATTGAAATTTGGGTTCTCCTTTGGGAGGGAGATGCCTCATCGAGTAGTAAGTTTTTGAGCCCTTCGTACGGATCCTCCTCTTCTTCCCTTGCCTCTTTTGGAAGTCTCACAAGGAGATTTCCTAGGTACTCTTTCTTGTTGGTGGGGAGTTTGGAGAATACCATGGGTGCACAATTGTTGTAACACTTCACCTTGGAGGGATGGGTTGCCCAAGGCTTGTTGAAGCCTAGAAACAAGATAGTTTACAAGAATAGGGGCATCATTAGTTTCTCTTTCATTAGCAAAATAAAATCTATCAACATTCATTTCAATCTCTTTTCCCTTGTCAGCCATACTAGCAAATTTTAGGTGTAAAGTTTTACTTGTACTTTGGCACTTCAAGCCCTAGTTGCTACTCCTCTTTACCTTCAAAGATAATCACTCAAGCATCTATACCCGTGGCTCAAATATTATTAATTGCAAGGAATAGAAGAGAGGGTCCAACACAGCCAAGACAACACCGGTTTCTGTCAAGCTTCTAATAGCTCAATAACGGTTAAGCTGCCAAAAGCAAGCCCCATAGGACTCCATTATTAAGACCATAGCTCTCGCGATATCCCTAATAACAACATAAAGTAGGCGTGCTTCAAGGACAAAAAATCCCTATTCTACTTACTCTTTTGCAATTAATAACACCACCCATTTGTAGCAAGCTTGAGGACCTCTCTTCTTGAGCAAGAAAAGAGAAACCAATAACTCTGATACCGATGTAACATCTAATGCACTAGTAACTTGTGTATAGTGGAAATTGATAACATAGTGAGAATTTCATTAAGAATAAATTTCTAATAAGCATAGAGAGAGTTCTTAATTTGAGAAAGCAACATAGCAATTTACACCTAGCTAAGTTGGCATTGACGATACTTGAAAAGAGAGAGAAATAGAACAATTGACAACAATTGAGGACCGGATTTACATGGAGCCACGGTCCCCCCTTCATAAAGGCTTTGTATTATAGCTTCTCCCATCAAAGGATAATTTTGTACAATACAATTCTTGTGTTCCTTGACAAAAATAGTTGGTGCAATGAAGATGGAAGCTTCATGCACCAAATTATGCTTGAAAAACTCACCTAGTGTCCCTAGCCTTAGTCCCAAGACCTCACACACCTTAAAAAATGGTGAGAGCTAGCAAGGAATGAGGATAGATTGAGAGGAAGAAGATATATCTTACGAGAAAGAATTATTCTTCTCACATAATCACTCTAATAGCATAGCTTAGCTTAGTAATTAGCATGGTAGAGGAGATGAGCATGCCATTGAAGCTTGGATCTTGGTTGGATTTGCATTCCATAGCCAAGAGTTGTTGGTGTAGGCCTCTCCTTCTCAATGCTTGGAGAAGGATATGGAGTTCTAATTGCACACATGATTTGTGTATGCATGTGGCAATGTGTTAGAGTAAAACGCATCCCTCTCTCTCTTCTTGGTCGACCCCTCTTGCTAATTTCTCATGCTGCCCTCCCATTGGCTCCTGTAAAGCTTAGCCAATTACAAATTAGAAGCATAGTTGATAGCCTTTTGACAAGTGTCCCCCTTTCTCCTTTTGTGAGAGCTTTAAGTAATTAAATAATTCAATCAAACTCTCATTGGACCTCTTAGTCTTCTGGCCAATAGGAATCAGGCAAGCCATTGGGTTGCTGAATGCTCATTGGACCCCTTGGTAGACTATCCAATAGTCTTCTAGGGAGCTTAATTTCTATTGGTCCTTTTATCAAGCATTTTCAAATTGATTAGATTAACCTTACTCTAGCCTAATTCTCATTGGTCCACCTAATTGGCCATCCAATAGGATTTCAAGGGAGATTTGGGACAACTGGCCTAGGAGTTGGTGGACATGTGTCCAGTATTCCTTTTGTGTAAAGGGGAAGCTTTGGAGTGTGTGTGTGTGTGTGTGTGTTTCTCTCTCATCCCCTACTAAAAGGGCTCGCCCCCTCCTTCCTAGGGATGTGGGAAGTCTCTTTAGTCTTCCCATGACCATCCAATTTTCCCCTTCCTTTGGTCATTGGACAATTGAGTTAATTTTTGAAACTTTAGCCTATGGAAGTCTTAATGGAGCTGAACCTTAGGTCTTTTAAGCCCCACTGAAGCACATTGCTCTTTTGAAGATTGTCACCCTTTGGATCCCTATTTTCCCTCCTTTGGATCCCTACAGAGACTGGTCTGGCCGGCTTACCAATATTCTAGCTTTTACTCCCCTGGTACTTCCCCACATTAAATGATCAGTTTAACATGAGAAAATCATTTGAGAAAATTATGACCATCCAAAACAAAATCCAAGTTACTGAAGTAGAAGATCTAACCTTTCTACCCGTAGCTAATTCTATTGTAAGGTCTGTATTAGGGTGTTCAAGCAAAATGAGGTTTCTGTTATACTTAGGAGATATGAAAGAATATGTACTCCCTGAAACAATCAATAAGGTAAAATGGTTACCTTGATACTCTGCTAGGGTTTGAATTATTGAAAATTGTTCGTTGACTCCCTGATGTTCAATTACAGCATGCACATACGCATTTGCTTGATTCCCTTCGCCTCTAGCCCCTTGAGCTCTATTAACTTGATGTCTTCCTTGAGGTATTTGATTTCCTCCTCCTCTTGGACAAGGTTGACAATTAATATTTCCATCGTTGTTATTGTTGGCAGGCGGTCCATTCTGAACAATAGGTCGACTGCCTGGTCTAAAGTTCCCTTGGTTTTGAGGTTGTCTCTGGTTTTGGTTAGATTTTTGTTGATTGAAGGTCCTCTGAATTACCAATGATCTGGGTCTACAATTTCTAAAATTTTGATTCGGATTGAAGTTTCTATGTTCATAATTGTCCACCAATCCTGTGAAGCTTGAATTGTTGAATGAACAATCCCTAGATTGATGACCAAGATCAAGAGAAGTGTAGCACAAATGATCATGTCTAGATTTCATACATAATAAGTTCTCTCTTCTTTGTTGTGGATTTCCATACCTTTGTTCCTCCTTGGGACGAGGCCTTTTGATTTCATGAACAGGAATAGGTTTTGGTTTCCTCTTTTTGGTAGTAGATAACTCTATTTCAATGGGTTTTCCTGCATCAAGGACATCTGCAAAATTGGTAAGACAAAGACTCTGGAGTCTAGTCTTCATAGGATTATGTAACCCTAACATGAATCGAGCTACTTTGACCTCTTGAGTCATCACTGCTGGAGCATACTTGACAAGGGTTAAGAAATGCTCATAGTACGATTCTAGATCTCTGGTTTCTTGAGTACATTCAAGAAACTCATTCATACGGTCTGAATGATAAACTTTGTTATGATAGTTTTTCTTGAGCTGGGTTTTAAGGTAGTCCCAAGTTGCCTCACTAGGATCAACATTGTTTTCAGTGCCATGGTCTCTCCACCAACACTTGGCTGTTTTCTCTAGTTTGAACTTAGTGATGATAGCTTTGTTTACTGCTGACGAATGAGCCAAATTAAAGTAGTCATCTAAGCGCTCAATCTAATCTTCAAGAACTTTTCCTACATCTTTGCCTTCCCCGCTAAAATTCCTAGGTTGAGACTTGCAAAGCATAGCATCGATGTCTCTATCAATGATGGTGTGTTGAGGAACAATAGGTACGTTTGCATTAACAGCAATCGCATTCCCTCTAGGAGGCATGGTAACTTACTACACCATATCAACCAAGGTCACACTTAGTAAAATATTCTAATCCACTCGAAGTCCTTAAATCAAATAGAATAGACAATTGAAGATAAGATAGGAGAAAGAATAATGTATAAATTAATCCAATTTCTATATCACAAATTTTTTGGGTTTCCGAAAAGTCTACAAGTGTGTTGAAAGTTTCTAATAAATCCTAATGGCTCTGACATAATGCACTTGGTAATATCCATTGTGACATCCATCCACCAATGGAGTATAGTTGTCCCATTCCTTGAGTATATCGGATGGGTGATCCCAATAATCCTTTTTTATCTTTGGTTGGAACATTTCTTTGTTGGCATGTGAGTCATACTATTATTGAGTAAGAGATTTTTTTGTTACAGGTACCCCCATTTCGGTGTGAACAATCGCCTTCTTGTACCCAAAGTAGTCATCGAAGTAAGCAGATTCTTTTTGAAACACACCCACACCCAGTGTGTCCCATCCAACTGAGCTGTGTATGTTTGCACAATCTGCAAGGAGTTGAGGTCTGTTGTACGCATTGTATACAAAATTTATATGGCAAGGGTTGTGGATTCGTGAATTTCCAAATAAGTCAAAGAACAACTTCCAAGGTACCGGGCTAAAAGAATGTCAATCATTGTTTTTGCATTGATGACCCATACATTAAACATAACAATGTCGAAGCATCCCGTAGCAATTACTAAAGGAAGTATGTTTTTGACCATCCATGTTTCTTTTGTCGATCGTAGGGTAAGTTCATAAGCATTTATGTATAATATTTGATTAGTGACAACAATCTCCTTTCCCAACTTCAATTGTATTCACTCCATACTCCCAACAGGCAAGGGTTTATGTTCAGGTGGTCTATACTCGGGGTTCCTTGGAGCATAATGATACCAAACTCAGAATGTATTAGGTACAATAAAATCCGTAGACATCAATCTTTTCTTATCTTCCCCATTATGGGTGGTAGTGACAAGCCTTTGCACTTCCACTCCAATTTGGAAATGCTCCTCCACCATAAGACGGGAGAGTATATCCACCCATATCCCTCGAGGTAAGATGTCAATCATCTACACACACACCCCACCACTCAAGTTAGCTAGAATGATAAAACTAAGATTAAAAATTAAATATTATATCCTCAAAACAATATGCGCTATATCAAAAATCAAAATTTTATAACCACAGAAAACCAAAAAGATACATAGTGTTTCTAGGGAGATACATAAATACGAAAGGGTCTTATGAACCAATTCATGGTTCCTACAACCGAGGTTTTACCCCTGTATTTGTTCACATCTTGAGTATCAAAGTTTATCACTTCAACTTGTGCATTGAAATTCACTTCTTCCTTTTCGTACCATTCCTCCCCTCGTGATACATCCATGGGTGGTCATCCGTTAAAGCAGTTTACATGAGCATGCCATTCATTTACATCGCCTCTGTAGAAATATATACTCGAGTTCAGTGCCATTGGTTGTGCTTGGGCAAAGTCACTAATACACCCGGGCTTCTTGTAGTTATCAAAGGTAACGGTGACATTGTGAGGGTTGTATTTGAGAATAGGTCCATAGACTATATGAACCAATCTTCGGGTACATAATAGAATCGGTTGCCGCCATTTGACTTCTTCCATACTCTGATTATGACCTTCTCACAAAAGCCGTATCTTTGGTTTAGCATAAGGGCCTTCTTTCTAAGTATGAGTTCTCGACTCGGTATATCCAAAAGAGAACATAGGTTAAGGTAAAGAACATATCCTTGCACTTTAACATCGCCTTCTTGGATCTTTTCCTTTATCCAAATCTACGGGTTGGTCATAAACATATCAGGCACTTGTCTTTGATGTTTAGGTTGAGCTTCAACATATAACTCCCATGCTACATAAGTTTTCGGTACAAGGTAGTCTCTAGTCCCCTTTGAAACTCAAACCACTTCAATTCCCCAATGGAGATTGAATCCAACCGCATAATTGAAAAAGACTCTTTGTGCAAAATCACTTGGGAGTTCATCTAAACAATTAAGAAGATCCATCTAAAATAAGACAAGGAGAGAGAAAACTTAGTACACATGTGAACAAAAACTGAGTCTATGCTTCTTCTATTCATCAAAATTTAATTTTATGAATTCTTTACAATATGTTTTTCTTTTCCTATGACAGTTGCAAGAGCTTCAAACTTCTTAACAACTTCGGCAATCCTTAACATTTGGGAGCGCATTGCCGAGTAGTAGAACATTGTTGGAATTAGGGTTGCATAGAGACACACACAGCTTGGAAAAGACGAAGGAAGCTCAAGGCACACACTAGAGAGTGTGTTACTTAGTATGAAATGGAAAGATAAATAGCCCTAGAGTGATGGGCGTATATACAATGCACGAGGGAAAAAACCTCCTAAAGAGGGAAAAAATGCCCCGGCGGTTCTAGTGTGTTCACACACATCACTACCACATGTATATGGTAACAAATCCCCTCTGGAGTGATGCGGTGAACGAGAGCTGGCACATGAGTAAAGGGAAGTGCCATGCCCTGAGGACATGATCAGTCCACAAAGGGGAGTAAGCCCAAAGCTTTGCAGAAAGCTTCAAGCTTCTCATGAGACAATGCCTTTGTGAAAAGATCTGCAAGGTTTTCCTGTGTTGGAACATGAGCCAAGCTGATCTCTCCTGCTGAGAGCCTCTCCCTGACATAGTGGTAATGCACCTCAATGTGCTTTGTGCGAGTATGAAAAACTTGGTTCCTCGCAACTGCCAATGCGCTCTGACTGTCAGTGTAGACAATGTTGGCAATGTCCTGTCCAACACCCAAATCAGCCATAAGGCGTCTGAGCCATGCACACTCCACCATAGCTGTGAAGACTGCCCTGTACTCAGCCTCACAACTCAAAGTGGCCACAGTAGGTTGCTTCTTGCTCAACCATGATATACATGAACTGCCAAGCATGAAACAAATACCACTTGTGGACGCTCACATGTCAAAACAACCAGCCCAATCTGAGTCCGAAAAAGCATGTAAGTCTGGCGTCAATGATCCCCCCTTGGGATAAAACAAGCCAAGATGTAAAGTGCCACTAAGGTAGCGGAAAATCCTCTTGACAGCCTGCCAATGCTTAGACCCTGGGCTATGCATAAATTTGCTGACCTGTGAGACTATAAACTGAATATCCGGCCTCGTGTTGCATACATAAATGAAGCAGCCAACAACAGTTTGGTAAAGAGTGACATCAGTAGGATCACCAGCATCATGTAGACTCAACTTCAAACTTGTTTCCATGGGAGTGGCAATAGGCAATCCTCAAGTCCAAACTTACATAGTGATAGCCGTTTTTTTCGGCTCTTTGTAATTGCCACAGTGAGTTACCTCACCCTACCAAAATCACCCAAACACTGTGGCTATCCCTACCATTTCACTGTACATAGGCGTGCGTGAGTCACGGGACTTTTCCCATATCTTCTTAAAAACCCTCAGCTAGCTAGTCACTGGGCTAGGTGAGCCAAATAAAAAAATAAAAAAAATAAAAAAAAATAAAATAAAAGTATATTATGGCCTCTTTGTGTGTAAATATTTCATTGTATATATGGCCTAAATATAGGGATTTTTTAAAATTATTTTGGTATTTTATTTAAATATTTCTACTTAGGTGTGTGTTTTATTAAACCTATGTACACCTTCTTTCATCCTCTTACACCATAATTATATTTTTTTGCCAATATGTACATACTCTAACCTCATATTTTTCCTTTATACAAATCACTCCCACATTTTCACCCTCACCCTCGTGAAAACAAAAAATTGATTTCTACTCATTGGTTACTTTTATTATATTATTTACTTGCATACCTTTTCCTCTTTCACCCAAAATAATTCAAGGAGGGACCATATCATATGATTCCAATATCTTTCCATATCCATAACTCCTCCATATTTTTATTATTATTTTTACTCATTATTCTAACACCATGTGCTCATTGAGCTAAAGTCCATGAATAGTCCATACACTAGTCCCACCATGTATATATTTCTTATTTCACCAATAATCCTCCTCCATGCATGGGTCAAGGGCAACTTGAATGCTTTGTATTATAATATGACAAAGGAGGGTCTCACTCTTGGATGCATTGTACAAATTCAACAAAGGAGGGGGCCACTAAAAGACTTTTGCAGGCATAAAAAACAGGCTTTTTGGTGAGAATTTTGGCACCTATCTCCACTCTGAATTTGGAGCGGTGGTCAAAAGAGAAAATGTAGCCCACGCCCTGAATAATCACCCCAAATTTTTTCATGATTGTTGGAGCTACCAGATGTGAGCTATGATTTTTTTAGTGGACCTCAGTTTTCCCATGCTATGCAGCCACACTCTCTCTTCCACTTTATCATTTTCCTCTTTCACACACACTTCTCCACTCATCATCCCCATCTCTCTCACCACTCCTCTCTGCACACTACTCACCTTCTCCTCAACCTTGAAGAATAAGAGAAACCATGGTGAACTCATACCTCCCACACACAATTCCATTCCAAAATTGACCACGTAGTCTCATTTTTCCTCCTCCAAATTATCCATATCTATCAAAAAACCACAAAATTCAGCCTCTTCTCTTAAAAGACAGCATCATGGTGGTTGATTACTCAGCTTCAATTACCTTGTCTCTCAAGGAAGGTCAAGAGTGGAGAAAAAATGTACCGTCAAAGCTAGTGGACCGTCAACAAGCGTCAAAATTGGCCCTACTCAAGACACTTGGAGCATCAACCTTGTAAGAAATCCACCTTTTCTTACCTCTTAAGAGTTTTTCTTCCTTATTTGTATCCTACATGGATACTCCCATTGTAAATATTCAATTCCATTTGTAAATTAATACTAACTGTACTAACACTAACCCACTATGAAAAGTCCTATCACCTTCATTTCTCTCCTCTCTCTTTCCCCACCAACTTCTTGATAATTCCAAGCAAAAGAAATTAGATAAATTGCTGAAAATCTAACCCAACCATGGTTAGAGGAGTAACCCTAGCCTTCAAAATTGCTATAAAAGGAGGGTGTAGCTAGCATAAAAGGGGGGAAGCCATAAGCAAGAGCACTATGCTATAGCTTGAGAAGCCAAGCTCAACCTCTCTAAAAGGAGCTCTTGAGTGGAAGCTCATTGTCTTACGCATGTGCATGTGTTGTAATAGGGGATTAGCAAGGGAAATCTATGCCATTGTAAGAGAGAGAGTGATCATTCAATTGAGAGTAGGAAATCTATCATTTCTCCTACTAGTGTAAGCCCAACATTTGCTGAATCAAGGAGGGTGGATTTGGACTAATCTTGGATATTTTGTCTCCCTTCCAACGTGAAGTAATGGACAACAATGATGCGTAAGTGTCTTGGTGTTTTTTTTAAAGTTCTTGATAGCTTGTCTCTGGTGTTGTCATCAATCTAGCCATAAATCCCACATACTGTAAGAGGGCGACAGGGTGGAGAGGACTCCCCTGGCCTTAAGACAGTGATTGGGGTGGCTTTTCTAGTGATGTGTTGTGGTGAAATTTACGCAAGCTATGTTGAACAAGTACTAATCTCACTTTGATTTGTCATGACAGATTTGTAAGAAGGTATTAATGCAACAAGCACCCCCTCCCCCTTTCTCTCTCTTTCTTAAATATATAGTTGTGTTTGCTTGATCATCGCCGATACGTTTCAAAGCAGCCCGAGCACTATCTCTCTCTCTCTCTATCTCTCTCTCTCGTGTTTTAGTGTGTGAGAGTATTCCATTGGTGTTAGGGTTAGTGTAATTCCTTGCTTGTTTGTGGGTTGCTCTAACGATTCTCCTCTTTTGCGTCCTAGTTCTCTCTTAAACTAGGTGGTGCCCATTGTGTAGTTGGGATTTGGCGGTGGGTTTGTTGTTTTGGTTTGTGTTGTGTTGTGCCATAGCCCCATTGAGTAGCACGGGAGCCTTGAAGGGTGTCTAGAGGCCACTCTTCTTGTTGCCCGCCCCGGACCGCCTCAAATTGGTGCCCCCACTGAGGACGGCTTGTGTATTTTTTGTGTAGAATCAAGCTTTAGCATAGTCAAGTAGTTTGCATGAATCACGAAGATTTGTATGATCCCTTCATTCCCATTGCAAGGCAAAAGGTACACATAATTGTTAGTACTAAGTTGCAATTTCAACGTGTCATTCGTAGAATTTTAGGTCCTCTTAGGTTGGCCGAGATAAACGCTTCAGTAAATCCTTTTATTTTGCCTCTCATTGGGTACGACCTTAGTTTGGATGTCTATATTTTTGTTTTGTTTTAAGCATTAGGACATGCATAGGCCATGGATAATGGCCCAGGAATAGAGGTTTTTCCCTTTCATTTTACTCCACACATTAGAATAAACGTTGTAATTAGTAGAAAGATCCATTTTCAACAATGAATGGTGTTCATGTTTGGTGCCCAAAGAGCAGGAGAAATTCTTGCATCACCAAACCCTGTCATTCTACCTCTCATCAACTACCACACTTCTTTTGATGTACATGTGTTCATTTTATTTTAAAATGAAGTGCAGCCCGGCAAAGTAGTGTGTATGTTTGTTTTTTCTTTGTCCAAGTTGTTACAAGAAACAAAAAAACGATCATTTGTTCTAACTGGGAATGTGTGTGCAGTGAAAGTTCAATCCTTAGAGATCTAGCTCTATTACCAATTGAGTTGCAGGAGCAAGTAGTAAGGCGTCTCCCTCATAACAAGAGGGTGGTGAAGTTAAGACGGAAGGTCCTACACGTGGATTCCATTTTCCTCTTGTTGTTGGGCACTAAGGAAGACCGCGCATTCATCCAACTAGTGTGTGCCCTAAGATTGGTAAATAGAGTGAAATTTGGCGTTTGGCGAGTGCATTTCACCATTGAGGAAGACTCTTCAGGAAACTTGCGGCCAGAGTTCATGCTTCATAGACTCACATTTGGTGAATTTTTCCCTCATTTGCGTCTTATTAATAGTCTTCCTTTCGCTTTCAACAAAGGAGATAGGGAGCTATTCAGAGCTTGTCTTAATAAAGAGAGCATAGAAAAGATTGCAAATTTGTATAAATTCTCATCCTTCTCTACTTTCTATGACACTTTGTTCATAGAGACATTGTAAATCTCTTTATGCTTTTGAATGATTTAACCATAATCCTAAGGAGTTTTTGTCCAAGAATTTTGTAGCACAAGTGGAGTCTTTAAATCTTGCAAACTTGATTGGACTTGATGAGGATGTTCTTTATGAAATTGTGAGAAGGTTGCCTCACTCCGACTGTGTGGAACTCGAAGGAAAGGAGCTCCTAGTCAATTGCTACTTTCTCACGGCCTTCGACGAGCATGAAGATCTAGTTTTCATACAAACCGCTTGTGCATTGGGAATTGTAGAGCAAGTGCAATTTATCACTTGGGACGTGGTTGCTCTTTTGGATCCAGAAAATGAAGTTCTAGAGATTTCTGTTTATCGCCTTAGCTTTGAAGAATTTCAACCCTTCTTAGAGCTCATCAATAGTCTACCCTTTTGTTTTGATCAAACAAATCGAGACCTTATTGAAGCTTGGATAGCTGAAGAAGAAAACCTAGAGTGGTACTTTCTCACTTCTTCATTTGCAGGCGAGTGGTTCTAGATCTCTATTGTATCCCTTATTGTAACTCGTGTTGTAATCTTTCATAATAATGGAGAGCCAACGCCAAATGTCTGGATATCCTCTTTTCTTTGGAGAGCCTGGAGAGGATGCAGAATTATTTTTAGCAAATTTCAAGATGTCTTGCCGTATCAAGAGGATAGTAACCGATCAAGAACGTGTAGAAATGTTTGAGGTGGTCCTTAGGAAAGATGCTAGTACTTGGTTTGACTCTTTGCCTGAGGAAGTTAAGGGGAATTACACAGAAGTTTTGAATCGTTTTAAGAGATACTTCTTTGATCCCCAAAACACTCAAAAACTATGGCAAGACATTGTTTCTCATAAGCAAAAAGACTTAGATGACTACTACTTGTACAAGCAAGAGTTCCTACGTCTTTGGGCTCTATGGATACGAAATGTTGCTAACCCTGGTGATGGTGCAGAATTTCTAAAGAAGGAGAGGTTCATAGCCGGACTCTTTCTTGACCTTAAGGTAAAAGTTGAGGTGGGTGCACCTGCTACCTTTGATGCAGCTGAAACTAGGGCTGCTGAGAAATATAGGAAACTCAAGTGCTTAAGGGGGGAGGTTCCAATAGAAGGTCTTAGACCCAAAGGTAAGTCACAAGCATCAACATCGAGGGAGCTTCCTGAGGTAACGGCGGAAGTAATTGAGAAGTTAAATGAATCTTTAAGCAGTTTGTCAATTCACCTTGCACAAGCTGTAGGTCCAAAGGGACAAGCAAAGAAGTCTGAAGAGCGAGATCCACGACCTAGGAGAGTCTTGAAATGTTGGAATTGCGGAGAGTCTGGACATGGGATGTATAATTGTCCTTGGCCCCGTGGGGAGCCAGGGAGGCCTAACTTGAATTACCCAGTGATGAATGCAGGTGAAGGAACTGGTCAACAACCAAGGCTTCTACAAAGGCCAAATGGACCAAGACCACCTCCACAAGGGGTAGAAGGAGTTCCACCTTTGCCAGATCCAAATGTGCATGTGGTAGAGGTGACAAATTCAAATGAGGTTGACATGGAAGCCAATGGAATTAAGCGTGGCCGAGGAAAAGGTAAAGAGAAAGAAGGAGTCACATCACAGAGTGACCATGGACAAGGCAAGAAGGCAAAGGGAACCAAGGAAACCAAGAGGACTCGACGTCGTATCAACCTCCAAGACTTCCCTCTTGGACATGGTATGGCTCCGTACAACTTGTTGGAAGACATGAGAGGTAAGGGTCCTGATATTTCATGGCCTCAATTTCTTGCATTATGTCCACAAGTTAGGAGGGATTTGACAAGGGCAGTTAGCACTAGGAGAAAGGTAAAAGAGAGTGTGCCTGTTGTAAAAATTGCACAAGCTGAAATGAATGAGGACATTACACCGGTGCTAGACTGTTACATCAAAGGGAGATTGGTTAGGAAAGGTCTAGTGGATGGGGGTGCACAAATTTGCATCATGACAGAGGGACTCATGCAAAAACTAGGCATGCACATCCATGAGACACCTGAAATTAGGGTCAAGATGGCAAACAATAGCAAGGCTAGGTGCGTAGGCATTTGTAAAAATGTTTTTGTGGAGGCCTTTGGCATTAAGAAGGCAGTGGATTTCTATGTCATGTCTACCAAGGGAAATGGTTACCCATTTATCCTAGGAAGACCATGGCTAATGAAAATGCGAGCTTTGCAGGATTGGGAGAGTGGAAAGCTAATTTGCAGGAATGAAAATCACAAGAAGGTTGTCTTTGACATGAAGGAGCAACGCCAAGAGGAGCTCCATGAAGAATCATCTCAAAGTGAGACGGAAGAAGGTTGGACCGATAGCACTTCAGAAGAAGAAAGTAGTGATAGCATTACTGAAGAGGAGTCTTCCATCGAAGTCATGGGGGTAAGGTTTAAGCCAAGAAACCAAGAGACCTCTTGTCAAGGCTTGGAGGAGGTAGGTCCTCAAGAGAACGAAGGTGATCAAGATGAAGGGATGCTGGAAGGTATGCTATCAACAACACTTACAAAGGATGAAAGAGAGGAGTTCAAATGTGTGCTAAGGAAGTTTCCTAGGCTTTTTGCTAAAGACTACACCGATGTGCGTGGAGTAGATGCTGTTCAACACAAAATTGAGTTGAAGCCAGAGGCCACACCTAAGGCTCAGAAGCTACGAAGGCTAGGAGTCATCAAGGAGCAGGCTCTACTCAAGGAGGTAAGAAAGCTTCTAGCAGCAGGGTTCATTTATCTAGTGGAGAATTCAGAGTGGGTCTCTCCTGTTGTTGTCACTCCTAAGAAGAACGGCAAGTGGAGGGTGTGTGTGGATTACCGTCCCCTCAATGAGGCAACAAAGAGAGATCACTTTCCCCTCCCATTCCAGGATGAGATACTAAATGAGGTAGCTGGTCATGAGAAGTACACTGTGTGCGATGGTTACTCAGGTTACTTTCAAATAGGGATTGCACTGGAGGATCAATTGAAAACAACCTTTATCACTCCTTGGGGTTGTTATGCTTTTAGAGTCATGCCATTTGGTCTGACAAATGCTCCTGCAACATTCCAACGTTTCATGAATATGGTGTTTCAAGCATTCTTTGGAAAGTCAATTAGGGTGTTCATTGATGATTTCTGTATTTATAGCTCAAAATCATTGCATCTACAAAGGGTAGAAGAAGGTTTAAAGAAGCTCTACGACATGGGAGGTCAACTCAACCCCGACAAGTGCCATATAGGTGAGGATGAAGTAATCTTGCTTGGTCATAAAGTTTCTTACAAAGGCATTGAAGTGGATCCTTCGAAGGCAAAGGCTCTTATTGAGCTACCATCACCCAAGAGTCTTAAGGAGGTCATCTCATTCATTCAAAAGGTGAAGTATATGTCACGCTTCATTCACTTAGCCTCGGAGTTACTTCACCCTTTGCAAAAGTTGACACAACAAGTAGAATTTGCATGGTCTGATGAGCTTGAAGAGTACTTTTGTAACATTAAAGTCATTTTGTCAGAGCTACCAACACTCATGCCTCCTTCTTGGGAGTACACATTCTTTGTTAGCTCTAGTGCTGGGAAAGAAACAATTGGTGCTGTGTTGCTACAACAAGATCCCCACAGTACAAGGATGCGACCCATCTACTTTGCTAGTAGGGTCATGAATGCTTTGGAGAGAGACTACACAGAAGCAGAACTCATGATGCTTTCTCTCATGTTTGCGGTGAGAAAGTTTAGATCCTACCTGCTACCAAAACCTTTTGTAATTCTCACTGCAGAAAATTTGTTCCCTTGGGTGTCATCTCAAATGAATCTTAGTACTAGGATCTCAAAGTGGATTATGGAGTTGCAAGAGTTTCAATACTCTTTCAAGGTAGAAGATAGTGTGCGTGCACAATTGGCAGGGATTCTCACTTATAGGGTGCACGAAAAGGAGATTAAGGTGCCTGAAGTAAAGACCCTACTATTGCCACCACCAAAAAGTATTCCTAATGCTTTTACTTTGTTCTTTGATGGAGCTTTTCGTCGAGCCACAGGAAAAGCAGGGGGAGGGCTAGTGTTGCTCAACCCAAGTGGAGAGGTGGTCATGAAAGAGAAGTTCAATCTACCAAGTTCAGCTAGCAACAATGAAGCAGAATATGACACTCTACTTCATGGTTTGAAGATGTGCATTGGCCAAGGGATACAACGCCTCATGGTAAAGGGAGATGCACTTCTCATTGTTAAACAGATTTTAGGCATTTGGGCATGCAAGAATGAGAGCTTACGGACAAAAGTTCATGCCATTCGTAGATTGTTTAATCAATTTGAAGAAGTGCAACTATATCATATTCCTAGGAAACAGAATGAAGATGCTGATTTACTTGCACAACAAGCCGTTGCATGTGTAAAGAAAGAAGTGCAGGTCATCATGGTGGCGGCTGCTGTGAAGCAACCGAGGTACCAGGGATTGGAGTCATTGGCTCCCATCATTGGCTACATTTTGGAGGGTGAGTTTCCACCAGACTTCACAAAAGCTCAGAAGAGGAGACTCATGAAGAAGGCAAGCGTATATCTCTTCCTAGAAGGCTCCCTCTATCAAATAGGGAAGGATCAAGTGTGCAGACGAGTACCAACTATCAAGGAAATTCCAGCCATTCTAAAAGGTTTGCATGAAGAGGCATGTGGTGGTCATTTTGCCCAAGAATTAACTGTGAAGAAGATTTTGCTTTCGGGGTATGTTTGGCCAAGTTTGCATGTGGATGTTCAACATTGGTGTAAAAGCTGTCACACTTGTCAGATAAATGGAAATAGAAGGTTGGTGCATGGCCCGAGGCAAATAGTGCTTGCAAATGGACCCTTTGAAAAGTGGGGCATTGATGCTATGGGTCCTCTGCCTAGGACAAAAAATGGTAAACTCTACATTCTAGTGGCTGTAGACTATATGACTAGGTGGGTGGAAGCACAAAGTGTGGCAAAGGTAAATGAGAAGACAGTGAGCAAATTCGTCTACACTCACATTTGTTGTAGATTTGGCACACCTTTGGAGATTGTTTCTGATAATGGTCCAGGGTTTAGAAAAGGATTGCTCACAGAAGTTTGTGAAGAGCTTCACATTCTACATCGTCATAGCACACCATACTACCCACAGTCAAATGGTTTGGTGGAAAAGGCTAATGGTGTCATTGCAGGAATCATTAGAAAGATGGTGCAAAACAAGAAAAAATTATGGGATGACTTCTTGGATGGTGCCTTGTGGGCATATCGAACCACATATAGGGAAGCCACGGAGTTCACACCATTTCACTTGGTCTATGGTCAAGAGGCTTTGCAGCCTATCGAGCTCAACATTCCAACAATGCGACTTCATGGCAAAGGAGCACAAGATGATCAAGAGGTATGGATGGATCGACTTCTTACGTTAGTGGAGCTTGAGTGGAAAAGAGAAGCAGCATATGAGTGCTACAAGAGGAAAGCCACACAAGCGAAAGAAACGCACGACAAGAAACTGAAGGACAAAGGCATCAAGGAAGGAGAGCTTGTGCTAAGGTATGACAATTGGCTTGACAATCGTTTTGATGCCAAGTTTGAAACAAGATGGCAAGGGCCATACATAGTCAAGAAGGCTTTCAATTCAAGTTACTATCAGCTTATGGACATGAATGGTAAAGAGCACTCCAGGAAAGTAAACGGGTATCGCTTGAAGCCCTATTTGAGTCGCCTTCTACCAAAGGATCTACCAAAGATCTGTCCAAAGGCCGCTGTCTTATGTAAGTATTGTTACATGAAGCATGAGTGTAACTCCAGCCAAAATTCTGAGGGGCCAAACAATGAAGATCTCGTCAAGGACTCTGAAGCACTCTCTTTGGAAAAGATGCTCTATGATGGTACATGAATATACCATCATCCAGGGGGAGGGCTAATGATAGCCGTTTTTTTCGGCTCTTTGTAATTGCCACAGTGAGTTACCTCACCCTACCAAAATCACCCAAACACTGTGGCTATCCCTACCATTTCACTGTACATAGGCGTGCGTGAGTCACGGGACTTTTCCCATATCTTCTTAAAAACCCTCAGCTAGCTAGTCACTGGGCTAGGTGAGCCAAATAAAAAAATAAAAAAAATAAAAAAAAATAAAATAAAAGTATATTATGGCCTCTTTGTGTGTAAATATTTCATTGTATATATGGCCTAAATATAGGGATTTTTTAAAATTATTTTGGTATTTTATTTAAATATTTCTACTTAGGTGTGTGTTTTATTAAACCTATGTACACCTTCTTTCATCCTCTTACACCATAATTATATTTTTTTGCCAATATGTACATACTCTAACCTCATATTTTTCCTTTATACAAATCACTCCCACATTTTCACCCTCACCCTCGTGAAAACAAAAAATTGATTTCTACTCATTGGTTACTTTTATTATATTATTTACTTGCATACCTTTTCCTCTTTCACCCAAAATAATTCAAGGAGGGACCATATCATATGATTCCAATATCTTTCCATATCCATAACTCCTCCATATTTTTATTATTATTTTTACTCATTATTCTAACACCATGTGCTCATTGAGCTAAAGTCCATGAATAGT
Organism: Adiantum capillus-veneris; assembly: GCF_014529385.1. NCBI lineage: Eukaryota > Viridiplantae > Streptophyta > Polypodiopsida > Polypodiales > Pteridaceae > Adiantum > Adiantum capillus-veneris. The sequence continues at coordinate 14,193,563 of NC_140940.1, forward strand.
CCATACACTAGTCCCACCATGTATATATTTCTTATTTCACCAATAATCCTCCTCCATGCATGGGTCAAGGGCAACTTGAATGCTTTGTATTATAATATGACAAAGGAGGGTCTCACTCTTGGATGCATTGTACAAATTCAACAAAGGAGGGGGCCACTAAAAGACTTTTGCAGGCATAAAAAACAGGCTTTTTGGTGAGAATTTTGGCACCTATCTCCACTCTGAATTTGGAGCGATGGTCAAAAGAGAAAATGTAGCCCACGCCCTGAATAATCACCCCAAATTTTTTCATGATTGTTGGAGCTACCAGATGTGAGCTATGATTTTTTTAGTGGACCCCAGTTTTCCCATGCTATGCAGCCACACTCTCTCTTCCACTTTATCATTTTCCTCTTTCACACACACTTCTCCACTCATCATCCCCATCTCTCTCACCACTCCTCTCTGCACACTACTCACCTTCTCCTCAACCTTGAAGAATAAGAGAAACCATGGTGAACTCATACCTCCCACACACAATTCCATTCCAAAATTGACCACGTAGTCTCATTTTTCCTCCTCCAAATTATCCATATCTATCAAAAAACCACAAAATTCAGCCTCTTCTCTTAAAAGACAGCATCATGGTGGTTGATTACTCAGCTTCAATTACCTTGTCTCTCAAGGAAGGTCAAGAGTGGAGAAAAAATGTACCGTCAAAGCTAGTGGACCGTCAACAAGCGTCAAAATTGGCCCTACTCAAGACACTTGGAGCATCAACCTTGTAAGAAATCCACCTTTTCTTACCTCTTAAGAGTTTTTCTTCCTTATTTGTATCCTACATGGATACTCCCATTGTAAATATTCAATTCCATTTGTAAATTAATACTAACTCTACTAACACTAACCCACTATGAAAAGTCCTATCACCTCCATTTCTCTCCTCTCTCTTTCCCCACCAACTTCTTGATAATTCCAAGCAAAAGAAATTAGATAAATTGCTGAAAATCTAACCCAACCATGGTTAGAGGAGTAACCCTAGCCTTCAAAATTGCTATAAAAGGAGGGTGTAGCTAGCATAAAAGGGGGGAAGCCATAAGCAAGAGCACTATGCTATAGCTTGAGAAGCCAAGCTCAACCTCTCTAAAAGGAGCTCTTGAGTGGAAGCTCATTGTCTTACGCATGTGCATGTGTTGTAATAGGGGATTAGCAAGGGAAATCTATGCCATTGTAAGAGAGAGAGTGATCATTCAATTGAGAGTAGGAAATCTATCATTTCTCCTACTAGTGTAAGCCCAACATTTGCTGAATCAAGGAGGGTGGATTTGGACTAATCTTGGATATTTTGTCTCCCTTCCAACGTGAAGTAATGGACAACAATGATGCGTAAGTGTCTTGGTGTTTTTTTTAAAGTTCTTGATAGCTTGTCTCTGGTGTTGTCATCAATCTAGCCATAAATCCCACATACTGTAAGAGGGCGACAGGGTGGAGAGGACTCCCCTAGCCTTAAGACAGTGATTGGGGTGGCTTTTCTAGTGATGTGTTGTGGTGAAATTTACGCAAGCTATGTTGAACAAGTACTAATCTCACTTTGATTTGTCATGACAGATTTGTAAGAAGGTATTAATGCAACAAGCACCCCCTCCCCCTTTCTCTCTCTTTCTTAAATATATAGTTGTGTTTGCTTGATCATCGCCGATACGTTTCAAAGCAGCCCGAGCACTATCTCTCTCTCTCTCTCTATCTCTCTCTCTCGTGTTTTAGTGTGTGAGAGTATTCCATTGGTGTTAGGGTTAGTGTAATTCCTTGCTTGTTTGTGGGTTGCTCTAACGATTCTCCTCTTTTGCGTCCTAGTTCGCTCTTAAACTAGGTGGTGCCCCTTGTGTAGTTGGGATTTGGCGGTGGGTTTGTTGTTTTGGTTTGTGTTGTGTTGTGCCATAGCCCCATTGAGCAGCATGGGAGCCTTGAAGGGTGTCTAGAGGCCACTCTTCTTGTTGCCCGCCCCGGACCGCCTCAATAGCAATGTCTCTATGTAACTTTTCTGACACAAGGCAATACCACCATCACACTGCTTAAATTGTATACCCAAGTAATGATGCAACAACCCCAAATATTTCATCTTGAAAGTAGTATTCAAATCAGCCTTAAATTCTGCAATATGTCTCTCATTTGGTCCAGTGATCAGCAAATCATTGACATAAAGAACCACAATGAGAAGTACATCACCTCACGCTTTACATACAATGTGCTTTCTGTTGGATTGTTACGAAAGCCTCGTTTAACCAAATGAGTGTCAGCTTTCTCATACCAAGCACGAGGAGATTGCTTCAACCCATACAAAGCCTTCTTACATCTGCACACTTTGTCCTCTTGTCCTTTTATGACAAAACCGCGAGGCTGCGTTACATAAACTTCCTCAAATATGTCACCATTCAAGAAAGCAGTAGCAATGTTTGATTGATGTACATCCCAACCAAAATGAGCTTTCTTTTTATGACAAAACCGCGAGGCTGCGTTACATAAACTTCCTCAAATATGTCACCATTCAAGAAAGCAGTAACAATGTCTGATTGATGTACATCCCAACCAAAATGAGCTACCAATGCGCATAGAAAACACACAGTAGTTATACGACAAGTGGGAGCAAAAGTCTCTTCATAATCAATGCCTTTTTGTTGTGCATAACCCTTTGCAAAAATTCGAGTCTTATGGCGATCGATCTCACCATCCGGCTTGCGTTTCAACTTGTTAACCCACTTCGTACCAATGGCCTTTTTTCCAGGAGGCAAATCACATAAAGTCCATGTGTCATTTTCTATAAGTGCATCATATTCTGATTGCATGACAATTTTCCAAATTATGTGCTTCATCAAAAGACAAAGGCTCCTCAACATCATGTAAGCTAGACACAGCCAAAGCATAACAATTTGATTCATAAGATGCATGGCGAGAGCCTGAACGAGTACGACTAGACAAAGGTGTATCCAATTTACTGTCACACAAAGTGTGCACCAGCCATTTTCGCATACCTCTAGCCTGCTCATTTTCAGCCCTTTCCTCATCAAGTACATCACGTACATCTGCATCAGTAATAGACTGATCTAAAACATTTTCAGAAACCCCCATAGGCTGTACATTTGCCTCATTGGAACTTACATTCGTATTTCCACCACTGAAAACACGCAACAAAGTGTCATAAATGTCCTGTGAGCTTACATACTGTCTTTAGTACATGACAGCAAGGGCTGAATAGAATCTTCCACAAACACTACATCCTGTGAAACCATAATACGTTTTGTTTGGGGATGATACAACCTGTAACCTTTTCTTTTAGCACTATAACCAACAAAAATACATTTGACAGCCTTATCATCCGATTTTCTGCGCTGCACTTGTGGCACCAAAGCATATGCCAAACAACCAAAAACATGCATGTGCTCAATAGAAGGCTTTCTATCATGCCATGCTTCATATGGAGTAATAGACTGCAAAGATTTTGTAGGACACCTGTTAAGTACATAAGTGGCACACATGATGGCCTCAAGCCAAAAAGAATGCAGCAAAGCTTGACTTTTGACCATACATCGTGCCATTTCCGTCAGGAACTGTTTTTCCTCTCAGCAACACCATTTTCTAAGGTGTATAAGGCACTGTACATTGGTGTTTTATCCCATGACTAGCCAGAAATGCATTAAATTCATGAGACATATACTCCCCCCCTCGATCAGAACGAAGGGTGCCAATAGTACATTTCGAGACATTTTCAGCCATAGCCAAAAATTGTTTGAAGCACATAAAAACTTCGGACTTTGATTTAAGCAAAAATACCCATGCATGCCTGGAGTAATCATCAATGAAAGTCACGAAGTAAAGGTAATTACCAAGGAAGGATTTTGCATGGGCCCATAAACATCACTATGCACAAGCTGCAACCTGCATGTGGCCCGAACTGAACCATCCTTTGGAAACTTAGAACGCTGCACTTTACCCACAATACAACCTTCACAAACATGTTTGACAGTTGCTTCAAGAGGCGGCAAAGAAGCAACCATATCAAATTTCTGCAAACGTAGTAAACTGGCAAAATTCAGATGATCAAAACGTGCATGCCAAAGTTTTGCATCTGAAATAGCCCTTGAATCTGCAACAGCATTTGCAAAATTTTGTCCACACTTGTCATAAAAAGTGAGCTTATACAGCCCACGACACAAAAGGCCAGATGCAACAATTTCATCACCAAAATTGAGATCATGAACTGCACATCTGTCGTTCACAAATTTGACTACAAGTCCAAGTCTAGCAAGTGCAAATACAGACAAGAGATTCTTCTTGATCCCAGGTACATAAAGTGCATCAACAAGTGTGAAGGAGCTGCCATTAGCAGCAGTGAGCACAATCTTTCCAACTCCCTGAACTGGATAAGAGGCGTTGTTGGCACAAGTGACTGCATTCCCATGAGGGACAGACTCGAGAGAGGTAAACAATTCACGATGTGAGGTAATGTGCTTTGTAGCACCACTGTCAAAATACCACACATATGAATCTGCAGCAAAACTGACAAGCATGCATCATGGACAGCAGGATTGTAAGTGCACTCTGCGCTAAAAGCCCATTGTGCATCAACATCAACAACACAGTCTCCTTTCATAGAAGACTCAACAATTGATGCATTTGTAGTGGAACCAGCATTTGCAGTGGAACCACTTCTTTCTTCTTAGCCTCTTTGGCTTTCAACTTAGGACACGACTTGATCAAGTGATCATTAGCTTTACAATAATGGCAACACATCTTCTTTTTGCCCTTATCACCAAAATTGCCAAACGAAGTGCTCCCAGCAGAAGCATTGGGAACAAAAGTTTTGCCACTCGCAGCAGAACCATAAGAAGTGGCTGCATTGCTGTTACCACCCTTTCTTTGAGAATCAATGAAAGCTTGTTCAACTGCATGCTTTCTAGTCTTGTTTTTTCTGGAAAATGACTCTTGCAACAACAATGTGCATAATGCATCAAACTTAACAACTTCAGGATTTCCTTGGGTCATAAGTCTCCAAGTACTAGCAAAAGTCTGGTAAGAATCTGGTAAGGCATCAAGAACAGTCTGCACAAGGGAACTGTCTGAAATAACTTCACCTGCAGAAATAAGTTGCTATTGATATCCTTGACACTAGCAAGGAAAGTTTCCATATCATCTTCCTCATGCATAATCTTCAACTCCAGCTCTTTATGCAACAAAGCAATTTTAGCCTCATTACGGCTTGCATAAAGACTTGCTAGTATATCCCAAGTCTGTTTTGCAGATTTTGCTGAACGGATGTGAGGAACAATGGTGCGCTTCATAGACAACACAATCAATGCATGAGCCTGCACATCCTTAACATCCCAATGAGCTTGTTCTGTCGTAGGCAAAACAACTCTAACAGCTGCAATCCTTGCAGCAAGACCTGCAACATCCTCAACATCGCCTACATGCTCAGAACCAGGATGTACATCAATGCCCTGCACAATGTTCTAGACGCCCTTTGACACAAGGACATGTTGCATCATATAAGCCCACATAGGGTAGTTATCCCCATCCAACCTGTCCTCAGCAGCAAACATCTTGAACACATCTGTGTTGTTGTTGTCTGCCATGGTAAATAATGCACCTGATGTGAAAACTGCGCAAAAATAGGAGAAATGGAACGGGAACAATACGTGCTATATAGAACAAACCGTAGAAGACTATAAGGCACATGTTATGCATAAAACGACACTGACAAAAACTCTGCACAAAATGACGAAATAGCATGTGCAGTACTGCCTGTAGTGAAAACGGAGGCTGAAATGAGCCCAAATCAAAAATCTGAGCAGACCAAGCTCTACGAGTACCCCCGAAATATTTGTCGACCTGGGAACGCTCGCCAAACCTCACTGAACTCGGAGAAAGTGAGCAGCGTGTGCTGGAGCAGCTGGCGACTAAGCCCGAGAGGACGCAACTTGCTCTGATACCAATTGTTGGAATTAGGGTTGCAGAGAGACACGCATAGCTTGGAGAAGACGAAGGAAGCTCAAGGCACACAATAGAGAGTGTGTTACTTAGTATGCAATGGAAAGATAGATAGCCCTAGAGTGATGGGCGTATATACAATGCACGGGGGGAAAAACCTCCTAAAGAGGGAAAAAATGCCCCGACGGTCCTAGTGTGTTTACACACATCACTACCACATGTATATGGTAACAAACATGTCTTCTAGGCCTAACCATTTATGAGTTCAAGTAGCCCGAGGTTGGCAAACCAATCTCTTGGATTGTCGTCAATATAGATGAAGAATTGACGGAAGGGTTCTTGGTGACGAGTAAGGTAACTACGATCAACACTCTTCCAACAAGTTGTGTTTCCTAGTATGCCAAAGACTTTGGTCCCGATTTCTAAGTAAAAGAGTTCCCATTCATCCCTGGACAACCATGTTGCCATATTGTTGAACACTATGGACAAAACCTCATTTCCTTGGCTAAAGCATTCAGACGTCACTCTGGGAGATATTTGTTACTACAAAACAGACATTAAAAGAAATTACAATTCCGTTGTTGAACATTTCAACTACTTCACCATAACTCAATCAAACACTTCCATTCAAGAAGACATGTCAAACAAGTACCAATGTCACTTACAGATTCATCATGAATACAATATCGTTTCTCAAATAGCATACATGAATGCGTGCATGATGCATAACTAACCCGAACAGTATTAGGATTTAGGCTATCCCCACAACCTTAAGCATAGGCTCTGATACCAAGTGAGAGATACCCCTCCCCGGGGGTCTATGCACAAAATATACAATTTACACTTCTATACAATATTCAATATACATCAGAGTTGCGGAAGCATTTGCATAGGGGAGGAGCTCTCAGTGCTCGACCAAGCATGGATTTAAGGCCATGAGTCGGACTGCATCCAGAGGCACCTAGTGATTAGTGCTACCTCTGAATGGGTTTTATGAATGAAAGCGTACTCAAGAGGTTGAATATATGTGTACACTGCGTTGCAGGAAGAGAGAGAGGGAGAATATAGTGGAGGGTGAAATAGAGTTCACAGAGACATGAGAAAATGACAACAAAGAATATTTAAGCAATGACAAAATTTGGGTATACCATAACATCAAAAAAGTTTATGACAAAATAACTAGCAAAGCACCGGACCCTGTGTAGGGATTGACCGGTACCCATCCACATCCTCTCTACTATGGATAGAGATAATTTCACTTCGTCGGGAGTGAAATTATCTCTATCCACATCCTCTCTACTATGGATAGAGATAATTTCACTTCGTCGGGAGTGAGCCAGAACACCTCACCTACCTGAGCCAGACATAAGCTGAGGCCGCTTCGCCTCCCTCCATGAACCCAATCTCTGAAAAGATCCCAAGTACTAGTAGGTGGTAGTGTATCAACACCAACCATACCAATTTAGGCGCCATGCCTCTTCGATACCCAACACTGGGTGTTTAGGAAAATCCAAGGCAAAATCCTCGATCCGTTAGCCGTGTAGGTCATTCAACCCCCGTTGCACTAATCGTATACATGAGCCTACAAAAAGAAGAAGACCTAGGCAACACCCCCGATCCAACAAAGCCCCAGGTCAATGACCCTTTAGTCTAATGCTAAGTGATGTAGGTGATCCTAGTCTTGTAGCGACGTTGCCATGAGAAACATAACACTTGAGTCCAATCACAATAGCACTTCCCATATGCACAAACAATCTTTTCTAAGCAGTTAGATTGTACAGGGTTTCTACCCTTACACATCTACCATAAACCATCTAGATCACTTCATGATCCAATCCAAAAACCATAAACCATAATCCAATCACATCACACGGGTGAGCACTCCACCCAACTTAGGTGAGGCACGACCAATCCTGCATAACCACTTTTAGAACATAACATAGCTGCAAAAATTTTGGCAGCATAACCATATCCAGAAAAAAACCATGAGACACATCAGCTTCCACCATAAAAATCATAACCATAATCCATGAGGGAATCTCAGTCCTTAACCATAAATCATAATCACACTGAACCAACTCCCACACTTGGAGTTTGACATATCCTCTGTAGTCAATTGGAGTCTATACACATATGACCCTTAAGACATGATACTTTCATGCATAAAAAGAGTTCGACCAAAAACTAATCATGATATAAGAATCCAATTTTTGACAACATCAAACCATGCAAGTTTATGCATCACATCTGAATTTCACCTCCCTAGCACGTAGAGTTAGTTTTGACCTAGAAAGGTGGAAAGCAATCATAACCATGCATAGGAGGCATATGTATCAATCCATAAGTTTCCATACATCATATGATAACGTTCCATCACCATAAACATGATGCAAAACAACTCCGACCTCTAGGTCAACCATAAACCATAACTTCACATATGCAAAAAATAACTCTTTGAATTTTTGGGAGCATGCAAAACATGCAAATGAAAGTATTTGACCTCAAATCAATGCATCAAGCTCAGCTTCATAATATATACTATCACTCTATCACATCACTTTACCCATATGGTACTTACACAACAAACAGTAACCCAAAAAGAAAGACACTTTAATCATATCTACCTATGCGGTTCGGGTTGTCTAACCATATACCCTCACATAAGTTTATGGGCATCTAATAATTGAAATCAAATCACCAAAACAAACCATAAATCATACATAAACAGCTCGATTAAATCACGACATCATATGGTACTTCCCCTTGGTAGCACCCTACACGTGTAGGTAAAACCGGTTATGGAACGATTAATAACGTGCATTCTTGAGGTGATAACAGAGACCTAAATATATTCATCATCAAGTTTCATCAAGATTTTCAATTGGTTAAGTGGGTTTGCCCATATGCTGAATCTATATAGTGGTTCTCCAAGGAGCCTACAGTAAAAAAATTAGTTTAGTGGGCAGCAAGTTGTTTTTTGACCATATCTCTTAGCTCGTGCATGATTTTCACATGACACCAAAGGGAGAAAATGTTCCAAATGATGTATTTTATCTCTCAAATAAAGGGTTTAGGCTGATTCATAACGGTTTGTGAGTTATGACCAAAACAATGTTCCTACCGCCTCTATAACGTGAAACAAAAAGCACTTTTTATGCACACATATGATCATAAGCGCATCATGTGCATAAATCAGCCTGTTAAAGATGTTGAAATAATCATGGGGCAGCTTCATACATACTCGATTAATCCATACATGCACTCGTCTACAAAAAAACAATCACCGAGAGGGTGACTACTCAGAAAAATGACATAGAGAGAGAATATGATAGCTATGGAGTTTAGCGCTACTCACGGTGCTTTCGAATCGATTAGGGACTGTCAAAAGTCTTCTTGCTTTACCGCAAGAGAGCGGTGATGAGACCTACGTAGAGGTATTCACCACGAAAGCTTTCGAAGAACGCGTACACCGTGAAACGAGAGAGGAGGTAGCAAGCAAGTAGAGAGAGAATATCCTTCTTCTTCTCTTCTTCTTTTCGAGAGAGAAGAGCTTATGGAGATGGTGATGAAGAGCTTGCACCACTCCGTATAATAGATACGTATAGCCTTGTGATAGTAGACGCAACAGACGGTTGTTAACCCTCATGGCTCATGGACACCATATCACCTACGAGACGGACGTTGTAACCTACGGCGGACATTGTATTATTTATTTGGTAGAGTCAGGTACCGGGCTTGTCGTTCCAATAGGAAAAGGGTAAGAGTGATCACAGATGAGAGGTGCACTCTAACTGGAACATTCAAGGGATTAGTTGGCTAAGCATGGGCGCCCAAGTGTGAATGGGGCGAGCTCATATAAAAGTCAACTAAACCTAAAATTCACTCATTCTCTCATTTGTGCAATAGAAGAGTGCTCTTGCTCCATCTCCATCTTCTTCTTCTTCATCTCCTTGTGTGTGTGTGTGTGTGTGTGTGTGTGTGTGTGTGAGAGAGAGAGAGAGAGAGAGAGAGAGAGAGAGAGAGAGTGATCGAGCATTGCGACGACGGCACGACGGCGGCGAAGCGGTTGAGCGTGGCGAAGCGACGGCTCCTTCGTCTTCGCGGCGAGGAATCCTTCATGAAGCAAGCGTAGAGTGGTGAGTGACACACCATCGCCTTCTTTGAGATTACTAGTGAGGTGGTCCGGGGCGGGCAACAAGAAGAGTGGCCTCTAAGCACTTTTCTAGGCTCCCGTGCTGCTCAATTGGGTTGGGGTTGGAAAAAATAGCAAACACACACACACAAACCCGCAACCTAACCCTACACAAATTTGGGGCACCACCTAGTTTTGGATGCAAACTAGGACGCGAGAGAGAGAGAGAGAGAGAGAGAGAGAGAGAGAGAGAGAGAGAGAGAGAGAGAGAGAGAGAGAGAGAGAGAGAGAGAGAGAGAGAGATAGTGCTCGGGCTGCTTTGAAATGTTCAACAGTGATCAAGAAAACACAATTATATATGTAAGAAAAAGAGGGAAGGGGGAGGGGGTGATTGTTGCACTAATACCTTCTTACAAATCTGTCATGACCAATGAAAGTGAGATTAGTATTTGTTTAACATAGCTTGAGTAAATTACACCACAACACATCATAAGAAAAGCCACCCCAATCACTGTCTTAAAGCCAAGGAAGTCCTCTCCATCCTGTTACCCTCTTACAGTATGTGGGATTTATGGCTAAATTGATGACAACACCCAGAGACAAGCTATCAAGAACTTAAAAAAAAAACACCAAGACACTTACACATCATTGTTGTCCATTACTTCACGTTGGAAGAGAGACAAAGTATCCAAGCTTACTCCAAATCCACCCTCCTTGATTCAGCAAATGTTGGGCTTACACTAGTAGGAGAAATGATAGATTTCCTACTCTCAATTGAATGATCACTCTCTCTTACAATGGCATAGAGTTCCCTTGCTAATCACCCCTAATACAACACATGCATATGCATAAGACAATGAGCTTCCACTCAAGAGCTCCTTCTAGAGAGGTTGAGCGTGGATTCTCAAGCTATAGCATAGTGCTCTTGCTTATGGCTCCCCCCTTTTTGTGCTAGCTACACCCTCCTTTTATAGCAATTTTGAGGGCTAGAGTTACTCCTCTAACCATGGTTGGGTTAGAATTTATTTTGCTTCGAATTGTCAAGAAGTTGGTGTGGATAGATGAAGAAGAGAGAGAGGAGAGAAGTGGAGGTGATAGGATTTTTCATAGTAGGTTAGTGTTAGTAAATTAGTAGAGTTAGTATTTTTATTGATTTACAAATGGAATTGGATATTTACAATGGGAGTATCCATGTAGGATAGAAATAAGGAAGAAAAAACTCTTAATAGGTAAGAAAACATGGATTTCTTACAATGTTGATGCTCCAATTGTCTTGAGTAGGGTCAATTTTGACGCTTGTTGATGGTCCACTAGCTTTGACGGTACGTTTTTTCTCCACTCTTGACCTTCCTTGAGAGCCAAGGTAAGTGAACATGAGTAATCAATCACCATGATGCTGTCTTTCAAGAGAAGAGGCTGAATTTTGTGGTTTTCTTGATAGATATGGGTAATATGGAAGAGGAAAAATGAGACTAGGTGGTCAATTTTGGAATGGAAGTGTGTGTAGGAGACATGAGTTCACCATGGTTTCTCTTATTCTTCAAGGTTGAGAAGAAGGTGAGTAGGGTGCAGAGATGAGTGGTGAGAGAGGTGGGGATGATGAGTGGAGAAGTGTGTGTGAAAGAGGAAAATGATAAAGTGGAAGAGGGAGTGTGGCTGCATAGCATGGGCAAACTGGGGTCCACCAATAAACTCATAGCTCACAGCTTGTAGCTCAAAAAAATATGAAAAAATTTGAGGTGAAAGTTCAGCCCACGAGCTACAACTTTTGTTTGTATTACATTTTCAAATTCGGGGAGCATGTGATCTTTACAAATTAAGCAAAACCAACTGTTTTTTTCCACTGCACAAAGTCCTTGTGAGGTCCTTCTTTGGAAGATTCTTTTGAATACCTCCAAGAGTGAGACCCCCATGGTGCATGCATGCATGACACATACCCTTGACCTTATTTGGTAGGTCTATAATTGAAGATATTGTTGAGATCATGATATAAGTGAATAGTACAACTAAGAAAATCAAATATTGAGGGGTCTAAAAAAATATGTACATGTCAAATATAAATAATATAGGTGAAAAAAATATAAAGGGATCAAAATAAATCTCTCTCATTATAAGTCTACCATAAAAAAATGAATATTTTTGGTGGTCTAGTTTATGAGAGTAATAGAGAATAGATGTAGGAAGGAAAAAATCACAATAGTGAAAAAATATACACATAAATAGAACTAGTTTTATTGGATTTTTGTTGGGATGGAGTTACACCAAAAATAAGAGAAGCTTGCATGAAATTATTTTTATATGGAATAAAGAGTATGCAAATGGTAAGAAAAAATATGGTAATGGTGAGTCAATGTACATAGCATAAATAACACACCATAGGTAGAAATATTTAAATAAATACCAAAATAATTATGAAAAATCCTTATATTTAGGCCCTATATACAATGAAATATTTACACACAAAGAGGCCATAATATATCTTTTTTTTATTTATTTTTATAAATTTTGTTGGCTCAACTAGCCCAGTGACTAGCTAATTGAGGGTTTTTTAAGAAAATATGGAGAACGTCCCCTAACTCACACACGCCTATGTACAGTGAAATGGTAGGGATAACCAAAATGTTTGAGTGATTTGATAGGGTGAGGTAGCTTACTATGGCAATTATGGAAAGCCAAAAAACGGCTATCACTAGTTTAGACTTATTGTGTGCTTGGAGCCATTTGTGGTCGCACACGGTGTATCGGCAAGTTCCTTGCATTGACACGTTGTCGTGCTGTGACACGTACATAGTGGGAACGCATGCTACAAGATCTATCTTGTATTTTTTTAGATACATAATTATATTTTCTATAGTGTACATATGCATATTTAAGTATAATAATAAGCCTTCTATCTCATCCTATTATTTTTCTCAAGGGTAACCTATCCTTACTTTACCATCAGAAAATACTATGGGAAAAGCATCAATAGCTCCGCCTCTTTAACTTGGGGCAAAAAGCATTGATTCTTTATTTCTACTATTTCATTATCATCTGACACCCTAGCTAGATCCTATATCTAGGGTAAACTCCAATATATATATATATATTCTACGTATTTTTTATACTTTTCTTATATTTCTTTTTAAATAGAGGGGCTTAGTGGGGAAGATCTCCTTGCACTGCGTATAAGGCATCTAGAGAGAAGACCTGGAGACATTGAAGCTGCAAAAGAACGACTCAAAAATGCAAGGTTGAAAAACAAGGACTATTTTGATAAGCGACATCGACTCAGGAGCAAAGCAATTGACAAAGGTGACTGGGTTTTAGTGTATGATAGTAGCCTTGATAACCAGCACACAGTCATGCGTAAGTTCTCAAAAAGATGGTTTGGACCGTATGTTGTAAAGCATGTGCATGAAAATGCTACTTACAGCTTGTCTGAACTAGATGGTACAGAAGTAAAGATTCCCATTGCAGGAAAAAGGATTAAAATGTTTAAGAGAAGAGGAGACAATGATCTAGAAGATATGGATGAGGAAGAAGAGAAAAACACAGGTGAAGATCAAAGTGAACATGAAGCTCTGGAATCATCTAGTGAAGAAGAAGACAAGGAAGATGTACAAGAGGTCTAATCTTACAAAGAGACAATGTGGCACATACCGGAGGATGTGCAGGTTTACAGGGGGTGGATGTCGTGCTGTGACACGTACATAGTGGGAACGCATGCTACAAGATCTATTTTGTATTTTTTTAGATACATAATTATATTTCCTATAGTGTACATATGCATATTTAAGTATAATAATAAGCCTTCTATCTCATCCTATTATTTTTCTCAAGGGTAACCTATCCTTACTTTACCATTAGAAAATACTATGGGAAAAGCATCAATAGCTCCGCCTCTTTAACTTGGGGCAAAAAGCATTGATTCTTTATTTCTACTATTTCACTATCATCTCACACCCTAGCTAGATCCTATATCTAGGGTAAAATCCAATATATATATATATTCTACGTATTTTTTGTACTTTTCTTATATTTTTTTTTAAATAGCTACTAGGAGAGAATCAAATCCTAGTGGGACACTAGGTGGCATGATTTCAAAGATACACTTATTTTAATGCATTATTGCAAGCATGATTACAAAACTTTGTCAAGGAGCAATGTCATGCTTTCATATGGCATGAGGTGTCCTTGTGAATTAAATGAAAGTCTAAGCTAAGGAGACCACATGAAGACTTTTGCTGCCATAAATGGATCCTATTTTGATGAATTTTTTACACAAGGTTCCAATCCGAATTGGAAAACGATTTTAAAATGCAAATCGTAGCTAATGAACTGAAGTTTTTGCCCATATTTTTACTTTTTTTTTTGGAACCACGGTTGAGGAGATATGATCAAAATACTGGACCCCAGTCTGCCCACATCATGCAAGGACAGCTCATTTCCAACTTTTCCAATTCATGTTCACACTGGCTCCTCTCTTCTTGTGTAAACCCTTAGGGGTTCCCTTCACCTATAAAAGGGGACCTCTTCTTCCTTGGAAGAAACTCAAGCATTCAAGCCATTGATGAGAGGAATTCTCGAGGGAGTGAGTAGTAATGCCTAATTGTACTTAGCCATTAACATAAGCCCAAGCCTACACTTTCTCCTAGAGGGAGACTAGCCATTCTTGCAACAAGCTAAACTTGGAAGATCAACTCTAATCAAAGAAGGTCTTGCACTTGGTGTATCAATCAAAGTGGAATTATCCACTCTTCTTCTCTCTCCCATCAATAATGGTGCCGAAGGGTTTCAAGTAAGATGTGTTCTACATTGATGTTTTCTTGATTTCTTGTTGTTTTCATTTTCATCTCTAATCCAACATATATATATATATATATATATATATATATATATATATATATGTATCTAATCTCATCTCCTTAACCAAACCTATCTCTCTCATTCTTAGTAATTCATCCTCTCTAGGTTCTCTTTGCTACAGGTACATCTCTCCCCGCAGTATCCTTATTGCCTACGGGCAAGAATAGGGCTTGGGAGGGAAGCTTCTCATCTCTTCACTTCTCTCATATCTACATTTCTCACATACTATCCTAGATGAATAACCCACATGATGATCATTTCTATCGCTTTCACTCTGTACGATCTATTAGAATTAACGTATGGATTAGCCGTAAAATACACTTTCAACAACGTATAGTGTTTCTGTTCGGCCCTGAAAGGCTCAAGGAAATACTTCTATCACCGGATCCCATCATACTACCTCTCATAGACTATAATTTTTCTTTTGATGTAAGCGTAGTTATCTTGCTATGAACCAAGAGGATTTGTACACACAATTAATCCCAATCACTAGACAAAATATATATATTATGGTAAGCACAAAAATACAATTCCAAAGAACAATTCGTAGCCTATTTGGTCAGCCAAGATTGAATGCCATTAACTCATCCATTAACCCTTTCATATTACCCATGATACGATATGACCATAGCCTTGATGTTTTCATCTTCGTATTGTTTTGATATTCTCTTTTGCTTTCTTTCTTTGTGTGTGTGAGTGCAAGAGAGAAAGAGTGAGTCTTCTTTGATTGCACTTCTTTCCAAACCCTAGTCTTCATGGCATCTATGGTTTAACTCCTTCATATAGTTTTTGTTGAGTTGTCTCACAAACTCTCACAGCCATAAGCACGGTGTTTTCCTGGCAAGACCGCAAATTTCTCGACAACGTGCGACATACGCGCACATTTTTGGCGCTGCTGCCGGGGAATGCCATACATTAAGCTCGAGTAGCACTCTGTGCTTCTCCGTGGTGCAATTTCAATTATAGGAAAGGTAGGGAAGGAGTGTGTGTGTGTTGAGAAGAGGGATTTGGTGTTATACTGTGTATTTATTTTGTTAATGGAGTTTTCAAAGGTATTGTGTTTATTCTCTGTGTATTCAGGTTGTTAGTTTTCTTTGTTAATGGAGATCTCAAAGGTACTGTGTTTATTCTCTGTGTATTAAGGTAGTTAGTTTTCTGTGTACAGTAAGTAGGAAGTAGATCTATGAGAGCTAATAGAGTGTGCTAGTGTGTAAGAGTAGGTGTATTAGTTAGAAGTAGGTAGATAGAGTGTGTGTGCTCTCGCGCAGGCCGCGGCGACCTTATCCATTTTAAAAAAAATTAATAAAATAAATAAATAAATAAAATTTAAAGGTAGGATCGGGATCCGGGATATCTCCCAGACCTAAGCCCAAGCTCACGCTCTGGCCTAGGCCTCAGTCACCTTTTTAAAAAAAACAAATTTTAGCTTCACACGTAGCTAAAAATCAAATTTTTGAGGACCAACGGAACTTCAGATGCCCGAAAATTGTGCTCTAAAGCACACAGCGACCCTCTAAGTGATATGCTTGTTTCGAGCTATCACAACACTTTAATAAAAAAAATCAAACATTAAAAACGTAAAAAACACGAGTGAAAACGGATGCTTAAAAAAGGTAAGCGGTTAACCTTCGAGGTTATTCACTGACGTTTGTAGGGTGCTAAAGGCACATGCGTCTACGCTCTGGTCGTGTGCTAGAGACGGAGCAACTAGAGAGAATTTCAACTTACGCGAGTTCTCAATATCCACCTACTTTAGGTTCTAGACCCTCGGCGG
Source organism: Adiantum capillus-veneris (assembly GCF_014529385.1). Classification (NCBI taxonomy): domain Eukaryota; kingdom Viridiplantae; phylum Streptophyta; class Polypodiopsida; order Polypodiales; family Pteridaceae; genus Adiantum; species Adiantum capillus-veneris. The sequence continues at coordinate 14,210,281 of NC_140940.1, forward strand.
GGACCCAAGGTAGTACAAACCAAGACCCAAACATAGCAGCTAGTGACTCTTCCTCTAACTACGACGTCATGGAGGGTTTCCCAATGCCTAATCCCGATAGCTCGAGCCAAGACATGCATGCCATGGGTCCTCGGTCTGGGCCGAGTGTGCTTAGCTTCCTGAAGGAAACCTTTAGTAGAGCCACTCGCTCCGAACATGGAGCTAATGATGTAAATGAGGGGGGTGGGGAAGTAAATCCTCCATTCGTGACAAACGTAGACCCTATACCGTTATAGAATATGCACGTAAATACTTCATTCACTGCACCTCCTGACTCTTCAGAGTTATTTCCCTCTGAGGTCATATTACTCGATGGTAGAAGCCTTACCGAAGTGCAAGAGGTTGAGCGATATATCCTTGCAGCGAGGGAAAAGGAAGTCAAGAGCTTACGCAAGGCGGAGCAACGAAGAGAGTTAAAATCGAAAGCTCCTATGTCAATATCCTTGCAAAGGGAGCAATCAAGTGCTCCTGATTTAGCAACCGCTAAGGGCCAACCCTTAGAAAGCAACATTGCTTCTAGCTCAAAGGACACCCCTAGCACCTCAATCCTAGATGGAGTGTTCTTAAATGAGAATTGGGAGTACGAATTACAAACAGAGACTCTGACCGACCTATACACATGTCACACTTATCATGTGGGTTGGTTAGATGTCCTACAATCCACAATGGGTGCTACTAGTGTGGAGGATCAACAAAAAAGAGTCTGTGAGGTCATCCATAGGGTCATTGAGTTAGAGAGACAGAACAAGGGGATCAACATGCCTTCAACGGGTCTCATGAGATTCTTGGATACAGGGAAGGCTAAACAACCGACCTTATCGCAAATGGAGACTCCCTCGGTAAGTCCGATGGATCCCCCATATGTTGTTTCTCCAGGGGTCTCAGTGCAATCTGAGCCCACAAGTGATAGCTTCACCTTTCCAAGTCTAGCTCATCTTTCCCTTGATGACACCACGGCTACCATGCCTACCCCAATGATGGGCATGCCAAGAAATATGCCATGGACCTCATTTGTTAGTAAAGCACCGCTACATGGTAGCTCAATGCCTGCAATAGTACCTACAAGTATGTACCAATCGTATACACACATGGGTCCTCGTACTCATGTAGTCCCTACCCCTCCCATTGTTTCAACTACCTATGCTCCAAAACCACAATACACAAGTTCTTATTTCCATGGGACTATAACGGCTAGCATTAACATGTCACATCCGATGTTTGCTATGACTAGGGCCATCCATATGAACTATGGACCACCACATGGCACAACATCGTACTCAACGTGGAAACCAAGGGCTTCCTATGCGCCAAGCCCAATGCCAATACCTACTCCACATGTAGTCTCTGGAGCGCGTTCACCCACGGTGCCTGCTCATTTAGGTGACTTGGCAACATTTGCTCAAGCTATTGGTCGATCTATTGCTGAGAATATGCGTTACGCGCCTAATAGAGAGCCTAGAAGTAAGGCAGTACAAATAGCCAAGCTCACACAAAAATTTAGTGGAGACGGGGATGTGAGAAATCATATCGAAGTGTTTGAACAAATATGCAATTCTCTAGGAGAACACAATGACCTACATAAGAGCAATGCTTTAAGACTAACCTTAAGTGGAAAGGCTGGGGATTGGTATAGAACCGTAAGGGTGGAAGAAAAAATGATTTACCCTACTCTTAGGAGACTGTTCTTAAAAGAATACATACGAGAGGGAGTGCTTTGGGGTGTAGCCTCTCAGATTCAGAAAGCCCAACGAGAGGAAGGAGAGTCGGTGATAGACTTTATAAGTCGCTTGACGCATTTGAATTCTCGTTGTAATCCAAATGAGCGCTTCAACAATAACCAATTGCTTGATAGATTCATTAGGGGATTACGACATGAGGATATCTACAATGGCCTAGTCATTAGAGGTATCACCACTTGGGAAGAAGTCACCACCAATGCGATCCAATTGGAGGATAATTTAATGATTCAAGGAGAAAGAGTGTCTGTTGAGACTAAGTCTATTAGCTCGCAAGCATCAGGGCATCAACCAATGACCCTAAAGCCTATTGCTAAGGAGCCAAAGATATCTGAGATGACTTTAGCAGATCTCACCAAGGCTATTCAAGAGAGTCTTAATGCTCCGCAGAACAATCATATGTATCCAAGAAGGGAGAAACAATGGTGCTCAGTATGCTATGGACCGCATAGTACCAGTGAATTCCCTACTTTTAGAGTAAAATTCAATGGGAACTACAATGCATGTGGGAGGTATGGTCATCAAGCTAAGGATTTCATAGTATTTAAGCGCGCGATGGCCAATAAAACAACCTTAGCATGGATAGACACACCTCGAGTGCCTGCATTGATGCCGGCCCCATATCTTGAACAAACAACACAACACATGGTCCCTAGGGCCCAAAATGTTGTTCAAACAACACCCTTACCACCTCCAGTGCTAGGACCGCAACCACCACATCCGAGAATCACTTCTGTGAATCAAGTGGGTTGTGAGTCATCTATTTCTTGTTTGGAAGGCTATGAGGAAGATATAGATCCTAATATTGCCTATGGGATGGATGTGCTTGAAGAAAGTCCACAATACTACATGGAGGACTATTTGGGACAAGTCAAACCTGTATATCAAGTAGCTGCTCTTGCGGCAAGAGGCCAAAATCAATTACACTGCTAAGAGACCACCTCTTCAATGCTATGAGTGTGGAGGTCCACATCGTGTAGCTGAGTGTCCTATTACGCTACAAAAGAACGCCACACTAATGCAAACCAATCAAGCGAGCACGTCTACAATGCCAATACTCATGTGTAATCGATGTGGTATAGATCATTTGATTGCCCAATGTCCAAATAATCCAAATGCACCGAAGATCACGCCATTAAACTTGATTGAAGTTGCCGAGGAGCCATCACCAAGTACACCCATGGTACCAGTAAACATATTCACACAATCGATGCTCCAAAAACAAAATTATATTCTTGAGGAAAGAGACACGGCATCAATTGCCCAATCTTAGAATAAGAAGAAAACACGAAGAAAGAGATCGCAAAAAACAGCGAAGTTATACCCCAGTTCAAAGACCAACATAGAGACTGGTGATGACCCCGTATATATGAACGACGCTGAAGAAGATTCTGATTTAGGTGAAACCATGGAGACCAAAATGACCACTAACATAGAAACCAACAAGGAAGATCTTCATGAGACACAATGGCCAGGATCCAAAAAGAAGATAGGAACTTACCCAAACCCTGCAGAGGAGATTGAGCGAGTCAAGCAATTAAGGAGTTTGGTAGAAGATACCCAAAGGGATCTAGAACCAACACTTAGGAAGATCCAGATTACAGACACCGTGTTCCCTACGCAACAACAACCTCACCAAGTCCATAGACCCTTGGACATACCTAGTGTCATCCAAGAAGAAAGTGACTTAAAGTCATGGGAAAGTGGGTGTACTCACTTCTTGATGGAAAGAATGTTTACAGAGGGACTGCCTGATCCTATCGAAGAAATGGAGATCCCATCTTCCTCACGTCAAGGGACTCAATGCCAAAAGGTGCCGTTAACACTAGGTTGGTAATGGGACACTTTTATGTCCTGTGAAGTGACCATTTTCCTTGAATTATGTCAAGAGTTTCAAAATGGATTTTGAGGTGCTATCTATCTAGAAAGTTGTCTCATGAGCTGAAAAAAACTCGACATTTTTTTGGAATATCAATTCCATCTTTAACCTTGTCCTTGCACAACATTTCACAACCTAAACTCTGTGAAAAAACGGGTCTTGTTTTTGGATTTTTTCAACCTTTTGCAACTATACCACTGTAGAATTCATGTTTGTGAGGTATATAATGCTAGAGAACTATCTTTAGTAGCCCTCAACATGTCCTGATGCTTCTAGGGATTGTCAAAAATTACAAAAATTGTCAAATCCTATTTTTTAGCCAATTTTAGCTCTTCTATGATTTTTTTGGTGGCTTTCATGATATCCAAATGGAGTTTTGATTTTCCATGTCGCATATTGTAACATAAAGCTAATATTCCTTGAGTTTTGGGGCACCTAATACCCTATTTTGCATAGTAGACAACGATGGTTGATTTTTTCAATTATAGAAGAAAACGAAACACTCTAGTATATCAAGTATAGCTTTTTCAATATTTCTAGTTTCTTGTGACAACTACATCCATTTTGTAGGTAGTAACCATATCTAGTCATGAGGATCAAATTAGGCTAGATATTGAATAGTTTCTATGGGATTCTACAACTCATAATGTTGAACCCAGTTTTTTCATGTTTGCTGTATTTAGAACTTCATCTTTGTCCCCAAGATTCCCCTTGGTAAGAGATGTATTATTCTTTTGACATGCTCCATAGCTCCTTATGAACCTAAAGGACAATAGGGAACTAAGAAAACATGCATATATTATTTGTATTGAGCGTGGCTATAGAAACTTTGATGATAGGTTTGCAGAATGGTTAACATTCAACTTTTTTGTACCTATTTATTTTGGCAAAACAAAAAATAGTGAGTGAGAAGCAATCATATGTTCTGATCACCAACCCATTGAAGTTAACTAGGGAATTTATCTCAAGTCCTACAAAAATCCCTAATCTTATTTTTATGCAACAAAACGTAAGAAATGACTGTTTTGATGAAAATGTATTGGTCCATCAACTTTGGAGGCTTGGTGTGACCAAAAGATAAGAAATTTTACAAGTTTCTTATTTTTTCCATGTGTAGTAGGCCTTGAACTATAACCTCATGAAATGATTTCACAAAATGCATGGATCTACTATGGTTTTGGAGGTTTTTTTCAAAACCCTGAAAGGACACTTTTATGTCCTGTTAGGTTACCAACCTAGTATTAAACATTGTCAAATTGATGGATTTCATGTCTTCAGAAGTTAGAACCACCATCATGTCCAAACTATATAAAGACCCCGAGCTAGTCTCAGCTCTTCGAGCCTTCCTCAATGGAGAACTAAAGTTTGGGCTACCACAATTTGCACAGATGGATGGAGCTGGAGAGATGCCAATAGAGGAGGAATACATAGATCCACAACCCAACCTAGATGAGAACCTTGTTATAGAGATACCTGTTAACAAGTTGGGGCAATACTTTGAGGGTGATGAATCCAATGAGACCATACCAATCACTACTAAGGGATTAACTGTGAAGGGAATCCTTGATGGTGGCGCTGGGGTTAGCATTGTGACTAAAAATTGCTGGGAAACTATGGGAAGACCTCACCTTGCGACCACAACCATAGTAGTGAAGATGGCCAATGGGTCTATTGTTAAACCTATTGGGATGCTAGAAGACCTCAAGATCAAGGTCTTTGGACATAAAATAAGAGTTACCTTCATTGTTATGGATTTCTCCAAACACACTATGGCATCAGAGATGATCTTAGGACGTCCTTTCATGAGGGAAGAAAAAATGGTGCATGACTGGTCTAAAAACCATGTCTAATTGCAGTTCCAAGATTCTATCATTCGAGTGGATCTTGTGACGGGTCGAGCACATCCTCTAGGAAACAGGTTTATAATTGATCATAGATCTGACACCACAGTTCACTCGGCCCCATTGCAGTGTTGCTACACGTGTAAAGAGGACACTGATGTTGGGGAAGATTCTCCTTATATGGATGTACTACTTGGGATGACTGAGTCGGACAATGTGGATTGGGTCCACCTAGCAGCAACCATAGACACTTGGGGAAATAGGGGGATGACCTGGGTAACACCTGAGGGGGATGAAATGCGCGTACCCTTAAATATGCTACAAGCAATGCATATCGCTCCTTACAAGACTCATCCTTATATAACAAAAAGAACATACAAATGGGTCCCTAAAGCTTCTTTAGCGACCATAGCTAGTGCTAAAAAAACAAAAGCCTTATAAGAAACGTACCACTTGCTCCAAGAAAAGTAAGAAAATGTTGCGTTGGATTCCTAAACGATTATTGGAAGCCCAAGGCTACTATCAAGGAAATGATCAAATCTGGGTGCCAAAACATAGATTGTGTTCTTACCTATCACTTGACAAATTAACAATTGTGGAAAGAAAAAAATCTTAGAATGCTACACACCCGCTCCAGAGCTAGTTTGGGTACCGAAGAAAGGACGATTTGTTCCACCTAGCTCAGGAAGGGGGGAGTCCCATGAAGCTTCTAGGTCCTCATGTAATGCATCCATAGAGGTAAAAGCTTCTCCACAGCCTCCACCTACAATAGTGGACCTCCATGAAGCTACAAAGGAATCCACACCTCCTAGTGTTCAAGAATCAACTGATGAACCACTTCAAGTTTGATCTTGGGAGAGTACCTTACCACCCTTGCAACTCGATGAGGCACCTAAGGTAATAGAAAACTACTGGCAAAAATCCTCACCTATTACCAACTGGAACAATTGGTTTCAAAGGGTGACTACATTTCAAACAATATGACCTACCCAAGGAAGGGGGAAGTCTTCATTCAAGTCAGCCTATTGAATTATTTCCCTCTCAACCTTCCTCCCTGACCTCGTAATCTCCCAATCTTAGGGAATGTATATATAAAGACTTATACTCACAAAAAACAAAAATAATAAAGAGCAAGAGCAATTAGCAAACGAGTATGAACAATAAAAGTCAAAACATTGACCAGACCTACACATTCACATCCCGCACACTGAAACAAAAACCTATCATCAAACACCTTTGATCCTCATCACTCAAAGGTAGGTAGGATTAGCATGATAGGAGTGTTTCTGTTTTAGAGTTGAGTGATTAGCAAAGTTCCTTTTTCCCACTGATGTGCCTCCTAGAGGTATTCTTTGTGTTTCATAGTGTGTACAAGAACGTGTTGCTGTGGTTAGGATTTGGACATTCATGGAATCTTTCTCTCGTTCACACTTCAAATCAACCGCGATCATCAACACAAACAGGTGTTTCTTGTCCATTAGCATTGTCCCTTATCTTTTTTGCATCTATGTTTGTCTGCTTTAATTGTGATTGGTAGCATAATATTCAACGCATTTGCTTAGTACCAAACATTAAATTCAATGTAATTTTTTGTCATAATCACTTGTCTAGGTTTAAAAATCAAGCAGTTCGACTAAGCCAGTTTAACAAAGCTAGGTGTTAGAGATCTTCTCTTAATACCATGGGGAATACCTTCCTAATAATTAATGGTTACTTAGGTTCTTAATCCGATTTAGGCAGCATTGTGTGAAATGTACTAGGGCTTTCTAGTGGGCTTAGTCCCTATTGACCTTTAGCTTAAGTATTATAAAGGGAGTTTACTAGTGTGATGAGCCTGGGGAGGTGTATCAGTGTTTTATGACCCCCCAAAGTTACAAAATTAAAATGTTGAAAATGAACAAACAAAAAATCAAAGTGCCACATTGTAAAATCTTAAGCTGGAAGAGATATCTCAGCTTGATTGGGTACTTCACTCACATGTATCGCCTATGGTACTAGAGCCCTAGAGGTTCCCAGTATGGGGGCTTTTCCTTGAAAAGCAAAAAACCCAAGGCATACAAAATAAGCACACACATCAAAATTGAATCACTGTGAAAAGACTTTTGGGGGGTCAAAGAAAAGGTAATCAGTTAGGCGATGATTTCATGAGAAATTCTTTTTATTGTAGCTTAACTACAAGGTCTTCTAGGTATAGCCTCTAGTCAGCCCTCGAACATGAAATACTTGGCTCTCGCGATTAAACAACTTAATTGACTAGAGAAAATTAAGAAGCTTACCCATGGTATTAATAGTCGATCTCTAGTGCCTTTCGACTGTTAAATTAGCGACCACAGACTTGTTTATTTTTTACCTTTACATCTGTTTATGCATTTGATTACATTTCAATTTAATGTTTATTGCTGACAAATTGTTTAAAATTCTGTTACCAATCAATTTGTCTGCCTAAAACTGCATATACTTTTTAATCGCTTATGAGAATGCAATTACTGTGCCAATGTTGTTTGATCTTGCAGTGACTGAAGAAGGCTAAGGACATTCATCTCAAATGCTCTTCCACCTCGACGAACGAGCTTCAACTCAATAGCTTCCAAGGACGGAATCTACATCAGGACCCTAGGGGGGCATGTTAACCCTCACGGCTCACGGACACCCTATCACCTACGAGACGGATGTTGTAACCTACGGCAGACATTGTATTATTTATTTGGTAGAGTTAGGTACCGGGCTTGTCGGTCCAATAGGAAAAGGGTAAGAGTGATCACCGATGAGAGGCACACTCTAACTCGAACATTCAAGGGATTAGTTGGCTAAGCATGGGCGCCCAAGTGTGAATGGGGCGAGCTCATATAAAAGTCAACTAAACCTAAAATTCACTCATTCTCTCATTTGTGCAATAGAAGAGTGCTCTTGCTCCATCTCCATCTTCTTCTTCTTCAACTCCTTGTGTGTGTGTGTATGCGTGAGAGTGAGAGAGAGAGAGAGAGAGAGAGAGAGAGAGAGAGAGAGATCAAGCATTGCGACGACAACATGGCGGAAGCGAAGCGGTTGAGTGCGGCGAAGCGGCGGCTCCTTCTTCTTCGCGGCGAGGAATCCTTGTGTGTGTATGCGTGAGAGAGAGAGAGAGAGAGAGAGAGAGAGAGAGAGAGAGAGAGAGAGAGAGCGAGAGAGAGAGAGAGAGAGAGAGATCAAGCATTGCGACGACAACATGGCGGAAGCGAAGCGGTTGAGTGCGGTGAAGCGGCGGCTCCTTCTTCTTCGCGGCGAGGAATCTTCTTCTTCTTCATCTCCTTGTGTGTGTATGCGTGAGAGAGAGAGAGAGAGAGAGAGAGAGAGAGAGAGAGAGAGAGAGAGAGAGAGAGAGAGAGAGAGAGAGAGAGAGAGAGAGAGAGAGAGAGAGAGATCAAGCATTGCGACGACAACATGGCGGAAGCGAAGCGGTTGAGTGCGGCGAAGCGGCGGCTCCTTCTTCTTCGCGGCGAGGAATCCTCCACGAAGTAAGCGTAGAGCGGTGAGTGACACACCATCGCCTTCTTTGAGCTTACTAGTTTAGACTTGTTGTGTGCTTGGAGCCATTTTTGGCTCGCACACGGTGTATCGGCAAGTTCCTTGCATTGACACGTGCGACATACGCGCACAACGGCCCTGAAAACTGAGGTGTCTATGCCAATTTATAGTTTTTCCAATTGCACGGAGTGTGCCCCAAGCTACAGGTTGTGCTACCTCTCAGCTAGGAGTAGCTTCCTGCTTTTGGAAAAAAACTCCAGTCTTTTCTAAAGACATGGCACAGCTATTGGTGGTCAACTCTCCCACTTACCATTCAATTTTTCCAGTAAAACTGATCGATTGAACAATATCTGGCCAACTAATGGAACCTTAGCTAGACTATGCCGCACCGTAATGTCTTGACATAATTATGACTTTCTCGTACTACTCCGATGTATTTACGGTATCGCTTTTTATAAAAATAATTCCCATAAAAATCTCGTTCGATCCCATTGTGTTATTTTTGCACATGTAATAACTTGTCCCAAGTTGTTCCATATGTCACACAAATTTTCAACCATATTTAATGCTACCATATACATGTGATAGTGATGTGTGTGAACACACTTAGGACCATCGGGGCATTTTTTTCCTCACTAGGGGTTTTTTTCCCCCATGCATTGTATATATGTCCATCATTCTAGGGCTATCTATCTTTCTATTGCACACTAAGTAATACACTCTCTGTTGTGTGCCTTGAGCTTCCTTTGTCTTCTCCAAGCTACGCTTGTTTTCTTGCAACCCTAATTCCAACATCAACCTACTCTTCGAAGAGTAGAGACGTACTTCTATTGACCTACCATGAAAGTGGACATACAAGAGTATGTTTCAAAATTTGTGGTATGCCAAAAGACTAAGCATGATAGAGGCAAGCAACCTGGATTACTCCAGCCATTGCATGCTAACTGAGTCAACGTCAGTTAACAGAAGCCGCTAAAGACTGAAGATGTACGAATGCACATTGAGGGTGAATGCAAAGAAGCAGTAAAGATTGGAGTTACACATTTTTCCCGTTTTCCGAAATGGTCACGTATTATAAAATCCCGATTTATTTCAAGCCACTTACTATGCCTAGGTTGCAGATTCAGTAAGTGGTGAGCCCTAAAGGCCTTGGGCGCCTGGACATTGCATATTTTTACCCTAGGTATATAAGGCAATGTGTAAACAAAATTAGGGTCCTCAAGTCATTTGTTGAGTGCACTCTTTGGTGAGAGCTCTTGAGTTGTGTGGCTATGGAGTCCTTGAGCTTCTCCTTGCTCATGAGACTTGATTAACACTAATCAATGATTCATTCTCTCTCACTATGTCTCTCTCTTACTTCTTATGATTGCCCATGATGCTTAGATTAACTAGATCTTAGCTAATTAGTGGTTAATCCCTCTCTAATCTTGTGTGATTGCCCTCTTTTGCTTGTGTGTGCATGTAGGTTTGATTGGAGTGTGGTTTTCGATAGATCTATGTGTGTGTGCTTGCGATTAGTGTGTTGCATGATAGGATTAGTGTTGTGTGTGTCTTGCAATCGTAGTGTGTGTGATTGGGTTGATTAGAGGTGAAGAGAAGTGGATATGGAGATTGCCCTTCATTGCGGCTTAGCTCCTCCATAGGCCGAGAATCTCACCTCGTAGAGTTAACCATTTGTGTTGCCACGATTAGCTCTCTAACCGTGTGAGTGTTTCCATGCCCTAGCTGGGTAGCTCATCCCTTTGGATTGATAATTTTGTTGGTCATTGGAGCTATTGCAACGATGGGACCCCTAACATTTGGCTCCGCTGCCAGGGACGATGGCCTACGCTAGTGTAATTGTGGCATAATCGAATGCGTTCCCTCACTAATTTCACTTGTGTGTTTATGTTTTTGTGGATTTTGAATGTGTGTGCATGAAGCATTGTGTTCATAATTCCCTAATGTGTAACCACATCTTGCCAATTGTGTGTCTACACACTCTAATTTTTCACTAACCCCTTGCTAATTTGACTAATTTTTGCTAACTTACTAATGTGCTATGAAGGATTGGAGCATTCGACCATTCAATTGATCTTCAACAGAAAGGTAATTAAGGTGGTATTCTCAGTCTCCCTAGAATCTAGAGATGTGTAGAAATCCCACCATGATGCAATGTAATGCTATGGTATGTTGATGCAATGCAATGTTGATGTTGAGGATTGAAAATTTTGCGATTATTCATTTTCACGCCGTCGTAATGCCAAAATTTTTAAGAATTGGTGGCGCATGAATTTGATAAGTTTCAATTGCTAATTGATGAATGTGTGTTGCTAATTGGGTGCCTAATTGAGTTAATTGCATGCTTGGATGGTCAATTCCAAGTGTGTGCGCACTAAAATCAAGTATGTGTGCATTCTAATTGAGTGTGTGTATGCCTAATTTTAGGTGTGTGCACTGTTTTGCCTATGTTTGAGCACCTAGAAATCAAAGTGTGCGTTATGATTTTTTTATTGTGATGATTGATGTGTGTTGTGCTTATGCCCAACTATTGATTTGTGAAGTCATATTACAAATTCGACAAATTTCACCCTTTTGTGTGCGCACCTAAAGATTGGTAAAAACAGCCAATTTTTTATAGTGTGTGTGTGCGCCTAAAAAGTGTTAAATTTACATGATTGATTCATATTTTGATTGCATAATTGATGTGTGCAATGATGAATTTCTACATTTTTGTGCTCAAAACAGTGATTTACACACTCTAATTGCGTAAAATTTTGACCTGTTTTTGTCGGTAATTTTGCCGGTTTAATTGCTTAGTCTTGATTTTTTATTGATTAAATTCTTCGACAATTGAATTGATGAGATTTTTGCAATGTCATTTGGCTGCACTATTCCTCAATGTGTGGAGAATTTGTATAAATTTTTTAGTTCTTTTCGGATAATTTTTGTAATTTTTTGGTAATTTTTGCATTAATTTTTGGATCATTTCATAAAAATTTGATTTTGCAATCTTTACGAGCTATTTTGTGTGTGCGTATTTACAGCATCAGTTTGTTCGCATTTGTGCCCTCCATGGTCGTGTTTTGAGCGTTTTGCTATTTTTGGGGGCCGGGTTGACGATTGTGTCGCAAATTGCATTTTCGGTAAAATCTGCTATTTATGATGTGGTTTTGCGTGTTGTAAATGCTCGGTTGTGAGTGATGATTTTCGAAGGGTTCTAGAATTTTCCGAGAATTTTTTGGATTTTTTTGGTGAATTTTGGAATTTTTTGGTATGTTTTGGAGTTTCGACTAATTTTTGGCCTATTTTTGGTATTTCTGGACGATTGGAAATTAAAAAATTAAAATTTTTGATAAAGAGCTGGGTTCGACTTTGATTTCGTGCCTTGCGCGCATAAAACTCCTCATCGGATAGACCTTCAAGGTCTCTTGGGATAGTTTCCTACGACGTTAAAAAAAAAAAACTTCCTCTTTCTGTGACCTGCGCTCATTCCACGTGAACCATCCACTCGCTCTCTCGATAAAATCATAAAATTCCCGTTAGATTTTGAGCTTGCCTTGAAGAAAACTGGTTAAATTTTCACAAGTTTTAGTGTAATTACCGGTTAAAGCTTCAAATTTTGACCTAAAAACCGAGAGAGTTTCAAGTTTGCCTGGAAAATCTAGCCTGGTGAGAACACCCTCTCTCTCACTCCCTTTCTCTCTCTCCAGGCTCCCAGTCTCTCGCTTCTGTCTTACTCTCTCTCTCTCTTCTGTCCCTGCCGAGCCCGCCTTGCTACACGCCAAGCAACCGCGGCGCGCCCATACTCACACACACATAGTCGTAGTCCAGCCCACGCGTGCTGCTAGTGTCAGCTTGGAAGTCACCGCCATCAATGCGAAGTCAACACGCCAGGCAGTCAGGTAAGTGTTTTTTGTTTTTAAAAAAACAATTAAAAAAAATCAAATTCAAAAAATAAAAACTCATAAAAAAATCAATAAAAAAGAATAATAGTCACAAAAAATAAAAGAATAAAAAATCCAACAAAAATTTGAAAAAAAGTAAAAAAACAAGAGAATAGAAAATCAAAAATATCCTAAAAAATAATAAAAAAGAGTTAAAAATTTTCAAATAAAAAATCTTTTTAAAAATAAAAAATCTCTTTAAAAATTCAAAATGAATTAGAAAAAAACCCAATAATTCAAGAAAATCTTAAAAAAATCTAAAATCTCACATATAAATCATAAAAGTAGTTAAAAAGTTCATAACAACTCACAAAAAATTCTTTAAAAAATAGAAAATTCAGAAAAATGTTCAAAACTGACCAGAAAAAACACAAAAAATCACAAAAAAATGAAAAATTTACAAAAAATTCACAGATTCACAAAAAAAATTTTAAAAATCAAAACTTTCCCAAACAAAGAGTAAAAAATCATAAAAAAATCAAAAAAATTAGAAAATTCAAAATTTCACAAATAATCAGGAAAAAAAGAAAGAAAGTACCAGAAAGTGTCAGAATAGTCAAAAAAATAAAAAAGACCCAGAAAAGTAGAAAAAACTCACCATCGAAAAATCACACCGTGCAAACCGCGATTAAAAGAGAACAAGTCAAAAGAAAGAAAAGTCGGGAAGTGTACTACAAAATAAGCAAAAATCGAAAACAATGACCAGGGAAAAATCAAGCAAACAGCCGAAAAAAGGGATAAATCGACCAACTCGAAGAAGTTGAGCGACAAGCAAATTTTCAAAAAAAATTCTGCATGCTAGAAATTGGCAAGTGCAAGCAATTGCATTGACAATTAGCTTCTAGTTGGACAAACATGAGCACGACTCGCATACAATTGCAGATTAAGCTAGTACGAGCATCAAAAATTCTGCTAATCAATACCATAATCTGCCAATTAACAGTTTTTTTTGGAGTAAGCCGACATGGACTCAAATTGAGCCGATAATTCAAGTACATCAGAACAAGCTAGTAGCAGTGGCAACACATGCACAATTGCAACCGACCAGGTTTTGCAGCTTTATGGATACAATGGGGATAAGGTTTTGTACACAGATACAGAAGGTCATAGGTATCTTATGAGCAGTAACAGCAACACTGGAGCCAAGATCCTATTGATCAGAGTAAAGCCAGATTCAGAGAACTCCCAGATGTTAACAAACTTCAGTGGAGCCAGGTATTGCAAGCTCAAAGACGAAGTGCACATAGAAGCGCAACAAATTAACCCAAGTTTTTATCTAGAAATCTGCACAAGCCAGCAAAACATACAATTGATGCATATGCTATCAGGGTCATTGTACATGGATTACAGTGGTCAAATCTACATTTGAGAGGCAGAATTGCAAGATCCAACAGATCAACCAATAGAAGCCAGTCTAATTGCAGAACCAAATCAAAGACGGTACAAAGGTCAAGATGGAGCAATCTACAGCTTGATGCTTAGTGTTTTAAAAGAAGATGTCAAAAACTTGGTAAACATAGAAGCAAAAACTTCTCAGCAAGAGCTTGACATGATAGAACCAAATGAAATAACCACCAGTCATGGCGTATTGCTCAGATTGTGGACGAAAAGGTGGACATTTTCTTGATGATTGTTCAAGAAATCCAGACAACAGAGACATTTCAACTGCCAAGCAAGGTACAGAGCAGATTGGAAATGCGAATCTCGATGTAAGTGCACTGAACTTGTCACTTTTAATGCAATCAGATGATTCTATATAACCATTCAAAGCACCAGTAAAAACACTGCAAATTCAAAATCAGCATAAGGATGCACAGGCACCTGAAAAGCTTAAAATTGATTCTTTGAACAACAAATTCTTGCATGAATTTAGTAAAGGTGTCGAGATATCAGCAAAGGATAAAAGACTGTTAAATTTGCAAATAATTTTTCATCCACTACCACAAGTGTGCAATCATTCACAAGTCTAAGGGACACATAAAAAAAAATGATGCTAGCATTGTATGGTACACATAATTCATATGCACACTATGTTGACCAAAAAGGGAAACTATACAAAAAGGATCAACCAGTGTTTGAGCGGCCCACATACCAGCTCATAGAAGTGTGTCCAGCGATAGATCAGAAAGGATAGTTCATTTCAGAGGAAAGAATCTATTATAGTCCATCCTGTTTAGATCTAAAGGATATTACCCGAGTGAACCCAGAAATTTGTTTAAAGCCAAACTCTCCTCCATCGAAAATCAAGCCAAACTCTCCTCCATCGAAAATCAAGCTTCGATGTTGTGATCAAATGAGCATATACTTTGACCAAAACAGTCGTAGATATAGACGGAAGTCTAGCATCTATGATGCCTTGGGTCCTGAAACCACAGAAGCTCATATCATAGGAGACCCATGGGATAGACAATATCAAGGCAAAGATAAATCTATCTACAACTTAACTTGGGGAATAATTTGTCATGTTTCAAGGAGATACATAGGAAACTATGCAGAAGGTTTACAGATGCCAAATGTCAACAGTGCTACCCAAAGTGTACCTTCACAGTCCCAAAAGGGGAGACTAAATGAGAGACAAACAATTTGAACTCTTACAATGAAGCATGCTATAGTGATCACCCTAGGAAGGGGGGAGCTGTGAATCCATCAAGCTCAACTCTTTTACCAGGAAATGCTACACCAATATTTAGAAGCCCTAGAGCTTCTAGCCTGCAAACCTCTTCAAAGCAGAAACCATTGAAAGATCATATGGTTGTTGGAAGTTTCTAGTTGACCCAGATCCCATCAGAATCAGCAGACAAACGCCTCTATGAAGATCATCAAGGACAAAAGTTTCAGTTGATCTCCAAAAATTAGAGTCAAAATCCAACAAATCCAATAGTGTTCAAATAGTTACATGTGATCAAGCTCACATATGCATATCAAGATGCACATGGTAACAAAAATCAGCAAGGTCGCCCGCCGACTGAATTCAAGGACTATTTGAAGATGATGCAAAGACTCAAGCTGCCAGAAAAGGTGATAAAAAAGTCAGAATCAATGAAACCTAAAGTCCAGAAAGCTACACAAAGGTCACCACCAAAATCTCCTCCGAAGAGACAGATTCTGCCAGAAAGTACATTGGATCTATTAAGATCAAGGGTTACCCAAATGCAGACAGATAATGCTCAACAATTGCAAAAAAGTGCAGTATCACAGTCAATGCAGTCAACATCGA
The DNA here is from genome assembly GCF_014529385.1 of Adiantum capillus-veneris. Taxonomy (NCBI): domain Eukaryota; kingdom Viridiplantae; phylum Streptophyta; class Polypodiopsida; order Polypodiales; family Pteridaceae; genus Adiantum; species Adiantum capillus-veneris. The sequence goes on from NC_140940.1 coordinate 14,226,423, forward strand.
TTGAAACAAGTGGTCAAAGCAAAGAGAATGCAGATAAAGCTCAACCAAAGGATGCTGCCACAACAAAAGCAGTCAATTCAGACATGAATCTTGAAATGATCAAGTGCAACATCATTGGTGAATATGAAGAAAAAATGTCAAGAGAAATAAAGATGGATTTTCAGTTAGACAAGAATCTCATGTCTTTTCGCACTTGGAAAAGATGTGGCCAACCACAGTTGGAAGATGCTCCTGAATTTGTGAGCATATCTGGAAACAAATGATCAGAATGCTGGGGAATCATTTCCACCACCATTGAACTAAGTTCACAGATCATCATTGCTCAATTTCATGTGATCACAGCAAAGGATATGCCAGACGACATCATAATGGGAATGCCAATGTCCTAGAAGATGTCAGGGATACAAAATTCAAACATGACGCTGTCGTGCCGCTTCGGTCCCATGGCGAGAAAATAAGCAAAGGAATGCCGATCAGGTGTATTTGAATCATGCATGATTGTTCAACAGTTTAAGGGCTTGCTAACAAGCCAATTTTAAGCTAAAAGTGTTGGTAATGCCAAACAGTGAGTGTGCTTAATGTGGTCATAGCCGGGGTTTTATTAATCCAAGTTGAAGTAGCCTTAGCTGACATGTGTACCAGCACTGCATGGCCGGTAAGTGTGCCCGAATGCCGCCAATGAAGGAAGCTTTGGCCGGGGAAAAATGCGATGCTTGTCAATGCTGCTGATGGAAGTTGTCGTGCTCGGCAACGCGGTGCCTGGCAATGCTTTGCCAATATGAGTGCTGAATGTGGTGTCCATTAAGGCCGGCCGCCCAAGGAGCTAAGACAAAGACCTTACAAAGGCCATGCCACTAAGCAAAACCCGCCCAAGCCATGCCACTAAGCAAGCCGCCCAAGGGCCATTAAAAAGGGCCGCCCATTTGATCAATGGGCACCCTAATTATAAAGGGTGTGAAGAGGGAAAAAAAAAAAGGAAGGGATGGCGAGCAATAGTAGAGCCGCAGGCAGCGAGGGAGAAGAAGAGCTCGCGCTTGCCAGCACGGGCCTCAAATGAGGTCGCCACAGAGACGAAAGATTCTCAGTTCTGCCTTGCTCTCAGTTTCGAAACCATTCCCGCCGGAAACGACGCTGCTTGATTACGGCCCTACCACATCACCAAGAGGAAGGACCCATTAGCGACGTCACTAATGGGTGCTAGCCTTTTTTAGCAAGTAGAAAGGCATGCAAGATATAAAAGAGAGGGGAGGGGAAGAAAAGAAAAAAGTGAGTTCATTTTTTTTGGGGAGTTCTTCTCCTTCATGAGAACTCCTCCTCATCTTCTTGAAGGAAGCTCTTAAGCTCTCATAATCCTCTTGAACCCGATAATCCAAATCTCCTAAGCTCTCATTATAAACCTCTTAAGCTCTCATAATCTTCCTTAACCGGTTAAGACAAATTTCCTAAACCTCTTGAATCACTCAAGCTTAAGCTCATAAGTCATCCTAAACCTCTCGAATCCCTCAAGCTTAAGCTGATAAACCTTCCTAAACCTACTCGGAAAGTCATAAGCTCTCACAAGAGAAAGCTCTTAAGTTCTCGTAAGTGAGCTAATCCTATTCTCCTTAATCCTAATCTCTCTTGAATTCATAAGCCAAGCTTCATAGCCTAACCTCGACCTTAATCAAGTTAATCCTATTATCCCTAAACCAAGCCTAATCTTCTAAGCTTTCATTACCCGAGTCATAAGCTCTCTTAAGTCATCTTAAACCTTCCCTAAGACTCATTAGCCATTCGAAACCTGCTCAAAGTTTATTAACCATTCGAATCGGGAAGCAGAAGGCAGAGTAAGCAGAACATCATCATAGCACTTGGATTAAGCTAGGTTTTTTCTTATAAAGAGCATTTAAGCGTCCATAGTGATTGTTTAACCATGGATTTTGTTGATTAACTGGAATTAGGCAAACTGCTTGTTTCAACTCTGTTGTCGTTAATTGCGTCTGCTACACCTCCCCCCCCCCCCCCCCCCCACCTCTCACAGCCAGGGGCCAAGTGCCTTCCCGGCTCACCTTTCGCACAATTATCCCCCGACATTCTTGGTGAACCCGACACGAAACGAGCCGGGGTAAGCAGTGTGGTGAAGAAGAATGTCAACACCGCAAGAGGTTGCCATGCAGCAAATGATGCAGCAGTTTGCTGCTTACATGCAACAACAGCAGGCTGCCCAACAGCAGTACAATTTGCAGGAGAGGATCCGTAAAGCTTGGCACATGGTTATACTGAGAAATTGCATTGATTTGAAGGCCGGGATATTAGCAAATTTTGCAGTATCTACGAACAGGCAATGAAAGAGAATGGAATTGATGATCAGAATGCAGTGGAAGGGTTCCATTAGATTGTGAAGCTGGAACTTAGGAGTCGAATTAAAGAGATTCAGGCGCTTCAAGGCCTGAATTGGCAGGATTTTAAGAAGGCGCTTCAGGAGGAATATTTTTTGGAGGATTCAAAAAGAGTAACCAGGCAGTGTTTCATGAAGTGGATACAGAAGAAGAAAAAAAATATGTCTGCATGAGAGTTATTGCGGGAATTTGAGAAGAAATTCGAGCAACTGTCCTCGACTGAGCAACGTTCAATGAGGGATCAGAAGGTTGAGCTGGTCATACAGGCTGCTGATCCTCGACTTCAGAAGAGTCTAGTGTAGTTACTGGAGGATTCAACAGGAGAGTTGGGCTTAACATCCGACTGGAAGGTAGTCACAGAAGCAGTCAACATGATCGTGAAACGATAGATGAGAGTCAATAATTTGATCGTGGCTGACATCATGGATGTTGCAGAGCAGGAACCTAAAGAGAAAACAACCTCGGCAATACCCAGAGTGGAGGAGCCAGTTCTTGACGAATTGGTGAAAGGTATTCAAGAATTGAATTTTAATTTTAAAGCTGTTAAATTTGACGGACTAGCTGCAAAAGGGTCTACATCTGAGCCTAGACAACAGCCACCATGCAAAGGCTGGGACCGATGCATGTGGTGTGACAGTGAAGACCACAAGTATGTTAAAGAATGTGATGATTTTAACGAAGCATATAAAGGAATGTGGTGTTCTAGAAGGAGAAGAAGATACACCTTAAGGCAACAGGTGAGATGCTCCACCTGAACTTCGGTAGGGGAGACATGAAGAAGATAATCGAAGAGATTCAGCATAATGTTGCTCTTGTGGAAGCAGCTACATATGGGCTGCAAGTCTGCGGGAAGGGTGATGATGATGGTGCAAGTACCAAGGGTCAATTATGGCCTTATGCTTTGAAGACAACAAAAACTGGACAGGTAACTTATGGGAAGCTCCGACAAGTAGGGAATTCAATTCGAGAAACCATAGGGTGGATTGATCCAATGGATTCCCTCTTGGTGTATGCATTCATTGCGAAGTCTCAAGATAATGAGGCTATGGTGGAGGAAAAGCGGAAAAGAGATGAAGAAGCTCCTAGGACATCGAAGAGGACAACAAGGTTCAACAGCAAGCAAGAAGAAGGTCCTGCTCCTAAGCCCGCTCCTAAAGTGGTGATGGAGGATGCACCTAAAGACAAAAAGCAAGGTAAACCCAAGGGACCCTCTTATAAGCTCAAGTCTGACATTGAATTAGCTACAGATTTAAAGAAAGTCTTTGAAGAGCGAATTCTGAATAGCAAGGTGGAGCTCACATTGGATGATATATTGGGCATTTCCAAACGTGAGTTTCACGAGGAGATAATAGATATCATCAAAAGGAAGCGGCAGATACCAAGTGAAGAGGAGCCGGAGTCGGTGAAGAGCCAAGCGGTACGCCACATTGAAGCAATTCTAGACGACTATGAAGAGTATTTTGGCAAATCTTGAAGAAGAAGAAGAGTCGAGGTCTGTGGTGGTGTCATATCCAACCGTACCTGAGGTAAGGCATGTTCATTTCAATGAAGATGAAGATAGTGAAAGCATACCAAGGAGTCACTTTTCAAGGACTCATTGGGCAAGAGCAATAACCGAAAGTGTTGTAAAGCTTGGCGGCATCGAAGAACCAATCTTAGCACTCATAGATCATGGATCGGAGATCAATTTGATGGCTAAAATCTTGCACAAAAAGGGGAAATGGCCTATTGATGTGGACCATGGTTGGCGGATTCGAGCTGCCAATATGCTTCCAGGCGACCTCTATGGTGCATGTGCCAATCTTAAGGTAACTGTAGGGGATGTCTATGATGAGAAAGATTTCTTTATACCGGAGCATTCCTCTTATCATTTAATTCTGGGGCAACCATACATTACGTCTGTGCGAATGGAAACCAAAGTGCTGGATGATGGCTCGGCCTATGCCAGGGTTCGAAGCTGAGATGGTAAGAAAGCAGTGCAATTCTTGACTGTATGTGTCGATCATGCGAGGAATAAGGACACTATACGTGATCATCCAATGTCGAAGATACACAAGGAGTTTAGAGAACACAGGTTTGCACAGGATTTTCTCGGAGTGCCATAGAAAGCAAGACTATGGTGGTACAAGTGAGGAGAAGTTCTCACAAAGAGAAGATTTCTCTTTGAGGTTTTTGGGGTTGATATCTGAAGGTTCAGTCTCTTTCAGAAAATTTAATGATTTGCCAAAGTGGGTAAAACAATATGTTTCAGGTATCCAAAGTGAATTGCAGGGTTGTGATGTGCTTGAATCCGATGATGTGATTTCAAGAGTCTTTGAAGAGGTATCTTATGTAGATACTATGTCAGAGCTTGAAGAGATCAGGAAGAACAGGTTACGAAGCAGCACTGAAGTGGTCAAGGTCCATTCAATGGACATGTATGATGAGTTAAGTTTATATGAAGCACTTATGCATATTGAAGATGATTTAGGTGAAATTGTTGAAGCATAGGTAAAGACAAAATACAAGACTATTGCAAAGAAAGTGAGGCCAATGGCTACACCGCTGCTAGAAGGAAGTGATAGGATGATCAAAGAGGCTTCTCAACAGCCTATACTCAGAGATCCAAAGAACATAGGGCATAAGTTTACTAAGGAGACACTGCAGCAGCTGAAGGTTGGAGAAGACGGTTTCCTCAATGAAGAGGAGATCAAATGTTTTCAAGATATGCTCAAAAAACATGGTAAAGCTTTCTCTTTTGAGCCAAGTGAGATTGGGTGTGTGGATGCAAGTGTTGTTTCACCAATGGTTATTTTCACTGTTCCACACATGCCATGGAGCTTGCATCGTATTCCATTTCCTAAAGCTCATTTGCCAAAGCTCATCAATTTGCTTAATGAAAAGATTCAAATGGGAATTTTGGAGCCGTCATGTGCTCCGTAGAAAAATGGTACATGAAAGTTCATTGAGGATATGCAACCAGTTAACAAGGTAACAGTCCGCAATGTGGGTACTGGCCCAATTGTGGATGAATTTGCCGAGGCCTTTGCAGGTAGATCTATTTACTCCATGGGTGATCTTTATTCAGGATATGATCAATTCCAGTTATCTTTGGAAAGCAGGGATCTTACTACAATGTGTACTCCTCTTGGTTTTAGTAAGGATGTGCACTCTGCCACATGGTGCTACTAATTCAGTAGCTCATATGATGAACGGCATGAATAAGGTATTAAGGGACTTTATCCCACATGTTACTATGCCTTTGATTGATGATCTACCAATTAAGGCTTGTGAAGAAGGCTCAAAAGATGAATCAAAAGACTAGAGGGGGTGCCAATAGTTGGTTGCTCAACATATTGCTGACTGTGATGCTATATTATCGAGGCTTGAAGAAGTTAACTTAACACTTTCAGGTCAAAAATCGACTTTTGGAGCTCAAAAGGCCCTTGCAATCGTTTTCAGAGCCACTGTCACGAGCGTTCGTGTTGTTCGAATTCGGCCCTGCCACGTCACCAAGGGGAAGGACCCATTAGCGACATCGCTAATGGGTGCTAGCCTTTTTTTAGCAAGTAGAAAAACATGCAAAGTATAAAAGAGAGGGGAGGGTGAGCAAAAAAGGACGGATGTTCATTTTTTTGGGAAGTTCTTCTCCTTAATGAGCTCTCCTCATCATCTTCTTGAAGGAAGCTCTTAAGCTCTCATAATCTTCCTTAACGGGTTAAGCCAAATCTCCTAAGCCTCATTAAAAGCCTTGAGCCATCCTAAACCTCTCGAATCCTTCAAGCTTAAATTCATAAGCCTTCCTAAACCTACTCGGAACCTCTTAAGCTCTCTTTAACCTCTCTTAACCTACTCTAAGCCAAGCCTAATCGAGTTTCTATCTTCATAAGCTAAGCCTAATCCTTAATCCGAAGCCTAATATTGTTCTCATAATCCAAGCTTGATTTCTAATCTCTCGAGCCAAGCCCAAGCAAAGTAATCATAATCTTCTTGAGCTCTAATTCTCAATCATAAGCCAAGCTTGAACTGTAATCTCGCTTAAGCCCAAGCTTTGATTCCGAACCTCATAAGCTAATTTCATAAAGCAAGCCTAAGCTCTCATAACCAGAGCTAATCTTATTATCCTTAAGCCACGCCGAGCTTCTAAGCCATCATTAGCCATTCAAATCGGGAAGCGCAAGCCAAATCAGACGGCCATTGGAAGAAGAAACTCCTTTGCCTTGGTAGGAAGAAGTAGAAGGTAGGACAAATCAGGTCTTTGTTAATTTCTTGATTAGCACTTGGATTAAGCCAGGTTTCATCTTGTAAGGAGCACTAAACCTCCATTAATGATTGATTAATGATGATTATTGTTGGTTAACTAAAATTAAGAGAACCATTTTTTTTGAGATTTGTCTTGTTAATTATGCCTGCCGCACCTCTTTTCCCCACACCTCTCACGGCCAGGGGCCCAGTGCCTTCCCGGCTCACCTTTCACACAATTATCCCCTGACAACGCAGTCTTCAAAGACAACAAAGAATGAAGACCAAGACTGGTCACCCGCGGATGACAGCACAAGGTCCTCAATAACAATTCAAATGGAGACTTATATCAAAGTAGATCTTATTGAAGATGATTCATCGCCATCTAACAAAAATTCAAAAGAGCGTAAAGCAAATCAGGCAATAGCAAGTGCAGAAGATCAAACAAAGCAAAGAGAAACCACAATATCTATTGAGCAAAGATTGCCATCAAAGCTAGAAATAAAGAAGGACGGGGCTGCAGACAACCAAGAAGCAACAAGAAGTCCAAAGCTCAATCACTCATTGCCAGCAGAATCAGCTATTGTAAGTCAGATTGCAACAAAAAGTCTCAAGCTACCCTCCATAGAGACACAGTTAGATCAAGATGAGACCATGGAAAAATCTGGACAAAGATCTTCAATAGAACCAAAATTTCCAGATTCAAAGTTGGAGAAGTCACAAGGATCAAAGAAAAATCTTACAGACAAAGGTAAATCTTAAGTGGAACTTCGACTGATTAGCTGTGCGCTCCTTGCCGCACTGTTGAAGCAAGGGACTTGCCAATACACCGTGTGCGAGCCCCAAACGGCTCCAAGCACACAACAAGCCTAAACTAGCAAGCTCAAGAAAACAAAGGGTGTGTCACTCACCGCTCTACACTCGCCTTCGTGGTGGATTCCTCGCCGCGATGAAGAAGAAGCTGCAGTCGTGCCGTGCTCAACCGCTTGGCCGCCGTCGTGCCTTCGTAATGCTCGATCGTACACACACTCTCCCTCTCTCTCTCTCTCTCTCACACACACACACACACAAGGAGGTGAAGAAGAAGAAGATGGAGATGGAGCAAGAGCACTCTTCAATTGCACAAATGAGAGAATGAGTAAAAATTAGGTTTAGTTGGCTTTTATAGGAGCTCACCCCATTCACACTTGGGCGCCCATGCTTAACCAACTAATCCCTTGAATGTCCAAGTTAAAGTGCGCCTCTCATCGGCGATCACTCTACCTTTCCCTATTGGTCCGACAAGCCCGGTACCTGACTCTACCAAATACATAATACACGTCCATCGTAGGCGATAGGGTGTCCGTGTGCCGTGAGGGTTAACATGCCCCCCTTCCTGATGTAGATTCCGTCCTCGGAAGCTATTGAGTTGAAGCTGGTTCGTCGAGGTGGAAGAGCATTTGAGATGAATGTCCTTAGCCTTCTTCAGTCACTGCACAATCAAACAACATTGGCACAGTAATTGCATTCTCTTAAAAAGCATATGCAGTTTGAGGTAGACAAATTGATTGGTAAAAGAATTCCAAACAATTTGTTAGCAATGAACATTAAATTGCAATGAAATCAAATGCATAAACAGATGTAAAGGTAGAAAATTAAACAAGTCTGGGGTCGCTAATTTGACGGTCGAAAGGCACTAGAGATCGAATATTAATACCATGGGTAAGCTTCTTAATTTTCTGTGGTCAATTAAGTTGTTTAATCGCGAGAGCCAAGTATTCATGTTCGAGGGCTGACTAGAGGCTATATCTAGAAAACCTTGTAGTTAAGCTACCATAAAAGGAATTTCTCATGAAATCATCGCCTGACTGATTACTTTTTCTTTGACCCCCCAAAGTCTTTTCACATTGATTCAATTATGAAGTGGGTGCTTATTTTGTATGCCTTGGGTTTTTTGCTTTTCAAGGAAAAGCGCCCACACTGGGAACCTCTAGGGCTCTAGTACCATAGGCTATACATGTGAGTGAAGTACCAATTTAAGCAGGGATTTCTCTTCCAGCTTAAAATTTTACATTGTGGCACTTTGATTTTTGCTTGTTCATTTTCAGCATTTAAATTTTGTAACTTTGGGGGGTCATATAACACTGTTACCCTCCCTAGGCTCATCACATTAGTAAACTCCCTTTATAATACTTAAGCTAAAGGTCAATAGGGTTAAGCCCACTAGAAAGCCCTAGTACATTTCATACAATGCTGCTTAAATCGGATTAAGAACCTAAGTAACCATTGTTTATTAGGAAGGCATTCCCCATGGTATTAAGAGAAGATCTCTAACACCTAACTTGGTCAAACTAGCTTAGTCGGACTGCTTGATTTTTAAACCTAGACAAGTGATTATGACAAAACATTACATTGAATTAAATGTTTGATACTAAGCAAATGCGCTGAATAGTATGCTACCAATCACAATCAAAGCAGACAAACATGGATGCAAAAAGATAAGGGCAATGCTAATGGACAAGAAACACCTGTTTGTGTTGATGGTGGCGCTTGATTTGAAGTGTGAACGAGAGAAAGGTTCCATGAAGGTCCAAATCCTATCAATAGCAACACGCTCCTGTACACACTAGGAAACAAAAACAATACCTCTAGGAGGCACATCAGTGGGAAAAGAGAACTTTGCTAATCACTCAACTCTAAAACAGAAACACTCCTATCGTACTAATCTTACTTACCCTCCATCACTCAAGTGATGAGGATCAAAGGTGTTTTATGGCATAGGTTTCTGTTTCACTGTACCAAATGTGAATGTGTAGGTCTGAGTCAATGTTTTGACTTTTATTGTGCATACTCGTTTGCTAATTGCTCTTGCTCTTTATTTTTTTGTTTTTTGTGAGTATAAAGCTTTATATGTACATTCCCTAAGATCGGAGATTAAGAGGTCAGGGAGAAAGGTTGAGAGGGGAACAAATGAATGATGGATGTCCACAAACACTCCCCCCTTCCTTGGGTAGATCATACCGTTTGAAATGAGCTTGTCACCCTTTGAAACCAATTGTTCCAGTTGGTAATAGGTGAGGATTTTAACCAATAGTTTTCGACCGCCCTATGCGTTTCATCTAGTTGCAAGGGTGGTAAGGTACTCTCCCAGGATCGAACTTGAAGTGGTTCATTAGGTGATTCTTGAACACTGGGAGGTGTGGATTCTTTTGTAGCTTCATGGAGGTCCACTACTATAGATGGAGGTTGTGTAGAAGCTTTTACCTCTATGGATGTATTACATGAGGAGCTAGAAGCTTCATGGGACTCTCCCCTTCCTGAGCTAGGTGGAACAAATCGTTCTTTCTTTGGTACCCAAACTAGCTCGGGAGCGGGTGTGTAGCATTCCATGATTTTTTCCTTTCCGCGATTTTCAATTTGTTTTGGAGCCACAGGATTGGGTTTACATGGGCCAGGTGACAGGTAAGTGTACAATCTACGTTTTGGCACCCAGGTTTGATCATTTCCTTGATAGTAGCCTTGGGCTTCCAATAGTCGTTTAGGGATCCATCGCAACATTTTCTTACTTTTCTTGGAGCGAGTGGTACGTTTCTTACAAGGCTTCTGTTTTTTAGCACTAGCTATGGTCACTAAAGAAGCTTTAGGGACCCACTTGTATGTTTTCTTCGTGACATTAGGATGAGTCTTGTCGGAAGCGATATGCATTGCATGTAGCATATTTAAGGGTATAGTCATTTCATCCCCCTCAGGTGTTACCCAGGTCGTCCCCCTATTTCCCCAAGTGTCTATGGTTGATGCTAGGTGGACCCAATCTACGTTGTCCGACTCAGTCATCCCAGGTAGGATATCCATATAAGGAGAATCTTGGCCAATGTCTGTATCCTTCTTACAAGTGTAACAATATTGTAGTGGGGCCGAGTGAATTGTGGTGGCAGAGCGATGATCAATAATGGTTTTACTCCCTAAGGGGTGTACCTTACCAGTCACCAAATCCACTCTAAGGACAGAGTCTTGGAATTGCAAATAGACATGATTTTTAGACCAATTGTGAACCATTTGTGCTTCCCTCATGAATGGTCGTCCTAAAATCATTTCATATGACATAAGGTGTTTAGAGAAATCCATTACAATGAACGTATGTCGTACCTTGTGTCCTAGAACTTTGATCTTAAGATCCTTGAGCATCCCCATAGGTTTGGCTATGGTACCATTTGCCATCTTTACCACAATGTTAGTAACACTGAGGCGGGGTTTTCCCATGGATTCCCAACAATCTTTTGTAACGATGCTAACTCCCGCACCACCATCAAGAATTCCCTTTATAGTTAATCCCTTGGTAGTGATGGGTAGGGTCGCATTAGACTCGTCGCCTTCAAAATACTGTCCTAATTCGTTAATGGGTACCTCGATCACAGACTCGTGTCCATCTAAGTCAAGTGATTGCACATGATTTTCCTCATCAATCATAATCGAGTCAGGCCTATTTGGTTGCGCAAACTGCGGTAATCCCGTTCGTAGCTCTCCGTTAAGGAATGCTCGAAGTGCAAGGAATAACTCAGGATCTCCATACAGCTTTGCTATGATCGTGGTTCGGACCTCAGAAGACATGAAGTCCACTAGTTTGGCAACATTCATTGGCGTTTTGCAGGGTGTAGGTCCTTCACTAAGAACTGGTGAGGATGGAATCTCATATTCCTCAATGGGATCAGGTATTCCTTCGTTAAACATCCTTTCCAACAAGAAGGGTGTATGCTCACTTTCTGATGTCCCGTCCTCACTCCCTTCTTGGATGATACTAGATATGGCTAACGGTCTATGGTTCATGTGGGGTGGATGAACTTGCGTGGGAAACACTGTGTCATGAATTTTGACCTGCATGGGTTCTGGTTCTAGTTTCCTTTGAGTCTCCTCCACTAAACCTCTTAGATGTTTCACCTGCTTAATCTCGTCTACTGGGTTTGGGTACGTCCCAATCTTCTTTTTACGATTCTTTCCTTTTTTCCCCTGTGGTTTATCTTGGGGGTCTTGGATTGGATTTGGAAACACTTGTGGTGTTTTCAAAGGCTCTTTATGATTTTCTCTTATTCGGTTTTCATTTGGTTCCATGTTACGGTTTTCTTTGTCGGTCTTTCCTTTTGTGGTATTGGTTCTAGTCTCCATTGTCTCGATTGAATCTGAATCATCCTCGAGGTCATTCATATACATGGGGTCATCTCCTGTTCCTATGTTTGTTTTGGAACTTGGCTTTGAATTTTCCGTAGTCTGCGACTTCTTCCTTCGTGTCTTCTTTTTCTTTGCTTGGATAACTGACGCGGTATCTCTCTCTTCGAGGATATGTCCTGGCCCTTGAAGCATGGACCGTGTAATCGCATAAGCGGGTGCGACGGGTGGTATTGGCGATGTCACACTAGCAATTTCGACCAAATTTAGGGGTGTGATTTTAGGCGCATTTGGGTTATAGGGGCATTGGGCAATCAAGTGATCTATGCCACAACGATTACATGTGAGTATTGGCATTGCAGACGTGCTCCCTTGATTCACTTGCATCTGTGCAGCATTCTTTTGCAGCCTAATAGGGCATTCCGCTACTCGATGTGGTCCACCACACTCGTAGCATTGAAGAGGTGGCCTCCTAGCCTGGGTGTTGATATTTTGACCTCTGGATGCAAGAGCAGCAGCTTGATAAACCGGCTTGACTTGTCCCCAACAATCTTCCATGTAGTATATAGGACACTCTTCCAATGTATCAAGTCCGTAGGCAATACTAGTGTCTATTTCCTCCTCACAGCCATCTTCATAAGCATTTGATGTCTCGCAACCCACTTGGTTCATAGGGGCAACTCTTGGATGCGGGGGTTGGGTCCTAGCACAGGAGGTGGTAGCGGTGTAGCTTGTACAACATTTTGAGATCTAGGGACCATGTGTTGCGGTAGTTGCTCAACAGGTGGAGTAGGCATCAATATAGGAGCTCGAGGCGCATCCGTCCAGGCTACAGGTGGTCTATTTGCCATCATACGTTTGATCATTAAACAATCCTTAGCTTGGTGACCATACCTACCACATGCGTTGCAAGTTCCATTAAATTTTACTCTAAACGTAGGGCACTCACTAGTGCTATGTGGACCTAAGCAAATGGAACACCATTGTTGCTCCCTTCTTGGATACATGTGACTATTTTGAGGGGGTCGATTATCCTTAAGAGACTCTTGGATTGCCTTGATGAGTTCTGTCAAGAATGTCTCAAATACCTTTGGCTCATTGGCAATGGGCTTTGCAGTCATGGGTTCATACTCAATGGCTTGTGAGCTAGTGGATCTCGTGTCAGTAGACACCCTCATGCCTGCTATCATCAAGTTGTCCTCTAATTGGATTGCATTGGCAGTGACATCTTCCCAGGTTGTGATACCTCTAATCACTAGTCCATTATAGATTCCTTCATTCCTCAACCCTCGAATGAATCGATCAAGCAGTTGGTTATTGTTGAAGCGCTCATTTACAGGGCAACGAGAGTTTAAGTGCTTTAGACGACTAATGAAGTCCCTTACTGACTCTCCTTCCTTACGTTCGGCCTTCTGTAGCTGAGATGCTACACCCCAAAGCACACCTCCTCGTATGTAATCCTTTAGAAACAACCTTCGAAGGGTAGGGTAGATTGTTTTCTCGTCCACCCTTAGGGTCCTATACCAATCTCCAGCCTTCCCACTTAATGTCAAGCTTAAGGCATTGCACTTATGTAGTTCGTTGCGTTCCCCTAAGGAATCACATACTTGTTCAAACACTTCAATGTGTTTCCTAGCATCTTTGTCCCCATTGAATTTTTGCGTGAGTTTGGCAATTTGTACTGCCTTACTTCTAGGCTCTCTATCAGATGCATGACGCGTATTTTCCGCGATAGATCGACCTATGGTTTGAGCAAACGCTGCCAAGTCACCTATGTGAGGAGGCAGGGCCGGTGGAGGTACTCTTGGAATCATATGTGGGAGAGGGACGCGTGCCGGTCTTGGCATATGTGTGGATGATGCAGGATATGGAACATAACCGGGCATAGGTCCACTCGGATAAGGGCTAGGGAGTGGCACTCGAGGAGCATAAGCAAGTGGTACAATTGGAGGTGTGGGGGCCATGTGTGCATAAGGGGCTAGAGGCACATATGGTCGAGGCCCCATATTAGGTACTACGACACTAGGTAGTGGCACTGCGCTAACCGTAGATGTCATCGGTACATTCTCTGTCAGGCCTATCCCTGGAGTGAGCACTGTGTTTTCCTTAATAGAGGGTTGAGCCAAGTTAGGGAAGCTAAAGTTTTCGCTCGGAGGCTCAGATTGCATAGAGACCCCGGGTGAAATGACGTAAGATGGGTCCATGGGGCTCATTAGAGGAGTCTCCATTTGTGATAGAGTAGGCTGTTGAGCCTTGCTCGTATCCAGAAATCTCATGGGGCCAGTTGAGAGTATATTTACCCCTCGATTTTGCCTTTCTGATTGAATTATGCCATGGATAACATTACAGATCATTTTCTGTTGATCTTCGATGCTCGTGGCACTAGAGGTGGATTGTACAATCTCTATCCATCCTACATGGTAGGCGTGGCTAGAGTGTAGATCCGTCAACACCTCAGTGTGGAGGTCGTATGTCCAATGATCATTAATGAACAATCCTTCTAGAGTCGACGTGTTAACGGTTTCTTGTGAGGTAGAAGCAATGTTGCTCCCCGTGGTTTTACTTGTCACCAACGGTACTCTAGAGGGAACTTCTGAAGGAGGCAGCTCAACAGAGCCTTCTTGGTAAGAAGTTGGTAGGATATCCACATGGACACTCTTTGGGGGTGTGGGGTCCACGTGCGATGTGAAAGGAGAGTCCACTTCCCCACCCCCTTCGTGTGCTTCATTTGCATCAGGTTCCGAGCGAGTAGCTCTACCTAATGTTTCCATGAAACGGCTAAACATACTAGTACTAGGCTGTGGAGCTTCGGGAGGTGCATGGCCTTCTCTCTCAGTGTTTTGGGTAGGGTATGCTTCCATGATTTCTGAGTCGGAGGAGGAATCACTAGCGGCTATTTTAGGGTCTTGGGTGGTGCTACCTTGTGTCCCCACTGAGGGTCTAGAGCCTATCGTGGATGGGTAATGGGTGTCCGTATGAACAGAGGCACTCTCAATATGCTCGTGTTCTAGCACCCGCCCAGAGCGTAAGTGCATGTGCTTTTGATACCCTAAGGTGTCAAAAAGCTGCTCTAGGAGGCCTCGTGACTAGTCTAATATATATCATAAGACTGAGGACTAGGGCCTGGGCTTGGGCTTGGGCTTGGGAAAATGATCCCGATCCCGATCTATCTTTTATACAAACCAACCCGTCCATTTTAAGAGTCACATTTTTTATTTTCGAAAAAATTCGCCACCCGCTCACTCGCGTTTTTAATTTCCGAATTTTTTTTTTTGGGTGCAGAAAATACAGAAATTGAAAACGCAGATATGCAGAAATTTCAGAAAACGCAGAAATTGGAAAAATGCAGATATGCAGAAATTGCAGAAATTGAAAATGCAGAAAATTGCAGAATTTGAAAACGCAGAAATTGAAAATTGCAGAAATTGAAAACGCCGAACTTGAAAATGCAGAAATTGCAGAAAATTGAAAAAACGTAGAAATGCAGAAAATTGCAGAAATTGAAAACGCCGAACTTGAAAATGCAGAAATTGCAGAAACTGAAAAAACGCAGACAATAGCAGAAATTGAAACTTGACAGCAAATGCAGAAAACGCAAAAAACAGAAATCTCCACACACTCCTTCCCTGCCTTTCCTATGATAGAAATTGCACCACAAGGAAGCGTAAAGTGCTAACCGAGCTTAGTGTAGGGCATATCCCCAACAGCGGCGCCAAAAATGTGCGCTCCTTGCCGCACTGTCGAAGCAAGGAACTTGCCAATACACCGTGTGCGAGCCACAAACGGCTCCAAGCACACAACAAGCCTAAACTAACAAGCTCAAGAAAACAAAGGGTGTGTCACTCACCGCTCTACGCTCGCCTTTGTGGTGGATTCCTCGCCGCGATGAAGAAGAAGCTGCAGTCATGCCGCGTTCAACCGCTTCGCCGCCGTCATGCCTTCGTAATGCTCGATCGCACACACACTCTCCCTCTCTCTCTCTCTCTCACACACACACACAAGGAGGTGAAGAAGAAGAAGATGGAGATGGAGCAAGAGCACTCTTCAATTGCACAAATGAGAGAATGAGTAAAAATTAGGTTTAGTTGGCTTTTATAGGAGCTCACCCCATTCACACTTGGGCGCCCATGCTTAACCAACTAATCCCTTGAATGTCCAAGTTAAAGTGCGCCTCTCATCGGCGATCACTCTACCTTTCCCTATTGGTCCGACAAGCCCGGTACCTGACTCTACCAAATACATAATACACGTCCATCGTAGGCGATAGGGTGTCCGTGTGCCGTGAGGGTTAACATTAGCAAAGAAGGTGTGACAACATATGCCTCTACATCAAAGAACCCTCATGGACCAGCTTCTTCAAGCAAGTCAGGCTTTCAAAATTTAAAGTCAATTGCTGACCTAACTGAACCCTCTAAGGAGACAGCCAGAAAAGCAAAGACATATCAGCCAAAGTACTCAAAAAAGAAAAGGAAAGTCAAGCAAGTGTTTGCTCAAGCAATTTAGTCAAAGTCAATGATCCGGTTTGGATTGAAGACAAGAAATCAGCATAGAAAGACAAACACATGGGATGGATAGCATCACAATGGAGCTTAAAAGAACAAGAGTACTATGGAGGTAATAGACAGATATGGGTACCAAAACCGCAGGCTAGAGCATATGAAGTAACATCAATACCCTCCCAAGAAAGAAGGCCCACAAGGTATCAACCTTGAACAATATCCTAGAATACCTAAGCAGCAGGTATACGACAAAGCAACATAGAAAGATGCTAAAGTCAACCACAACTCTCAAGAGGATACAGAAAAAAGATGAATCTCAAAGAATGTTACTCTTGGACAGGATTCTACATAGGCTATATAAAGATTTGGCTACCAATCAACCACAAGCCAACTGCAGCTACACCAAACCTGCATGAAGATCTCAAGGAATCATCAAGACCTAGAGTGAAGCAAAGTCAACAATGGAGATACAAAGGTCATCAAGAGATTTGGATTCCTAAGTCTTCCAATGCTCCTAGTCAAAAGTTAAATGTCAACGATCAACAGAGGCCTACAACAACATCAAAGACTTATATCAACATTCCCAATTGGAGAATCAAACAGAGAATGGAGTCTTCACAATCAAAGAAGGACAACCCAACCAACGCGAATGAAAATTCAAAGATGATAAAACAGGTATGGCAAAAGAAACCTTCAATGCCAACTTGATCCTTTACTAATCCTCTTTTTTAGGATTCAAGCTTACTTTTACCTGAAGAAATGTTTGTAGTAAGCTCAAGAATGTAAAAAGTCAAGTCGCCAAGGTGCAAAAAACACTCTTTGGCGGGCTGCTGAGCCATCAAATGAGCAAAGCATTAGTCCCAAAGCTTCAAGTCATATTAAACTATGTGCTAAGAGTCGTACTTATTAGGCTTACGCTCAAGTTGGAAGAGTTGAGCATATCTAAGTCATGTCGCTCATGCTGGATGAGATGAGCAGAAGAGTCAAAGTCTATTAACTTACAATTGGTGGAGTGTCGTAGAGTCCAACACTCCCGCACAGTGCACAGTAAGATGAGAGCATATATCCTCGTCAACGAAAACCATTCTTAAAGGGGTGCCAGCTTGCAAAGCCATGTCATATGCTTTTATAGCTACACCATCTTTCTAAAGAACCCCTCAAATCTTTCTTGCACAGCATATTGTTTTCCATGCATTTCTATGTATGCATAATTAGGATGTCCCATCATTGGACATATGTATTAGACACTCTTTTTGCTTCCACCTATGCACCTTGAGTGGACTACAACAGGCAACAAACCAATGTCATGCTAAGTAACAAAGTCATTCAATGGGGTCACTACTGAGCGAATAGGATGCTTGGGGATTTCCCAACGCTCCCTATCGCTTGGTGTTGACCTTCATGTTAAAGACGTTACAAGCACCAGCAAAGACCTTGGGGCATGATAACCAACAAAACAAAGAGAAGCCATGCAATAAGTCACTACTGAGCAAATAGGAAGCTTGGGGATTGCCCAACGATCCCTATCGCTTGGTGTTGACCTTGATGATAAAGTCGTTACAAGTGCCAACAAAGACCTTGGGGCATGATAAGCGACAACAGAAAGACAAAATTTATTGAAGTCAATACTGAGCGAATAGAAAGCTTGGGGATTGCCCAAGGATCCCTATTGCTTGGTGTTGACCTTGGTGTAACCAACGATGAAGACCATGGTAATGTGATTACAAAAATATAGTTGATTCGCTATTGGGCGAATAGGAAGCTTGGGGACTACCCAACGCTCCCTATCGCTTGGTGTTGACCTTGCTCTTAAAGTCATTACATACGACAGTTGAGTCAATACGGTGCGAATAGGACGCTTGGGGACTGTCCTATGTACCCTATCGCTTGGTACTGACCTCAGGGTTAAAATCATTACATGCGATAGTGGAGTCAACATCGAGCAAATAGAAGCCTTGGTGACTGTCCAACGCTCCCCATCGCTTGGTGTTGACCTTGGAAAATTGGCGTCGTCCCAGTACACTTCCACGGATATCACATTTTTTAATTCTATATCTAATAGTGTATGATCCCTTCAGTACTTCATTAATAATTCCCATGCTAATAAGTACTCCCAATAATGCACGTATCCCAAAGGCACTTTTTTCCATTGGGTTTTTTCCCTTTGGTCATCCAAGTATTAGACCCTAATTTAGAACCTCATCATTCTATTTCCCTTGTACATGTTTTTCACAAATAAATAGAAGCCTCCTCATTATGCTATTACAACGGACAAATGCAACATCATCTCTCACATCATACATATTCGAACGAATGAAGATGCTGCAACAAATTGAACCTCATCAACAGATTCAACGACAATTGAAGAAATCAGCCCATCAACAACCAATCAAAACCTTCCACAGCCTCCACGGACACTTTTTCAATAGTGCCCGAGGACGGGCACTAAAATAGGAAGGGGGGAATGTTAATTGAGTCAAAGTCAGTTAACAGAAGCCACTAAAGACTGAAGATGTACCAATGCACATTGAGGATGAATGCAAAGAAGCGGTAAAGATTGGAGTTACACATTTTCCACGTTTTCCCAAAATGGTCACGTATTGTAAAATCCCGATTTATTTCAAGCCATTGTAATATTTCTAATGTGTTATGGGCTCAATGGGAGTTCCAAGTTGTAAAGAATAGGTCACTTACTGTGCGTAGGTTGCAAATTCAGTAAGTGGTGAGCCCTAAAGGCCTTGGACGCCTGGACATGCATATTTTTACCCTAGGTATATAAGGCAATGTGTAAACAAAATTAGGGTTCTCAAGTCATTTGTTGAGAGCACTCTTTGGTGAGAGCTCTTGAGGTGTGTGGCTATAGAGTCCTTGAGCTTATCCTTTCTCATGAGACTTGATTAACACTGATCAATGATTCATTCTCTCTCACTATGCCTCTCTCTTACTTCTTATGATTGCCTATGATGCTTAGATTAACTAGATCTTAACAAATTAGTGGTTAATACCTCTCTAATCTTGTGTGATTTCCCTCTTTTGCTTGTGTGTGCATGTAGGTTTGATTGGAGTGTGGTGCTCGATAGATCTATGTGTGTGTGCTTGCGATTAGTGTGTTGCATGATAGGATTAGTGTTGTGTGTGTCTTGCAATCGTAATGTGTGTGATTGGGTTGATTAGAGGTGAAGAGAAGTGGATATGGAGATTGCCCTTCATTGCGGCTTAGCTCCTCCATAGGCTGAGGATCTCACCTCGTAGAGTTAACCATTTGTGTTGCCACGATTAGGTCACTAACTGTGTGAGTGTTTCCATGCCCTAGTCGGGTAGCTCATCCCTCCGGATTGATAATTTTGTTGGTCATTGGAGCTATTGCAACGATGGGACCCCCAACATTGCCTATCCAAAATTCACCATGGGAGAGTATATTTATGGATATTATCTTTGGATGACCCAAGTCTATCCATGGGAATACGGGAATATGAACAATACTCGACAGGTTTAGCAAGCAAGCACACTGTAATCCTCTCAAAAATACGATCAAGGAATACCAAATGGCAACTCTCTTTATATCTCAGATTTTCAAACACTATGGATTGCCAACATCCATCTGTCAGATAGCAATCCTAGAATGACCAGTAATTTTTGGAAAGGTTTGTTTGAAAATTTAGGTACAAGATTGAATTTCTCTTCGTCCTATCACCCACAAACGGATGACCAAAGTGAGATAGCCAATCTTACGATACTCGATCTAATAAATACTTATGTTACAGAATTAGATCAACAATCACAATGGAAAAAGTACTTACCTCTTGTAGAGTATGCATACAATAATATTGTCCATACTTGTATGGGAAAAGAACCTTTTGAAATCATTGAGGGAAGACCTAAAAGTCCCGTGCTACTTAAAGTACATGGGAAGATCTTTGTTGCCGATGAGTATAGCGGTGACCTACAAGAATCTTTTCAAAAGATTAAGGAGGCTATATCCATCTCTCAACAAAGGCAAAAAGTTGTTCTTGATAAGCAAGAAGGGCCTTAACGTTTAAAGAAAATGATTGGGTCTTACTTATGTTTCCCAAGGCTCGATTGAGGCAAATGATGGGCAAAAATCGTACGGGCCATCAAAAGTATTATGCTAAACTAGAAAAAAGATACTATGGTCCTTTTCAAATGTTGAAGCCAATCAATGAGATGGCTTATCAACTCAAGTTGCCCAACCATTGGCTCGTACACAATGCTTTTCATGTGGGCCAACTTAAGCCCTACAAAGGAGAGCCACCAAGTGAACCAATTATTGAAGACCCTCCCAAAATCAAAGACCAAGAAGAGGTGCTACAACCCAAATCCATCCTTCAACATGAAAACAAGGTACTACAACATGGTAAGATTATCCGATGGTATCTTATTAAGTTCAAAAATTATCCTTTTGAAGATGCTAGATGGATGCAAGGAATACAGCTTAAGGATAGTATGAACCTTGTCAATGCTTACAATGCTTACAATGCTACATTAGAGTAAGCAAATGTAAAAATTTCTTCTAAATGACCAATGTTTTTGTCTTATAAGTCTAATTCTCTTTTCATTGTGCACAAATTTAAGTAGTATGCATACTTAGAATCATGTTTGTGATGACGACGTCTCTCAAACACCAAGTAGAACTTGTCACTCTACTTGGGAGAATGAATGGACTAAGAACAGACATGCTTGCGGCAGCTACATCTCCCAAGCATCTTGGAATGATGTCGTAGGGTAAAAAGGGATCCTCTACCCGCTAAGCAAGATTGACTAATGACTAAGGCTTTATCTCTTCTACCTTAGGTCGAGGACGACTATGATTTCAAGAGAGAGGTAATATCATAAAAACTAATATTTAACCAACCCAAATGATCTTCTCCAATTGAATCGATCATTTAATGTGGGAGAATAAACGGGCACAAGGGTTAGAATATAGACATGTGCTTTACAAATCTATCTCAACACGGGGCCAATGGTAAAGGGGTTCAAATGAGAGATGGTTTGTCAAAGAGCAAGGCTAGCCAATGGAGCTTAAAGACCTTAGGTTTAGCTTCATTGAAGATCTCCAAAGGTTAGTGCTAAAAGTGATTCATTGAAGACCTGCAAAGGTTAGTGTTAAAAGTGATTCATTGAAGACCTCCAAAGGTTAGTGCTTGATGACTAAGGTGTTTGAGGTGCTTGTCGTGCTTGCTGACTAAGATGCTTGAGGTGCTTGTCATGCTTGCTGACTAGGGAGCTTGAAGTGCTTGTGGGAACACTACCCAAGCTTGAGGTGCTTTGTCGTGCTTGCTGACTAAGGTGCTTGTGTCTCATAAGTCAAAGGCATCCCTACAAAGGATGGGGAGAGCCCCAAAGCAAGGGGATGTAAGAGAACACACACACACACACACACACACACACACACACACACACACACACACACACACACACACACACACACACACACACACACACACACACACACACACACACATACACACAAGATAAGCCAAGCCTCAAGAGGCAGCAAGGACACATGTCAAGCCCCTACCCATGTTGCCCTCATGGTGTGCCTAAAGACTATTGGTTAGCCTCCCAAGGGGTCCAATTATTATTTAGTTGATTTAATTAATTGTTTCTGCATTTATCAAGTCCTCTCTCTCAAAGGGAAAAGGGGGACACTTGTCCCAAGCCTACCCTTGTTGCTTGATATGCCTCTTGCATGTGATTTGGCTAGGCCTGGAGGGGTCCAATGAGCTTCAAGCATGAGGGGGGGTTGCTTGGGGGGTATACTCTCCCACACACACACTCTCACACACTCTCATTGTGTGAAGTGCAACAACTCCATCTCCTTCTCCAAGCTAGTAGAGAAGTTGAGAGCCTACACCAACACTCTTGGCTATGGAATGCAAATCCAACTAAGAGCCATGCTTCAATAATTAATCTTGACATATTATCCATCTTCATTACTATGCTATTATGTATGCTAGCAAGAAGAGTGATGATAAGTGAGGAACTATTTCTTTCTCCTCTGAATGTTTCTTCTTCCTCTTCCTTACCCTCACTTCCCGCTAGCTCTCTCCACCTTCAAAGGTGTTTGATGCCTTGGGACTGAGGCTTGGGATAATTAATTCTTTTATAAAGTCTATGTTATGCTCGTGATGCATGAAGCTTTCCATCTTCATTGCATCACCTAGGTCACAAGGAACACAAAGAATGTATTGTACCAAGTCTCTCTTGATGTGAGAATCTATAATACAAATGGCTATTGGAGGGGGGACCAGTTCCACATAAATCCGGTCCTCAACTGTTGTCAAGTTCTCTAAACTCTCTCTCTTACAAAATTATTGTTCATGCCAAGTTTATTAAGTACTATGTTTATGTTGCTACCATCAATTAAGTTCACCCTCCATGCTCTCAAAGTAGTCTCAACAAAATGTTCTCTCTAATTCTCTTAATTCCGCTGTTCTCAAAGTTCACCCTCCATGCTCTCAAAGTAGTCTCAACAAAATGTTCTCTCTAATTCTCTTAATTCCGCTATTCTCTTAATTCCGCTATTCTCAAAGTTCATAGGCCATTTCCATTACAACATTGCGTTCATTGTCCTTCAGAAAGGGGAAACAATCTCTTATTTGATTCTTTTCAAGCAAGTGAACATGTGCTTGTGAGGCCTATCTATGTTGCTCGCCCAAAACTCCCTTATCTAGACAAGAGCACTCTTAGCAGTGAGGAACTCTTCCTTTCTAAGCTTCTCCTTTAATTACAGTAAGAGCACTCTTAACAACTAGGAGCTCTCCTTTTATAAGATTCCGTTAATTCTACTAAGGTTTGCGAATGGAGACTTGAAGGAGGGGCTAGAAATTTAGTAAAAAATATTCATTCTTCTTTGGGTTCTAATCTCTCTAGCCTTCTATTTATACTCAATCATAACCCATTGGGTGTCCTTTATAGCTTGGTCCCAAGATTTGAAGGGGGAATGATTATTACCAAAAACATTTTCAAATATGTCTTAAACTTTATTCTGAATAACTTTGATGGAGAACAGAGATTGGTCAAGGTGAGGCTATCCTGCCTTGTAAGTGCATTGTTGTTTGTATAGCTCAAAAAAAAAACCAGCATGATCACACACAAGAAGAGAGGTGTCTTTTGAACAACATACTTGCCAATATTCCTATTGAAGAGTTGCATCCATGTAAATTCTATCAAGTAGTTTAGCTCTATAGCATGTGCTTGATTGTTTGTTGTTCAAGTAAATCTTGTGGACTCAAAAATGGCTACTAGTATAAGCTTGTCCCACATTTCTTCCCACTGTGTTATTTTTGCGCCTGTAATAACTTGTCCCAAGTTGTTTCATATGTCACACTACTTTTCAACCATATTTAATGCTACCATATACATGTGGTAGTGATGTGTGTGAACACACTTAGGACCGTTGGGACATTTTTTCCCTCACTAGGAGGTTTTTCCCCCGTGCATTGTATACGCCCATTCATTCTAGGGCTATCTATCTTTCCATTGCACACTAAGTAATATACTCTTTATTTTGTGCTTTGAGCTTCCTTTGTCTTCTCCAAGCTGTGTGTTTTCTTGCAACCCTAATTCCAACAATTGGTATCAAAGCAGGTTGTGTCCTTCCAGGCTTAGTCGTCATCAGCTGCTCTAGCACACGCCTGCTCACTTTCTCTGGTTTCAGTGAGCTTTGGCAAGGATTTGTAGGTTGAAAAAAAATTTGAGTGAGCTCAAAGAGTTTAATCGCTCATATTTTTTATTTGGGCTCATTTCGACCTTCATTTCCACTACAGGCAATACTGCACAGGCTATTTCGTCATTTTGTGTAGAATTTTTGACAGTGCCATTTTTTCCATAATAGGTCCCTACAGTTTGCAGAGTTATAGTGCGCTTCACAGACAATGCAATCAATGCACGAGCCTGCGCATCTTTTATATCCCAATGATTTTGTTCTGTCGTAGGCAAAACAACTCTAACAGCAGCAATCCTTGCAGCAAGACCTTCAACATCCTCAACATCACATGTATCCTCATAATCAGGACGTACATCAATGCCCTGCACAATATTCCAAAAACCCTTTGACACAAGAACATGCTGCATCATGTAAGCCCACATAGGGTAATTGTCCCCATCCAATCTTTCCTCAGCAGCAAACATCTTGAACACATCTGTGTTGTTGTCAGCCACGATAAATGTTGCACCTGATGTGAAAACTTTCCAAAAAGAGGAGAAACAACGCGGGAACAACACGTGCTATATAGCACAAATCATAGAAATCAACAAAATCTGCAAAACATGCTTGGGATATTCTTGTTGGCTGTTAACCCTCACGGCTCACGGACACCCTATCACCTACGAGACGGACATTGTAACCTACGGTGGACATTGTATTATTTATTTGGTAGAGTCAGGTACCGGGCTTGTCGGCCCAATAGGAAAAGGGTAAGAGTGATCGCCGATGAGAGGCGCACTCTAATTGGGACATTCAAGGGATTAGTTGGCTAAGCATGGGCGCCCAAGTGTTAATGGGGTGAGCTCATATAAAAGCCAACTAAACCTAAAATTCACTCATTCTCTCATTTGTGCAATGCAAGAAAGGTGCTCTTGCTCCATCTCCTTCTCTATCTCCTTGTGTACTAGTGTGTGTGTGTGTACTTGAGAGAGAGAGAGAGAGAGAGAGAGAGAGTGATCGAGCATTGCGGCGGCAGGACGGCGGTGAAGAGGTTGAGTGCGATGTAGCAGCGTCTCCTTCTTCTTCGCGGCGAGGAATCCTCCACGGCAGGAGCATAGAGCGGTGAGTGACACACCATTGCCCTCTTTTGAGCTTAGTAGTTAAGCTAGTTGTGTGCTTGGAGCCGTCTGTTGATCGCACACAGTGTTAGGCAAGTCCCTTGCTTCGACAATGCGGCAAGGAGCGCACATTTTTGGCACCGTTGTCGGGGAATCGCCCTGCACTAAGCCCAAGAGGCACTTTGTGCTTCTTCTATGAGTTGTTTGTAGTAGGAAAGAAGAGGAAGAGGAAGAGGAATGAGTTATTTTTCTGCAAGTTGTTAATTTCTATATTATCTGCAAGTTCTGTGATTTCTGCATAATCTTGTGTTTTCTCTTTGCACACAGTCTTTGCACAATTAGTAGTCGTTAGCTTGTTCGCAGTGAATGAGTAAGTAGGTAGACAATTAGCAATTTCTGTTTGCACACAGTCTGTACACAGTTTTCTGTTAAGGTTTGCCTGCACACAGTCTTTGCACAGTAAGGTAGTGACAGAGGAAGTAGGTGGACAGTTAGCTCACTGTCAGTAAGCAGTTAGTAGAGTGGTTAACAGATTAGTTAGTGGTTAGCAGCACTATTAGTAAGTAGATAAGGTAGTGAGCTATGAGCTGTTGACAGAGAGGTTAGGTAGGTGTTGACAGTGTGTGTGGCCAAGAAAGGGTCACCTAAACCGCGCGGTCGTCGCCTTAAATATATATATATATATATTTGTAAGAAATCCGAAAATATTTAAGCGTGAGTAACTGGGGGGCTACACTAAAATTTTGATAAGGTAGTGAGCTGTGAGCTGTTGACAGAGAGGTTAGGTAGGTGTTGATAGTGTGTGTGGCCAAGAAAGGGTCACCTAAACCGCGCGGTCGTCGCCTTTAAAATATATATATATATATATTTGTAAAAAATCTGAAAATATTTAAGCGTGAGTGACTAGGGGGCTACACTAAAATTTTGATCGGGATCATTTTCCCAAGCCCAAGCCCAGGCCTCAGTCCTCAGTCTTATGATATATACTAGACTCACTCTTATATATATACCCTACCCCATCAAGAAGGAATGAGAGCATGTGGGGCAAGTCCTCCACTCTCCTCCCTTCTCTTCCCACTTGCACCCTTAGACTTTCTAATTTGGGCCTAGTTCCCTACTAGAAATTGACGGTTTTAGGGATTCCGAGGGCATAAAGTGACCAAACGGAGGGCTGTAAAGCACGGCACGTCCCTCTGGCTGAGACGCTTGTTTTGAGCTATCATACGTTCTATTATATAGCTGGGTCAGAAAAAAAAAGGACCAAAAAATTTTAAAAAAAATTAAGAAAAGACTTGGGTTGCAAAACACCCAAAAATACTAGGTGAGCAGCCTTCACGGGCACTCACTGACACTTCTAGGGGATCAAATTCATATGAATCTACGCTCTGGACGAGTGTTAGAGCACGAGCATATTGGTAGTGCCTCCATTTACACGGGAACCCATTATTCCTCCACCCTAGGTTCTGGACCTTCGGCCGGGACTCAAGGTAGCGCGACCCAAGATCCTCATATCGCGTCTAGTGATTCTTCCTCTGACTACGAAGTCATGGAGGGGTATCCTACACCAAACCCTGATAGTTCAAGTCAAGACATGCATGCCATAGGCCACGGCCCGAGTCCAGCGTGTTTAGCCGCTTAAAAGAGACCCTTAGTAGAGCTACTCGCTCCGAACATGCGGTTAATGAAATAAATGAAGGGAGTGGGGAAGTAAATTCTTCATTCATGCCTAAAATAGACCCTATGCTTCTTGAGAGTGTGCATGTGAATGTTCCATCCATTGCACCTCCTGATCCTTTAGGACTATCTCCCTCTGAGGTTTTACTACCCGATGGTAGGAGTCTTGCCGAAGTACAAGAGATTGAACGCTATATGCAAGCAACAAGGGAGAGGAAAATTGAGAACCTACAAAGGCTAGAACAAAGTCAAGCCATGAAAGCAAAGGCTCCTATGACAACAATCATGCCAGCCGAGCAACCGAGTGCTCCCAAGGTAGCAGTCACGGAGGGGCTAGCGATGGAGAGCAATAATGCCTCCACTTCGAGGGAAACCTCCAGCATGCCAGGCCTAGATGTGATATTCCTAAACGAAAATTGGGAGTATGACCTACAAGCAGAAGCTTTAACTGATCAGTACACAGGACACACCTATCATGTGGGTTGGTTAGATGTTCTACAATCCACATCGGGTGCTACTAGCATAGATGAGCAACAACAGAAAGTCTGTGATGTCCTCCATAGGATTGTTGAGTTAGAAAGACAGAACACAGGGATCAACATGCCTTCAACAGGCCTAATGAGATTCTTGGATACAGGAAAGGCCAACCAACCAACCCTATCACAAATGGAGACTCTCTCAGTGAGCCCCATTGATCCTCCATATGTTGTTTCGCCAGGAGCCTCAGTACAATCTGAGCCCACAAGTGGCAACTTTACCTTCCCAGATCTAGCTCATCTTTCTCTTAATGACACTATGGCTACCATGCATATCCCAGTGGTGAGCATGACAAGAAGTACACCATGGAGTTCATTTGTTAACACTGCACCGATGCCTAGTAGCACAGAGCCCCCAACTATACCTACATGTATGTATCAATCATGTGCACTTGTCGTACCTCAGCCTCATGTAGCTCCTACACCTCTGATTATTCCAAGAGCTTACAATCCACAATGGAATTATCCAAGCTCTTATACAAGTGGAGCCATGCCATTTAATAATAACATGCCATATCAGGCACCCCCTATGCCTAGGGCCACGCCTGTAAACTTTGGACCACCGTCTGGTACACCACCATACAAAATATGGGACCCAAGAGCCGCGCGTATGCCAAGGCCAAGACCAACTCCCATCTCACATGTGGTTCCAGGAGCACATACACCCATTATACCTGCTCAAATAGAAGATTTGGCAGCATTTGCTCAAACTATCAGTCGCTCTATTGCGCAAAACATGCGTAGTGCACCTGATAGAGAACCTAGGAGCAAGGCAGTTCAAGTAGCTAAGCTCACACAGAAATTCAGTGGAGACGGAGATGCTAGAAAGCATATGGAAGTCTTTGAACATGTGTGCGATTCCTTGGAAGAGCACAATGAGCTACATAAGTGTAAGGCTTTGAGTTTGACCCTAAGCGGAAAGGCTGGAGATTGGTATAGAACCTTCAGAGTAGAAGAGAAAACGATCTACTCTACTCTTAGGAGATTGTTCTTGAAAGAGCACATACGAGAGGGAGTACTTTGGGGTGTAGCCTCTCAGCTCCAGAAAGCCCAACGAGAAGAAGGTGAATCCGTGAGAGACTTCATTAGTCGCCTAAAGAATTTGAATTCTCGATGCAATCCAAACGAGCGATTCAACAACAACCAATTGCTTGATAGATTCATTAGGGGACTACGACATGAAAGTATCTATAATGGCCTAGTCATTAGAGGTATCACTACTTGGGAAGCAGTCACCATGAATGCAATCCAATTGGAGGAAAATTTAATGATTGTAGGATAAAGAGTGTCTGCCGAGCCGAAGTCTAGTAGCTCGCAAGCGTCAGGGCATGAGCCAATGAAGATAAATCCAATCATGAAAGAGCAAACGATATCTGAGATGACTTTGGCAGATCTCACTAAGGCCATCCAAGAAAGCCTTAGGGGTAATCGTGCTCCACAAAACACTCATATGTATCCAAGAAGGGAGCAACAATGGTGCTCAATTTGCTTGGGCCCACATACTACGAGTGAATGCCCTACTTTCAGAGTAAAGTTTAACGGGACTTGTAACGCGTGTTGTAGGTATGGCCATCAAGCGAAGGATTGCCTAATGATTAAATGCATCATGGAAAATAGACCGCCTATAGCTTGGGCAGACTCACCTCGAGTTCCTGCATTGATGCCTACCCCACACATGGAGCAACAGTTGCCCTTACAGCACATGGTCCCTAGAACCCAAAATGTGGTCCAAACCACACCGTTGCCACCTCCAGTGCTAGGACTGCAACCCCCTCATCCAAGAGTTACACCTATGAACCAAATAGGTTGCGAGTCATCTAGTACTTATGTAGATTGCGAAGAGGACATAGACTCTAGTATCACCTATGGAGTCGACATGCTTGAGGAGTGTCCCATGTACTATATGGAAGACCATTGGGGACAAATCAAACCGGTATATCAAGCTACTGCGCTAGCAGCAAGAGGCCAAAACATTAATAGTTTTGCCAGGAGACCACCTCTTCAATGCTACGAATGTGGTGGACCACATCGAGTAGCTGATTGCCCCATTAGAATGCAAAAGAATGTTGCACTAATGCAAACAAGTCAAGGGAGTGCATTGGCAATGCCAATACTCACTTGTAATCGTTGTGGCATAGATCATTTGATTGCACAGTGTCCTAACAATCCAAACGCACCGAAAATCACACCATTGAACTTAATATAGATTGTTGATGGGACACCACCAACTATAAACATAGTACCAGTAAACGCACTCACACGATCGATGCTCCAAAAACAATATTATATTCTTGAGGAAAGAGACACGGCATCAATTGCCCAATCTCAGAAAAAGAAGAAAACACGAAGAAAGAGATCGCAAAAAGCAGCGAAGTCAGACCCCAGCTCAAAGACCAACATAGGGACTGGTGATGACCCCGTATATATGAACGACGCTGAAGAAGATTCTGATTCAGGTGAAACCATGGAGACCAAAATGACCACTAACATAGAAACCAACAAGGAAGATCTTCATGAGCCACAATGGCTAGGATCCAAAAAGAAGATAGGAACTTACCCAAACCCTACAGAGGAGATTGAGCGAGTCAAGAAATTAGGAGTTTGGTAGAAGATACCCAAAGGGATCTAGAACCAGCACCTAGGAAGATCCAAATTACAGACACCGTGTTCCCTACGCAACAACAACCTCACCAAGTCCATAGACCCTTGGACATACCTAGTGTCATCCAAGAAGAAAGTGACTTAAAGTCATGGGAAAGTGGGCGTACTCACTTCTTGAAGGAAAGAATGTTTACAGAGGGACTACCTGATCCTATCGAAGAAATGGAGATCCTATCTTCCCCACGTCAAGGGAATGAAGTCCAAAAGGTGCCATTAAACATTGCGAAATTGATGGATTTCATGTCTTCAGAAGTTAGAACCACCATCATGTCCAAACTATATAAAGACCCTGAGCTAGTCTCAGCTCTTTGAGCCTTCCTCAATGGAGAACTAAAGTTTGGGCTACCACAATTTTCACAGATGAATGGAGCTACGGAGATGCCAATAGAGGAGGAACACATAGATCCACAACCCAACCTAGATGAGAACCTTGTTATAGAAATACCTGTTAACAAGTTGGGGCAATACTTTGAAGGTGATGAATCTAATGCTACTCTACCAATCACTACTAAAGGATTAACTGTAAAGGGGGTCCTTGACGGTGGTGCGGGAGTCAGCATGGTGACAAAGAGTTGTTGGGAGTCTATGGGGAGACCTCACCTTGAAGCCACAAGCGTAGTGGTAAAAATGGCTAATGGATCTATTGTTACGCCTATTGGAATGCTAAAGGATCTCAGGATCAAGGTCTTGGGACACAAGGTAAGGCAGACTTTCATTGTTATGGATTTTTCCAAGCATCCTATGTCATTTGAGATGATCTTAGGGCGTCCATTCATGAGGAAGCAAAAATGGTGCATGATTGGTCCTAAAACCACGTCTACTTACAGTTCCAAGACTCTGTCATTCGAGTTGATCTTTTAAGTGGTCAAACGCATCCTCTAGGAAATAAATTCATCATTGATAATCGATCAGACACAACAATTCACTCAGCTCCATTACAGTATTGTTACACGTGTAACGAAGACACGGATATTGGGGAGAACTCTCCTTATATGGATATCCTACCCAGAATGGCTGAGTCAGACAATGTCGATTGGGTACACCTAGCGGCAACTATAGATACATGGAGAGCTAGAGGAACAACCTGGGTAACACCAGATGGGGAAGAGATACCACACATTGCACCAGTAAACATGTTAGGTGTAGCGCATGTAACATCCGATGATAAGAAAGAGGCACACCTACCTGAGAGTGAAACTGATGATTCCTCAAAGGATTCAGGCCAATACACATCAGAAACGGAATCTCAGGGAGAAATGGATTCAAAACCTGAGGAAACATAGAGTGAACCAAGTATAGAAACTAAACACTCAAGGCCTAGTACGACCATCTATGGTAATTTATATGAGAGTGAAGAAGATACAAGCAAAGACCTATCAAGCGAATCGAGTTCAAACATTTACCAAAATCAAAACCTTAACAAGAAACAAAGGTCATATAAGAGATGACGATATCGAGCAAATGTGAGAGCTAGGATAAACAAGGAAAGATCTATTGCAGAATGGCTTAGCTATCTAGGGGCATGTGATGCTCATCGAAAGCTAGTAGACAATTGGGGTGAACATCTCCAGAGCGTCATGTGGTGCAGCCCGCGACCCATTGACCTCGCTCAATTGGAGGTTACAGAGCCGAAATTGAGTCGAACTATAAGAAGACGTCAAAACCGAGAGTTAGCACAACAACAAAAGGAGGCAGAACTAAAAGAAAGGTCCCCATCAGGACAAGAGCCTGCTGACTTACATACGGCTCCTGAACATTTTAAATCTTATACCACGAGGGAGCGAAAGGTTGTGTATGCCAAAGCCCAACGAATACCTACCAATGGAAGTAGTGGAGTCTATGATGGTCCAACGGTAGTTAAAGAGATAGAATTAGCAGAACCAGCTGAGGAGTCTAAACCAGTCTTTATTGCTCAAGACCTTACCGAAACTGAAGAGGCTGTACTTAAGGAGCTCCTCAAGGAATACAAGGATATCTTTGCTTGGACATATCATGACATGAGGGGCTCCACCTTCTGTGGTGCAACATACAATTCCCATGATCAACATTGCTAAACCCGTGCAGCAACGAGCCTATCCAATGAATCCTAAGTACGCCAAAATTGTACAAGAGGAGATTGAAAAACTTATCCAATGTGGATTCATGCTTGAAAGAGTTGCGGGCAAGGAAGCTTATAGCTTTTTAGATGGGTACTTTGGTTACAATCAAATCACAATTGCATTAGAGGGCCAAGCTAAAACTGCTTTTATCACAGAGTTTGGAGTGTTTGCATTTCGTGTTATGGCTTTTGGCTTAACAAATGCCCCTGCTACATTCCAACGATTAATAAACACTGCGTTTAAAGAATTTCTAAGGGAGTTTTGTGAAGCTTTCCTAGACGACCTTTGTGTTTATTCTTCTTGGGAGAAGCATTTGTTATATCTACGAAAAATATTTGAAAGGTGCAGATTTTATCGCATCTCATTGAACCCTTTCAAATGCCAATTTTGGGTTAAGCATGGAGTCATTCTAGGGCATATAGTGTCCAAGAACGGGATATCCACAGATGAGAGTAAGATTAAAGCCATTGCCGATTTTCCACCACCTACGAACTATAAAGGAGTTCCAAAATTTATGGGCCATGTTGGTTATTATCGAAGGTTTATTTTAAACTTTGCCTAGATAGCGCATCCATTGTACAAGCTTCTTATCAAGTTTCACTAGACGGAAGAATGTCATCAATCTTATGAGTTATTACAGAAGGCCCTAACAAGTGCTCTAATCCTGCGAACACCTGATTGGAATGTACCTTTTCATGTGCATATTGATGCATCAAACTTTGCTATTGGGTGTGTTCTAACTCAACCAGGAGAACATAAATTGGACTACCCTATTAGCTTTGCAAGTCTCCAATTAAATGATGCGGAGATGAACTACACTACTACAGAGCGCGAAGGTCTAGCTATGATTTACGCAGTAAAGAAATTTCGCTATTACCTTCTTGCTACCAAGTTTTTGTTTTATGTTGATCATCAAGCATTGCTATATTTGGTAAACAAGCCGTGTTCCATAGGTAGAATTACACGATGGTTGTTAATTCTTCTTGAGTTTGACTTCACCGTTGTTGTGAGGCCTGGGAGGAAACATGTCATGGTGGATCATTTATCTCGTATCCCTAATGGCGAAGCTCCTACGGGGGTTGATGATGAATTTCCTGATACTCCTTTGTTCATTGTTGAGACAATGCCTGAATGGAGTGAAAAGATTGTTAACTTCTTAGTTAATGGTTTTCCACCCAAAGAGCTGCGAAAAGATATAGCTCGAAAATTAATCAAGGAATGCGAACCCTATTGCTTACTGGCTGGAAATCTCTATAAGAGAGGAAAAGATGATGTTCTTAGACGTTGTGCCCGCGAGGATGAGTATTTATATATTCTACAAGAGGCACACATGGGCGTAGCTGGTGGTCACTTTTCAGGAAAGTTGACTACCCGAAAGATCTTACAGTCAGGCTATTGGTGGCCCACTCTGTTTAAGGATGCATCACTTTTTGCAAAGGGATCTGATGAATTCCAATGCTTTAAGAAGCCACAAAGAAGGGATAGGATGCCTCTACATCCCATCAAGGTAACCCAACCATTTGAAAAGTGGGGCTTAGACTTTGTAGGACCGATTAGTCCGGCTGCACGTAACACGCAATCACGATATATCATTGTGGCTACCGACTATGTAACCAAATGGGCTGAAGCAAAAGCAACACGAAAGGCGGATGCAAAAACAACAGCTAAGTTCCTCTTTGAGAACATTATCACACGTTTTGGATGCCCCTTTGAACTTGTGAGTGACAATGGAACTTATTTTATAAATGAAGTAATAAAAGAACTCACATCAAACTTCATGATATCTCACCACAAGTCTACACCCTATTATCTCCAAGCAAATGGCCAAGCTGAGAGTACCAACAAAACTCTCATCTCCATTTTGACAAAGACAGTGGAGGCTCATCGCACTGATTGGGACCTAAAGCTTACATCAGCTTTATGGGCTTATCGTACTGCGTATAAAGTTGCTATTAATTGCACACCGTTTAAGATGGTGTATGGCCAAGAAGCAGTTATGCCATGGGAGTTTGTCATTCCTAGTCTTCGAGTAGCTTCTCAAGAAGGTTGGGATGGTAACCCCTTAGTGAAGTGATTATATATCTTGGAAAGGCTAGATGAAGAGAGGCAATTAGCTGTGCGGAATGCTCTAGTGGAGAAGGATAGGAGAAAGAAGTGGTTTGATAGCCATTTAAAGGATAAAGACATCAAGGTTGGTGATAAAGTTCTTATGTACGGGGTACGTAATGAAAAGAAGAAATTGAAATACGCTGGTAAGGGACCATATCGAGTGTGTGAAATTACCCCGCAAGGTACCATTCGTGTGGAGACTCTAGATGGAGTTGAAACCATTGGATTCCTTAATGGGAGTAAATTCAAAAGATATTATGATCCTCTAAGCCAGGAAGAGTTGCAAGCCATCCATCAAAAGAAGGCTGCCAAGGAACAAGCAGAGCTTAGAAAAATCCAAGCAAGAGTTGAGGCTCGAGAACGACAACAACGTCTTAGACGCCAACGAGAGGCTAATCTGGGAATCATGCAAGCATTTTTCGAGGACACAGATGACGACTCATTAGAATCTGAGCCACCCCTACGATACCCAATTGAGCTAAATAGCCCCTATGGAAAAGTACTATACAATGCCTTATTAGATACGGGAGCTAAACACAATTTGTTATCCTATGGAGTTTGGTGTCAATTAGGGAAACCGACCCTATCCCCGAGTACAATGAAAGTCAAGGGCATTAATAAAAAGAAAAATTCTATTCTTGGAGTCCTTCAGACCCCTGTTGTCTATGACAATGGAAGCATAGTGCAGAGGTTTCTAGTCATGCCCGCGGGAGCTATGGAAGGCAACATAAACCTGGGACGCACATGGATGTTGGCAACCAAATGCACTATTCATTGGGATACTGGTAGTGTCACGACGCGACCACCTACTCTTACCCCTATCATTCAAGCAAAGTCACCTACATTGCAAACTCTAGCAAAGTTGAAGGATAGCCAACATTCACAAGCCAAGGTGGTTAGCTCGTCTTTGCCGGCTACCCATGAACCTAGCACTTCAACACTTGTAGTTGCAGCAAGCAGTAATATTGCAAGTACTCAACCTGCATGACCTAAGAGTACATATCAATGGGTCCCCAAGGCCTTACTTCCAACTACCTCAACCCTCCCATGCATTCCAAGAAAAAATTTCCCTGGAAAACCAAGAGCGCGCTCTAGGAGAGTCAAGACCAAATCATGATGGATTCCAAAACGACTATTAGAAGCCCAAGGCTACTATGATGGAAATGAGCAAATTTGGGTACCTAAACGTAAAATGTGTCCTTCCCTATCGACAACAAACCCATATGAGTCAAACAGTGTAACGCTAAAGCCAATGGCAGACCGTGGGAAGGGAAAGATCACAGAATGCTACACACCTAGTCTAGAGCTAGTTTGGGCTCCAAGGCAAAACCAATTTATTCCACCTAGCTCAGGAAGGGGGGAGTTCCATGAAGCTTCTAGCTCCTCATGTAATACATCCATAGAGGTAAAAGCTTCTACACAGCCTCCACCTACAATAGTGGACCTCCATGAAGCTACAAAGGAATCCACACCTTCCAGTGTTCAAGAATCACCTGATGAACCACTTCAAGTTCGATCCTGGGAGAGTACCTTACCACCCTTGCAACTCGACAAGGCACCTAAGGTAATAGAAAACTACTGGCAGAAATCTTCACCTATAACAACTTGGAACAACTGGTCTCAAAGGATGACGACATCATTTCAAACGGTATGATCTACCCAAGGAAGGGGGGAGTGTTTGTGGACATCCATTATTCACTTGCTTCCCTCTCAACCTTTCTCCCTGACCTCTTAATCTCCAATCTTAGGGAATGTATATATAAAGCCTTATACTCACAAAAACAAGATAAAAAAGTAAAAGAGCAAGATCCATAACACAAAATCATAAAAAAAAATTATGCACAAGAACACGACCCTTATAATATTTTCACTCTAACCATCATCTATTTGCGTGTACAGATATGGCTAGTACACTAGAGTCATCCACTCCTGCCTTGGGTGAGAGGTACCCTCGTTACTTTTCACAAATATTTCACATGGTCTTTCCAGTGCTTGCATGTGAATGGGATTTGATAGGTACGCTAGCATGTGAGAGGAATTTTGAGGAGTTAGAATGGCTGATACGTCTCTTGACCACATCTGATCCATACTTAGTAGAGAGCGTTTCTCCCATTGCACAAGCCTACTCTTTTGACGAAGATGACTATAGGCGTCTAGTGACCTTCTTAGTAAAATGGGGACCTATGATGAAGAAGAAAATTTACAGGACTACACGGATGGCACATATGGTCTCATGGATGATGACTTTGTTTATCTCGACGACGAGGATAGGGGTTTAGCCTTAGGGTTTCCCCCCAACCTCTACAATATCCTATTCCCTTGACTCTTTAGGGGGAGTGAAAATAATTAGGTTAGGGTTCCTTATGTTTTTTGTTGTGTTCAATAAGTGTTGGTACCTTTTCCCACTAATGTGCCTCCTGGAGGTATTCCTTTTGTTTCCTAGTGTGTACAGGAGCGTGTTGCTATTGATAGGATTTGGACCTTCATGGAACCTTTCTCTTGTTCACACTTCAGATCAAGCGCGACCATCAACACAAACAGGTGTTTTTTGTCCATTAGCCTTGCCCCTATCTATTTTGCATCCATGTTTGTCTGCTTTAATTGTGATTGGTAGCCTAATATTCACCGCATTTTCTTAGTATCAAACATTTAATTCAATGTAATTTTTTTTCATAATCACTTGTCTAGGTTTAAAAATCAAGCAGTCCGACTAAGCTAGTTTGACCAAGCTAGGTGTTAGAAATCTTCTCTTAATACCATGGGGAATGCCTTCCTAATAGGCAATGGTTACTTAGGTTCTTAATCCGATTTCGGCAGCATTGTGTGACATGTACTAGGGCTTTCTAGTGGGCTTGACCCTATTGACCTTTAGCTTAAGTATTATAAAGGGAGTTTACTAGTGTGATGAGCCTGGAGAGGTGTATATGAGTTATATGACCCCCCAAAGCTACAAAATTAAAATGATGAAAACAAACAACACAAAAAAATATCAAAGTGCCACAATGTAAAATTTTAAGCTGGAAGAGAAATCCCTGCTTAAATTGGTACTCCACTCACATGTATCGCCTATGGTACTAGAGCCCTAGAGGTTCCTAGTGTGGGCGATTTTCCTTGAAAAGAAAAAAACCCAAGGCATACAAAATAAGCACACACATCAAAATTGAATCACTGTGAAAAGACTTTGGGGGGTCAAAGCAAAGGTAATCAGTCAGGCGATGATTTCATGAGAAATTCCTTTTATCGTAGCTTAACTACAAGGTCCTCTAGGTATAGCCTCTAGTCAGTCCTCGAACATGAAATACTTGGCTCTCGCGATTAAACAACTTAATTAACCTGAGAAAATAAGAAGCTTATCCATGGTATTAATAGTCGATCTCTAGTGCCTTTTGACCGTTAAATTAGCGACCCCAGACTTGTTTAATTTTTTTACCTTTACATCTGTTTATGCATTTGATTACATTGCAATTTAATGCTTATTGCTGACAAATTGTTTAAAATTCTATTCCCAATCAATTGTCTGCCTAAAATTGCATATGCTTTTTAATCGCTTATGAGAATGCAATTACCGTGCAATGTTGTTTGATTTTGCAGTGACTGAAGAAGGCTAAGGACATTCATCTCAAATGCTCTTCCACCTCGACCAACGAGCTTCAACTCAATAGCTTCCGAGGATGGAATCTACATCAGAAAGGGGGGCATGTTAACCCTCATGGCTCACAGACACCCTATCACCTACGAGACGGACGTTGTAACCTACGGTGGACATTGTATTATTTATTTGGTAGAGTCAGGTACCGGGCTTGTCGGTCCAATAGGAAAAGGGTAAGAGTGATCGTCGATGAGAGGCGCACTCGAACTGGGACATTCAAGGGATTAGTTGGCTAAGCATGGGCGCCCAAGTGTGAATGGGGTGAGCTCATATAAAAGACAACTAAACCTAAAATTCACTCATTCTCTCATTTGTGCAATGCAAGAAAGGTGCTCTTGCTCCATCTCCTTCTCCATCTCCTTGTGTACTAGTGTGTGTGTGTGTGTGTGTGTGTACTTGAGAGAGAGAGAGAGAGAGAGTGTGTGTGTGATCGAGCATTGCGGCGGCACTACGGCGGTGAAGCGGTTGAGCGTGACGTAGTGGCGTCTCCTTCTTCTTCGCGGCGAGGAATCCTCCACGGCACGAGCATAGAGAGGTGAGTGACATACCATTGCCCTCTTTTGAGCTTACTAGTTAAGCTAGTTGTGTGCTTGGAGCCGTCTGTGGCTCGCAAACAGTGTTAGGCAAGTCCCTTGCTTCGATAGTGCGGCAAGGAGCGCACATTGGTCTTTATGCAAGTCGCAATGAGGCTAAAATCACATTGCTCCATGAAGAGCTGGAATCGAAAATTATGCATGAGTAAAATGACATGGAGACTTTCCTTATTGGTGTCAAGGATATCAATGAGCAACTTATTTCTGTAGGTGAAGTCATTTCAAACAGTTCCCTTGTGCAGATTGTTCTTGATTCCTTGCCAGACTTTTGCTAGTACTTGGAGAATTATGAACCAAGGAAACCTTGAAGTTGTCAAGTTTGATGCATTGTGCACATTGCTGTTGCAAGAGTCACTTTCCAGAAAAAATAGGACTAGACAACGTGCATTTGAACATGCTTTTATTGATGCTAATAGAAAGGGTGGTAACAGCAAAGCAAACACTTCTTATGGTTCTTGTACGAGTGGAAAATCGCTTGTTCCTAATGCTTCTGCTAGCATCAATTCGTCTAGAAATTCTGGTGATAAGGGCAAAAAGAAGATGCGTTGCCATCAGTGTAAAGCTAATGATCACTTGATCAAGCATTGTCCTAAGTTGAAGGCCAAAGAGGCTAAGAATAAAGAAGGTGGTTCCACTCCAAATGCTAGTTCCACTACAAATGCAGCTATTGTGGAGTCTTCTTTGAAAGGAGACTATGATGCCATGTTGATGTAGAATGGGCTTTTAGTGTAGAGTGCACTTATAATCCTGATGTCCATGATGCATGCATGCCAGTTGCTATAGATTCATGTGTGTGGTATTTTGACAGTGGTGCTACAAAGCACATTACCTCACATTGTGATTTTTTCACCTCTCTTGAGTCTATCCCTCCTGAAAACTCAGTTACTTGTGCCAAAAATGCTTTTTATCCGGTTTAGGGAGTTGGAAAGATTGTGCTTACTGCTACAAATGGCTATTTTTTCACACTTGTTGATGCACTTTATGTACTTGGAATCAAGAAGAATCTTTTGTCTATATTTGCACTTTCTAGACTTAGTCTTGTAGTAAAATTGTGGATGGTAGATGTACAAGTACATGATCTCAGTTTCAATGATGATGAAATTGTTGCATCTGGCATTTTATGTCGTGGGTTGTATAAGCTCACTTTGTATGACAAGTGTGGGCAAAATTTTGCAAATGCAGTTGTGGATTCTAAGGCTACTTCAGATGCAAAACTTTGGCATGCACATTTTGGACATCTGAATTTTGTCAATTTGCTGCGTTTGCAGAATTATGATATGGTTGCTTCTTTTCCGCCTCTTAAAGCACTTTTCAAATATGTTTGTGAAGGTTGTATTTTAAGTAAGATGCAGCGTTCGAAGTTTCCAAAGGATGGTTTTGTTTGGGGCTCCCTTCTCCTTAGCTTTCTTGTTGTTGGTGTTGCCTTTGAGAGACTTTTGGATGTTGTCCTTCCCCTTAGGCTCATTATGGTCCTTGTTTTCCATGGGCTTAAGATTTCTCTTAGCCCCTTGTTGGAAGTTGATTCTTGAAGCCACCATGGTATGGTGTATGACTGTAGATATGGTGCAAGGCATACTCCGCCATATCCTCATATTCCCGCATAAAATTGTTGTTTTTGCTCTCCAAAATCCATCTTTTTGTAGACGGTGGCTTTGAGATGTAAATCCCAAAACTTGTCTACATATTTGTGAATAGATTCATAGGGAGAGAGATTCAAGCTTCACCATTCGGTGAGTACTTTGTCTTTGGCATCGCTAGCCAAAAACTGCTTCATGATGGAAGATCTTAAAGCTTTCCATGTTCATGGAGCTTCACCGTTTGCTCGTAGGCTAGACCACCAGTGCCTGGAAGACTTTTGAAAATGCATAGCTACATGACATAGCTTAGAGGACTCCGTGAAGCCCTCATCTCCAAACACTGCATCTAATTGTTGGATAAAGGTCAAGACTTTGTCCGTAGCACCAAAGGTGCCATCGCAGGTAAGGAAAGAGATGTTCTTTTCTCCCTCTTTGAACTTTTTGAGCTTGGAGGACCTTTTCAAGGCGGCATAGGATTTCCTATGGCCTCTTCTCTTGGGCAGTTCAAGACATGCACCATCACTTTCTTCGGAAGAGGAAGAGGATGAGGAGGATGGAGAAGAGGGTGACCTCTTTCTCGCCTTTTTCTTCCCTTGTTCCTCCTTTTTTGCACCATCACTTTCTTCAAAAGAGGAAGAGGATGAGGAAGATGAAGAAGAGGGTGACCTCTTTCTCGCCTTTTTCTTCTCTTGTTTCCTCTCTTCCCTCTTTGAGTTATGATGAAGAGAAGTATGTGATGGTCTTCTCTGGTTAGGGGGTGTTGGAGAGCGTTTTTCCCACCGTCTTCATGGAGCCATCTCACCTTGGAGGGATGGGTTTCCCAGAGCTTGTTGAAGCCTAGAAACAATATAGTTTACAAGCATAGGGGCATCATTAGTTGCACTTTCATTAGAAAAATCAAAGCTATCAACATTCATTTCGATCTCTTTTCCCTTGTAAGCCATGACTAGCAAAATTTAGGTGTAAATTTTTACTTGTATTGTGGCACTTCAAGCCCTATTGCTACTCCTCTTTACCTTCAAAGATAAGCACTCAAGAATCTATACCCGTGGCTCGAATATTATTAATTGCAAGGAATAGAAGAGATGGTTGAACAGAGCCAAGACAACACCGGTTCTTGTCAAGCTTCTAATAGCTCAATAATGGTTAAGACATAGACAAGCCCCGTAGGACTTCATTATTAAGACCATAGCTCTCGACGGTATTCCCATAAGTTGCATAACGCAGGTGTGCTTCAAGGATGAAAAATCCCTATTCTACTTACTCTTTTGCAATTAATAACACCAACCATTTGTAGAAAGCTTGAGGACCTCTCTTCTTGAGCAAGAAAAGAAAAACCAATAGCTCTGATACCAATGTAACATTTAATGCACTAGTAACTTGTGTGTAGCAGAAATTGATAACATAGTGAGCATTTCATTAAGAACAAGTTCCTAAGGAGCATGAGAGAGTACTTAGTGTGAGAAAGCAACATAGAAATTTACACCTAGCTAGTTTGGCATAGACAATACTTGAAAAGAGGGAGAAATAGAACAATTGACAGTTGAAGACCGGATTTATATGGAGCCGGTCCCCCCTCCAAAAAGGCTTTGTATTATAGCTTCTCCCATCAAAGGAGACTTTTGTACAATAAAATCTTTGTGTTCCTTGACAAAACTTGTTGGTGCAATGAAGATGGAAGCTTCATGCACCAAATTATGCTTGAAAAACACACCTAGTGTCTCTAGCCTCAGTCCCAAGACCTCACACACCTTCAAAAATGGTGAGAGCTAGCAAGGAATGAGGAAAGGATTGAGAGGAAGAAGATGTATCTTACAAGAAAGAAGTATTCTCCTCACATAATCACTCTAATAGCATAGCTTAGCTTAGTAAATAACATGGTAGAGGAGATGACCATGCCATTGAAGCTTGGCTCTTGGTTGGATTTGCATTCCAGAGCCAAGAGTTGTTGGTGTAGGCCTCTACTTCTCAATGCTTGGAGAAGGAGATGGATTTCTTGCTCAAAACATAAGTTGTTTGTGTGTGTAGAAAAGTGAGTTAGACTGAAAATGCCAACTCTCTCTCTACTTGGTTGACCCCTCTTGCTTTTTTCTCTTGTTGGCTTCCCATTGGTTCCTGCAGGGCTTAGCCAATAACAAATAAGAAGTATAATTGATAGCCTTGTGACATGTGTCCCCCTTTCCCCTTTTGTGAGAGCTTTAGGTAATTAAAAAATTTATTTAAACTCTCATTGGACCTTTTTATCTTCTGGACAATAGGAATCAAGCAAGTCATTGGGCTATTGGATGCCCATTGGATCCCTTGGTAGACTATCCAATAGTCTTCTAAAGAGATTAATTTCTATTGGTTCTTTTATCAAGCATTTTTAAATTGATTAGAGTAATTTTACTCTAGCCTAATTCCCATTGGTCCACCTCTATGGCCATCCAATAGGATTTGAGGGCAAATTGGGGGCAACTAGGCTAGGAGCCTAACATGTGTCCATTCTTTCCTTTGGGGAGAGCTTGGGAGTGTGTGTGTATGTGTGTGTGTTTCTCTCTCATCCCTTACCATTAGGGCTCGCCCCCTCCTTCCTAGGGATGTGGGAAGACTTTTTAGTCTTCCCATAACGATTCGATTTTTCCCCACCTTTAGCCATTGGACTTTTTAAGCGCCATTGAAGCACATTGCTCTTTTACAGACTGTCCCCCTTTGGATCCCTATTTTCCCTCCTTTGGATCCCTACAGAGACCGGTCTGGCAGCCTTACTAATATTCTAGCGTTTACTCCCCTGGTACTTCCCCATATTAAATGATCAGTTCAACATGAGACAATCATTTGGGAGAAGTAGATATTAATTTATATGACACAAGGACAAAGCTTCCATAATCAAAGCTACCAACAAGCGATGGGTGCAATTGCATACGCCGTTGCATGGTGCTGCATTTGTATTGGATCCCAACTTTCAAATGCACCAACAATCAGTCAATAAAGAACTCATGAGTGACTTCAAAACAGTGTGATCTCAACTATTGGGACAAGAGGATGGGAAAATTTCTTTTTATCAGCAATTTGATTATGCTAATAGAACTGGCATGTTCCGGGATCCATGGAATATAGATTCCATTACACACACAAGTGCGCCTCTATGGTGGAAGGAGTATGGTGGGGAGAAAGTGGAGTTGCAACACATTGCAGTTAGGGTTCTATCTGTTGTAGCATCAAGTGGAAGTTGTGAGAGAAATTGGTGGGCTTTTGACTTTATGCATACCAAGAAACAAAACCGGCTTCACCCTAAATGTGCTACTGATTTCATTTATATTTTCTGCAACATGAGACTTATCCATAAGCCATTGAACATTTCTTCAAGAGCAGCAAAAAAGCACTACGGTGTCTTTCAAACCCATGAAGCTATAGATATGGAAGTAGACGATGATGATGATATGGAATGGGAGATAGCTTCAAAATGCTCTGATATGGATGAAATAGAGGACCCTTCTCTATAGTGAGCCAAGTGGCTGCACAACACGAGAAAAGAAACTAGCTTCTACTCACTTCTAGAGTCAGCAGGATGGCTACACACCACGAAGTGGCCTATACCATGCAAGCCAACTATGTGGTGAGAGAAAAACTACTGCACCACACGAGTCTGGCACAACACACAAAAACAAGTTAGAAAAATGTAAATAACTTTAAAATTATACCTCAACAAACTCTAGTTGTCTGTTGCACTCTCAACTGCAGTCGCTGGTTTCGATCGAAACTGGTGACGTCTTTATATAAGTAGTTTTTTTATCGAAAGATATTTCGATCAAAATATATTTCGATCGAAAAGAAAACATACGGCTATTCATGG
This sequence comes from Adiantum capillus-veneris, assembly GCF_014529385.1. Classification (NCBI taxonomy): domain Eukaryota; kingdom Viridiplantae; phylum Streptophyta; class Polypodiopsida; order Polypodiales; family Pteridaceae; genus Adiantum; species Adiantum capillus-veneris. Next base: position 14,270,180 of record NC_140940.1, read on the forward strand.
CGTATAATGACGTTTTATATCTATATTTTTCTGGTACGGGTGTATAAATGCAACGCACACACACACACACACACACACACACACACACACACACACACACACACACAGCTCAAAGGCCAGTTCAAAAGGCAATAGGTAAGGGAGCTCTAAGTGGACGAGTTAAAGGACAACCAAGAGGCCCACAAAAGGGGCAATTCAAATGGCCGGTCAAAGTGGGCAAATGGAAGCGATCAAGGAGGGAAAATTCAAGCAAGTTCCAAAGGTAAAAAGGTGAGAATAAAAATAAAAATTTTAAAAGATTCTAGAGGCACTATCGACATCGCGAGTGCGCCCCCATCCAAGTCAAGCAAGGGGAGAGGAATTGTAGAAGATAGAGCACTTGCCTTTCAAAGATGCCAAAATGAGATTCCAGATGGCCCAATAAGAGTGCAATTCCCAAAAATGAAAGGGGACCCCCCTATAAAAGTCAATTTTTGTACGGTTGTAGAGAGCGAAGAGAGGGTGTGTGAGTTTTCTTGAGGGACTTCTTTGCACAGAGGAGTGTGCCTGCAAAGCCCTACACTGTGTGTTTCTTGCGCTGTTTGATGTAGTTCAGCTGTATATGGTGTTTTTGTGCATGGTATAGCTTCCATAGCTATTCAAAAGCATCATTTCCCATGTCCCCCTTCTCTATTTCTTATGCTTTTGTCCTGGTGTTGGTGTGGATGTGTGTGCCCCTCATGCCCTTTTCTGTGTGCAAAATGGAAGTGAGAGATTGGTTTTGTGTGCGGCAGTGGCGTGTGGCTTGAAGCGAGTTGTGAAGTGCGTGTATGTTGGCGGATACGCCACGACGGACGTCAGCACAACGAGAACTCACCTAACAAGATTTGTCAGCTTAAGGACGAAGCTTGAACCGCAAGCACGTGGAAGCAAGCATAGGGTGTCAACCTACACTCGATCGACTATTGATTACTTCCTACGGAGGTCTCTACCCAATGTTTAGGTTATAGCCTTCAAGAGTACACAAGAAGAGATTTCCTACAATGCTTTCAAGAGACAAATACCCATCAAACGTTCTCGAAACGCTACGGAACTTGAGGGAAATCCTATTAACACCAATAGGTTGCTCTCCCTAAGGTCCGTGACCCAAAACCCCAACCCTAAACACCTGGTGTAGAATCGCGTAGGATGTCTGGTCCAAATTTACATTCGAATTTTTCTGAAACTAACATGCCTAATGCGTAGCTTATCTCGATTTGGACGCGTGGATATGCTGCAATAAGAAAACAGACACCAGAAACTCACCGAAACCCTAGATAAGGCTCGTGGGTCTATCTCGCAAAAACGGACCGTACACGCGTAGTGATGAGCTTGGCGCGTAGCTCTCTTTGGCAGCAAGGAGCTGCACTTCTCGGTTCTTCAAACGGATCACCAGGGAGCGCGTAGCGAAGCTCTGAACTCTCACTCTCTCTTTTACACCAAGTACGCTCAACTCACACAGACAAACTTATGAAAATGAGAAAAGGTTCTTTGCATTAAGGTCAAAAGTGGTATAAATGCCTTACAATCGCAAACCCTAATGTTCCAATTTAACCATTTACTAAGTCTAAATGTAAAAAATGGGATACATTTGGAAGCTTCTGCAAGCCCCACTATTTACAAAGGTGAAATGACGGTTTCTTCTCAACTAAGGAATGATCACAAAGGAAATTAGTATCCCGCCGGGCAATCATCCTCCGTTGAGTGTGTCCAGCCGCTAACACTCCCCCCCCTCCTAGATCATGTCGTCCCCGCCATGATAGTAGAACTGCTTCTTCAGTGGAGGCTTTTGCGCATCTTCAAAACAGACTCATACCGTGCATGCTAGGCCAGTAATGTAGGGCCAAATATATCTGTATCGATGGTGAAGAAACCAGTGTAGACAGCTTCTTCAAAGGCCTGGAGATGGTACGAGGGCAAAAACATTACTCGCTGGTAGAGGGCATGTATCACCTCATGGAAAGGTTGAGCAGATAGTTCATACGCACATCTATATGTATCTTGGAAGAAAAATATGTTGTCTGTTGCCTGTCCAGGTTTAAAGATCTCAAAAACTGCCATAAGGGTTTTACATATCTTCCTGAGCATAATGCAAGAGAGGTCAGGTGAGCCAGTGAACAATTTAATGGAGCCCATTAGGGTTTTCACCATGTATTTCTCACTCATTCTCTCACCTGCCGTCAATCCTGGCAGCTTTGGGTAGTTGAGCCACGTGGGGTGGCTTTTCTTCAACAGTTCTTGTTCTTTCCAGGTCCGCATCCTCGGTAGAGGGAAAAAGCTAAGGTTGTCTCTGATTATTTTAGGCGCCTCTACCAAATGTACTAAATGCTGTTGGTATTTAGTTAGCCATGCCTTCCTCCATTTTGGCTAAGAGTCCACAATAAGCTTAACACCTTCTGGTTTGGTGATATCTTCTTCGTATAGTGGCACTATCGGCTCCTCTTTAATCCTCTTGTTTAGTGTAGCAGCTTCATACTTGAGAAGAGGATATGGGAGAGAGGGTTGTAGCCATTCATGTCGAACGACATTTGCATCTAATTTCTGAATGTTCATAGACTTCAATATCCTCTGCTCCCACTGCATTGCTTCTTTGGTGGTGTCGTTTATGGCCGCTTTTATTGCCTTTTGTAGATTGTCTTCTTCTTCTTGTGTCAGATCCCGGGGCTCTTGGGATGGTCCCCACAAGGATGTCCTCTTGCATTGTTGTGTCCACTGGATCTGACACATTGTCTATATCAATTCCTTCCATAGTTGCTGGCCCTATGCTCAATTGTGGCTCTTTAGTCTGTTTGTTGGCCTTTTAGCTCATCAATCTGCTTTTGATATGCTTTCTTTTCCTGTTTATCTTGATCACCCGTGGTCACTAAAAGGTCGTTCAATTCAGCATTGGCTTTCTCAGCTTCTTCTTGGTGTCTTCATTTTCAGTTTGCATCTTGTTGAGACCACTAACAACTATAGGGAAGAAGAAATACTCGTAGCACAAATCAATTCCGACTGCATTCACCCATGCTTGCACCTTGAAAGTTGGTCACCTTATGCAAGACCTTCACATGGGTTTGAGAATCCATGATGTAATTTCTAGTCACGGCCATTGGAGGGGAATGTCATGCTTAACGGTGATTTGATCAATATGTATGTTGAATGTGGTTCCCTCACGCAACTACAAACAGTTCTAGATGAGCTTTTTCTACGAATTGTCTCCTTCTGGAGCATGTTGATTGACATGGTTGTGGCAAGGCAGATCTCTCTATTTTTTAACCACATGAAAAGTAAGGGTTTCTCAACATACGAAGTCTCTTGGAGTGCTTCTATACGACCTTGGCATGTTCTTGATGACCATTTTACCCATAATGTTGCATGTTAGATACATTGAATGATGGGAATGGCATCCCTTGGAATCCACTGGTCGTGAGATATGCATCACAGGAGCACGGCCAAAAATCTCTAGGTTGTTTTCAGCTTCCTATCTAGAGTGTGGACTCTTGGAATGCATTATTGCAGGATTTGCCCCACTGGAGAAAGCGCGTCTCTCTAGATGCAATGACCTGTGCATGCATCTTGAAGGCATATGGCTCTACGCAAGATGCTAACATGGGCACAAAAATTCACAATTATATTGTTAGTTGAAGGATGTTGTAAAAAGATATTGTGCTTGGCACTATCTTGGATGTATGCCAAATGTGGTGCGTTTGAGAAAGCACAAAAAGTGCTTGAGGAGCTTCCTGTCCATAATGTCGTTTCTTGGAATGCACTGATTGTGGGATGTGCATAACAAGAGCAGGTCTAGAAAGCTCTTGGATGTTTTCATTGGATGCAAAGCAACTGTATCTCTCCAAATTTAGTCAGTTAAACTTTGGTCTTGAAGGCTATGCTTACATCTTGAAGGCATGTGGCTCTACACAAGTGCTCGAAGAGCTTCCTGTCTGCAGTGTGAACTCTTGGAATGCACTAATTGCAATATTTGACCCATAGGGGGAGGGCCAAAATGCACTAGCAGATGTGAAGCAGGGTCCTCTCTTCAAATGCATTCACATGCATCTTGAAGGCATGTGGCTATATGCAAGATGCTAATATGGGTACAAAAATTCACAATTATATTGTTAATCAGAGGCTCATGAAAAAGGATGTCGTGCTTGCCACTATCTTGGTTGATATGTATGCCAAATGTGATGTGCTTGAGAAATCACCAAAAATGCTTTAGGAGCTTCCTGTCTGGAATGTCGCCTCTTCGAATGCACTGATAGTGGGATACACATGACAAGAGTAGGGCCAAAAAGATCTAGGTTGTTTTCAATAGATGCAAAGAAAGTATATCTCTCCAAATTGGGTCACCTATACTTTTGTCTTGATGGTTTCTCACTAGGCAAAAACTCTTGGAGTGCTCATATAGAAGTTTGATGCCTAGCTCGATCTTAGTAAGAAAGCTCTAAACTTTTTCTTTGATGTAACACAAGGGCATTTCATCAAAATTGTTTCTTGTGTCATTTGTTAGAGTGTGTTGATTGCAGGAAATGCGAGAGCTCAGAGGAAGGATTTGTACTAGATCAGGAGGATAAATAGTAAGCTCCTCAACAACGCGCTACTTAAAAAAGACATAGATTTATGAAGCTCATAAAAGCACAAGTTTTCTAGGCTTCTTGCCCTGAATGTCATGGCTGATATGCCCAACACGATTGTGGCAAAGATGCACATTGGATGCAAAGGGAAGGCATGTTTCCATATGCAAAATGACATGCTTGGTGGCGCTTTGGTTGATTCTCTCGGGACTTTTATCACTCGAAATGTATTGAATGCACGATATGTCCAACATGGCTAGGACAAGGAAGCTATGGGTGGTTTTAACCAGATGTGAAGGGAAGACCTTTTTACTACCGCACTCTCCTATGATTACACCATGAAGACTTTATGGCCTAATGCAAGACACTTACATGTGGGAGAATTCACAACAAGATTGTTGGCTGTGAAAAAAGATGTGATTGGTGATACTATGGTTGATAGCATAGACAGACAGAGAGTCAAAAGCGATGAGCTGCTAGAACCAATCCAACAGGACAAATAGAGCTTCACCATTTTGGGGGAACACATTTTTGAAGTTCATATACCAAATCTAGTATCCACTTGAAAGCATGAGAAGTTCTTTTTCTGGAATGTTAGCTCTTGGAATGTGTTGATTGCAGGATATCCTCAACATGGATGTGGCAGACTCTTTATCTTTCTTGCTATTTTTAACAAAGGCAAAGACGTGCAGACTTTTTGTGAGATAGATGGTGTGATCCATGGAAGCAACAAAGACAAGGAGACTCTTTGGAAAGGAAACTTTAGCTGACATCATTGTGTTGGTTAGGACAATCGACAGATGAATCTAGAAATAGAAGGTATGTAAATACTTTGTATTCTTTACTCATTACTGAGACTGGAAATTGCACGCTGTCGTGGGAATGGCACGTTCCCTCGTATTATTAAAATTGGGGAGGACTGTGCAAACTCCCCCATGCAAGCAAACTTGCATGTTTTCTTTTTCTTCCAAACATAAAAAGGGGACAACATCTAAAAATGAACATATTTTAAACGATCTGTATCACTTTATATAAATTCTAACCCTTCTTACGGTTCTTTTGCGAGGTACACGACTCAAAATTGTTGCATCACAATCGTAACGCACTTGAGACAGTACCAATTAAGAAACAAAAAAACTTGCTTTGACGAAAGGTAACAAGCTCTCTCTCTCTCTCTCTCTCTCTCTCTCTCTCTCTCTCTCTCTCTCTCTCTCTCTCCATTTTCTTCTCCAAGAATATATACACTTGTTGAATCTTCTAATGGCGCAACCATGCTTACAAAAATAACAAGAATGCACAAAATATAGCGAGATTGAATCAAAGGATTAATACAATTTAATAGCTAAGGACATATTTAGACATATCAAAATTGAGACATCAAGATCGTGGCATTGTAAACACAAGAAAACAAGAACATAGAAGAGAAAAGCTTGAGAGAGAGAGAGAGAGAGAGAGAGAGAGAGAGAGTGAGAGAGAGAGTTTGTGCTTTGTTTTCCACATATCCTATTACCTTAAGGTGACAATCCTCACTACGATTCAATACAAATGCGGCTAACGAAGCACTCTAGTTAGTATCTCGTCCTCTTCAATAGTCCAAGGTACCGTGTAGATTCCCCTCAAACAAATCTCCCCAAAATCGTGCCAACCTACGTGTAGGATAGGTACATTAAAGTTGTAGTTTCCAAGTGTAAACATTGACTACTTTCACCAGCCTGCAAGGAAAAGCACTTGGCCTACGTCTCCCATTAAAAAACAACATGCCCATTAGCTACGTGTCTCAATAAAAAAGAACATTCCCATCATTGTGTCGACCCTAAAGCCTTATAAAATTCTAACAGGTATTTCTTTGTATGGTCCGTATGCATGTTTTCACTCCATTTAATGAAAAGAAAGTATTTCAAAGATTCAAAATATATAGAGAGGAATTTCAAATAAGGGCGGAAGACCTACACTATCTATGGTGGCACTATTCCATTGAGCCAAAGAATAGAGGCCCATTTTTGGACACACCTAAACATGCCAAGTCCTCTCACTTTGTTAGGAAAGCATGTAAAGCTTGAACGTAGGGAAAACAATAAGGGAGAGCATGTTCGTGCTACTGTATTGGTACGATTATGGACTCTAGAGTTAGGGCCTCAACATGTAAGGAGCTTTTGAGATTTTGAAGCCTCCGTTGCTTTGCATTGATTTTAGATGTACAATCCTGCATGAGGTGCTGATCAAATCCAACAGGACATAATTATTTTCTTTGATATAGCATGCACTTGTATCAATTTGTCAAGGGTGATACTCATATTTGATATAGCATGCACTTGTATCAATTTGTCAAGGGTGATACTCATATTTTCTCAAAAATTAGCTTTGCTCAACTTTTATTGCTCATTGATTGGAAAGCCTCAAAAGGTTGCCCACTAGCCTCATGTATATATGTTACATAGCCTTGCAAGTCTTGGAAGTGGCCATGTAAAAATTCATGTACAAAGGTGTGATTTTTCCACCCTTGGGTGCTGATGTTTTTGGTTGTTCAAGTCTCCAAAACATGGTTTTCAATAAGTATTTTCAGACATTCTTTATAGCTCATGAATCGGACTTGTACATTATGAGTCATGATAATCCGAAGTTGGTGGTCTCAACTTAGAAAGTGATTGCAGGTGCATGCAACAAAGGAAATTGGCCCAACTTGATGATTGGGATTGGAAATTCTGAGATTTAAGATTTCAAGAAGTAGCCGAGATTATGGGCTTCTAGTCGTATGTTACGATGTGTCATTCGGTGAGACGGGAGCAGCAAGTTATGCTTGGAGGAAAGTGTCCGAGAAGTTCTCCTGCTTTGGGGAGAATCTGGAAAATTGTTGGACACAAGGAGTTTGGGAGCCTTGGGGAGGAGGTTTCCATGTGGAAGGGGGATTATCCCACATGAGAAGGGAAAAGGGGAAAGTGGGGGATATATAGGATAAAGGGGGAGTGCCCTTTAGGTGTATCACTTGGTGCAAGGCTTGGCTTGATGGGCTTGTGGGCTCCTTGGGGAGGGAGGGTACATTTTGCAGCTATCCACACTGCCTGGCTAGGTGCTTGGTCCACTTTTGGTCATAGGACACCTACCCTCACCCCATTTCCTTGGTCAAAGGGTCACCGACACCTCATTTTATGCCCAAAAAAGGCCACAAATGAGCCAATTAAAAGATGCCTACAAAGAGAGCCTTGTTGGCTGAGAAGAGAGAGAAAAATTTTGGGATAAAAGGTAATAAATCTCCCCATTTTAATAATTGCAACACCTGCACAACTTTGAGAGAGCTCATTTTTAAACAAGAAAGAGTACACCCCCGATTTCGAGCAGCCATAATTCTTTCATCTTTCATCTATTTTTTGCCTATGGATACTCTACGGACATCTCCACAAGATGAGCTTCATCATGATGCCCTAAGTTTCTCCTCATTTTGAGTGCATTTCATGCTTGAAGGGTTTTTCATAAATCACTACAAGTGGTTATCACAGGTGTTTTCAGCGGTGTAATAGTTCTTCCTTCCGGTGGTGTGATTCGTGCAAGGCTATAGAGGCACTTGTTTTTCTTGCCGTTTGCACGTTAACATCATTTTGGTGACCCCACATAGGAGAAAGTGCTCCTATGCTCTAATTCTTGTGAAATATGTATATTCAACAGGCAGAGAATGTAAAGGGGATGTGGGTCCTTATGGACAACCGCCTATGTATGTGCAAATTGTGGACAACTTTTGAAGTGGTCGTGTAATTGGATTGCAGCCTTTGGAGGGTCGTGAGGTTCTGTGAAGCCAAGCACTGGGATCCGAGTTACTTAGTTTGAGATGGATTAGGTATTGAGGAGATCCATCGACATCCCTTGAGCTTTCGACATCACACGTAAGTGTTTTTGTGGCAATCAAACATGGCGGACAAGTTTCCACATTTTCATGCATTGCCTAATGAGAATTCACAGACTTTTATTGAAAAATTGGAAGTCAATTGCTTACTGTGAAATATACTAGACCAAGGTATATTGTTGGGGCTACTGTAATACAGCTTATAGGATAACGCAAAAGTTTCGTTACAAAAACATGAAGAGCTGGTGCAAGCACAAACTCCAGGGGTGGTTTTGGACTACAATCGTGTGAAGCAAGCTTTTTTGGCACAGTTTTGATCCATTGAAGTACCTGATGAAGTTTGGCATGAAATTTTGGGGTACACTCAAAAGGTTAATCAAAGTGTTGATGATTTTGTCATGCAGTTCACCCATTTATGGGATAAATGGGCCCAAGCTTTGGGAAATGAAATCCCTCCATCCATGTTAAAGAAAGACCATTTTTTGGCAAACTTAAAAGAAAGTGTGAATTTCAAAGTTGAGTTGAAAAGGCCCCCTACCTTCAAGGAAGCAGTCACTATCACCAAGGAGAAAGAATGGAAGGCTCAAAGACTCAATGAGTATGGGAAAGCGGTCCTTGTGCAAAGTAATGGTGGCCAAAATGAGGGAAAACGGGCAGAGGCTAGAGACAAACTTGCTCAAAGGGTTTCTAATACTGAAGAGTTACAACAAAATATGCAAGACATGATGACCATGATGCAAGAATTGAGATTCAGTGTTCTTGGATGTGGGGGTCGTGGTCATGGACATGGTAGAGGAATGGCCCAGGCATGTGAAGGTCATCCCAATGCTAATGCGGGTTGTGGACAAGGCATCTTTGAGCCGCAAAGGAGGTTCATCCCTACCTGTTATAATTGTGTGGTGAACTTGGTCATATTAGCACTTATTGTTCAAAGCCAATAAGGATGGGAGGTGATATGTTTCCACTCCCCCAGAAGATTACTAATAGTGCTAATGATTATGCATTGCATATGTGGGGAGATCAAGGTACTAAATAGGAAAACAAGCCTCAACCTTTGGTGGTCATGTGGGTATTGTGCAAGTGGAAAAAAGAGAAGCAGATATCGCAGGCAAAAGCTCAAGAGGGAAGGCTATGCCACTCCAAGTCCCAACAAAAGGAAAGGGAAAGAGAAGAGGCTGAAGATGCAAAAGCCAAGAGAAAGATAAGACCTCGTAGGCGGTTTGAAGTAGCAGATTTACCTTTGGGAGAAGGCCAAACAACTCATAGTTTAAAGGAAGACCTAATTGGGAGGAAAGTAGATTGTACTTTTGTACAGTTGATGAATATGGTGCCCAAACTTAAAAGGCAATGGAATTCATTAGTGAATCCAGAGAAAGAGTTGAAGCATGGACAAGTCAGAGTGTTGGCTGTGGGAGAGTTACCTGGCATTTGTCCTATGGTCAACACTTGGCATGAGGCCTACATTGATGGAGGTGCTCAAGTTTGTGTGAGCACATAGTCATGTATCGAGAGACTGGGTCTCATTACATGTGGAAGCTCTAGGTTTCAGATTTGACTAGCAAAGGATGCCAATGCCAAAGTGAAGTGTTTGGGGTTGATTAAGAATTTGGAAGTTGAAGTCTGTAACGTGAAGGTTATAGTAAACTTTCATGTTATGCTAGCTGGCCTGGGAGCTTTTCCTCTCATGTTGGGATGACCATGGTTGAGAGTTGTTGGTGTTGTGCAAGATTGGGGCAAGGGCACAATATGTGTGTATGGCACGAAGGGTGAAAAGAGGGTGTTTGATATGACTACCAAGAAACCTTTGGCACTAGAAGATATGAGTGATAATGATGAATCCAAAGTTACTAGTGAGGACAATTGTGAAGATTCAGAAAGTAGCACTGCTTCCAGTTCTAGTGACGAGGGTGAAGTGTCATTCTTGTTGTTGGACAAGGAGAAGAGAGAAGTGGGTGAAATATTGCAGCTGTCAGGGAATAAAATGCTTCAAGACGTTTAGAGTTCCTTGAAGAGTTGATGCAGCCTAAACACGAATTGTCAGTGAAGAAAGAGTTGATTCAAAATATGTTGAGTGCTGATTTGACACAAGGAGAAAGAAGGGATTACTTAACAATGTTGGATAGGTTTCCAAATCTTTTCATCACTTTATATCAAGAGATAAGGGGTTTTGTTGGAGATCTTGCAAAAATCAAACTAGTTGAAGGGGCAAATCCAATATGACAAAAATTAAGAAGGATGGGTAAGGAGCAAATGAATGATTTAAAGAAGAAGTGGAACTCCAAAGAAAGATGGACGTTGGAGAGTTTGTGTTGATTACAAGCCATTAACTGTAGTGACCAAGGAAGATCCTTACCCTTTACCTTTCATTGATCAGCTTTTAGATGCAGTGGCTGGCTTTGAAAGATATAGTGTTTGTGATGGTTATTCAGGATATTTTCAGCTTAACCTTGCTTCTGAAGGTCGGAAAAAATCTACTTTTATCACGCCATGGGGTTGGTTCTGCTTTTGTTGCCTTCCTTTTGGGTTAACAAATGGGCTTGGAGATTTTGAAAGAAAAGTTGGCATAGCTTGGAGGACTCCATGAAGCGCTCGTCTCCAAAGGCCGCATCAAATTGCTGGATGAAGGCCAATACTTTGTCGGTAGCACCAAAGGTGTCATCATAGGTGAGAAAAGAGATACTCTTTCCTCCCTCTTTGACTTCTTGAGCTTTTGGTGACCTTTGCCATGCAGCGTAAGATTTGCTATGTCCTCCCCTCTTGTATTCTCTAGGAGAATAGCCATAGCTTTTGTCAAAAGAGGAGGAAGGTGAAGAAGAAGGAGAAGAGGGTGACCTCTTTCTTGCTCTTTTGGAGTGACGAGGAGAAGGACTATGGGTTGACCGTTTCCTCTTGGGAGGAGTTGGCGATCGTCTAGACCACCATCTTTGTGCAGCCACATCTTCAGAGGAGCTTAGGGATTCATTACTTTCCCGTTCTTTGGATTCCTCCTCTCATATGGGAGAGAGTCTTCTTTTGGGGGTCTCATCAAGAGGCCTCCTAAGCTCTCTCTCCTCTTGTAGCGGAAAGGAAATCCCATAAGCAAGAAGTTGTTGAGTAAATTTGGCTTGTAAAGCAGGGTTTCCCATAGCTTGCTGCAACCTCGTGACAAGATAATTAACAAACATGGGGTCATCATCATTACCACCTTCATGTGCAAATTCAAAGTTATCAATGTTCATTCTACTCTCTTTGTTATTGTCAGCCATGCTAGTTAAACTTATGTACTTAGTGTATTCTTTGGCAGTTTAAGAGCTTAGTTGCTATTCCTTTTAGCCTTTGAAAATCAGTAGTTAAGTATCTACACCCACGGCTCAAATTGGTTAATTACAGAGAGTAGTGGAGTGGGTCTAATATTGCAAAATTACGGAGGGATGGCTCCTTTCAGACTTCTTATGGATCAATAATGATAAAGTCGTAGGCAAGTCTAAAAAGACCCCATTATTAAGACCAAAGCTCCTGAGGTGTGCACCATATCCCACATAGTGGTCTCAACAAAATCAATAATAGATCCATGTCCCACTTACCCTAATATAATTAACAAAATCAACCATTATAGGATACTTAAGGACCTCTCTTCTTAACACTAGGTTGGTAATGGGACACTTTTATGTCCTGGGACACTTTTATGTCCTGTTAAGTGACCATTTTCCTTGAATTATGTCAACAGTTTCAACATGGATTTTGAGGTGCTATCTATCTAGAAATTTGTCTCATGAGCTGAAAAAAACTCGACATTTTTTTGAAATATCAATTCCATCTTTAACATTGTCCTTGCACAACATTTCACAACCTCAACTGTGTGAAAAAACGGGTCCTATTTTTGGCTTTTTTCAACTTTTTGCAACTTTACCACTCTAGAATTCATGTTTGTGAGGTCTATAATGCTAGAGAACTATCTTTAGTAGTCCTCAACATGTCCTGATGCTTCTAGGGAGAAATAAATAGTAAAGTTGTAAGTTATGACCAAATTACAAAAATTGTCAAATCCTGTTTTTTAGCCAATTTTAGCTTTTCTATGATTTTTTTGGTGGATTTCATGATGTCCAAATGCATTTTTGATTTTCTATGTTGCATATTGTAACATAAAGCTAATATTCCTTGAGTTTTGGGGCACCTAATACCCTATTTTGCATAGTACACAACGATGGTTGATTTTTTCAATTATAGAAGAAAATGAAACATTCTAGTATATCAAGTATAGCTTTTTCAATATTGTTAGTTTCTTGTGACAACTACATGCATTTTGTAGGTAGTAGCCATATCTAGTCATAAGGATCAAATTTGACTAGATATTGAATAGTTTCTATGGGATTCTACAACTCATAATGTTGAACCCAGTTTTTTCATGTTTGCTGTATTTAACACTTCATCTTTGTCCCCAAGATTCCCCTTGGTAAGAGATGTATTATTCTTTTGACATGCTCCATGGCTCCTTATGAACATAAAGGACAATAGGGAACTAAGAAAACATGCATATATTATTCGTATTGAGCGTGGCTATAGAAACTTTGATGATAGGTTTGTAGAATGGTAAAAATTCAATTTTTTTGTACTTGTTTATTTTGGAAAAACAAAAAATAGTGAGTGAGAAGCAATCATATGTTCTGATCACCAACCCATTGAAGTTAACTAGGGAATTTATCTCAAGTCCTACAAAAATCCCAAATATTATTTTTATGCAACAAAACGTAAGAAATGACTGTTTTGATGAAAATTCACTGGTCCATCAAATTTGGAGGCTTGGTGTGACCAAAAGATGAGAAATTTTACAAGTTTCTTATTTTTTTCATGTGTAGTAGGCCTTGAACTATAACCTCATGAAAGGATTTTACAAAATGAGTGGATCTACTCTGGTTTTGGAGGTTTTTTACAAAACCCTGAAAGGACACTTTTATGTCCTGTTAGGTTACCAACCTAGTGTTAAGCAATAAAAGAGAAACCAAATGCTTTGATACTAATGTAATGGAAATGGCCTATGAACTTTGAGAATAGCAAAATTAAGAGAATTAGAGAGAAAATTCTTGTCACAGACTATTTTGAGAGCATAGAGGGTGAACTTAAATAATGGTAGCAACATAAACATAGTACTTAATTAACTTTGCATGAACAATACTTTTGCAAGAGAGAGAGTTTAGAGAACTTCACAATAGTTGAGGACTGGATTTATGTGGAGCCGGTCCCCCCTCCAATAGGCATCTGTATTATATATTCTCCCATCAAGAGATACTTGGTACAATACAATCTTTGTGCTCCTTGTGACCTAGGTGATGCAATGAAGATGTAAAGCTTCATGCATCACAAGTATAACATAGACTTTGTAAAAGCATTAACTATCCCAATCCTCGGTCCCAAGGCCTCAAACACCTTCGAAGGTGGAGAGAGCTAGTGGGGAATGAGGGTAGGGAAGAGGAAGAAGAAACATTCATAGGAGAAAGAAATAGTTCCTCACTTATCATCACTCTTCTTGCTAGCATACATAATAGCATAGTAATGAATATGGAAAAGATGGCAAGCTTAAGCATTGAAGCATGGTCTTGATTGGATTTGGATTCCATAGCCAAGAGTGTTGGTGTAGGCTCTCAACTTCTCTACTAGCTTGGATAAGGAGATGGAGCTCTTGCACTTTGCACTTCACACAATGAGAGTGTGTGTGAGTATGTGTGGGAGAGTATACCCCCCAAGCAACCCCCCTTCTTGCTTTGGTCGACCCCTCCTTATAGATTATGCTTGAAGCTCATTGGACCCTCCAAGCCTAGACAATCACATGCAAGAGGCATATCAAGCAACAAGGGTAGGTTTGGAACATGTGTCCCCCTTTCCCCTTTGAGAGAGAGGACTTGATAAATGCAAAAACAATTAATTAAATCAACTAAATTATCATTGGATCCCTTGGGAGGCTAACCAATAGGCTTTAGGAATGCTATGAAGGCAACATGGGTAGGGGCTTGACATGTGTTCTTGCTACCTCTTGAGGCTTGGCTTATCTTGTGTGTATGTGTGTGTGTGTGTGTGTAGCATTTTTAATTATAATAAATACACGCCAATGAACAAAATGTTCAAAAAGACGACCTGCTAAAGATGTCTATGCAAAGATAAGTATAGAAACAACTCAATCTTTGATTCATAACTGTACAACATAATACAAATGAAGTATCATTCCAAATGATTTTATACAAAGGTATCAAAACTATCCCAATTGAATCATCAAGTGTTTTCAAAGTCGGATTGCAGCAAGCTAAACCTTTTTAAGCCAAGCTAGAATTCTCACCTGCATCCATATAGTCAAGACAACAGATATGTTAGACTTGGCTACGTATGGTAGGCTTCAAAGAATCTATCAGTTGTTATCCATGTGAAAATTAAAAATTATTAGACTAGCTACTGTTCTTCATTTAGAATCTCACGGATTTTTTTAGCATCATATTCCTGCTATAGTTGCTACATCTGTTTTAACATCTTTTTAATAACTATTTATCGTCAAAAATGTCAAACAATCCATATCATTCTAAGTACTCCTTTAGCTAAAAAATGTATGGAAAAAATCTGCATGCAATGCTAAGTTTTGTAACTTCATCTTAAGCTCCGAGATCAAGCCCTTCAAATAAACCAACTACCCATAGTAGAACCGAATGGTTAGAGATCCCACTGTATCCAGATGTTTTTAGTGCAATAGCAGTTAGTATTGAGGTTTTTAAGAAAGTTCTCAAATCAAGGTATATTAGGCTTATACAAGATTATAAAAAAGGGACCATTTTCCCACCATATGTTAGGGATTTTGTAAAGAATCCAAAGTTTCAACTATCAAAGCAGAAACTATTTTCGGCTTAGCAACCAGAAAAAACTTAGAAGATTTCTTGGATCAGAACCTAGAAGTGAAAGCTCCTGCTCTTGTTGAGTTAGCAAGATAGTAATTTTAAAAACTAGAAATATCACAAGACAAGTTATAGGCCAGATATCAAATCCAGAAATATCTGAGTACTCCAGATTTTTTGCCATATGTATGCATTCATCATCATTACACAAAATACCATAAAGGTTCTCCTTTTGAATTTAAAATAATAACTGAACTATATAGCCTGTGAGCAGAAGTAATCCCAAGATAATCTCCAAAGTGCCAAGGAGTCCCAAGTCTAAGTGAAGGGAAGAGCCCCTCACCTTAATATAGGGGCTAAAGAAGCATGTCAGCAGTCGTCACCCAAACAGCATGTCAGGTATGGCCACATCCTGCAAGCCATCCATTGTGCATAATCCACATCAGGATCGTGAGGAGAGGTCCCAAAAGAGGAGGAGATATTATGAAAAGGCTGAGCTACAAGCCTCGCTAGGCCGCCAACATCATCATAACGGGAAGGGGATTGGTGGCGACAGATAGTGCATAGAATTCCTTGTAGTGGTTTAAGCCAGGAGATTCCATACAGATGCCATACAGGGAAGGGTTTAATATTTACCCTTTAGGGTTAGAACCTCAAGGGGTTGTTCTCACTTGTTTTACTTTCTAGGGGTTAAATCCACAAGGGACTACTCCCATTGAGTTAGGTTATTAGAGGTACCATGCTAACCAAGATAGCATAGTGGATAGCTTCACTCCATTGTATTCTGCATAGCAAAAATTAGGAGTAATCATTATGGGAGGTGTATAGTAAAGCATAAGGTAAACTCCCATAAGGAAACAACTCAAATTTAAATCAAGTGTGAGTAGTTGGATGTCACAATTTTTAGCTAGATACAATGATTCATAGCACAATCAGAACCCCTCCAGATGCTATAAATGTCAAATGTTGTGACCAAGTGTGTGTGTGTTCTCTCTCATCCCCCTAGCTTTGGGGCTCGCCCCCTCCTTTGTAGCGATGCCTTTAACTTATGAGACACAAGCACCTTAGTCAGCAAGCACGCCAAAGCACCTCAAGCCTGTGTTACCACAATAACTTCAAGCTCCCTAGTTGGCAAGCACGACAAGCACCTCAAGCATCTTAGTCAGTGAGCATGACAAGCACCTCAAGCACCTTAGTCATCAAGCATGACAAGCACCTCAAGCAAGGTCGGGTTCCCACCTCAAGCACAACCCTAGCTTACCTAAGGTCAAAGGAATTTTAACACTAACCTTTTGAGGTCTTCAATGAAGCTAACCCTAAGGTCTTTAAGCTCCAATGGCTAGCCTCTCTTTGACAAACCATCTCTCATTTGGACCCCTTTACCATTGGCCCCGTGTTGAGATAGATCTGTAAGCACATGTCTATATTCTAACCCTTGTTCCCATTTATTCTCCCACATTAAATGATCAGTTTAATATGAGAAAATCATTTGGGTTGGTTAGATATTAGATTTTATGACAATGTGGCCAACACTCATTAAAAAAAATTATTTATTGCTAAAAAGTACTATGCTAATGCCTTCCCCCCCACTCCCTCCAACCCCCTAAAAGAGGAGCTGATCACAATAGATGAAGGGCACAAATCATAAGGATCAGGGAAAAAACTGTGAGCTCTTCACTTTCTTAGATAATAGATTAGCCTCTCATAGAGGTAGAGGTGAGAGATACCATCTCCAAACTCAAACGTTGAAAATCTTCTAGCTTGGATGGCATGCCCAATAAGTTCCTTTAAGATTATCAAGAATTTCTGGTTCCACACATTTTAGGGATTTGGCAAGAGACCCTTAGGCCAGGAGCTCCATCTACCAATATAGTCACAATAGTTACAAAACTCATCAACAAAAGGGGAGAGAAGGAGGACTTATGAAAGTGGAGATCAATCACATCTTTGAATTCTTTGTATAAAATTTAATCCCTCTCTTTAGACATGATAATTAGTCCTTTGATGTATTCCTTCATCCTCCCTAAGAGAAAAAGGGTTCAATAAGGGGAGATTCACTTTGAATGTAATCGTTACCTTATGGAAAGGCCTGGATTATACACAAGAAATAGGGCAATAATATATGTTTTTTAAGATAGATTTTGATCAGGCCTACTATAGAATGGAGTGGGATTTCATCCTGCAATCTCTGCATGACATAGGCATTGGAAAAATGTTTAATGAATTTGTGCATCTTTTGTTTGGTAATGCAGATGCTAGCATTGCCATTAATGGAGAACTATCTGAAACCTTTCCCTGTGGAGATTTGTATGTGTGCTGGAGAGGCTATAAAGTAATTGACCATCCACTAATGTAGATGAAAATATGACTACAAAAGAAATCAAACACATAATTATATAGCCACAAAAAATGTGACCCCACACCCAACTTTGTATTTTCAAGCCATGTACTCACAATGTGGTGGGAATCAAGTAACTTTTTGCCAGTTGCATGCTTGACATTGAAAAAACATGTTGCACAATGGATGTGGTCCCCTTGTCCTTGAAATTCTTTAAGCTAAGGAGATTTCCTTTCCAATGATTTTCCAAGTTTCCATAGTTTTGAACAGAGTGAGGGTTAGTAGCATATGGTTGCATGTATGGCCAAGCACCTTTGGTGAACTCTTGTGGAACCCACTCCACATGTACACCTCTTGTGTTGTGGCATGCAAGTCCAGTGACCTCATCCTTTGGTCGCCTTTGCAGAGTAGAGCTTGCCATATGTGAGTAAAGAAAATTAGGAGGAGCAGGACCTTGCTTGTTGCTACAATGCAAGTGGGAGAAGGAAAATGAGCTCAATTGGTGTGCCAATGGGAGGTGGGTGTGAGAGAGAAGGGGGAGGAGCTTGGTTGGTGCTGCAATGGAGATAAGAGAAGGTGTGTGACCCTTTCTTGGTGTGGCAATGGGAGGCGAGAGAGAGATAAGAGAGAGAATATTCCTTAGTGTTGCAATGGAGGTGATAGTAGAGAGAGAATGTTGGAGTAGAGCATGAGTGTGATGGTTGCAGCAAAGGAGGGCTTTGCAAATGGGTTCTAGAGAGAGAAATTCACTTTTCAATTATGGATAGTTCTGGGGGGGGGGGGGGGGGGGGGGTTGGAGGGTAGCAAATAATGTTTCAAATGCTTTTGAAAACTTTTCACGTTTTTGGTTTTTGGGTGTATGTCTTACATAGAAGGACTTCTTTGGATATTTGAGATTGCGAGCTCTCATAGTGGGTTGGTTTAGTCTCAAGTGCAAGGTAACAAGATTGTCCTCCAAACATGCCTCATAATTCTCCGCCACCACCATGCGCCTTGCATGGTTTTGATATGGAGTCATGGCTTCCTTTACATACTTAATTGATAAACTTGCCAAGTTCTACAGCGGGCTTCCACCCTCAATTGGGTGGGGATGCCCCAAATTGGGGCACTCGCTAAAAAAAACTTGGAGGAAGCAGACATGGTGGCAGTGCGCTCAGCTTGGGAAAGGACAAGCAAGAGATACCTTGCGTATTGCATCTCTCTACATAAATGAAAACAGCCTCCCTCAATCATGCGACCCCAATGATGTCTTTTGAAGTGTATTTGGTGAAGGTCAATGTCAGATCCTTCCTATGTATAAGAATTGTCTCCCTCCTGTCTTGACAAGGCTTCTTCCTTGACCTCAGTGTATCCAAGGGTCCATGCCCACGCTTTGGCCTGACAGAGAGAGAGAGAGAGAGAGAGAGAGAGAGAGAGAGAGAGAGAGAGAGAGAGAGAGAGAGAGAGAGAGAGAGAGAGAGAGAGAGATAGATAGATAGATAGATAGTTCTATTATCGTCCTTGGAGGTCAAATATGACCTATGGGACCAAATGAACATGTCACGTGGTGTGAGTGGAGTTCATAAGTGACTCTCGATGCTTAAAAATGGCTGAAATGAGCGTCGCAATAGAGAGTCCACATCGTGGTTGGGAGAGGAAGGTATGTAGGGAGAGATCATGGCTGAATATATGGGGAAAAGAGGACCTAATGTGGTCAAAAGCTGAGCACTCAAGTAGTGTGTGGTACTCACTCTCTCGCACTTGACGAGGGCATAAGGTGCAAAGTCGATGACACTCCTCGCCAGTGCCCCAACGTCCTGTCTCACAGCTCAACGGGATGGGCTCAAGGATGTAGGAATGGGTTCGGTTACCTCATTCCGAGAAGAAGAGAGATTTGTAGTTTGGGGCAACGTGTGTGGTGTAATGGCTGAAGTGAGAACCTCCGGATTTCTCCCAAGCCGTGATACATTGGCGCTGTAAGAAGGCCTCATTAACTTGGGAGTCGATCGACGCATCCTTGACCAAGTGACATGCATCCCATCTTCCAACCATTTCTTGATATCAAGCATCCACCCCGAACTTAGTATTTTGCTCTTGCATGTCTTTTGAACCATTTGACTTGCTTCATTTGCGATTCTAGGAAGTCGATGCAAAGGGCTACGTTGTGTCTTACGCATGTACTCCACAACCCTTTGCATGCCCAAGACCTCAATGGGAAGCAATCCGGACTCAAGAAGTAAGAGCATGTAGGGTTTTTGTGTCTTGACTTGGAGAAAGTTGGTGAGAAAACGATTTTGGACATTCTCAAACTCTTTCCAAGTAGACTTCCCGATGCTTCCACCCCACACCTCCACTCCATAAAGAAGCACCGGTGTCACCAATGTGTCAAAGAGGTACTTTTTGAGAGCCCAACACTTGATCTCTCCTGCATTGCACATGTTCTCAAATGCATAATAGGACCTCTTTCCGGCTTCCAAGCGACGCATTGCACAATCCTTCCATTTATGATTGGATGGAACCTCAAGGCCAAGGTACTTGAAGTGATCTACCACTTCAAGTTTCTCATTGTTATATACAATGCATGGATTTTCATCATTGAGGGTCTTTACAAGCATAACCTTGGTTTTGGATCCATTCACGATCAGCCCGCTATGTAGGCAAAAGCGTTCCAAGACACATATAAGCTTTTGTGCATCTTCTAAGGTATGTGCCAAGAGCACTACATCATCGGCATAAAGCAAAAGCATGATCACTGCATTTCCAATCTTAACCTCTTCTATGCCTTCTTGCTGCATAAAGTCAAGAACCATGCATTCCAATTCATCAATGAGTAGCCCAAAGAGGGTTGGGGAAAGTGGGCATCCTTGTTTGACACCAATAGTGCTCGCAAAAAATTCTGAAATTCCATCTCCCATACGTAATCGACATATCACTTTTTGGTAGATGCGAAAGACTGCATGCATAAATTCTCTCGGCACTTGAAGGCTTTGCATACGTCTCCAAAGATTTCCTCGCGGTACCATGTCAAAAGCTTTCTTGAAATCCACAAAGCAACAATACAACTTTTTTCCTTTCAATCGAGACGCTTCCATAAGAACTCGAAGAGTGACAAGGTGATCAATAGTGCTATGATGCTTTCGAAAACCTGCTTGGCCAAGTGCACGTTTGCCATTCTTTTCAGCCCATTCACTTATCTTCATCTCCATGATACATCCAAATAACTTTGCCATTAAAGAACCAACCATTATAGTGCGATAGTTGTTCACATTGTTTACATCTCCTCCTTTGTGCAAAGGTTTGATCCAATTTGCACTCCAATCATGAGGCATGCCATACTGAAGTACAAGGTTAAACATATCACATATCCAATATCGTGTTTTCTTGCTTGTCCATGTAATCATTTCAGCCTTGACACCTTGAAGGTCACCTGCCTTGCGAGTAGCAAGTTTCTCAAGCGCGCGGCATAC
The DNA here is from genome assembly GCF_014529385.1 of Adiantum capillus-veneris. Lineage (NCBI taxonomy): Eukaryota > Viridiplantae > Streptophyta > Polypodiopsida > Polypodiales > Pteridaceae > Adiantum > Adiantum capillus-veneris. The sequence goes on from NC_140940.1 coordinate 14,291,224, forward strand.
ATCTTCAATGGTAAAGAAGGGAGACATAAACGGAAGGGAGCTACAACACTCCATCTTATCAACATTGGGTCGCTCATAGAGGTTCTTACAATGCATATACATATCCTCAAGAGTCAAGTCACCAAAGCTCTCAACGCGCTTGCCTTTTAGATTTTGCCAAAACTTGCCACATGCATGTGCTTTCTCTTGTGCTAAAAGAAGTTGTTTTTCGACTTCCCAGCTTCTCCTCTTCTTTTGAACAAGTGCTTTGTATGTGTGTGAGCATTCCAAGTAAACTTCCTTGTCTTTGATTGCATCCAATCTTAGCAAGTGTTTTCGGGCTTGACTACATTCCATGTCAAACCATTTCTTCTTGGTGCTACCCTTCTTAGACCTTTTTCAAGACATGTGTTTCACCGAAAAGCATTCCTTCGCACAAGAGAAAATTACTTCTTTGAAAACTTTCCACTTGCATTCTAATGTTGGGCTCTCTTGATTCTCTATCATGCTTAACATTTGGTCCACCATATCAGCATATATAAGTGCTCGTTTGAAGTCTAGACGTAGGTACAAATGATTCACATCATGATTGGAGGCTACATGCTCGGGCCGTTTACCACACTTGAGGTCAATACATAACATCCTATGATCCGATTCCGGATTCCATTCACCAAGTGTAAAGCTTTGTATGCATTCTAGAGTGGCTTCTGAGAACAACATATAGTCAATCACGCTAGCACCGTTGTGCTTTCTACATGTAAAGTCATTGGTGCCTTGCTATAGAGATACACCATTTGCAATGAGCATTCCGGTACTATTGCACATATGTAGAAGTGACTTTCCATAGTGATCCACTTCTTTTGCATCATTAGAACTTCGATTATACATGTATGAGTCATCCATTCTTCTTGAGACATGCGGCATGTCTACTTGTTGTGTGTCGTGTTGTAACATATTTGTGCGAGCATTCATGTCTCCAAAAACAATGACTTCATCTTGATCCTTGTAATGAGCAATGTCTTCCTCTAGTTCAACAAAGGGCTGATCTCTATCCATATTCAAGCAATCATAAAAGTTGGAGTCATAGTGAGGAATGTAGCAACCGGCCACAAACATGACTTGACCATTTGGTGGGCTGATTTTCAGCCATAAGTAGCGTTTATACTTATCTTCTTTGACAATGGAAACATCTTTCAAACCCTTTTTGGTCATACATGCTACGCCTCCTTGGCCTCTTCGTTGCTTTGCATTTTTGGCCCACATCAAAGAATGCACATCGTATTTGTCAAATCCAAGAATTCGTTGCGCATCATGCTCCCATGTTTCGACAAGAAGTATCACATAGGAGTCATTGGTAAGCTCATCAATGCCAATTCCCGCATTCCATGGATACCCGTTACAATTCCAAAAGCTTATTCGCAAGCGTGAGTTGGTCTCATAGATCATGTGTCCCTATTTGTTGGGTGGACTTACATCCTCCTTAAGTGGCTTTTCTTCTTGAGGTGATACCTTAACCTTCTTGCTTCTTTCCTCATATGCTTTGCAACGTACATTTTGTTTCATAAGAGTGCGATCCTCATATACATTACAACCTGTTCCTTTGAGGTAGATCCAACCATTATCAAGGATGATCTTTCTCTTTACCTCATCAACCATGGTACATACAATAGGTCTTTCTCCCGAGCGAGGGACTCCTTGTTTTCCAACTCGATGTGCACCATAAGCCATGATTCCTGACATGCCAAAGTGTGTAGCAAAAAACTCTTCAATAGCAACCGCAAGAGATTGGGGTGTTTCCATGCTTTCCTCCTTGATTCCACAAATGACGATGTTCTTTGAGCATTTTTGTCGTTCGTGCAATTCTTGAGTGTCCACATTCTCTACATTCTTTGCTTGGACAACAGCTTGCGTGATAGGAGATGTAGAAACCACATTATCCTTACATATATCATCCCATGATTTGGATGCATTTCTCATCTCACATACATCATGTCGTATTGTATTGTTTCCTCTTTCAATACATGATCACTCTCAACTTTTCTCAAGCGCTCTTTCAATACATTCATGTCAACAAGAGAGCGTTTACATTCTTGAACTTCATTCTCAAGATGCATCAAGCGTGTTGTTTGCATTTCAAGAACCTTCTTGAGGTGCTCATTCTCCACAACGAGAACTCTTAAAGTACCATCCTCCATTGCAAGTGCGCGCAACTCTTCACCTTGTTTGTTGACGGTTTCTTGTAACGAGATCAAGTAATCCATGATCATTGCTTCCGTTGTTGTAGATGATGTGGTTGGATTAGCATCCAAATTCCTTGGAGATTTTGCATCATTCTCCATGGCGAGTGTGGCTTTTCCACCCTTGCGAGTTTTGTCTGACATTGCCTTCAAGTCGGCGAGAGAGAGAGAGAGAGAGAGAGAGAGAGAGAGAGAGAGAGAGAGAGAGAGAGAGAGAGAGAGAGAGAGAGAGAGAGAGGCGATGACCCTTCTCCTTCCTTGCCATGGCTACCTTGAGCCCTTGATTTCTAATACAATCTAAGACTAAAGGGATTGGACCATGCAACTCACCATCCAACCTTGCTATTTATAGACTCATAGCCTGCTAAATATATAGCACCCCTTGATCGCATGTCCGTCCTGGACCTTGGCCTGCCCGGTCTTACCCTTGGCTATTGTTAGCACAAGGCTTCCACAGGCTAGAGGTGATGTGCATGCAGTGCAAAATCTGGCTCTAAGAGTAGGGAGCCCGATTGATGTACTGCCAGTGGTGGATGTTTTGATTGAAAGAAAGAAGTAAGTGTAAGCATATTTTGATGGTGGTGCACAGGTTTGTGTGCTAAGAGAGACTGCTATGAAGGACATAGGCATCAAAATTGTGTTCAGATCCAATGTGTATATGAGAATGGCCAACCATGCCAAATCCAGATGTTTGGGAGTGACCCAAGATGTGAAGGTAGAAGTTTTGGGAATTGAATTCCCCATTGATTTCTTTATGATGAAAGCAGATGAGAATGCTTGATGTGAAATCTTAGAGCCAAGGAGGAACCAAGAGAGAGAATGCATGAGAAAGAGACAGACAGAGAGAGAGAGAGAGAGAGATTTATGAACCAACCAAGTAGGCAATGAAATATATAATAATACAACAGGGCATAGGTGTTTCTTATATACTAGCCTAGGGGCCTTAAGTAACCCCTCATCAAATTGTCCTACCCAAAGCTTTGACCAAAAAAATAAAATAAATACCTAAAGCCAAAATAAATATTGGGATCCCATTGGGCTATTCACTGGAGATGATATAACTTTAACACCACTACCATCTGTAACCTTGAATCCCTTTCAGATGCCCAAAATCCTAAGAATATGTCCATCTACTATCTTTTTGTAGTCTAACACAAACTGTGGAGTATCACTTGTAAAAACTTCAAACCCTATTTCACTGTGATTGATGAGAGATTCACCGGACCATAAGTAACTACAATTAGTGCAAGGAATTAATAGTGACTCTTTTGTTTGTTAAATCTTGTGTTTAGTAATTGTAAGTCATTGTGTAAGATGTTGGTAAACAATTGATGGTGTGAGCTCTTTGGTGAATAATTAAATTCTTGTGCAGTTGGACGTAGTGCAAGTTTGCATCATGTTGGTCTACTCCTTTGTGTTAAGTAAGCACATTTTTTCTAGGCTATTATAGGTGTGATCTTTTGGTGGGTAGAATATGATTGATTGATTGCTTGCCACTTAGTATTGACTAAGCAGGTTTATTTTTGTAAGTTTTTGTACGTGTAATCTTCTAGTCATTGGTTTCCAAACCCTATTAAATTCCCTATGCTGATGTGTTAAGCACCTACTAAATTCCATGTGTTTATATTAATATCAAGCACCTATTAGATTCCATGTGCTAATGTGTCATGCATAGGTTTAAATTCTTTGAGCTCATGTGTCAAGTGCATAATAGCTTTCCCATTACTTATGTGTTAATCCTAGAATGGTATTCCTGTTGTTGATGTGTCCGAATCTTATTTTTTGTTAATGAGTGAGAAGGTGTTCATGTTAGAATAAGGGAACATTGGGCTCTCTAACATTTTGGATGTTGATGTGTCATGCATTAAAGGGTTGGATGCTTTATCCTTCATATAATGTCCAAGAGATGGACGACTAAGATCTGCAGCCCCCCTCCCGTGGACCTAGATGGATTTGGTCATTATGTTTGCCAATTGTGGTGCCATTACAAAAGCAAAATGAGCTCTTAGTGAGCATACTATCCAAAATTTCATCTCTTGGAGTGTTTCTATTGGAAGATATGCCCAACAGGGTTGTGGCAATGAAGCATTGGAGTGTTTTGATGAAATGCAATGTGAGGGTTTCTTGCCCACAAAGTCTCTTAGAGTGCTTTATATGAGTAGGTCTAGGATTCTCTAAACTATTTGTGATGGATGCAATTTTATGTTTTCAAATGAACCAAGCTTTCTATTTAGATTGTTTTCTCTTGGAACGCATTAACTACATGATATGCCTAACATGGCAATGATGGCAAGGAACTTCTAAGCTATTTTAACCAAATATAGAGAGAAGGTCTCTCTCCAAATGCAATCATGTATGCTTGCACCTTGAAGCCATGTGGTTTTACACAAGATGTTGATATGGGTGGGATAATTCACAATGTGATTGCTAGTTAAGGGCTATTGGAGAAAGATGTTATTATTGGTGTTTCTTTGCTCAATATGTATGCCATGTGGTCCCCTCAGAGAATCACAAAAACTTCTTGATGGGAATCCTCTCTAAGATGTTGTCTCTTGGGGCGCATTGATTACATCTATGCCCAACATGGTTGTGGCAAAGAAGCTTTGTGCTGTTTTGAGTAGATGGAATGCTACAAATAGCTATGCCATGCTTTTTAATTAAGCATGTTGCATTCCATACAGTCTATCACTGCAACACTACAATGGTTTTTGTGAAGATCTTCTAATCAGATGTTGATTTTGCGGCAACCTTTTGTCAACTTTTGACATGGGCTCTAATGATCACATATATCTACGATAGTCAGCCCCTACAACAGACCACCAAGTACGCTCCACATGAGTTATTATCATTCAATAAGTAATACACATCTCTTTATCTTTGTCTCTATTGAAGGCTTTAGATTACTTGTCCCTTGTTTTGAATGTTTGCACAAAGTTGGAAGCCAACATCGACTGTTCTGACAAAGTGTTGGCGAGTTCATCATTGACCTCGCCCAGAATAGTCAAAAGCAGGAAAAATTTGTCGAAAGCTCAAAGAGAATGGCATTGCACTTCCTAAGTACTTCATCAAAATTTTGCTCCCTAGCATGGAATTCATGTTGTTCTTGCCCCTAAAAACATGACTCTAGACAAGGAAAAACTTGCGTTCTTTTTCCTTGACAATGGGGAGATAATTCAAGATTTTCAAAAGGAGCTTGACCATGAGGCTATGTTGAAAGAAGAACGGCAACGTAGAAGTAGTGGTGATGGTAGACACGATAGCAGAAGTGAACATAATAGTTGACATGTTGGTAGAAGTCATAGAAGACATGATGATGGAGATTGCAATAGACACTCTTGACTTGGGACCCTTGCTCCAAATCTCACCACATATCACTTTCAATCTTCATCATCTTGCCCAATCGCCCATCCAATTCTTGTGGGGTTAGTATCCACTATCATAATCACATGTCTTCCACATTCATAGTTTACTTTCCTAAAAGTTCAAACAATAAGCAACAAGTTCTTTAATTTCCTCGTGGCATGTGTATACATTTATTCCCATTGAAGCTTCTAATTCTTTCTCAGAGTTGATACAAAGTTTCTACTGCATGCATATAATGTGGAATCCAGATAACATAAAACACACATGCACCCAAGAACCTTTGAACCTCAGTCACATTTATACATGTCTCTTTCATTATTTGAATTACATCAATTTTTGTTGGACAAGGTCTCCATCATATGGTCCGCACATGTGTCCCACAATAAGAACTTCATTCACTCCAAACATTGACTTTTTCCCAGGCAAGGTAAGGTTCACCGTTCTTCCAACCTTGACAAGATCTTATGACAATCATTGATATGATTTTCCACATACTTGCAGCAACCCCTCAAGTCCAAAAACAAAATTATATCACTTACATCACATCCTTTGATTGGCACATCATCAAAGTTTGAGGTATGAAGTCACATAAGACTTTGTTCATACCATTCATCATATGCACAATTGAATTAGTTGCTCCCTATGATAAGGTGCACATCCTCACCACACCCAAAGGTGTCCTCATGGTAGTCAAGTCCCTACTTTCCATAGCTAGTTGGAAATGATCGTAATTTGTGTACAAATCCCCCATATAATATATTGCCCTTCCTACAAATTCCTCTACAAACTCATCTACAATTGGCCCCATACACACATTCTTGATTGTTACGTTATTGATGGGTTGCATATCTTGGATATATAATAAAAAACAATTTTTCTTTTGAATTAGTTGCTCAATTGAATTAGTTGCTCCCTGCGATAAGGTGCACATCCTCACCAAACCCAAAGGTGTCCTCATGGTAGTCAAGTCCCTACTTTCCATAGCTAGTTGGAGTTGATTGTAATTTGTGTACGAATCCCCCATAGAATATATTGCCCTTAATCCAAATCCCTCTACAAATTCATCTACAATTGGCCCTGTACACACATTCTTGATTGTTACCTTATTGATGGGTTTCATATCTTGGATAAATAATAAAGAACCATTTTTCTTCTGAACTTTGAATCACTTGTTTGAATATGGAGCGCAAGAAGGCTCCAAAATACCCATTTTGATCTTTTCATTGAGCAACTCAATGAGTTTTGGTAAATTAGTCTTTGGAACTAGAATAGGCCAAAATTTCCAAGGTGAATGAGGGAATAGTGAAGATTAACATAGGAGCAACAATGGAAGGATCAAGATACCCTATCTCATGTGGCTCAAATGCAAAATCCTTACTATGTTTGCCAATCATCTCTTTAAACCATATTCTTTCAACATCTATCAAACTATCCTCACAACCAACCTTTAACTCCTTAAAAGAATCCAGCATAAACTTATGCCCAATCTTGCTCGGGTCATGAAGACTAGGGTGCAAAGTAGCTTGCTCCATTTTATCCTTGCAATCTTTTGATAGAGGTAATTCTATTGGTTTCACTTTCTTTGCATAGACTTATACTTGGTCTCCACTCATATATCAACACCTTGAGCATTTCTAAAATCCTCCATGACTTTGTACATTTCTATGGAGCATTTTTACACAACCTCATTGCCCATACACAAATTGAGATCAAATAAATACTTCAAGTCTTTCACGGTATCCACAAATGAAAACTCATCAAGCACACCTATAATGCATTCATCATCTTCCAACAAATCATTGTCCCTAAAAACTTTTTGTACACTATTTACATGTTTTTCACCTCGCTTCAAGTCCCCACACTTTGTAAAAGAGATAGATACATAGTCTATCAATCCTACAAAACCAATAGAAAATACCTCCGTTGCATACACATCATGAGATAATTTTTCTCTTCTGATACCAATGTAATCCTTCTCTAGAATGGTACACTAACAAAACCCCTCATGTCCGTATAGTCCTTGACTTTTTTGTTTGCCTTCCGCAAGGGTTCGTCTCTAAGAGTGTCATGGTTCCTTCCATGGTCCACACAAACAGTAAGTAATTGATCTGCACGCTTCCCATACCTACTACTTATCCTAGTATAAGTTGGTCCATCATCCATCCATCACCTTTGTTTCCATACAAGGCCAAATCATGTATTGGTGGTACCAAAAAGGGGTGACTTGGACAGTCCTTTGGTAGCACTTTACAAGCCCTATCTTCATGTGTTACATGTAAAGTAAACTAGCATGCTATATATCAATGGATTGATTTTTTCATGTAGAATTTAAAACTATAGAGTCCGATAGGTTTTTGTTTTTTTGCAAAAAATTAACTCGTCCCCGTACCACCATAAAGTGCTAAAAGTGGTACCACCAATAGATTCTTTTACCCACAAGTAGTAGTGATGCTCTTGGATCTCAGGAACCTTAGCTAGCTTGAAACTCTGTACTATCTGTGCTTCAGGTACACCAATGAATCTTCATCACCTATACATACGAAGATAATTTGTTATATATTTACCATCAAATTGATCTATTATCTTCACCATTGATTGAAGGTCTTTGATTGAAGAAAATGCCCTTCTTTCAGTAGCTCGTTGTTGCTTGAAACATATGCATTGTGATAGGATCCAACTGCATCTTCTGTTTCTCTTACTGCTCCCTAGCTTTAAAGCTTTATCTTGGAACATTCAATCAAGCTTTTGAATCCTCACCCTAGCCTATTTCACATTGGGTTCGCCAAAATCATATCAAGAAGTATGCACTGTGCCTAGGAAAGCATCGAGCCTCTGATTGTGACAATTTGTAGCAAAATCAAGCAAATCGTGGAACCTTTGAAGCAAAAGACACACTAGAAAAGAAAAAACTCCATCCATACAATATTAAATCTAAAAATAACCAAGATCGACTCAAAACTCGTAGGTGTGTGATGATTTGGTGTAGCCTCGCTCCCAATTGCACATATATAGTGCTTGTTTGTTCTATCATAAACACTATCGTCTTCATTCAATTATTTGTTGAGTCCATTCCATGAAATCTTAAGCACCTCCATACACAATGTTACCATATACATGTGGTAGTGATGTGTGTGAACACACTAGGACCGCTGGGGCATTTTTTCCCTCTTTAGGACGTTTTTTTCCCCCGACCATTGTATATACGCCCATCACTCTAGGGCTATCTATCTTTCCATTGCACACTAAGTAACACACTCTCTATTGTGTGCCTTGAGCTTCCTTCGTCTTCTCCAAGCTGTGTGTGTTTCTCTGCAACCCTAATTCCAACAATTGGTATCAGAGCAGGTCACGTCCTCCCGGGCTTAGTCGCCAGCTGCTCCAGCACACGCCTGCTCACTTTCTCCAATTTCAGTGAGCTTTGGCGAGCATTCGTAGGTCAACAAATTTTGATTTGGGCTCATTTTGGCCTCCGTTTCCACTACAGGCAGTACTGCACAGGCCATTTCTTCATTTTGTGCATAATTTCTGTCAGTGCTGTTTTCTACATAACAGGTGGCTTATAGTCTTCTACGGTTTGTGCTATATAGCTCCATTTCTCCTATTTTCGGGCAGTTTTAATATTAGGTGCAGCATTTACCATTTTTGACAACAACAACAGAGATGTGTTCAAGATGTTTTGCTGAGGACATGTTGGATGGGGACAACTACCCTATGTGGGCTTATATGATGCAACATGTTCTTGTGTCAAACGGCATCTGAAACATTGTGGAGGGCATTGATGTACGTCCTAGTTCTGAGGATGTAGGCGATGTTGAGGATGTTGCAGGTCTTGGTGCAAGGATTGCTGCTGTTAGAGTTGTTTTGCCTACGACAGAACAAGCTCATTGGGATGTTAAGGATACGCAGGATCATGCATTGATTGCGTTGTCTGTAAAGTGCACCATTGTTCCTCACATCCATTCAACGAAATCGGAAAAACGGTCTTGGGATATTTTGGCTAGTTTTTATGCAAGTCGTAATGAGGCTAAAATTGCTTTGCTGCATAAAGAGCTGGAGTCGAAGATTATGCGTGAGGAAGATGATATGGACACTTTCATTGCTAGTGTCAAGGATATCAATGAGCAACTTATTTCTGCAGGTGAAGTTATTTCAGACAGTTCCCTTGTGTAGACTGTTCTTGATGCCTTACCAAATTCTAACCAGACTTTTGCTAGTACTTGGAGACTTATGACCCAAGGAAATTCAGAAGTTGTCAAGTTTGATGCATTATGCACATTGCTGTTGCAAGAGTCACTTTCCAAAAAAACAGGACTAGACAGCGTGCAGTTGAACAGGCTTTTATTGCTTCTCAAAGAAAGGGTGGTAACAGCAATGCAGCCACTTCTTATGGTTCTGTTGCGAGTGGCAAAAATTATGTTCCTAATGCTTCTGCTGGCAGCAATTTGTCTAGAAATTCTGGTGATAAGGGCAAGAAGAAGATGCGTTGCCATTATTGTAAAGTCAATGATCACTTGATCAAGTCGTGGTTTAAGTTGAAGGCCAAAGAGGCTAAGAATGAAGAGGGTGGTTCCACTGCAAATGCTGGTTCCACTACAAATGCAGCCATTGTTGAGTCTTCAGTGAAAGGAGACTATGTTGCTGATGTTGATGCAGAATGGGCTTTTAGCGCAGAGTGCATTTACAATCCTGATGTCCATGATGCATGCTTGTCAGTTGCTACAGATTCACATGTGTGGTATTTCGACAGTGGTGCTACAAAGCACATTACCTCACATCGTGAATTGTTTACCTCTCTCGAGTCTGTCCCTCATGGGAATGCAGTCACTTGTGCCAACAACGCCTCTTATCCAGTTCAGGGAGTTGGAAAGATTGTGCTCACTGCTGCTAATGGCAGCTCCTTCACACTTGTTGATGCACTTTATGTACCTGGGATCAAGAAGAATCTCTTGTCTGTATCTGCACTTGCTAGACTTGGACTTGTAGTCAAATTTGTGAACGACAGATGTACAATTCATGATCTCAGTTTTTGTGATGAAATTGTTGCATCTGGCCTTTTGTGTCGTGGGCTGTATAAGCTCACTTTTTATGACAAGTGTGGACAAAATTTTGCAAATGCTGTTGCAAATTCAAGGGCTATTTCAGATGCAAAACTTTGGCATGCACGTTTTGATCATTTGATTTTGCCAGTTTGCTGCGTTTGCAAAAATCTGATATGGTTGCTTCTTTGCCGCCTCTTGAAGCACCTGTCAAACATGTTTGTGAAGGCTGTATTTTGGGTAAGATGCAGCGTTCTAAATTTCCAAAGGATGGTTCAATTTGGACCACATGCAGGTTGCAACTTGTGCAAAGTGATGTTTGTGGGCCCATGCAAACTCCGTCCTTGGGCAATTACCTGTACTTCGTGACTTTCATTGATGATTACTCAAGGCATGCATGGGTATTTCTGCTTAAAGCGAAGTCCGAAGTTTTTATGTGCTTCAAACAATTTCTGGCTATGGCTGAAAATGTCTCGAAATGTACTATGGGCACCCTCCGTTCCGATCGAGGGGGGAAGTATATGTCTCATGAATTTAATGCATTTCTGGCTAGTCATGGGATAAAACACCACTGTACAGTTCCTTATACACCTAAGCAAAATGGTGTTGCTGAGAGGAAAAACAGGTCACTGACAGAAATGGCACGATGTATGGTCAAAAGTCAAGCTTTACCGCATTCTTTTTGGCTTGAGGCCATCATGTGTGCCACTTCCATACTTAACAGGTGTCCTACGAAAGCTTTGCAGTCTATTACTCCATATGAAGCATGGCATGATAGAAAGCCTTCTATTGAGCACATGCGTGTTTTTGGCTGTTTGACATATGCTTTGGTGCCACAAGTGCAGCGCAGAAAATTGGATGATAAGGCTGTCAAATGTATTTTTGTTGGTTATAGTGCTGAAAGCAAAGGTTACAAGTTGTATCATCCGTAAACAAAACGTATTCTGGTTTCTCGGGATGTAGTGTTTGTTGAAGATTCTGTTCAGCCCTTGCTGTCACGTACTAGAGATAGTAATGTAAGCTCACAGGACATTTATGACACTTTGTTGCCTCTTCTTAGTGGTGGAAATACGAATGTAAGTTCCAATGAGGAAAATGTACATCCTATGGGGGTTTTTGAAAATGTTTTAGATCAGCCTATTACTGATGCAGATGTACCTGATGTACTTGATGAGGAAAGGGCTGAAAATGAGCAGGCTAGAGGTATGCCAAAATGGCTGGTGCACACTTTGCATGATAGTAAATTGGATGCACCTTTGTCTAGTCATGCTCGTTCAGGCTCTTGCCATGCATCTTATGCATCAGATTGTTATGCTTTGGCTGTGTCTAGCTTACATGATGTTGAGGAGCCTCTGTCTTTTGATGAAGCACAGAATTCAAAAAATTGGATGGCTGCCATGCAATCAGAATATGATGCACTCATAGAAAATGACACATGGACTTTATGTGATTTGCCTCCTAGCAAAAATTCCATTGGTATGAAGTGGGTTTACAAGTTGAAACGCAAGCCGGATGGTGAGATTGATCACCATAAGGCTCGACTTGTTGCAAAGGGTTATGCACAATAAAAAGGCATTGATTATGAAGAGACTTTTGCTCCCACTTGTCGTATGACTAGTGTGCATTTTCTATGTGCATTGGCAGCTCATTTTGGTTGGGATGTACATCAATCAAACATTGTTACTGCTTTCTTGAATGGTGACATATTTGAGGAAGTTTATGTAACGCAGCCTCGCGGTTTTGTCATAAAAGGACAAGAGGACAAAGTGTGCAGATGTAAGAAGGCTTTGTATGGATTGAAGCAATCTCCTCGTGCTTGGTATGAGAAAGCTGACACTCATTTGGTGAAACGAGTCTTTCATAACAGTCCAACAGAAAGCACATTGTATGTAAAGCGTGAGGATGATGTATTTCTCATTGTGGTTCTTTATGTCGATGATTTGCTGATCACTGGACCAAATCAGAGACATATTGTTGAACTTAAGGTTGATTTCAATGCTACTTTCAAGATGAAAGATTTGGGGTTGTTGCATCATTACTTGGGTATACAATTTAAGCAGTGTGATGGTGGTATTGCTTTGTGTCAGAAAAGTTACATAGAAACATTGCTATTGAGTGGCATAAAATGGTAACCATCTTTTTGCAACATTTGTCAGCCTACTCAACGTCCTCTTCCTCATATGTGTATATATTTTTCTATGCTATTAAGTTATCTAGAGTAAATTCTCCCTCTTCGTTTAACCTTTGTGGCGACACATACATTATATTCTTCCCAAAAATGTCACCTTAGTCATATATTTATATTACCACCCTTTTCTTTTTTGCTTTGTAAATAGAATAAGCATACAATAACCAACTATATACCCCCAAACTTTCTTACCTCTTGTGAATTAGTAGTAGAAAAATAATATATCCATCTTCCACCCCTTATAGATAAATTCCCATGGAAATAAACTCTCCACTTGTCTTTACCAAAGATTATGGTCCCTCTCTACAAGTCTTCTATGCCCCCTACATAGGTGGCCCAATATCTCTTAAGAATATACATATAGTTTCTCTCCTTTCAAAAAGACTCCAATTGTATATTCTTTTCACAAGCAAATAATATTGGGCCCTCCTCTATTTGTTTAAGCATCATAGCCTTTTGAAAAAGCATGATTCCCCTTGGATGCATACAAGCAAAGGGCCCATACAAGAAGACTTTGAAGCAAAAGGTTCCCTAGCTTAGTGTGGACCTTCCAAACCGAATTCCTTGGTGCATGGGTGTGAAGAATAGTCCAAATTCATGTCAAACATGTTGAGAAGGTCAATTTTGCCTTTTGAAGCATGTCATTCCGAGCTACAGGTAAAAAGTTATGGTCAAAATAGTGTAAATCTGTCAGATTCGCAGCAAAAGGGAACTGTAAATCAAGTAAATCAAGAGAGTGAGATCTTATTTTTCCCCTACTCATCTTCTAGAAGAGCAATGAGTGTTCAAGGTCACTTGCATGTGATGGGACCAACCTAAAGATGCTTTCTAAATGCCAAGACAGACAAGTTGAGATACCCCGCAGGAGCCACCCGTAGGGCCTCATGGTGGGGCCCACCTACATTATGCACCCCTATGGAGCCTTCACGGTCTAAAATGATATTTTTGATGAATAAATAGTCCCTTTTATGTCCAATATTCAATGAGTGGTCAAAGGACATTTAATTAGGTCTAATCACTTACTCTAATTAAGTGTAACATAATCCCACTCCTACACAACTATAAATAGCCCCCCTTGGAGAGACTCAAGGACACACACACCTATATTTTCAACTTCATGTTGTTTCTTGATCAATAGTAGAGAAAACCCCAACTCTCCCTCTTTCACATCCTCCCTCCTAACCCTCCTCTTTAGAGGAAGTGCAACTCTATTCTCCACTCTCTCCATTCTACAATCTCTTACTCCATCAACCCAATAAATCATTTGTAGCACCTCAATAACTTGTAAATACATCATGATCTCTCTCATGGTTATGTTAATGATCATGAGATCATCTTCAAAAACTTTCAAGTGTCGCAATTCGTGATGGTTAGCCAGCGTCTGTCCTCCCCTTAAAAGGTGTGCGAGAAATCAAGTAAGTGTTCTATTCTCAACTTACCATTGGTTTGTTTTCTCCACACTTATTCAATTGGTCTAAAGAAATTTCTCACTCCAACTCTCTTTTGCTTCATTACATATGCATGTGGCTACCTCTCATGGTGATTTTATTTGTGTCACGGCATTGCATAGATGGAGATGAGCTCTCTATGAAAAGTGTGTTAGTTTGATGTAAGTGATTCTCTTGTGTGTTTGAGAGGCAAGTCTTGCGCGCATGATTTTTTTGATGAGTGCTTGAGAGAGGAAGAGTTTGGATGTATTATGGGTATTCTTATAGGGAGAAGGTGAATGCTATTGCACAAATTGCATATTTCATTTTGATGCACGGCATTGGGTTGCATAATCGTTGATGGTGTTTGTAACATTTAATGGCCTAAAATCTTATGTGTAGCGGAAATTAGCATGAACATAGTGGGCATTTCATTAGAATAGATTCCTAATGAGAATTACAAGAGTGCTTGGGTGGAGAGAGCAACAAAAAGCATAACACCTAGTTAGATAGCATCGACAATACTTTCAAAAGAGAGAGAAATTAAGCTATTGACAACAGTTGAGGACCGGATTTGCATGGAGCCGGTCCCCCCTCCAAAAGGCTTTGTGTTATGGTTTCTCCCATCAAGAGAGACATTGTACAATACAATTCTTTGTGTTCCTTCAAGACTAGCTAGTGCAATGAAGATGGAAGCTTCATACACCAAGCAAAACACTTAATCAAACACAACTTGAATTATCCCCGTTCTCAGACCCAAGACCTCACACACCTTCGAAGATGGTGAGAGCTAGCAGGGTATGAGAGTAGATTGAGAAGAAAAAGAAGTATCTTACGAGAAAGATGTACATCTCCTCACATAATCACTCATATTAGCATAGCTTAGCTTAGTAATTAGCTTGGTAGAGAAGATGAGCATGCATTGAAGCTTGGCTCTTGGTTGGATTTGCATCCATATGCCAAGAGAGTGTTGATGTAGGCTTCTATCTCACAAGCTTGGAGTAGGTGATGAGCTCTCCATTAAAGCTTGGGAGGAGATAGAGTATTTTCCCTTCACACATGGTCAAGTGTGAGAGTGTGTGTGTCAATTCCAAGCAAAAATCAGCCCCCCCTCTCTCTTGGGCGAGCCCTAGCTGCTAATTAGGTCTGGCTTTTGCCTCATTGGACCTCCCCAGGTCAAGCCAATAGGAATTAAGCAGCATAAGTGATAGCCTTCTGACATGTGTCCCCCTTTCCCCTTTTGTGAGAGCTTTAGGTAATTAAATAATTAAACTAAACTCTCATTGGACCCCTTTGCCTCCTAGCCAATAGGAATCAGGCAAGCCATGGGGCTCCTGAATGCTCATTGGACCCCTTGGGAGACTGCCCAATAGTCTTCTAGGAGACTTAATTCTCATTGGTTTCTTTTATTAAATGTTTTTAAATTAATTAAACTAGATTTACTCTAGCTTAATTCTCATTGGTCCACTTCAAGGGTCTTCCAATAGGAACTGGGCACACCTTGTGGGCATCTGGCCTAGGGAGCTGACATGTGTCCCTCATTCCCTTTGTGTAAAGGGAGCCTGTGTGTGTGTGTGTGGCTTTCTCTCTCATCCCCTAGCTTTGGGGCTCGCCCCCTCCCATGTAGGGATGTGCAAAGACTTTTAGGGCACACACAAAGCATCCAATTTTTCCTAGGGTTGACCTTTGGACACAACCTTTGAATTTTGGAACCTTAGCATTTTGGAAGTCTTAATGGGCTGAACCCTAGGGTCTTTTTGGCCCATTGTTTCACATGGCTCTTTTGCAGATGGCCCCCCCTTTGGATCCCTATTTTCCCTCCTTTGGATCCCTACTGTGGCCGGTCTGCTAGCTTAACCAATATTCTAGCTTTTTTCTCCCTTGGCACTTCCCCACATTAAATGATCAGTTTAATATGAGAAAATCATTTAGGAGAATTAGATATTGATTATTATGACAGTGTTCAAGTGTCCAAAGTAGAGTAAGGGGGTTTTCAAAGTGTGTTGCTTGGGTGGGCGAGTGCAAGTGTTATTTTTTTGATTGGTTTCCTTCTCCACTCCCAAAAGAAGGTGGTGCCCCAAGTAGTGTGCGTACCTCTTTACGAATATTTTGTGAGGGTAGGCCCATTGGTTTGGGTTTAGAGGCCCCATTTCAAAAAGCTCGCCCTCATAAAGTGGTGCCCCCACTGAGGAACATATTTCCAAGTTACCTTCAAATTCTTTAGTGATGAACAATGGAGTTCCCATCGATCCATTTCATTTTGCACAACACATTAGAGTAAATGTTCACATAGATAGAAAAGTCTTTTTCCAGCAACGCATTGTTTTTATGTTTGGTGCAGAAAGACTTAGAGAAATACTGGCATCACCCAATCCAATTATACTTCCAATCATCAATTATGAAACTTCTTTTGATGTTCACGTTTTCATTTTGTTTTAAAGGCAGGAACAAGGAGTGGTGAAGGGGAACAAGGAGTGGTGAAGGGGTGCTCAAGGGCCATATGAAGGAACGAGGTCTTCAAACCAACAACGAGGAGTAGCACATGAATCACGATCAAAATAATGAACCTTTTAGGCCTATTGCTCGGCAATCCATTCATATAATCATTGCAACTAAGTTTAGGTTTCAGTCTATCATAAGGAGGATATTTAGATCCACTCGCCTCAATGAAATCAATGCTTCAATTAATCCATTTATTCTACCTATGATAAAGTAAAAATTAACAATGGATGTGTACATCTTCATTTTAATGTAATCAGATTTATAGTGCCAATAATCTTGTGCGGCCTGTAAGAGAAAAGTTTCTTTTAAAAAAGAGATTTAAAAAAGTCTAAACAAAATGTCAAGTTCTTTTCCCACGTTCTATGCAAGAAGTGGGGAAGATGCGCAAGAGTTTCTTGACAACTTGGAGATGGCACATCTCATATCCGGGAGAGATGCAGAAGAAGTAAAGCTATGAGCCTTCCCGTTGGTTCTAAAAGCAGAAGCTAAAGCATGGTATGAGACCTTGCAACCCCAAATCAAGTCCAATTGGGAGAGACTACGAGCAAGCTTCCTCTCCAAGTTCGGGAAAGGTGATACTTCTGAAGGACTATGGAAATGTCTTATTGGGCATAAGCAGGTATCACTTGAAGACTATCCCTCTTATGAAGCAACCTTTGTCAATCTATGGGGTAGGTGGGAGGCTACATTAGAAAATCATGGTGGTGCACCTAACTTTCTAAAAAAAGAGAGATTCATGGTTGGCTTGTATCCACTTTTAAAGGCTAAAGTAGAGCTAAAATTCCCATCCACCTTCAAAGAAGCACATGAGGTAGCCATCATCAAGTTTAGAAAACTACACTTCCAAGCACATAGAGCAAGGGGTTTGAATGAAGTGAGTGAGAAGGAGTCTTCACAAACCATGGAAGCACCAATTAGGGCCCCTCTTGCACAATCTTCACAAATAGGAGATAACTCTCAACAAGAGGTTTTACAAAGGCTAACTCAACAGCTTGAGAACCTCACTCTGAATCTAGTACAAGGCCTACCTCAACAACGACAACCAAGAGAAGGGAATCGCAATCAACGAAGACAAGCTCAAGAGTTGCGATGTTGGAATTGCAATGAAATGGGCCATGGCATGTACAATTGTCCACATCCAAGGCGACTTTCGGGAGACATATATCCCCCTAGACTGCCTCCTCTCATTGTGCAACAAGAACAAGCTCAAGGCCCACAAATCCTTCGACGACCACCACCACCAGCAAATATACCTCCTGTCCCACATGAGGAGGAAGAAAGAGGAGTCAACATCATCAAGCTAGAAGAGGTAATAGATGAGCATACTCTAAACTTTGATGTTATGCCGGCAGAAAAACGCACAAGAGCACATGATAAGGATGACGACATGAGAAGTGAAGGAACAAATTCAGCCAGAAGGGACAAGAAGAAGAAGTCAAAGATGGAAGAAGCTGAAAGTAGCAGGAAGAAAAGATCAAGGCGAAGGGAAATTGGTATCAACGACTTCCCATTGGGAAATGAGCTAGAGCCCTACAACATCTTGGAGGATTTACAAACCCAAAATCCAAACATTTCATGGCCTCAACTTCTACACCTATCAGCCAAAGTAAGAAGGCAATGGCCAAAGTTGGTAAGTACAAGAATTCCAAAAAAGAAAGCAAATCTTTCCATTAAGGTTGTGGCCTCAAAGCTACAAAAAGATGTGGAACCCATTGTGGATGCTTACATAAGGGGTAAAAAGGTGTCTAATGTATATGTTGATGGTGGAGCTCAAATGTGTGTGATCACGGAAAAATCAATGAACAAGTTAGGGCTTGAAATTACAAAGTCCTCTAATTGTCAAGCTAGGCTAGCCAACAACTCAAGTGTGAAGTGTTTGGGGATAATTGAAAATGTAAAAGTCTCTGTATGTAACATAGATGCACAAGTGGATATGTATGTCATGCCAGCTAAGGGGGAGGGCTATCCCATCATCCTAGGGAGGCCTTGGCTCATTGCTGCGAATGCAGATCAAAAATGGGGAAGTGGTCGTTTGATTCTTAAGAAGGGTCAACCGGTGGTGTATGATTGGCGAGAAGGAAAGCAACTAGATATCAACTATGAAACCACGGCAGATGAAGAGAGCGAGGAGGAGAGTCCCTACTCAAGTGATGAGGAAGCATCAACCAGTGCATCAACCAGTGAAGAGGAGTCTTCTTTGGAGGTAATGGGAATTGTATTCAACGCCAACACTCAAGATGTTCCATTAGAAGAAAAGCCAACAGACAATCACACACGAGGGGATGAAAGATGCCACCACCTTGAAGAAGGATTTGAGAAGATGCTTGCAAAAGATCTTACTTGTGAGGATAAGAGGTCCTACATCAATATGTTAAGGAGGTATCCCAATTTTTTTATCACTGACTACTCACAAATAAGAGGTGTAGATGTAATAGAGCATCGTATTGAATTGAAACCAGGGACCAAACCCGTGGCTCAAAAGTTAAGGCGACTAGGATCTGTGCAACAAAAGGCTCTCCTACAGCAAGTGAATCGACTCTTGAAGGCTGGCTTCATCTATCCAGTATCCAACTCCGAATGGGTATCACCTATTGTAGTCACTCCCAAGAAGAATGGTAAGTAGAGGGTCTGCGTGGATTACAAACCCCTCAACGCTGCGACAAAGAGGGACCACTTCCCTCTCCCTTTCCAAGATGAAATTTTGAATGAAGTAGCAGGTCACGAATGCTACACTGTGTGTGATGGGTATTCAGGATATTTTCAAATTAGAATAGCAGAAGAGGACCAACCAAAAACCACCTTCATCACACCTTGGGGATGTTTTGCATTCAGAGTAATGCCTTTTGGGCTCACCAATGCTCCTAGCACCTTCATGAGATTCATAATATTTGTATTTCAGCCATTCTTTGGAAAATCTATAAGAGTCTTTATGGATGATTTCTGTATTTATAGTTGTAGATCACTTCATTGCCAAAAGGTTGAAGAGGGGCTTAAGAGGCTCCATCAATTTGGTGGACAACTCAACCGAGAGAAGTGTCATATCGGTGAATCTCACGTGGTTTTGCTAGGCCATGTGGTTTCTTCACAAGGAATTCAAGTGGATCCCTCTAAAGTAGAGGCCCTTTTGTCATTATCTCCACCAACAACAACAAAGGAGCTAATGACCTTCAACCACAAAGTGAGGTACATGTCTCGCTTCATCCATCTCCTAGCAGAAGCCATCACCCCTTTGCATAGGTTGGCAAGCCAATCTACGTTTGAATGGGGGAGGGAACATGCAAAATGTTTTGAGGAAGTGAAGGGCATTCTTAGCTCTCTCCCAATCCTAATGCCACCAGATCCAAAGGAGACTTACTATGTCACTCCAAGTGTAGGTTTCAAAGCAATTGGTGTTGTTTTGATGCAAAAAGATCCTAAAACATCATACATGAGGCCGATCTATTTTGCAAGCAAGGTGATGACTCCAGCCGAGAAGGGATACACTGAAATGGAGAAAGTGGTCTTTGCAATCTTGTTTGCGGTAAGGAAGTTTCGATCGTATCTTCTCCCTGTGCCATTTGTTTTTCTCACCTTAGAGCACAATCTACCATATGTAGTACAACACATGAGCCTCTCATCTAGAATAGCAAAGTGGGTGCTTGAACTCCAAGAATTTGAATACACTTTCCTTGTAGAAGATAGCACAAGAGCAGGACTTGCAGACATTCTCACCTACAAAGTGAGAGAAAGGGAAGGATCACGACTACAAAGAGAGGAAGGCTCAAAACAGTTCAAAGTGAAGGAGATTGATAATGCCCATACTTTATGCTTTGACGGAGCCTATCAACGCCAACAAGACAAAGCAGCAGGGAGGATCCTCATTTTAAACCCACAAAAGGAGGTAATGGTTAGAAAAGGTATCACTCTACCCAATGTTCACTCTAACAATGAGGCTGAGTATGCTGCTCTAACCCTTGGGTTAGAAGAATGCAAAGAATTTGGCTTACAAAGACTTATTATAAAAGGTGATTCTTTGCTAGTGGTCAGGCAAATCCAAGGGACTTGGAGGTGCAAGAATCGTACATTGTTTGAGTGGCTTAGTAGTGTAAGAGCTTTGATGAAGGGTTTTAAAGCAACACAGGTACAACACATTGTGAGAACTCATAACAAGGAAGCAGACTTACTCGCAAATGAAAAGCTTCAAATGGCGGTAGGAGGTGTGAAACTATATGAACCCAAATATCAAGGTCAAGAGGAGCTAAAAGACATTATCTTCTTTCTACAAGCAGGTGAGTGTCCCAAACACTTAGACAAGGTGCAAAGACATAGACTAGTTAAGAAGGCCACACCTTACCAGTTGATCGGGGATGATTTATATCACAAAGGGAAAGATTTGGTCTTGAGGAGAGTACCAGGTGTGCAAGAGATAGAGAAAATTCTTCTTTCATGTCATGATGATGTCTGTGGTGGTCACTTTTCTCAAGATATTACAAGTAGGAAGATTTTACAAGCAGGGTTTATTTGGCCGAGCTTACATCGTGATGTCCAATATTGGTGTAAAGCATGTAAGCCATGCCAAATTGTTGGGGATAGACGACTAACATATAAGCCTCGAGTCCCAATAATATCTTATGGCCCTTTTGAAAAGTGGGGTGTGGATGCAATAGGTCCCCTACCTCGTACTTCTACAGGGAAGGTTTTCATCATCATGGGTGTTGACTACATGACACGATGGGCGGAAGCAACAAGCACAACCCGAATCACAGCTGAAGAGGTATCAAAGTTTATTTTTGATCATATTTGTAGTAGGTTTGGAACACCCCTAGAAATCTTATCAGATCGAGGCCCGGGTTTTAGGGCTGACCTTCTGAATGATCTCTTGAGGAGGTTAAAAGTGAAACACCTGCATTCCACACCCTACTATCCTCAATGCAATGGATTGGTGGAAAAAGTGAATGGAATGATATGTAAGATCATTTCTAAACAGGTTGTGGACCGGCCTAATGATTGGGATCGCCATTTGACGGCTGCTCCTTGGGCGTATAGGACATCTTTCAAGGTATCTACCCAATTCACCCCTTTTCATCTAGTGTATGGACAGGAAGCACTTCTCCCCATTGAGGTAGAGCTCTCAAGCTTGCGCGTTCTTGCAAGAGTGGCAAAAAAAACCAAAGGAGGTTCTACATGAAAGGATCTTAGATCTCCAACGACTTGAGTTAGATAGAGAAGAGTCCATTGATCACTACATCACCAAAGCGACAAGCCAAAGGGATAAAATCAACAAGAAGCTCAAGGGGAAAGGATTGAAGGAAGGTATGTTGGTTCTTTGCTATGATAACCGACTTGATACTCGACTTGACAAAAAGTTTTTGCAAAGATGGGAGGGACCTTTCATGATAAAAACAAAGTTTGGGAATGGTAGTTACAGATTAGCAGATTTATCAGGAAAACTCCACAAGACCAGAGTCAATGGATGGAGATTAAAGCCCTACTTTCAACGTATCAATCCGTTGATAGGCAGTCATCTGCCTACATCGCCTAAGCTCCAAATTGGCATGGCTCCCTTCGGCTTGGCAAATGCTCCACCTATTTTTAAAGCTTTGATGTGCAAAGAAGAACCAGACTTGGAATCTGAACATACCCAAGGCAACCCTCCCATCTCCGATTTATGGGATTGAGGTAATGAAAAGCAGGTCTAATGGAGTAAAAGAGTGCATGACACTCCTCCTATTGAAAAAAAAAAAAAGTGGAAAAGGAAAAATCACAAAAAAAAAGAGAAAAAAAGAAGAAAAGAAGCAACACCGTCCTCCTAAAGATATGAATATCTCTAGGCTTGGGGGAGGGCTAATATGAGTGGCATAAAATGGTAACCATCTTTTTGCAACATTTGTCAGCCTACTCAACGTCCTCTTCCTCATATGTGTATATATTTTTCTATGCTATTAAGTTATCTAGAGTAAATTCTCCCTCTTCGTTTAACCTTTGTGGCGACACATACATTATACTCTTCCCAAAAATGTCACCTTAGTCATATATTTATATTACCACCCTTTTCTTTTTTGCTTTGTAAATAGAATAAGCATACAATAACCAACTATATATCCCCAAACTTTCTTACCTCTTGTGAATTAGTAGTAGAAAAATAATATATCCATCTTCCACCCCTTATAGATAAATTCCCATGGAAATCAACTCTCCACTTGTCTTTACCAAAGATTATGGTCCCTCTCTACAAGTCTTCTATGCCCCCTACATAGGTGGCCCAATATCTCTTAAGAATATACATATAGTTTCTCTCCTTTCAAAAAGACTCCAATTGTATATTCTTTTCACAAGAAAATAATATTGGGCCCTCCTCTATTTGTTTAAGCATCATAGCCTTTTGAAAAAGCATGATTCCCCTTGGATGCATACAAGCAAAGGGCCCATACAAGAAGACTTTGAAGCAAAAGGTTCCCTAGCCTAGTGTGGACCTTCCAAACCGAATTCCTTGGTGCATGGGCGTGAAGAATAGTCCAAATTCATATCAAACATGTTGAGAAGGTCAATTTTGCCTTTTGAAGCATGTCATTCCGAGCTACAGGTAAAAAGTTATGGTCAAAATAGTGTAAATCTGTCAGATTCGCAGCAAAAGGAAACTGTAAATCAAGTAAATCAAGAGAGTGAGATCTTATTTTTCCTCTACTCATCTTCTAGAAGATCAATGAGTGTTCAAGGTCACTTGCATGTGATGGGACCAACCTAAAGATGCTTTCTAAATGCCAAGACAGACAAGTTGAGATACCCCGCAGGAGCCACCCGTAGGGCCTCATGGTGGGGCCCACCTACATTATGCACCCTTATGGAGCCTTCACAGTCTAAAATGATATTTTTGGTGAATAAATAGTCCCTTTTATGTCCAATATTCAATGAGTGGTCAAAGGACACTTAATTAGGTCTAATCACTTACTCTAATTAAGTGTAGCATAATCCCACTCCTACACAACTATAAATAGCCCCCCTTGGAGAGACTCAAGGACACACACACCTATATTTTCAACTTCATGTTGTTTCTTGATCAATAGTAGAGAAAACCCCAACTCTCCCTCTTTCACATCCTCCCTCCTAACCCTCCTCTTTGGAGGAAGTGCAACTCTATTCTCCACTCTCTCCATTCTACAATCTCTTACTCCATCAACCCAATAAATCATTTGTAGCACCTCAATAACTTGTAAATACATCATGATCTCTCTCATGGTTATGTTAATGATCATGAGATCATCTTCAAAAACTTTCAAGTGTCGCAATTCGTGATGGTTAGCCAGCGTCTGTCCTCCCCTTAAAAGGTGTGCGAGAAATCAAGTAAGTGTTCTATTCTCAACTTACCATTGGTTTGTTTTCTCCACACTTATTCAATTGGTCTAAAGAAATTTCTCACTCCAACTCTCTTTTGCTTCATTACATATGCATGTGGATACCTCTCATGGTGATTTTATTTGTGTCACGGCATTGCATAGATGGAGATGAGCTCTCTATGCAAAGTGTGTTAGTTTGATGTAAGTGATTCTCTTGTGTGTTTGAGAGGCAAGTCTTGCGCGCATGATTTTTTTGATGAGTGCTTGAGAGAGGAAGAGTTTGGATGTATTATGGGTATTCTTATGGGGAGAAGGTGAATGCTATTCCACAAATTGCATATTTCATTTTGATGCACGGCATTGGGTTGCATAATCGTTGATGGTGTTCAAGTGTCCAAAGTAGAGTAAGGGGGTTTTCAAAGTGTGTTGCTTGGGTGGGTGAGTGCAAGTGTTATTTTTTTGATTGGTTTCCTTCTCCACTCCCAAAAGAAGGTGGTGCCCCAAGTAGTGTGCGTACCTCTTTACGAATATTTTGTGAGGGTAGGCCCATTGGTTTGGGTTTAGAGGCCCCATTTCAAAAAGCTCGCCCTCACTATGTAAGTTTGGACTTGAGGATTGCAAACCTATTGCCACTCTCATGGAAACAGGTTTGAAGTTGAGTCTATATGATGTTGGCAATCCTGATGATGTCACTCTTTACCAAACTAATGTTGGCTGCCTCATTTATGTATGCAACACGAGGCCAGATATTCAGTTTGCAGTCTCACAGGTCAGCAAATTTATGCATAGCCTAGGGTCTAAGCATTGGAAGGTTGTCAAGAGGATTTTCCGCTACCTTAGTGGCACTTTACATCTTGGCTTGTTTTATCCCAAGGGGGGATCATTGCCGCTAGACTTACATGCTTTTTCGGACTCATATTGGGCTGGTTGTTTTGACACGCGAGTGTCCACAAGTGGTTTTTGTTTCATGCTTGGCAGTTCATGTATATCATGGTTGAGCAAGAAGCAACCTACTGTGGCCACTTCAAGTTGTGATGTTGTGTACAGGGCAGTCTTCACAGCTACGGTTGAGTGTGTATGGCTCAGACGCCTTATGGCTGATTTGGGTATTGGACAGGACACTGCCAACACTATCTACACCGACAGTCAGAGCGCATTGGCAGTTGCGAGGAACTAAGTTTTCATGCTCGCACAAAGCACATTGAGGTGCATTACTACTATGTCAGGGAGAGGCTCTCAGCAGGAGATCTCATCTTGGCTTATGTGTCGACACAGGACAACCTTGCAGATCTTTTCACAAAGGCATTGTCTCGTGAGAAGCTTGAAGATTTCCGCAAAGCTTTGGGCTTACTCCCCTTTGTGGACCGATCATGTCCTCAGGGCATGGCACTTCCCTTTAATCATGTGCCAGCTCTCGTTCACCTCATCACTCCAGGGCGGATTTGTTACCATATACATGTGGTAGTGATGTGTGTGAACACACTAGGACCGCCCGGGCATTTTTTCCCTCTTTAGGCGGTTTTTTTCCCTCGAGCATTGTATGTACGCCCATCACTCTAGGGCTATCTATCTTTCCATTGTACACTAAGTAACACACTCTCTATTGTGTGCCTTGAGCTTCCTTCGTCTTCTCCAAGCTGTGTGTGTTTCTCTACAACCCTAATTCCAACACACAAGCCCCCACACCCTTTGGAAAAGAGAAAAAAAAATTGAAACCCCCACACACTTGAATACAAGGTAGGAATGTGGGACTGCACTAGCACACCATAGAAGAAGTCAGTGTATCCCTTCTCAACAAAGAGGGTTAAGGTGTTGATCTTTCTCTTCAAAAGAGGTCACCCCTTGCTAAGAGTCATGGAACCATGATTGATGTGGCATTTTGATCTCGTGTTTTTTATAATGGATATGTTTGGACCATTTTAGCCTAAAATTGAGCCATTTGGGTCCAAAAAAGCACAGACAAGCTAGGAAAAAATCCCTAAATTTATAGAGAATTTCCCTTGAGCTCAATTTTCATGCTTTTCCACTTGTCAAGAAATTTCAATACATTTTTTTGTTATCTTTCGATGAGATTGCCCACAATGGACTTTCTAGGTAAGACAAGCGGGTCATTGTACATTCCTAAACCAATTTAAGCATGTTTTAAAAGTAGAAAACATGCCATGATTCCACGCCCAAGTTTACAATGTCTTGGTAAGGTATGTACACAATAATAACCGCAACATCCCTTTTTGCATATATCAAACTTTATACATTGCAACACTTACTCCCACATGTTAAAAATCATTAAGAGTGAGGTAGATATTTTATTTTCACATTATGAACGCACCATGGTATGAAAATGTACAAATGATTTCAAGTGGCATACCTCTCTTTCCTCCATTGTAAAAATTGGTATTACACAATCAAGATAAAGAAATAGTCTATCTGTACCATGCTTGAAAGGCTTTCTTTAGGCCATAGAGAACCTTCTACAACCTACAAACCATGTCACTGAAATCTGGATGCAAGAACCCTAGAAGTTTCTCCGCATTCACCTCCTCCTTTAAGTTGCCATTGAGAAAAGCTAAGATGACATCCATCTGATAAATGGGACACCCAAAAAAGGTATCAAGGACAATTTAAAATATCCAAATGGTTTCCATCCTCAAAGTCAGTGCAAAGGTCTTGTCATAGTCTCCAACGTGTTTTACAGAGAATCCCCTTTTGTCTCAAATATTTGAAGTCACTAACAACTTCATGTCATATCGACAACATGCTAATCTAGTGGAATGTAGTTGCATCTTTCATTGTCTCCAATAGCAAGGTCAATGCAATAATTAATTGTTATTTTGAGTGTGCGCATGTATGAAGGTTACATTTCTCAATGTGAATGGATACTATGACAATCTACTATCATTTCTTGATGGTGCGGTTAGAGAAGGGTTTATGAGTCTAATCTCATTTATCCCTCTTAAGGGCTATCAAAGTCCAAAGGTCTACTTTAGGCCATAGAGGGACTTTCACAACCTGCAAACAATTCACCTTCTCCTCTAAGTCACCATTGAGAAAAGATAAGATGACATCCACCTGATAAATGGGACACCCAAAAAAGGTAGCAAGGATAATTTAAAATATCGGAATGGTTTCCATCCTCAAAGTTGGTGCAAAGGTCTTGTCATAGTCTCGTGTTTTACAGAGAATCCCCATTTGTCTCAAAAATTTGAAGACACTAACAACTTCATGTCATATCAACAACATGCTAATCTAGTGGAATGTAGTTGCATCTTGCATAGTCTCCAATAGCAAGGTGAATGCAATAATTAATTGCTAGTTGCACTTCTTAATGTGAATGGTTACTATGACAATCTATTATCATGTCTTCATGGTGCGGTTAGAGAAGGGTTTATGAATCTAATCTCATTTATCCCTCTTAAGATCTAGCAAAGTGAGGCTTACTTTAGGCCATAGAGGGCCTTCCACAACCTGCAAACCATGTCACTAAAATGCGGGTCCAAGAACCCTGGAGGCTTCTCCACATGCACCTTGTCCTCTAAGTTGCCATAGGGAAAGCTGAGACGCTAGGGCTGATTTGAGACAAAAACACTAGGACTGATCTCATACAAAAACGCTAGGATTAAGTTGATATTAAAGAACTACGCTGATTTGATGCAATTTCATGGGGTGCATGTTGGTGATGCAAGCTTGGAACTCGCGGGGAATTCGCTATGTAGTTCTGTACAATATCATGTGAGTGTAAGGAAGGGGGTTTTTAAATAGGGGTTCCATAAGCATATACAATAGGGATAAACCACACTTATTTCATGATGTCTACCATAGGTAGAGAGGGGGTGTGGGAAGGGGGGTGCAAGGAAACTACAAATCTCAAAATTTTGCCAAATACCTCTTGATTTTGACAAATTTAACCCAAATTTTGAAAATGCCCTAAATGTTTTTCCCCTTTGTTGTTGCTCTCAAGCGGCATTGTCAAATTTTAAAGTGGTACAATTGTAAGCTAAGACACACTTTTGTCAAACACTACTCCCCTCTTCCTAGTGCTTGGAAGAAATCATTTTTGCAACCGTACACTATTCCTTTTTATGGTTTTTGCAATAGAAAAATTTCAAAAATTGAGCTATTTTTATACTATGTTTCTCAAAATCAGGGCGGTCCTTTCTTTTTTCCTATTCCTCTCAACATCAATTTTTTAATTTCAAAGCACCACAATTGAAGTTGACACAACTATAATATATTTTTTCAGTGAAAGAACTCATTGGAACTTGGTATTCATTTACAAGACGATGACATGCATGGTAGAGGAAGGCATGGTCCCTCAATGCTCACTGCTCAACCAGTGACTTTTGGTATTGTAGGCCCACACACCTATGATATTAATTGGGGGGGGGGGGGGGGGGGGGGGTTTACTTAATATTTATGTGACTATCACGTGAGTGTAGCAGAGGGGGTTATTAGATTTCATTTTTTCTCATATTTTCACATACATAAGGATACTGTAAAATGGAATTGGGAAAAAAAAATTGAATAAAAAAGGGTGTAGTTTATTTGTCAAAAGTTCAAAGATAAGGGGTTTTAAAAATATTCCTTGGATGCATGCGATATACACAATTTATACGTAGTGACCCCCTTGAGGACATTAATGGTGCTAACCACTTGGTGGCGAGCAATGAGCACACCTAGCGGCTCTCAGAGCCTCCGTTTCTGTGTGTGTGTGTGTGTGTGTGTGTGTGTGTGTGTGTCACACACACACACACACACACACACCCATCAAAACCAATTTTTATGTGCATGCGCTTGTATGCATGGGTTTTAAATTCAATGAATGGTTAGGTTGCAAACCACCATGTCTGGGATGAGACAACATCTCGAAATTGCTTGCTTTGCTTTGTAGAGTTCAAAGAGCCAAAGAAGTAAAAGCATCTTGTATTTCTTAATCTCCATTGCAGAGTTTGACACATCTTTGCAAGCAAGCACCAATTGCAGCAAGGTAGTTTTTCTCTACGAAAAATGAATCATTAATAAGTGCATGCATCAAATAAGGGTGAACACTACACCTGATTCCATTTGTTCTTTTGAATGTGATTAAGTAGCCATAGTATCTTGCACATTATGAACCTTCAATGATGGAATTTTGCTTATATGGCGGTCATGTATCAATACCATCTTGGCCAAGTGAGACCACAAATTTGTAATAGAAATTCAATGTGTGGGCCATAAAAAAAAAAAGATGATTGTAACACCCTCCAATCATTTCATTGGCAATAGTATTTTTCAACATAAAGCTATAGTTGGAGTCGCGGCTCTCATTGTAGTTTCTAGTATAGTGGTTAACCAAAATAAATAAGGAGCATACGTCTACTCAAATCTTGTTACAGGAGTTGATGCACCTTTAGGAGTTTTGTAACAAAATAATCGAACACCACAAGAGAACAATTTATTATTGACCCCAAGTTTCCAAGTCATTGGCAGAGGTAAGTATATACATTGCTAAAATTAAAGGGAGTCTCAATTTTTAAAAAATTCAGATTTTAAAAGATCGACAATAATACTGATATGTATACCGATGCGTATACCAATGCTTATACGACTACTATTCCGATGCCAACCTATAAAACTAAAAACTTTATTATTGATTATAACATTTTACTTGAAAATGTAAGCACTATTCAAAAATTTGGGAACTAAGCTTGATTTTTTGTGAGCTTATCATCCTCAAATATATGGTCAAAGCAAAATCGATAATGCCACCGTTTTAGACCTTCTCAAGTGCTATGTTTCAAAAAGACAATCCGAATGATGGGAACATTACTTACCATTAGTTGAGTTTGCATATAATAATACCATACATTCCTCAATTGGTAAATCTCCCTTCTAAATTATATATTGGAAACCACTTTAACTTCCTATTTTGGTTATCTAAGAAAACATCTTTACCGCATGTGAATTTGTCCTCAATATTGATACCGGCTATCAACAAGTAGAACAAGAAATTCTTCGCACTCAAGAGCAGCAAAAGAGAAAGGCAGACAAGCATACAAGAAATCTCAACCTTGCAAAAGGACAGTATATCCTACTTAAGTTTGAGAAAGGTAGATTGAAAAAGCGGGTCAGAAAAGGGAAATTTGTTAAACTTTTCCATAGATTTTATAACCCTTTCAAAATTACAGATAAATTCAATGAAGTCACTTTTAGATTGGATTTTCCTTCTCATTGGCTCATCCCTAATGCTTTTCATGTAAGTCTCCTTCAACCATATGTTGGTTCTCCTCTCGTGGCTCCAGTATTATAGGAAGACCCTACAGAAGTCGAAGAGACTGAGGAAATCCTTCAGCCAGATCACTCACAAAGACAACTAAAGTCCGACAAACTACATCAAAAGTATTTAGTCAAGTTTAAACATTACACCCCTTGAGATGCAAAGTGGATGATTGAGTTAGATCTCAAGGATTACCCAGATATCTTGCATAGTTATGTTGACGCTCTACAGTTGAGGTCAACTGTTTAGAGCCAAGAGGGATGTAACTTTGTCAATATTTGTAAATAATGAATTTATTTTCTTAAAAATAACCATTTAATAAGTTGTGTGCACATCAAAATAGAACTAGTAGTTCTAGGGTCTCATGCCTGCCTAAACTGGGGCTAGAGCACCTCAAGGAGACACTAGCAAAAAAATACTTTGAAGCCCCAGTGATTGGGAAATTGAGCCTTTAAAAGGGGTAGACAGTAGTGTCTCAAAAAAGCTACGTGTGTTGGTGCGTGCACAAGAATGAGATGGGGTCCTTAGAACAATGATCATAAGCCCTAGATTATTTTTAATGAGGTCATTGGATAATCCAGTTAAATATAGTTAAATTATTTGTGTCTGGGCCAAATGGCCGGATAAGTTTGAATAGGTGATGCAATTAGCATTCATGTGTTCAATTGTGAGTGAATTGCACATTTTATTAATGGCCTAGGAACTTTTGAAAGTTAAAAGTTGAATGGTTTTAAAGTTTTAAAGTAAGTGTGCAAAGTGGCACACTTACCCATGCAATATATCTAAATCTCTCTCTCTCTCTCTCTCTCTCTCTCTCTCTCTCTCTCTCTCTCTCTCTCTCTCTCTCTCTCTCTTTGTGGGAAGTTGTTTCTATATTTCATTGTTATATACATGTCTATAGAGCTTCAATATAGCATTGCATCTTGCTTTGCAATGCTTTAGGCATAGCTAGGTAATCTTTGCGCTTGGAAAATGATGCAATTAGTGAGTGTTTCTCGAGATCCATCAATTGCTGGTTGAAAACTATTACCTCTCTGTCTCTCTCTCTCTCTCTCTCTCTCTCTCACACACACACACACACACACACACACACATCTTCTAGCGCCCCATCTTTATGATGGCTCTATAAAAGAGTAGCACCTCTCGCACTAGAAAGGTTAGCACTTCACTCACCATCCCTTCCTCCTATTGAGAGCATGCTCTATGCACTAGAGCTCTCCATTGAAGCTTGAGGATCAGCCCTTGTGGTGTATGTGGAGACCTTGAGCTCCCATCACCTAGAACAAGGTTTCTCTTGATCATAGGCTAATGTGGAAGAAGATTGTTCACAAGAAGTGAAAATAGACTCTCCTTCTCTTGTGATTAGCTGATATAAAACTTTATTAATAGCCCATGTGCATCATATATGGGACTGTTTTGAAGGAAGAAACCATAAAATCTTAGTCCATTCAGTTTCATCTACGAGCACACCAAGTTGCAAGAAATTTTATCGTGGAAAGGTACTCCAAAACGGACTTTGGAGTGAGCTTAGGTAACAATTCAAGTTATGTGTAGAAAATTACAGCAAGGATATGCATGTGTTTTTGTGTGATTTCTTCTCTAGTCTCTCTTCAAGCTATGAGGTAATGAGCCCTTGTAAACAGAATTCTCTTGCATAGTATGTGATCATCTTCATGCAGAAGAACCATGCTAGAGAGGTTGCTAAGTACCCAGGCTCTAAGTGTGAATGAAGAAGAAGAAGATTCTCTTTTTTAGAATGAGAGCTATACTCTTGAATTTAGCATCTCTCTGTAATTGGAGGAGTAGATAAGAAGATTTTGGGATGAGCTATGCTCCCATTCTTGTGCTTGTAAAGATTCTCCCTTAGTAATAAAGATATTCTCTTTATGGGGGGACTAGCCCATCTTCACATCCCCAATGATCTTTCAAGCTCTTCTCTCTCATTTCACTTCTCTTGAGTTATTAATTGCACTTAGAAAGTCACTTTACACTTTCATGTTTTGTGACAGTGGTATCATATCAAGGTCATCTCTGAGATGCTTCAATTATGGACAAATTGGACACATGAAGGGTGATTGCCCCACTAAAACCTCACAGTTCCCTTCTTTTAATGTAATAACATATGTGTAGTGTACTACAACAAAGGATGGTTAAGAAAGATATCTTTCAAAAGCATGGGGTAGCATCAACAACCAGCGGGAGCTCATATTGTTTCATCCAGGATATACAAATAACTTCCTCTCTACAAAGCTTGTTGAATATCTCAGTTTACAGCCCAACGGCTTTAGAGTCTCGATTCAAGCATCTTCTCCTTTCAAAGGACAAAACTCTAGTTCTACTCCCATTACAAGGAAGCTAAATTTAAAGGTAGAAAACTACAAAGATCAAGAATCTTTTTTATTAGCTTCACTTGAGGGATGTGATGTAATTCTGGGAATGCCTTGTCATTACAAGATGTTCCCCATCCCTGATTATGTTTGAAAAACCTTATCCTTTGATCATAAAGGAAAGAAATATGTTGTAAATGCGGATGTAGGTGAGTGGCATATTCCCATCTTCAACCACAATACAATCAAGAAAGAAATAAAAAATTTTGTTTCAACATACTTAATTTTTGCAAGAGAGAGAGATGTGTCTTCTTCACAGCTTTCTTCCTCTTTAGAGCAAGATAAAATTAAGTTCTTTGAAATTTTTAAAGATGAACTTCCCAATGCACTTCCACCCTCTCGACCTGAGGATCATACAATTGATTTGATCCCAAGGAGCTCTCCTTCGAATAAGCCCCCTTATAGAGTTAGTCTAATGCAGCAGGAGGAGATAATCAGATAGGTTAATGAAATCTTGGAGAAGGGTTTGGCCTAGTAATTCTCTATATTGTTCACATGTCTTGTACAAAAAAAGGATGGCACATTTTGCATGTGCATAGATTATAGATCCTTAAACAAGATCACAATCAAGAATCGATTCCCAATACCCCAGATTGATGACATTCTTGATCGATTACAAGGAGCAAGTGCTTTTAGTCGTACATACCTAAAGAGTGAATACCATCAAATCCGCATTGCTCCTTAGGATGTGTATAGGACTTCATTTAGAACAATATTTGGGTTGTATGAATTCTTAGTGATGCCTTTTGGAATCACTAATGCACTAGCAACTTTTAATAGAATGGATAGAATTTTCCATTCATATAGAGAGTTTATACTAGTCTTCTTCGCTGACATCTTGATTTCTTTTAGACAGAAGAAGAACATTACAAACATCTCGGACAGTGTTTGAAGAATTACACAAACACAAATTATTTGTGAATGCTAAGAAAAGTAAATTACTTTTAAAAGAAATTCATTAATTGGTCCATATAGTATCTCACAATCAAGTGAGAATGTTAAGTATGGAGCATGATTTACCCTTGTAATTTTCTGTGGTAAAAGCGCACATTTGTAAGGCCCCCATTATGACGAGAAGCCATCGTGCGTGAACGAAAATCACTCACCGGAAACCAAAATTTTCACGGACAAGAATCAGGGGCAACTTTAAAGGCCGAGACTTTTTTTCACCGGAATATTCTTTTTCGCCGGAATATTATGGCCGGACGACGGCCGGAAAGTGGTCAGAAAACAACCGGTCGGTTGGTCGGTGGTCGATAGTCAATGGCCGATGGCCAGTGGTCGGAAGTCAATGGCCGGTGGCCGGTGGTCGGAAGTCAATGGCCGGTGACCGGTGGCCGAATTCAATGGCCGGTGGCCGAATTCAAAAGCGGACTTGTCTTCTCAAGGGCGGCCACACATGGGCAGATTAGAGGGTCCGATTTGGACTTATTCGCACAAGGGCGGCTACACATGGCTGTCTCTCATAAGAGCGGGCAGCCCTTTTGGCCTATAAAAGGAGGCCATTTCTACACACATTTCATAGTGTGAAGTTGATGAAACAAGGTGAGTGTGAGGTGGTGAGAGTGAAGCAAGGCGGGAGCTCCATTAAGGGTATAATCCCTTTGTAAACTACTTCTTGTTTTGAAGTACTAAAGCCATTGAGTGGCTGCTTTCCTGTGGACGTAGCCCACATTGGGTGAACCACGTATATCGTGTGTACTCTCTCTCTCTCTCTACTCTATAATCTCGTGTATATAAATCTGTCTCTCTCCATTAAGTAATCTACTCAATTATCTATTTAGCTACGTCTTATTTCCTAACAGAGAATGGACCCTGACAAGATTCAAGCAATTCTAGAATGGCCTACGCCAACTACAATACATAAAGTTCGAAGTTTTTTGGGCCTTTGTTCCTATTATCGGCATTTCATTCAAGATTTTGCTGCCATAGCCAATCCTCTCTATGATTTGACAAAGAAACGGACTCCATTCCAATGAGGACCTCAACAAAAACAAGCTTTTGAAAAGCTTCAGTATCTACACAGTCACGGAACTGTCCTCACCGTCCTTGATCTTTGCAAACCTTTTGAGGTGTACTGCAATGCATCTGAAGATTGTGTAGGAGCAGTCTTGAACCAAGAGGTTCACACCATAGCTTATGAAATTTGGTGCCTTAAAGATGCAGAATTGCATGCTTCCATTTATGAGAAAGAGATAATGTCAATACTTCACGCTCTTTCCATATGGAAACATCATCTTTTGGGAGATGATTTTGTAATTAATATAGATCATCCAATTATTTTCTATTTTCTCACACAGAGAAAGTTATCAAGAAAGCAGATGAGATGGGCCAACTTTCCTTCAATGTTTCATTTTCAAGTTTTACATACTTTTGGAAACAAGAATGTTGTCACAGATGCCCTCTCCAGGGATCCTACGGTTGCTGCTTTGACAACTATTTATCATGAGGAACTAGAATCTCTTGGAGAGATGTATCCTCAAGATCTAAACTTTGCTACAATATGGGCCGATCTTCCAGTAAGACATTCCAGGCCACCTTATTCTATTAAAATTACTACGTTATATCATCGAAAAGCTATATACATAGCTCAGTCCTTACAACAAAAGATGATAGAAGAATCACATAATTCTCCCTATGCAGCCATTGAGGTATTTTTGCAACTACTAATTCTCTTGAAAGGTTTTTTTTTTGGCCAACACTCCGCACGGACATTGAAAAATATGTTTGTGAGTGTTAAGTATGTCAAAAATTGAAATATGATAGGACATAAAGTTTATGGAAAACTTCAACCACTCTCTATGCTTAACACGCCATGGGAAAGTATTGCCATGGATTTTATTACAGACCTTATTAAATCAAAGAATGAAAATGATGCAATCTGGACTATTATAGACAGATTCAATAAGGAAGCACATTTCCCTCCAGTTAAGAAAACAATCAAAGCTGATCATATGGCTAGAATATTTCTAGCTCAGATTTTTAAACATCATGGATTGCCAAAAACTATTGTCGGTGATAGAGATCCTTGCATGACTAGTTTATTTTGGCAAGCACTATTCGAGGATTTGGGAACCAAGCTTGATTTTATATCATCTTAACATCCTCAAACAGATGGTCAAAGAGAAATTGCTAATGCCACTGTTTTAGACCTTCTCAAGTGCTATGTTTTGGAAAGACAATCAGAATGAAAACATTACTTACGATTAGTTGAGTTTTTGTATAATAATATTATACATTCCTTAACTAGTAAATCTCCCTTCAAAATTATATATGGGAAGCCACTTTTACAGATAAAGTCAATGAAGTGACTTTTAGATTGGATTTGCCTTCTCATTAGCGCATCCATAATGCTTTTCATGTAAGTCTCCTTTGACCATATGTTGGTTCTCCTCTTGTGGATCCAGTATAGAAAGACCCTCCAAAAGTCAAAGAGACTGAGGAAATCCTTTAGCTAGAACAAATAATGAACCACTCACAAAGAAAATTAAAGTTCAAGAAACTACATTGAAAGTATCTAGTCAAGTTTGAAAATTACACCTCTTTAGATGCAAAGTGGATGACTGAGTCAAATCTCAAGGATTACCCAGACATCTTGCAGTCATGTTGATGCTCTATAATTGAGGTTAACTGTTTAGAACCAAGAGGGATGTAACCATGTCAGTATTTGTAAATAATTAATTTATTTTCTTGAAAATAACCATTTGATAAGTTGTGTGCACATCAGAATAGAACTAGTAGTTCTAGGGTCTCAAGTGCACCTAAACTTGGGCTAGATCACCTCAAGGAGACCCAAGTAGAAAAATACCTTGAAGCCCTAGTGATTGGGAAATTAGTCCTTCAAAAGGGGTAGACAATAGCCTCAATTTATTTGTCTTAGAAAAGTTATGCGCGTCGGTGCGGGGACAAGAATGAGATGGGGTCCTTAGAATAGTGATCCTGAGGCCTCTTAGGATAAGTCAATTAAATTAATTTAAATTATTTGTGTCTAGGTCAAATGGTCGTACAAGTGTCAATAGGTGATGCAAGAGCAGTGTCGGTAAGGCATTGTGCCTATTTTCATAAGTAGCATTTATGTGTTCAGTTGTGAGTGAATTGCACATTTTATAAATAGTTGAGGAACTTTTAAACGTTAAAAGTTGAATGGTTTTAAAGTTTTTAAGTAAGTGTGCGAAGTGGCACACTTACCCATGCAATCTCTCTCTCTCTCTCTCTCTCTCTCTCTCTCTCTCTCTCTCTCTCTCTCTCTCTCTCTCTCTCTCTCTCTCTCTCTCTCTCTCTCTCTCATAGTTTAAGGAGGGAAGTAAACTTGTAGTGCAAAAGCTCAGGCGACTAGGAGTAATTCAACAAGACACCTTGCTCAAAGAGGTAAGGAAACTCCTAGAATCATATCCCATCTATCCTGTTGAATAATCAGAGTGGGTTTCTCCAGTGATAGTCACACCAAAGAAGAATTGTAAGTGGAGGGTTTGTGTTGATTACAAGCCCCGTAATGCAGCCACAACGAGGGACCATTTTCCTCTTCCTTTGCAAGATGAAATTCCAATGAGGTAGCGAGACATGAGTGTTACACGGTATGTGATGGCTACTCAGGATACTTCCAAATTAGCATTGCTCAAGAATATCAAAAGAAGATAACCTTCATCACATCATGGGGGTGTTTTGCTTACAAAGTTATGCCTTTTGGTCTCACTAATGCTCCAGCCACTTTTCAGCATTATGTGGCATTTGTTTTTCGACCATTCTTTGGAAAATCAATCCGTATTTTTATTGATGACTTTTGTATCTATAGCTCCCACTCTCTTCATTTGGAGAAATTTTATGAAGGTCTATGTTTAAGGCACAGACATTCAGAATAGACAACCACGGGAATCAGAATGGAATTGGAACTGGAACAAAACACAGAAACTGACAACAGACTAATTTTGCCATAACTTCCGCTTTTTGATTCCCAAGAAGACACTAATCGACAGTTACATAGTTGGAGAATACCTATGGGCAACACCCTTTCCCAAGAACACCCCTTAGAATCGCAAAAGTACAAAAGTTGATATTTTGAATTCCACTAAGGTAAAACATCCAAAATTCCCTAGGCTTAACATCTGGCACAGCCCAGTGGCTAGAGCCATAGGCTGACCTGGACCCACAATTCTTTGATCAAATAATTTGCTCCCCAGCATCACCTTCTGCATCTGTCTCCAAAGCCTTTTCTTCTGCAATATCCGAATCCGCTTGCTTTTCCACCTCTACTTCCACCTGCTTTTCCACTTCCGATTCCACTCCTCCTGCTACATTCCGATCCGGTCCCAAAACATCACTGCTCAGCTACGTTGTCCACTTACTCACCCCCCTGCATTTACTTCAATCTCCTTGCTTTTGTTCTTCAACTCCTCCATCTCTGCAACTAGTTTCTCATTCTCCATCTTCAATGTCTCATTCTCCCTCCTAATGCTGTCCTTTCCAGCTAGTTGAAACCAATTCTTGAAGCGGTCCGTTCGACGCTTCCATATGCTCCCTCCAAAGCCTAGTTGCTTTATTCCACATCTCTTGTGCATATTCTAGCACTTCCTGCTTCAAGATATCCGCATCTGAATCAGCTACCAGGATACCTGTCATTCCCTGGTTCTGCAATGCTGCCTTCTCCATATCCAACAATGGAGTTAGTCTATTAATCGGAGAAACATTCTCAGTGGTCAAATTAGCCACCTTGTCCCCCAATTCTTTAAATTTCTCATCCCACTGCAGTCTTCAGTCCATCTGCCCACCTAGTAAAATCCTCAGCTACACTCAAAACTTCAGCATTTCTTGCCATAGCCTCAGCTGTAATCCTCTTAACCTCCTCCTGAAATCTTTCCTTATCCGACCTCTCTTAAAATAACTACATCCTGACTTTCTGCATTTCCCATTCTGGAATAGCACTACACTTATGTTCCATCTTCTCAGCTTCCATCACCCTAAGCGTTGCATCTTGATTCTGCAAGAACTCATTCAAATGAGTCAAACTGTTAGCTGCCTCTTCCACAAAGAAAATCCCCCTGGCCTCATAACTGTCACTACTACCTGCCTTAACTTTCAAACTTTCCGGAACAGTCTTCTCCGCAACTCCACCCATTCCTTTCATAAACAATGTGACCTTCTTACCTTTGAACTCCGACTTCTTAGATTCTGATTCCATGGTGAAACTGTTCAACTTTGATTCAGACTCCTCCAAACCCTTCCAAGAAACTTTAAAAGGTGATTTTCCTTTTTCAACTGTTGGAGACCCCAACAAAAACTTCCTCCGCTTCATTCCACATAATGTTCCCTCTTATTTTTCCATATCTGCAACTGGTGTCTTCAAACCTGTTGCTACTGACAAAACCTTCAGAACATGCTCAAAAATTGCGGCCAAATAAGGTGCCACTCGGCCCACTGCTGGTGTCCGACGCCGGTCTCTCTTTCCACTAAGCTGTATCCAATCATACAAAACTTATTCCCAATCAACCTTACTGCCTCTCTCAGCCTGAAACAATGGTGCAAAAGCCTCCTTAGACATGTAAGCGGTCTTCTGCAAAATGCACACCTTTTCCAAATACCAAAACAAATTTGAGGCTGTAATTCCACCCGCATTCTTCACCATATAGTATACCTTCGTCCCAACCGGATTTCCAAATTCCCCCTTCATCTGGGAGTCACTCACCTTCCTCCCCTTAGCCGGCATAGGTAAACATGGAACTTTGAAGACTTTGGACACCAACCTTGGTGTCAAGCGCACATCCCCCATAATCATTCCATCAGTCTCCTTAATCATGTTCCACTGCTGCTCAGCGAACTCATTCTCTGCCCATGTGTCCCAAGGTAGACATGCAAACTCATAAAGGCCTATGCGCTTGAGCCATACCTGGGTTTCCACCTCATTTGGGTCAAACGCTACCACTGGCGTCTCCACACTGCCCTGATCACTCATAGACTCAGCCTCATCACTCTCCACCTCGATGTGCTCTTCCTGTTGCCGTGCCTTGAACAGCTCCTCCATCGCCATCTTCATCGACCTGGTGTTCGGCATTGATTCTGACGCATCATCCTGCATACCCGCCATCAGCTTTCCCTTAATATTTTCAAAAAACATTTCACCCTTCTTATCCAACTTAACAGTCAATGAACTACGATGTTCACACACTTGGATGTGATCTCCAACTCTTCTCACCACCTTACTCTTATAATGATGAATTTTCTCCTCGATTCGAGCACTTCATGGAGGATTCGCCCAAAAAATATTCGTCCTTAAGTGAGTCACATGAGCACTAAGCATTTTTTTAGCCTTAAAATGAGTACCCCCACTTATGAGTATCTCTGTACCCTTTTGCCCAATTCCATTCCTCTGACTTTCCTCTTTCTGGACTTCAAATCCCACAGTCCGAATTCCAACTTCCAGTCTCCAATCCGAATTCCGAATTCCAGTCTCCAATCTGAATTCCGAATTCCAAATCCCTTTACAAGTTTTGAATTGCCACAACAAACTGCCAATTCTGCCTCTGAATATTCCACTACAACCCACAAAACACCAAATGCTAACAATTTACTGCCAATATCCTCAGCCTTATTGACCATCCACTTGGGAACCTCAGGCACCTTTCCATAAAATTTCTTCAAACTGAATCCATTCACAAGTTTCAAAATCTTGGTTTCGAAGACATCTTTCAACAAAAATGTTTCTTGGCCCTGTTCTGATTCAATCTAATAAGGTCCCAAATATCTCAGCTTCAACTTACCCGGATGTGGTCCCAATTTAGAATTATATAGCATCACCCAATCTCCCTTCTGAAAAATTTTGAATTTCACCTGCCTAGACATCCATGCTTGTCTCCTCTTCTGCCCAACTTCCACCAAATAGGCACTGTGAATTCTATCCTCTTCCAATTTAAGCAGCTCCTTTTGTCTATGGGTAATTGATTCCTTCGAACTTAACTTATGATGAATTGACAACCTCAAGCTTGGAATTACATATTCCATTAACACCACAGCTTCAATCCCAAACACCAATTTGAAAGGTGTCATTCCAGTCGCCACCTTAAAAGCCGTCCGAAAAGCCCATAGTGCTGAATCCAGCTTGTCATCCGAATGTGATTTGTTTTCCGACACAATCTTCTTCAAAATTCTTACCAGCACTTTATTAGAGCTTTCTGCCTGCCCATTTTCTTGCGGATGATATGGAGTAGATTTCTTATGCAAAATCATATGTCTGGATGTCAATTTCTGAATCACAAAATTCAAAAAGTGTGTTCCCTGATCCGACACCAACTCAATAGGACATCCAAATCTTGTCATAATGTTTTTATATAGAAACCGTGCCACACTTGCTGCTTTATTATCTCTCAAAGCCACCGCTTCCACCCATTTGGTAGCATTATCTGTTGCAACAAGAATATATCTGGAACCCATCCTCTTTGCTCGTGGTTTTATTGGGCCCACAAAATCCATTCCTCACTTCTGAAATGGTTCTAATGGCAAGACTGGATTATCCTGCATCCTATCCCCTTGTGTAGACTGCCCCATCTTCTGACATTGAACACATTCCGTGGCAAAACTATGTGCATCTTTCAAAAACAAAGGCCACCAAAGTCCAGCTTGCAAAATTTTTCGACCTGTAATTTCCCCTAAGAAATGTCCTCCAGTTGATCCCCAATGTGCCTCCTACAACACTGCTTTCTGCTCTTCATCCGGAACACATCGTCGTATAATCTGATATGCTCCTCTTCTATATAATGCTCGAGCTATAATAAAAAATGGTATGCTCCTCAATGCAAACTTTTTCCTCTGATCCGGAGACATTGTCAAAGGTAAAACTCCATCTGTCAGAAACTAACCATCTGATCATACCAATTATCAGTACATTGTCCTTCCACACAGAACAAATCCGCATCAGGCAATTTATCCGATACTCCTGGTAATTTCTCCTTATGTTCCAATCTGTTGAGGTAATCCGCCACTACATGATGAGTTCCTGGAGTATGGACAACTATATGTTGGATGGGAAGCGACTCACACACCCATGAAGTGCATGCAACACTACCTAGATCAACATAATGTCAACCGAGGACACAGATGACACGATAGGCACACGGAGGA
Source organism: Adiantum capillus-veneris (assembly GCF_014529385.1). Classification (NCBI taxonomy): domain Eukaryota; kingdom Viridiplantae; phylum Streptophyta; class Polypodiopsida; order Polypodiales; family Pteridaceae; genus Adiantum; species Adiantum capillus-veneris. Next base: position 14,333,017 of record NC_140940.1, read on the forward strand.
AATCTCTTAATCTTGTCAGGTTGAGACCATCCTACACATACAACACTTTGGAAGGCCAACTAAACCACAATCAAGAACCTCACTGCTCTCAACTACACCACTTAGCCACATACACACATACGGAAGGTAACTCACCTAATCATGCCAGATTCGTACGAAACTCAAGGAACACCATCCCCTCACTAGGATACACCTGTCCCTAAGCTTCTACACTCAAAACCCTCACTCTAAACCTGTTTGCGGAAAACGCGTAGGATGACAGAGCTGAATTTTGAAAGTGCCGAAACTGAAATTTATGAGTACCTATGCGTAGCTTATGTCGCCACGATTCTATAGACTACTAGCACGCAGAAAACAGACATCATTTGATACACTTACGGCCACAAATAGCTCGTAGATGCGTCGGCGTGTGCGCTTCGTCTCGCATGGAATGCTTGGCATCGTCGCGTAGCTCTCCTCGAGCCTACAGCAATGGTGCAGTCGGATCTCCAATGTGTTGAGAGACCCGGGAGTAGCGAGAGGATGAAGCTCACGCTCACTCTCTTTCTCTCTCACACAGAGTGGATGGCAGCGCTCAATTTTGATTATGATAAAATTCTTTTTACAAAATGACCTAGGTACCTTATATACTAAGGCTACCTTAGGTTTTACCAAAAATGGGGTTGAAAGGGTCAAATGGCTTTGTATTTACAATCTGGAAGTGCCATTGCACCCCGGCTTCTGAAACTAGAATAACTACTCATTACAAATGACGTTTATAGCCATAATCCACAGCATTTCATAACTCGCAAAAGATAAGACTTTGTTACGAATCTTGAGTTATGTTGTGTTGTTGACCTAGCGGTCAACATTCCCCCCTTTTCGCGTTCATTTCGTCCCCGACATGACGTGATTGTCGATGGCGATGTGGTCTTTGCTGTCGTTTTGTTGTTGGAAAGAAAGTATAGACTATAGCCTTTGCCGTAGCTTTTGTCTTGTTCGTCCAATCCGATGTACATAGTTTTCACATGATTCAGGAAAATCATAATTGATGACGAAATTTATGTCTTTCACATGCACGCTCCGAGATGCAGCATCTGTTTCTGTCATTATAGGTCTACTTCCAAATCTAAATTCAAAAATAACCCAATGTGTTGAACTTGACTCTTATCATCATGGATAGAGAAAGCTCCATCCATCATTTGCTCCAACAAATCTATGAATTCGGGGTATTTTGATTCTCAAAAATAATTTCTACAATCTGTAGAATTGAGTGATTGGCTTTCTGATCTTGTGGGCCAATGACAACTTTGTAAGGAGTTATGTTGTGTTGTTGACCCAGCAGTCAACACTTTGTTGTTGTTTTGGCTTCATATGTTGCAGTGCTTGTAACTTTGTCAAACCACAACAAGAACTATGATCCTTTAGAGCGGACATCTATCATCATAACCATTCATCTTTTGAGATCCTCTGATTACTTTTATGTCTGCTCTTCTTCATTTGGGGACTTCTTTGTTCCTGTGCAATCATGTTGCTAGTGTTGTCTGCAGCTTTGTCTTTGTAGGCCATTCTTCGTCTTGCCATTGAGGAGAAGTATGCTATGATCTGAAATTGGTGCTCCAATTCATTTTTCAATTGATTTGAGTAGAATTTCCTTATTGTTGATGTAGAAGGAATATGTACAAGAGGATGGTGATAGGTGTCCTTAGATTAGGGTCTAAAACCTAGATGACCAAAGGGGAAAAAAACCCGGTGGGAAAAAAATGCCTTTGGTATACGCTCTTATTGGAGTTGAGCAGTTGAACGTGAAGTACATGTTCATGAAAGATGAGTGCTTGGGTGAAACACGGAAAGAGTGCCTAATGCAAGTGCCAATTATGGGACACTCTATATGCATATGATAATTTTGTCAACAAAAGCATGCAATGTGAAAGAAGGAGATGATGGGTGTTTCGAGGAATAAATGTAGTACATGTGACATCAAAAGATGTCTCAATAGCTTCCACCTTTCCAAGAAGGGTTTTTGATGTAGAAGTTTCTCCACTCGTATCTCACTGTGCCCAGTACGTGAGTGTCTTTTGGACCTTCTCCTTCACTTCACCAGACTTAAGTACTTAGACTTCGACTCTTTTGCTCACCTATACCAGCATGAGCGACACAACGTAAATATGCTCAACTCTTCCAGCTTGAGTAGTACCTAGAATAACTAAGACGCTTAGACCACAGAGAATATTACTTGAAGCTTTGGGACTAACACCTCACTCATTTTGTGGCTTAGCTACTCGACTCTGAATTGTATGACTTGCCGGTTGCATGTTGACACTGCTTTGTGACAAGTTCTTTGGCTATTGTAGTGGCTGCCGAGACATACTTCGTGAAGTTTCATCGTTTTCTTGTACCTTCTTCTCCTTGTAGTGCTCAGGCCTCTCGTCAATCTTTTCTTCATGTGGATTATGGATTTTTCTAATTTTTTCTTAATAATAAACAAAGAAAATCTTAAAATGAACTTAACAAAAGGAAAATCATTCAAATAGAAATCTAAATGCTATGTACACTATACACATGTCCCTAGGGGTTCATATATGGATTTCGTCCCCATACTCCTCTGTAACACTACTATGAGGGCATATACTCTAAATTTCGTCAAAAAATTATCATAATAAAACACAAAAATTCAATTCATCTCACAAAACTTTGCCCTCTAATAGTCATAATGTTAGGTCCACATTCAAAATTCCTCCCCCCTTCCTATTTGGAGTCATCCTTTACGATAGGGTATCGCAAAGGGTATTTGTTGTGCTTGGGCAATTAAAAGTTGTGCCTATGCACGCCTTGTAATGTAGCCCTATTATGCATACACAGTCAATGCATGGAAAAGATTTATGTTGTGCAAGATGTGGGTATAAGCAATTTGCTTATTGGCATTTGTTGGCGAGGCTTCCTATTCTAAGCAATGTAATGGTCTTTGAAGCTCCTGTATCGTTGCTTGATTGAAGCGACTTGCTCTCTTCTAACTGTACTATAATCGTAGGAAGAATTGTAAGAATTCAAGCGGCAATGCACTGACAGCAATTTTGTTGTTCTTCTTTGGGACCCAATTCTTTGCGATTATTAGTTGTTTTGTTGTTGACGCTCGTTTGGGAACCCATACCTGCATGTGCTCCGTTTTTGTTTGAAGAGACTTCTTTGAGATCCACCTTTTTGTTGTGTGAGTCAACAGTGGTCTTTGCTTCAGCCCGTGTACGCTTGGTTGGTGACGGGATTCAGGCTTTGAAAGTTGATACTGTGGTTGTTTTGGAATCCGAATGAATTTCTGACTTTTTTGTGCTTGAATCAACTTCTTTGGAGCCCAAACCTGAGTTGTGAAAGCTTGCGACTTTGTGATATTCTTACCCGTTCGTGCACGCTTTCCTTGTTTTTTTTTTGGTGTTGGATCTTGTGATTTGTCATTAGAGATCTTTGTCTTCTTGATCCATATCTCTTTTTGGGCGATCTGGCTTTTTGGTACCCAGATTTGTGGAGCTTTTTGGCTTTGGCTTTTTGTCCTGTTCTTTTGACCTGTCATGGTTATTGCTGAAGGGGTTGGTGATAGTGATGGCCTGAGTTGATGATAGGGGATGTCGTAAGATTCATCACTATCGCTACTATCCTCAACAACGTTGACTTCTTGTACTTTCCCTTGATTTTTTGGCTGGTAGTGGAAAGTTACTGTTTGTTTGCTCGTGGGTGGTAGTTTCTTGGAGGACTTTTCTAGCCCATTGATTAGAGCATTGTTAGCTCGTTGCTCTGGTCGTATTCCTCCTACCTGAGTCTTTGCCTCCTTATTAGGAGCCATGTATGAGGATTCTTGTGGTGGTTGTGTTTTCACCGAGGACTTTGGAATCCACTTTTGATTCACTTTATTCGTGTAGCGATGACATTGATTCCCGGGTCATTGATCTTCTTGAAGCTCGAAGTGTACTACAGAGTCATATAACTCGTCGTCTTCTTCATCTTTTGATTCTCCACATTTATTTGTTTGCTCATTATGTTGAGAGCTTGTTGATGTCTGGTTCTCTTCATTTTCTTGGATTACACTCACTGCAAAATAAGGAACGACATCATAGCCATTTTCATCACAAAACTTTGTTGTGGGAGCATCCTCCACGGTGCACACGTCCAGAGTAGCCAAGATGTGTTCCCATCCAAAAGGCTCTAACTCTTCTTCAGGAAATGGTTTTGGGATATAGTTCATATCCTCTATAACCCTATCTAGGATACATTTCTCACGTTTCAAGCTATCACATTGTGAAGCTCCACACATCCACAGTTCTTTAGGCTTACCCAACCAAGCTGGAAGTTCTGATCCTGCTACTGTAGCGGAATCAAACTCCTCTACCAGTGTTTACATCACATCCCTATAGCTATGGTCCCTCAAGTTTATCTTTGTTATGGTTTCCATATGTCTCAGGTATATATGGTCCTAACCCCAATCTTGGACCATTTTCAATTGTCGCATGAATGGTCTTCCCAGAATGATGTCATAGTTGTTCTTCTTGCCAAAGTCAGCAACAGCAAAAGTGTGTTCATATTCAATGCCACAAGAAGTAACAAGTACTTTTTCTAGCAGTCCTATGGGCTTTTCCTTGTGTCCGTCTGCAAGCTGTAGGGTCATTTGTGTGGATATCAAGGCAGGTTTTCCCCATTTTTTCCAAACCTCTTTGGTTGCCATGGCCACACCGGCTCCACTGTCAAGGATTGCCATGGTTTTTACACCATTGAATTCCACAGGAAGGGTGGTGTTTCCATCTTCTCCCTCGTAATACTCGCCTACCTTGTTTAATGGCACTGGCCTAGTATTTAGTTGAGGCATTTCAAGCTCTTTGATGCCTTCCTCGATTTGAGTCATTGGGGTTTTTACACCAAATTTCTCTAGACATTTACCCACATTAGCCCACATGTTTGGTCTTATTCTGAGCAACTCGGCTAACATTATTGTACAGGTGACTGGGGTAGATAGAATATCTACTAGCCCCTTTGAATCGATGGCCTTGTTGGGAGACAGTCTCTGTGATGGGACTGCAACCACATCTGACTTGGTCTCGTACTCTCCCATGTAGGACGGTAGTGTTCTTAGCGAATGGGGTTGACTATCCATAGATTGTACAGATCCTTTCTCGCCCCAATTTGATTGCACGTCTAGATTCATTTGAGATCTAGTCTCAAATTCCTCTATTGGTGGTAGAAACACTCCTTGTTCATCACCAGTCTTGTCTACTCGTCTTCTTAGGTCATCGGCTTCATTGGCCTCTCTGACTTGTTTCCACAATTCGTCAAGACCATCTATCTCTTTACAATCCTAAGGTATAGCTTGGTGAAATCCCTCGGAAGAGTTATCCGTGGTATTCAGTACTATCCTTGGTTCTAATGCTGGGTCTTTGAGGTTTGGTCTGTGCTTATGACTAGAATCTGGCTCTTTTAGTTCCTGGTTTGGTGGGATTACTTGTGTAGGCATGACACAGATCACATCCTCATGTTTTGCAACTGGTGGTTCTAATAAAGCTTGGGCTGTTTGAATCATTTTCTTGCACATTTCAAATTTTTGCTTTTCTAGTTCCGCATAGGGATATGTCATCCACCTATGTTCTTGGTTTTGGTTGTTTTTGAGCCTAGCATCATAGGCTTTCAAGAGGGCATCTAATGTCTCATTAACCTTCTCTGCCAACATAGATCCTCCTGAACTAGCACTTCTCGGTTTCTCACCCTTGGATGGTTCTTCTAGAGGTTTAACCATCTGTGTAAGAGAAGGTGCCTCCTTTTCCTCATGTTGTTTTATCTTCTCCTCAGCTTCGGTAAGCTTCTCAGCTAGGGATTTTTGCTCTCGTTCTCTGCGTGCTTTCATCCTAGTCTTTCTAGCTTTCCAACTATTTCGTTTGCTCTTGGTTTTCTGACTATGTGCGTCTGTCTTTGGTCCATCATCTGTCTTTGGACTCGTGTCACTTTCCGTGTTCTTTGTCTCTGGATTCTCATCAGCTTTCTTTTGAGCTTGTGATCTCGTAACCACTTGAACTGGTACGACATTTTCATTTTCTCAGCTAAACAATCCTTGATACATTTGTCATGATTTTCCTGATTTGGTTTGGTTTTTTCGGGCAATCGGGGATCAAATGAGTGATGCCACACTCAAGACAATAGGCATTTACTTAAGTGATCTCCGTATGAGGACATTGTTTGACCAAGTGGTTGTTATGACTTTTGTGACAATCTATCTCTGGTTGAGGTTAGCATTTCCTCTTGGCTATAAGAAAGCTTTGACCTAGATAAGCCACCATTTTCAATGAATCGCAATGTCCTTTCGTCCATTTCATACCTTCTTTCTTTCGACTGAAACCCAGGAGGTGGAGGTTGTACCGACCTCACCACTCCATGTGTTTCTCTCACCTTTTGTTGCTCCGAAGGGTAGTACTCACTTTGGTTGCGATACCACATTGTAGCTGGTACTGGCGTTGGTTTATTTGATGCTTCCATCATTGGCATGTATCTCATGTCTACCGGCATTCTAACACCTGGCAGCGGAGGTTGTTGTCCTAAGACAAGCTGTGGCCTTAAAACTCCTACTGGTCTTGGCGCATTCCCCGTAATGTATCTAGGTAGAGTAGGTGCTTCTGGAACAGGTTGTACATACCTTTCCCTAGCATTTTCCATGCTAAAATAGCACTCTTCCCCCGTATGGTTCGTCCATTTTCTCTCAATTTCACACCACTTCGGCTCTCCCGAATCAAACCTTACAAGAGGAATCAACCTCTTGACCAAGTCATCGATAAGCTTTTCTTGATCAATAGGTGCTGTTGGCTTGGCAATGGACTCACTTATCTATGAAACACTGTGATGAGAGGATGTGTCATCTCCTTGACTCTTTAAGTCCGTTTCTTTGTATGCCTCATAGTTATCCACTAGATAAAGAGCTTCTTTGATCAACTCATTTAGCGTCATCCTCCTTATCATATGCACATCCTTCTGAAGGCCCGCATCTCTCATTCCCTGGATAAAGATCAGCACCAGTCGTGCTTGCGTAGGTAATTTGTTAAGTATGGAGCTTGATTTACCCTTGTAATTTTCTGTGGTAAAAGCGCACATTTGTAAGGCCCCCATTATGAGGAGAAGCCATTGTGCGTGAAGGAAAATCACTCATAGGAAACCAAAATTTTCACGAACAATAATCAGGGGCAACTTTAGAGGCCTCGGGGGTGGAGGCCCCTGAGACTTTTTTTTCCGCCGGAATATTATGGCCGGACGGCGGCCGGAAAGTGGTCTGAAAACAACTGGTCGGTTGGCCGGTGGCCGGTGGTCGGAAGTCAATGGCCAGTGGCCGGTGGCCGAATTCAAAAGCGGACTTGTCTTCTCAAGGGCGGCCACACATGGGCGGATTGGAGGGTCCGATTTGGACTTATTCGCACAAGGGAGGCTACACATGGCTGTCTCTCATAAGAGAGGGCAGCCCTTTTGTCCTATAAAAGAAGGCCATTTCTACACACATTTCATAGTGTGAAGTTGATGCAACAAGGTGAGTGTGAGGTGGTGAGAGTGAAGCAAGGCGGGAGCTCTATCAAGGGTTTAATCCCTTTGTAAACTACTTCTTCTTTTGAAGTGCTAAAGCCATTGAGTGGCTGCTTTCCCGTGGACGTAGCCCACATTGGGTGAACCACGTATGTCGTGTGTACTCTCTCTCTCTCTCTCTCTCTCTCTCTCTCTCTCTCTCTCTCTCTCTCTCTCTCTCTCTCTCTCTCTCTCTCTCTCTACTCTATAATCTCTTGTGTGTGAAATCTATCTCTCTCCATTAAGTAATCTACTCAAAAATCTATTTAGCTACGTCTTATTTTCTAACAACTGGTATCAGAGCAAGGTTTGCTCATAGCTAAATTATCTCAAGGAAAGGATTCCTTGAATTGAATGGGAGTTATGGAGGAGGAAGGGAAACTCAAGATTGAGAAGTTCAACGGCAAAAACTACCAACATTGGAAGAAGCAGATTGAAGACGATCTCTACCAGAAGGACCTCTATTTGCCACTAGGCGGTCTTGCGAAGAAGCCCGCAACAATGGCAGATGAAGCATGGATTGTCCTTGATCGAAAGGCACTGGGAACAATCCGGTTAAGCTTGGCGTCAACGGTGGCCTTCAATGTTTTGGAGATGAAGACCACGGAGGACTTGATGAAGTCACTTGACGACTTCTACGAGAAACCATCGGCATCCAATAAGGTATTTCTTATGAAGCACTTGTTCAATCTAAACATGGTAGAGAATGGTTCAGTTGCAGAACACCTAAATGACTTTAACACAAACATAAGTCAACTTCGATCAGTGAAAATCAATTTCGATGATGAAGTGCGAGCTCTTCTTATACTATCATCTCTACCGGATAGTTGGGACAGCCTTGTGATGGCTGTAAGTAATTCTATCTCTGGCACAAATACTCTTAAGTTTGATGATGTTGTGGGTGTTCTCCTAAGCGAGAAAATGCGAAGGAGAAGCACAAGAGAATCATCAAGTGCTGCACTATCAGTGGAAACAAGAGGAAGCCCTAAGGAGAGGTTCAAAAACCAAAAGGGTCGTGATCGCTCAAGGCGGAGCAAGTCACGCACAAAGTCAGTTCTTGAATGTTGGAATTGCGGCAAGAAGGGTCACATCAAGAAGGATTGCTGGTCGAAGAAGAAGAAGGAGACAGAGTCTCAAGAAAACAAGCCAACATCAGAGGCCAATGTGGCAGGTAAAGTAGAGCAAGATGCTCTAATTCTCTCATTAGACAATGTGTCTAATTCCTGGATAGTAGATTCCGGGGCTTCATTCCATGCGACACCACACAAGCAACATTTCCAAGACTACACCAAAGGTAATTTTGGGTATGTATACTTGGGAGATGATGAAGCTTGTGAGATTGTCGGCAAAGGTACAGTTTCTGTCAAAACTGCTAACGGAAATGAATGGAAGCTTAAAGATGTTAGGCATGTTCCTTCTCTTCGCAAAAAATTGATCTCTACAGGACAATTGGACGATGAAGGTCACAACATTGCATTCGGAAACAAACGGTGGAAGATCTCAAAGGGATCTTTGGTGGTTGCCAAGGGAGAGAAAGTCGGTACACTTTAGTTGTGTACTGTTAGCACGCAACCTTCAGCTTGTGCAGCAACTACAGAAGTTGACAGTGCGGTGTGGCACTACCGACTTGGGCATATGAGTGCCAAAGGAATGCAAATCCTTCAAACAAAGAAGCTTCTACCAGGTTTGAAAGAAGTGGACTTAGAGTTCTGTGAAGATTGTGTTTATGGTAAACAGAAGAGGGTAAAATTTCAAATATCAGGAAATGAAAGAAAAAATAAAAAACTTGAGTTGGTTCATTCTGATGTTTGGGGTTCTGCAAGTACACCATCACTTGGTGGCTCATTGTACTATGTAACATTCATAGACGATGCGACTAGAAAAACATGGGTTTATGTCATCAAGAATAAATCCGATGTATTTTCCATATCTCAAAGGTGGAAAGCCTTTGTGGAGAATGAAACAGGTACCAAGGTTAAATGCCTCAGATCCGACAATGGAGGCGAATATTGCAGCCAAGCTTTTGAAATCTTTTGTGCTAGCAATGGCATTCAGAGGCAACGGACAACCCCAAGGACACCTCAACAAAATGGGATTTCGGAAAGGATGAACAGGACAATCATGGAACGAGCACGAAGCATGCGGCTACATGCAGCCCTACCGCTTGAGCTTTGGGCGGAAGCTGTAAGTACGTCTGTGTACTTAATCAATCGATCACCCTCAACAGCATTGGATGGGGGAGTTCCAGAAGAGGCATGGACAGGTAAACCGGTGAATTATGCATTTCTCAAAGTGTTTGGGTGTGAGGCTTTCATGCACATAGATAGAAGCCTAAGATCAAAGCTAGATGCAAAGTCTAAAAAGTGTTTCTTCATTGGCTATGGAGAAGGAGACTTTGGGTATCGCCTATGGAATCCTGAAGATGGTAAAATCTTAAGGAGTAGGGATGTAATTTTTAACGAACAAAATATGTACAAAGATTACTTGGAAAGAAAACAAACAAAAGAAACAGGTGATGAGTACATGGAGCTTGAGGACGGTGAAGACTCAAGGACTGCAAACGGTGACAATGTGCAACAACGTCAACCAAATGAAGAGCCTCAACCTATTCCCCGAAGATCTACAAGAGCAAGTAGACCTCCAGAAAGGTTTGTTCCTTCCTTCAACCATCTCTTGATCTCAGATTCTGGAGAGCCGGAATCATACGAAGAAGTTATGCAACATGAATCCAAAGAAGAATGGACGAAGAGCATGCAAGTGGAGATGGACTCACTACATCGTAACCAAACATGGGAGTTGGTTGAGTTGCCTAAAGGTAAGCGGGCACTTCAAAACAAATGGGTGTACAAGCTGAAGGAAGAAGAAGGTGGGAAGAAAAGGTACAAGTCTAGGCTTGTGGTAAAAGGTTTTTCTCAAAAGAAATGTATTGACTTCAATGAAATATTTTCTCCTGTTGTAAAAATGAACTCAATTAGGCTTGTCTTAAGCCTTGTGGCTGCTCATGATCTAAATCTCGAGCAAATGGATGTAAATACAGCATTCCCTCACGGTGACTTAGAGGAGGAAATCTACATGCTTCAACCAAAGGGGTATGAAGTAAAAGGTAAGGAGAAAATGGTTTGGAGATTAAAGAAGAGCTTGTATGGTTTAAAGCAAGCATCAAGACAATGGTACTTGAAGTTTGATCGATGGATGTTGGATCATGGATTCACAAGATGCAACTCGGATCGCTGCATCTACACGAAGAATTTGGGAGATGGGAAATTCATCATCCTAATGTTGTATGTTGATGACATGTTGATTGCAAGTGCTAACATGCAGGACATCAAAGACCTAAAAGAGGAGCTGTCCAAATCTTTTTCAATGAAAGATTTAGGTGCTGCAAAGAGGATACTTGGTATGAAAATATCAAGGGACAGGACGAAGAAGACAATAAAGCTATCTCAAGAAAATTACATCAAGAAGGTACTAGAAAGGTTTGCAATGCAAAAGGCAAAACCAGTTTCTACACCTTTGGCTGGTCATTTTAAACTAACGAAGGATATGTGTCCAAAGACACAAGAGGAGATAGCCTATATGTCTAAAGTTCCATATGCTGGAGCGGTAGGTTCTCTAATGTATGCTATGGTCTGGACAAGGCCAAACATTTGCACATGCAGTGGGAGTTGTGAGTAGGTTCATGGACAACCCAGGTAAAGAGCATTGGCAAGCTGTGAAGTGGATACTTAGGTATCTAAAAGGGACAACAACAAATGCTTTGTATTTTGGAGGAACTGATATTTTTCTAGAAGGGTATGCTGATGCAGATATGGCAGGTGACAAAGATACTCGAAGGAGCACTACTGGATATGTGTTCACGGTTGGAGGCACAACCGTAAGTTGGGATTCAAAGCTGTAGAAAGTGGTTTCACTTTCTACCACGGAAGCAGAGTATGTAGCAATGACGGAGGCAATCAAAGAAATTATGTGGCTTCACAGATTCTTAGAAGAGCTTGGATTCAAACAAGACAATTGTGTCTTGTACAGTGATAGCCAAAGCGCTATCCATCTTGCGAAGAACTCAGCCTTTCATTCAAGGACAAAGCACATTGAGGTGAGATATCACTTCATACGCACTCTTTTGGAAGAGGGACAGCTAAAGCTAGGAAAGGTGCATACAAGTGAAAATCCTGCAGACATGTTTACAAAGGTGGTCAACAAGGAGAAGTTGAGCTTTTGCTCATCTTCAATCAGCATTCAAGGATAAGAAGCCAGAATGGAAAGCAGTCACAGGTTTGGTTTGGAGATCAGTCTCCAAGTGGGAGATTGTTAAGTATGGAGCCTGATTTACCCTTGTAATTTTCTGTGGTAAAAGCGCACATTTGTAAGGCCCCCATTATGAGGAGAATCCATCGTGCGTGAAGGAAAATCACTCACTGGAAACCAAAATTTTCACGGACAAGAATCAGGGGCAACTTCTCCGCCTCCGAGACTTTTTTTTTTGCCGGAATATTATGGCCGGATGGCGGCCAGAAAGTGGTCGGAAAACAACCGGTCGGTTGGCCGGGTGGTCAGTAGTCAATGGCCGATGGGCGGTGGTCGGAAGTCAATGGCCGGTGGCCGAATTCAAAAGCGGACTTGTCTTCTCAAGGGCGGCCACACATGGGCGGATTGGAGGGTCCGATTTGGAGTTATTCGCACAAGGGCGGCTACACATGGCTGTCTCTCATAAGAGAGGGAAGCCCTTTTGGCCTATAAAAGGAGGCCATTTCTACAGACATTTCATAGTGTGAAATTGATGCAACAAGGTGAGTGTGAGGTGGTGAGAGTGAATCAAGGTGGGAGCTCTATCAAGGGTTTAATCCCTTTGTAAACTACTTCTTCTTTTGAAGTGCTAAAGCCATTGAGTGGCTACTTTCCCATGGACGTAGCCCACATTGGGTGAACCATGTATATCATGTGTACTCTCTCTCTCTCTCTCTACTCTATAATCTCTTGTGTGTGAAATCTATATCTCCATTAAGTAATCTACTCAAAAATCTATTTAGCTACGTCTTATTTTCTAACATAATTCCGCTCTCGGATAGAGCTTAACATATCTCTTGAGCCGTAATGATGCTTTGCGTACTGATTCATCCTCTTTCTGTTTGAATCTATGGATTTGCGAGACCGTGTTGTGAGCAATGCCTTTTGGCGAGAATTCTTCAATAAACTCCTCAAACAGCTCATCTAGGGTCTCAAAATCCCATTTTTCCACCGAGTCAAACCATGTAGCTGCATCATCTTCTAGAGTCAATCCAAATCCTGTAAACTGTGTCGCAAAATCTGAAACTTCCTCTGCTCTAATCACTCTTCTAAAAGCCGCTACGTGATCTCTCGGATCTTTATCTCCGGAGTATTTTTCGTTTACCCATTTCTGGACTTGGGATGGTCTAACTTGTCGATTGTCTACAAGTCTAACCAGAGACTCCTAACCAGAGACTCTCCCAATCCTTCTCTCATTATAACTCTTGAAGGGAATCATGGTGGCTCTCTTCTTGGAATTCCTATAGGAATTTTCGTGTTTGGTGGAGGCATTTGTGGTCCTTCATTGACCAAATAACCACCTCTTTCTAGTACAGTCTGTGGATTTGTGCTTTCTACAACTCTGTATTCTTGTCCATACTTGTCGACAACTATAGATCTCCATTGATAGTCGACTTCGTATGTGTAGACATATAAGAGCTTGTAATCCGCCATCTCTTCTAGGTATGGATCTGAGCACCTATAAAGATTGACCTCATTGTCGTCAATGTATCTATATAGTCCTTCACTCTCATGACCAATCATCCAAACTCTCTCAACAAGATAGGTCTTTATCAATTGTAAGTTTGGAAGATCCATTGTGGGAGGATATTCCTCTATCGTCGGGATCTCCAAGCTTGTGTAAGCTGCGTTTGAATCTAGGGTAGACATGATTTCTGGGCTTAAGAGCTTTTGCTTGGTTCAAGTAGACTTAGTCCATTGTGTTCAAGTGCTTTGGTTAGGGAAAAGTCGAAACTATGTCCAAAACCACAACCGTTTTCTCACAATTCCTCCAAATTGTCTCTTTTAGACACCCCTAACTTGCGGATGAATTTTGAGACCTCAAACGATGTTTTTTTTCAGAGCCGCTCTCAGGCTACATTTTGATATAAAAACTTTTCCGATCCGATAACGTTTGTGAAAGTTATGGCCTAAACAGTGAATTGCAGTTTAGAATGGTCAAAATGAGTCCAAATTCAATTTTGAAAGAAGATTTGGGATCTCTGTGACACTGTGAACACTCCTGTATGGTCAAAAGTACAGTTGGACCCTAAAACTAGCCTAGAGACATCCTACGCGTAGGATGTCTATATGCTCAGAATTTAACAAAATTTGGTCCAAAGACTCCCCTTAAGTCCAGCAACACAATGGTATGCTCAGAATTTCATTTGGTCCTAAAAATGGCCTTGAGACATCCTACGCGTAGGATGTCTTTTTGCTCAGAAATACTTGAAATTTTCACCCCAGTTTCTCCTTGATGTGCTGATCACAGTGGTGTGCTCATAAATTGGTTTGGAGTCCTAAATCAAGCTAGAGACATCCTATGCGTAGGATGTCTTTTTGCTCTGTTTCAACTCAAACTTGCACTGTAGCTTCCCCTTGATGTGCTAAGCTCACTGCTAGTTTTACTTTTTGATTCTGACACCTATAGGTTGGTCAAATGATCAAGAATCTGTTTCAAAAGCCTGATGTCTGTTCTGATGAATTCCTAAGTCAAATCAACTCCAAATTGGACCAAAATTGACTAGGAGGCTTGCCTAAGGCTATACGACAGCATGGTATGGTCACAGTAGAATTTTGGTTTCAGAATTATGCATTAGACATCCTAAGCGTAGGATGTCTAACTACTCAGAATTGCCCCAAATTTGAACCACAGACTCTCCTTAATGTGCTCATCACTGTGGTACGCTCAGAATTTTGTTTAGAGTTCAAAATCACACAAAAGACATCCTACGCGTAGGATGTCTTTTTGGCCTGTTTGACCCCAGACTTGTCCCACAGCTTCCCCTTGAAGTCAGTAACCCAGTGGTATGCTTAGATTTTGGTTTGGATTTCAAAAGTCCCAAATTTTAGATGTTCTTGCCTTTTTCAGTCAAAAGTGCTAAAGTCTGTTCAATCTTCCCTTTCACTGACCCAAATGAGATGAAATTTATCACATGTACTCAATACAACATTTAGAACATGCACATGAAGTCATCCTATGGTTTGGTCTCAAAATTAGGCCTTGGACACAATTTGGGTAGGATGTCTGGCAATTCTCGTCTTTTGGCTTAAATCTGTTAAAATCTGGTCAAATTTCCACTTTCCAGGTGAAAACATGGTAAAACCTACCTTCTAAACACACTGGTCAACTCAGATTTTCAAAATTTCCACCAGATCACCATGTAGACATCCTACGCGTAGGATGTCTACTGCCAATTTTTGAGACTGAAGTGTCCCTGATGCTTCCTTATGCTCTCAACAAGTGCAAGTATGCTTCACAATTGCAAAAACATGCAAAAATCACTCAATTTAAGCCTTTTCTGAAATTTTACGTTTTCTAACTCCGCCTTTTGGCTTTTGGTCAACAAAAATAGGGAAAAACACCCAAGTCAATATGAAAATAGGGTAAAACCTACCCTCTGAACCCACTGGTGCAGTCAGAATTTTCAAATTTGGTCTCTAGAACCCCCTTGAGACATCCTACGCATAGGATGTCTATGTTTACAGAATTGCAGGTTTTCTTCACAAAACCCTTGCAAATGCTCTTTTATATGCACAACATCAGTCAGTCATACAAAAATATCCACAAAAGCTTGTTTAATGCATTTTTACCCTCAAAAGCACACTTTTCCGTGATTTCAAATGCAATCAAGCACTTTAGCAAATAATTCAGTGTTGAATAGCTCTAGATCAGAATCGCATCACTTACCTAAAGCTTCTCCTACAAATCATATGGGGTTTTGCATCTATGAGTAGAAAAACGCTTCACTGCCACACATAGACTAGTAAACGCTTTTATCACCTCACAAATCACTCGACCACCAACAACTACTCTAATCCACAGATCCTAACTAAACCTATCTAGTCGCAGACCCTCGGCAAGACACACGCTTCCTAGCTATCCACTTGATCGCGGAATATCCTCTTCCGGATCCACTTAAGAAAAACGCTTTCTTTAGCCGAAACTAAATCAAGCAACCATCACACGAGTGTTAGTAGGAAACATACTTAGGTCCTTGTGTCCCCGGCAGCGGCGCCAATGTTGGAAGGGAAGCGACTCACACACCCATGAAGTGCATGCAACACTACCTAGATCAACATAATGTCAACCGAGGACACAGATGACACGATAGGCACACGGAAGAAATATCTTAAGCTTGTCAGGCTGACACCATCCTACACATACAACACTCTGGAAGGCCACGATTCTATAGACTACTAGCATGCAGAAAACAGACATCGTTTGATACACTTACGACCACAAATAACTCGTAGATGCGTCGGCGTGTGCGCTTCGTCTCGCGTGGAATGCTTGGCGTCGTTGCGTACATCTCCTCGAGCCTACAGCAATGGTGCAGTCGGATCTCCAATGTGTTGAGCGAGCCAGGCGTAGCGAGAGGATGAAGCTCACGCTCACTCTCTTTCTCTCTCACACACAGTAGACGGCAGCGCTCAATTTTGATTATGATAAAAGTCTTTTTACAAAATGACCTAGGTACCTTATATACTAAGGCTACCTTAGGTTTTACCAAAAATGGGGTTGAAAGGGTCAAATGGCTTTGTATTTACAATCTCGAAGTGCCATTGCACCCCGGCTTCTGAAACTAGAATAACTACTCATTACAAATGACGTTTATAGCCATAATCCGCAGCATTTCAGAACTCGCAAAAGATAAGACTTTGGTACGAAACTTGAGTTATGTTGTGTTGTTGACCCACCGGTCAACACTATATAATCAAATTCTTGCAACATGAGCATCCACCTTGCTAATCTGCCTTCCAATTTTGGTTTCTTTACCAAAAACAATAAAGCCTGATGATCCACATGAAAAAACACTTTATTCCCTAGCAGATAATGTCAAAATTTTTCCAAAGCAAAAATCATTCCCAGAGATTCCCTTTCCGTAACTGTGCAATTATTCTCCGGTGATCTCAACATTCTATTAGCATAATAAACCGGTCTAAACCATCCCTTAATCTTCTCCTGCATTAAAACAGCTCCTACTGCCATGTCGGAAGCATCAACATACACATGAAACAGCAATTCCCAATTTGGTGGTTGAAGTATAGGTGAAACCACCAACATCTTTTTGATCATCTGAAAAGCCTTTTCTTGCGCTTCTCCCCAAACAAATTCCACTTCCTCCTTGGTCAAATGACTAAGTGGTGCGCTCACATCCGCCAAATACCGTAAATACCTACCATGCCATTTGATATGTCCAACAAACCACATCACTGCCTTCAAATTGTCTGGAGCTAAAGCTTTCTGAATTGCACTATTCTTGTCCCCATCAATCGACATTCCTTCTTGAGAGATGATATGTCCCAACAATTTTCCCTTCTGTACTACTATTGCACACTTCTGAGGATTAAGTGACATCCGAAACATCCTACATCTTTCAAAACACTTCCTCAAATATTCCAGATGCCTGACTTTTTCCCCAAAAACTGAAAAATCATCCATAAAAATCCTCATAAAATCTGTCAAATGTGGCTCAATGTTTTTAAAAGCTGCCTTCGAAAACGATGGCGGTCCATTCTTCAAACCAAATCTCATCAATGTATATGCAAAAGCTCCCCATTCTGTGATAAAAGCAGTTTTTTCAATATCCTCCTCAGCCATTGGTATTTGATTGTACCCTGAAAATCCATCAAGGAAAGTGTACATCTCATGTCCCGCTACATCATCCAGAACTAAATCAATAAAAGGTAATGGAAATGGATCTGAAACTATTGCTGCATTCAATTTTTTGTAATCCACACAAACCCTTAACTTCCCAGACTTCTTAGGTACCACGACAATTGGTGACAACCATTCCGCCTGATTCACTGGCACAATGAATCCTGCATTCATCAATTTTTCCAATTCCTCTTTCACCTGCTTGGCATAATTTGGATTCATCCTATAGCTTTGTTGAACCAATGGAACAGCATCCGTTCTCAAATTTATATGATGCTTGTACACTTGAGGCCCCATGCCTTTCAAATCCGAATAATCCCATGCAAAGACATCAATATACTCCAATAGTAATTCCTTCAAGTCCTTCTTGAAGCCATCCTCCAAATGAACACTAACTCTTACCATCTTTGGATGATCCTCCGTCCCCAAATTCAGATCCTGTAAATTATCCTCCTTAATTCGAGAAACTTTCTTTATCATCTTATCATACAGAGCCTCCGCTTTTTGAATTTCCTCCTTTGGCTCCAATTCTGAATCCTCCATCACAGCTTCTTCTTGGATTTTCCTCTCTTCTGAATTTTTATGTTCCACACCTTCTGTATTCCTCTGCAACTGATCAATTCCCAAACTGTTCTCTTTCACTGCATGTTTGTCAATGATCCGCTCCACATCTACCTCAAATACCGGAACAATTGTTGGATTTGCTGCTAGGAAATATGCCTCTTCATCATCCTCCAATCCTTCATACATGTTAATTGCTTGTGCCAACATTGGCTTCGTTGATTCTGACAATTCCTTCTTCGGTCCCATTGGTAATGTAACTTCTATCCTTCTTTTCTTAACCGTCACTTCATTTTTTTCCCAATCCTGTTTTAGCTTAGTCATGCGAAACCATGGCCTCCCCAACAACGTAGAATAAGTGTTTTTTCAATCCTTCATCCTGATGACTACAAAGTTTACCATAAACTGCAATCCATGAATGATAATACCTTGCCTCCTTAACATCCCCACTAGTTGAACTCTGCTCTTATCATCCATACGCACTTGAAATGGAGCTGGTTCCAACCTGACATCTTGCATCCTTAAAAATTCCAATTTTGAAAGTATGTTGACCCCTGATCCACCATCCAATAGAACATCAGAAAATTTGTGGTTATTAAATTCCAACGACAGTGTTGGTACTGAAAAATCCACATCCTCCAGGCTAGTCTGGAAACTCTGAACTGTCTACTGCACCTCATTCATACTCGGAACAATCTTTGACCGTCGCATCACTGTATATAATTTATCCCTAAAAATTGGAACTAATGACAACAACTAATCCAAGGTAAAATGTATAGAGGAATTAGTTAACTCTTCAAACAAGGCATCCGTCCTTTCTCTTTCCTTCTCCTCCTTTTTTACCCCTTTCTCCTTCGATTTCAGCTTGATCTGCTGTTGATCCTTTTCCATCAAATCTTCAACTACCTCATCTCGAATCTCCTTCTGCTCCTCCCAGTCCAGTGGAGGTTTCAACCTTGCTTTTGACCTTGTTGTCACTAATACATCTACTTCCTCTTGCAAACATTTAGAACAATCACATTCCGCCTGACAATCCATAGCCACTTCATTCACCCCTTGATCCTAAAACGATTCTACTACTATCAAACTACTTCTCGGCTCTTTGTTTGCTTCAGCTAACTGTGCTGGTGGTGCTGGAAACTGCAGCACTTGCCCCCTTGGTTGTTGCTGATTCCCCCCTTGATAATTCCAAACCGACTGATTCCATCCTTGTGATTGTGGCTGCCAATTCTGCCAACGCTGCTGCTCATCCTCCATATCTCGGTCCTCCTCCAGAATTGAAATTTCCTCTAAATGATGGTCCCCCTTGATTAAACTGTGGTCTACACCCAGAATACGGTTGTTGCCTTTGCCAACCTTGATTATTGAACATCCTCTACCTTCCTACTGTCTCTGGAAACACCCCATGAGTTTGAGGTCCTTGTTGCTGTATCTTCTGTTGAATCCTTTCTGGTACAACACCCCTGAAATCCGGATTAAACCAACATTCCTTTTCCAATGCCCATCCTTAACACAAATTTCACATGAGGGGATTTTGATTCCACAACTTTTTGCACTCCCAACTTCTTCAATTTCTTTTCCACCAATTTTTCCACTCTATCGTCTTTCTCTTTAGACTTTTTCTTCAACTTCTTCTTTTTTCTTCTTCTTATCCTCATCTCCTTCTGAATCCAAATCATCGCTTGAATCCTCTTCACTATCAGAATCCGTTTCGTATCTGAATCAGTATCAGTTTCCAAATCCGAATCACTGTCCGAATCCGACTCATCTGACCTCTTCTTTTTCTTTGACCTGCTTTTCTTCTTTTCTTTAGATGACCTCTTGGCTGCTTTCCCATGAGAGACCCCAAACCTTTTCTCTGCTCTTTGAGCTGTTTCCACTAATGCTTGTAATCCACCCGCAACATCAACTCCAACAACAACATTCTTCAATTCCTTCCTTAATCCATTCAAAAAATACCCAGTAAGAATTTCATCAATTGGCCTTTCTTGAGCAGTCAACCTTCTCACATATTGGTTAAACTTTTGTGCATAATCCTCAACAAACATTTTCCTCTATTTCACTTCCCTAAGCGTGGTCAACACATCATGTGGAGTCTTTTCCCTTCTGTACCTATTCAAAAATGCTGCTTTCAAACCATCATAATCAGCAAAATGACCTGCTGAAAAATTATTGAACCATTGCATAGCCTTCCCATCCAATGTAGCCTCAAACTGGCACATCTTAGCCCGAGCATCGTACACTCCGGCAAATCCTCTGGCCTGCCATCTTGTCTCGTATTGAGATATGTGGCAATCGGGGTCTTCCTTCGACTTTCCCAAAAAGGTCCGAAATTTGACGCGCATATCCTACCTAGCCACCGCCATATTTGTAAGTCCACCTGGTTGTGCAAGATTTCTTGCACTGGTACTTCCCAACGGATCAAAAATCAATCTCCTTCTCGCCACTAATGCATGCTGAACAACTGCAACTGCCAACAGCTGCGGAAATATATCTTGTTCTTCATTCACTACTTCTTCTTCCCACCTATCACTCAAATAATCCTCTGCGCCATCCAAATCCTCCACAGTATCATCTGAATCTTCCCCTATAGAAACTTGGTGCATCCAAGTATAATCCAAACTTCCCTGCATTTTCGAACGCTGACCATCTCGCCCATAAAACTGTTGAAACCGCCTAGCAATTGACCTTGTCCAATACGGGAATGTATCCTCTTCCGCTTCCTCCAGAGTGCAGCCAACCACCCATACCAACTCACACTATTTTGAACATCCTCCCTCCATTCAACTAAACCTTTCACCGCTACAACACTCGCTCCTACGAGAGAAACTTGAATCCGTCCATGCTACATCACACTTACACTGTGATCGCCAAGTGTTTAAGGCATAGACATTCAGAATAGACAACCACGGGAATCAGAATGGAACTAGAACTAGAATAGAACATAGAAACTGACAACATACTAATTCCGCCATAACTTTCACTTTTTCATTCCCAAGAAGACACTGATCGACAGTTACATAGTTGGAGAATACCAATGGGCAACGCCCTTTCCCAAGAACACTCCTTAGAATCCCAAAAGTACAAAAGTTGATATTCCGAATTCCACTAAGGTAAAACATCCAAAATTCCCTAGGCTTAACACTCTAGCTAGGCTGCAAGCTTTGGGTGGCCAACTCAACGTGAGAAATGCCACATTCGTGAAAGCAAGGTTACTCTTCTAGGCCATGTGATCTATGCCAAGGGCATTGACCCAAGAAAGGTTCAAGCCTTGGTGGCTTTGATCTCTCCCACCACAACAAAGCAGTTGGTCACTTCTTCTTCAAAAGGTGAGTTATTTGAGTAGGTTCATTCACATACTCTCTCAAGTGGTTCTCCCTTTACAACAAGTTACCCATCAAAAAATCTTCACTTGGAATTGAAGAAAATGAACAACAATTCAATGAGTAAAACAAATTCAAGCCTCACTTCCCACCATTACACCTCCAAAGTGGGATGACCCATTTTATGTAAACCCTAGTGTGGGCAATGGCACACTTGGGGCGGTATTGATGCAAAAGGATCCTCAAACTTCTTTCATGCCTCCTATCTACTTCTCTAGTTTCATGATTACTCCATCAACAAGGGGATACACGGCAGTGGAGCACATGGTGCTTGCATTAATGTTTGCTACCACCAAACTTTTCTCTTATTTATTGTCTAGACCATTTATAATCTTAACAATGGAAGAAGTATTTCCTTATGTAATGTAGCACATGGATGTTTCTTCTAGGATTTCCAAATGGCTCACAAGGTTGCAAGAGTTTGACTACACAATGCAAGTGGAGAGCTCCACAAGAGCCAGTCTAGGAGGCATTCTTGCCCATAGCCACTATGAAAAGAAGCTAAAGATCAAGACAAGTGACAAAGAAGTAAGACTTGTGTTGGAAGTCCCTAAGATAGAGACGGCTCACTCTCTTTTCTTTGATGCAGCCTATAAGAGGACAATGAACAAAGCTGCACTGGGCATTGCCATCTTCAATGAACAAAGGGACAAGGTATTCTCCATTGGGCATCTCTTGGAGTAAAATATGCAGCTTTAACTCCTCGGGGGGTTCACTATGTGTAAAACTACCATATCACGTGCGTTCAAGACATGTTTGTAAAACCCCTTATCTGTGAATTTTGTTAGGAATATAATGTACCCTTTTCTTTTAAAATTTGTAAGTTTTTTTCAAATTTGAAAAAATAATGCCCTTCTGTATATATGTTTCTGTAAGTTTCAAGAACTTTAAATACCCTTCTGTTGAACTCACGTGATAGGTTACATTTTTATTAGGTGACCTCCCCGCGCTTAACTCTTGGGTAAGAGTGGTGTGTGACACAAGGTATTCAACGATTTAATGTATTTGGTGATGCCATGCGTTTAACAAAACAAATACAAGGAACTTGGGCTTGTAAAAACCATAGCTTGCTAGGCCATTTGTGCAAAGTTAAAGAACTTTTAGGGAAGTTTCAGGTTGTACAATTACATCATGTCCCTCGAGCAGATGGTCTAGCTAGAGAGAAGCTACAAGACTTTCTAGTGGTGGGTGCTATCAAGTTGAATATGTCTCTCTTCCAAGGTAGCGATGTTATGCATGACATCATGAGTTTCTTGGACATAGGAGAGTGTCCTAAAGATCTTACTAAGGGACAAAATCAGTGGCTTGTGCGCAAGGCAACAAAATACCACCTTATCAATGATGACCTCTACTGCAAGGGTAAGGATCAAATTCTTAGGTGTGTACCTCTCTCTAGAGAAATCACCAAAATCATTTCAAGTTTCCATGATGGTGTTTGTGGAGGGAGGCTTTGCACTTGACATCACCAGTAGGAAGGTTCTACAAGCCGGGTTTGTGTGGCCTAGTTTACAGAGAGATCTGCATCACTGGTGCAAAACATGCAATGAGTGTCAGAAGGCTGGGGATCGGAGGCTCACATATGAGCCACAGACTCCTATAATCTCTTATGGACCATTTGAGAAATGGGGAATTGATGCCATTGGGCCTTTGGCAAGGAGTCAATCAGGTAAATTGTATATCATCATGGGTGTGGACTACATGACCAGGTGGACTGAAGAGGTTGCTACCACCCGGATTACAACTAAGAAGTGGCTAAATTTGTATTTGAAAACATTTGTTGCCATTTTGGCACTCCCCCTAAAATAATTTCTGACAGGGGACAAGGTTTTAGAGGAGACCTGGTAGGAGAGCTGATGGAGAAGCTTGGTATCTCATGACGACACTCAACTCCCTACTACCCACAATGCAACGGTTTGGTGGAAAAGGTAAATGATATGATCTACAAGATCAAAACTAAACATGTAAACAATCACAAAAGTTATTGGGAAAAGCATCTTATGGCCGCACTTTGGGCTTAACGCACTTCATTTTGCACATCCCGTGGGTTCACACCATATCACTCGGTGTATGGTAAGGAGGCTATTTTACCCATTGAAGTACAATTGGCTAGTCTTAGGGTGCTAGCTAGGCAGATAGAACACCCTAATGCTCATCTTCACAACCACGTTCTTGATCTAGAGAGGCTTCAACTACACAGAGAATATGCTATCAACTATTATGCAGCACAGGTAGAGCAACGTCGACTTAACTTCAACAAGGGACTTAGGGAAAAAGGTCTCAAGAAGGGTATGTTGGTCCTAAGGTATGATAACAAGTTTGACACTAGGAAGGATAAAAAGTTTTCACCCAGATGGGAGGGGCCATTCGTCGTTAGAAAGCACTACAACAATGGCAGCTACCGATAGATGGATGTAGATGGTAGGCATCACAAAACACATGTCAATGGATGGAGGCTGAAGCAGTACTTTTTGAGGTTTGATCAAGCACTTATGATGGAAATCCCTGAGGAGGAAGACTCCTCCACCTCAACTAAAGAAGAATCAAGTAAAGAGCTAGAGACATAAATGCCTCTAGCTTTAGGGGGAGGGCTAATGATGGCCTCTTTTCAAATTTTCTCTACCTCTCTCTTGGTACGCTCTTGGTGGCAAGGCTTCAAGGACTCTAAGAGGAGGAAGGACCTGATGCATGAAAATACCCAAAAAAATCTACGTATTTATTTTGTACATAGCTATGGTTTTGACACATTCAGAGCTCAAAAATAAGGAGAGGTAGGAACAAACCCTATGAAAAGAAAAAAAAATAAAAAGGATAAAAATCACTAGATACTGATTCTTGTAGTGATTGTTAGGTAGTGACCACCAGGTTAAAGTCAAGAGGGGACCACCTAGAAGACTTTTGGAAGGGAAAAGGCAAACACATATTTTTGTGGGATTTTTCTCTATTTTTTTCATTCTAAATTGGAAAAAATTTTCAACAGCAAAGTTGTAGGCATTGAGCTGATCTTTTGGTTCCTTTTTTCTAAATAATTTTTGAACCTACGATTTGGGAGATATGGCCGAAATGGTGGAGCCTATCTGTCCACTTGGAAAGAAGTCATGGTTATCCAACTACACACACCAATTTCTTATAGGTTTCTCTCCATTATTGTTGTATTTTCTCTTATTTTGTCAAGATTATGTCAAATATTATAAGGAAGCTCTTGGACTCAAGCTATGGAAGGTGGTATGGAGACAAAGTTCGCCATGATGAAGGTGATTAGGAGGAAATTGGTCAATAAGCAGGGCACACGGAGCTCTCTCATTGGGAGAATGCCTCTAACTGAGACTACTCTGTAATAACTCCTCTTGCTCATAATCTCTTCCCTAATCACTCTCTTGGCCTATAAAAGGAGGCCTCCTCTTTTGTAAACGGGACACACTACACACACACACACACTACCCCATATGCACACTATTCCATACCCACATACCTACACATACACACCCTTGTGCTACATGCTAGTAGCATGAACCCTAATCACATAATCAAAACACCATCACCATGCACAAAATGAACACCATATCTCCACACAATTGCATGAAGGATTGAAGGCACGATTTCAAGAAGAATAATGATGGCTACACTCATGATATTCCTCGCCATCAACTCCCATCCCTCCATTATGTTTCATACAGTCTTGTCCCCTTCTCATCTTCTTTCCCTATGCTACCTATTGTATTCATCTTTTGCAAGCAATCAACACACTCCATCTTGGTGTCATACCTTATGTCGTTTGGGATACACTTCATTGTGAGCATGGTTTATGCTTGTTCTTTCCATTTTGCTTATGTTAAGGTGTGCGGATTTGCCACCATACACACACTCTCTCTCCCTCTCATATTCCTATCATCTTGCTACTTGCATCTTAAGGTGTACGGATTCGTCACCTCTGGTATGAGAAGTGAGCATACTTTCATGTCTCCCTTACCTCATTATCTTCCTTACTACATGCACGAGTAGCAAACCCATTCTCACTCACTCACCATTTCTCTCATCTTGTTTTCTCACCACCCCATCCCACACTTGCACGTGGATCTTGAAATTGTTTTCCATGGCATGTTTAATTGTGTATATGTATGCGTCCTAGCCACATATCTTGCTAGGTGGTGCCCCTATTGTGTACCTCCCATGATGAGGCCATCGTGCATAGTCTTGGTGTAGAGGCCACCGGGTCTGTTTTGCACTTTTGCCTCTCAACGGGTGGCAAGCGGATAGCCTTCGGGCCACATTCGTCCCTTGCATATTAAGTAGGAACACTTTCCCCTAGAGATGTTTCCATTGTACACAATGAGTTCACTCCCCAAGGTCATATTATTACATGGTCTTTGAAAGACTTGAAAGACTCTATCCTCACGCATAGAGTGTTGGGGTGCTATGTGAGATATTGCCCGATTATTTTAAAGAAGGAGAGGGGCCTATTTATAGGTTGAAGACCCTCATTAAGATTATTTGGAAATCCTAAATTAAAGCTAACAAATCAAGGTTATGATTTTTCTAAATATCAAAACATTGCAAGCCTTCTTTGTCCGCTTGAGTCATGGATGTGGGCTCAAAAGAGAGCATTATTGATGGTATATACTGTGAAAGTAGAGTTTTAAGGAAGGAGAGAGAGAGACAGAGATAGAGTTACTATGCACATGTCTTGAGGTGAGGTGTCTTTTATGGCTAGGTCAATGGCTACTTTGTGTTAGTATGTCAGTGGTTAGTGTTAGCAATCACTAGAAAGTTAATGATATATTTACGATGGGTAGAATAAGGTGGATGGTTGAAGTAAGATGGTTGAATGAAGTAAAGAAATCCTTGTGATGGTGAGGCTTGAAGAAGTTTTGGACTTACTTGTGTAGGTTCTCAAAATGACTATCGATCCTCTTCTTCTTCTTCTCTTCTTTATGCCACCGCCGTCAAGGTTGATTATTGCAATGAAAATGGTAATTTAGTTGATGAGCTCTCTCGATTTCAAGAGGTTAAGCGTGGTTTACATGCTGAATTTTTTGTATATAGAGAAGGGGTAAAATGGAATTGTACGGTAACGTCCCTCCCTAAACCCTAGAGCCATTCAGAACTTTTTCAGCCTAGAAAATAATTTAGAAAAAGCGAGAGCGACAAAGAAGTCATGCAGACAACGAGACTTTACTCAAGAATGAAAATACAAGGATATTTCGGATAAGAAATTACGTCATCCCTATATTTTTCCAAAAAGATTAAGATTATTTCTATCAAAGGCTGCGTGGAAACTGATCTAAATCGAGAATGGGAGAAAAAGGGACTACCTTGATTGAAAGATAAAGTTAAGAGATAAGAATTAAGAAGAAAATTGGGTTCCAATAGGAATTAAGAAGAGAATTGGGGTCCAATAGAAATTGAGAAAAGAACTGAGATCCAATAGGAATTGAGAAGAGAATACCCACCATTTCCTATATAAGCACCCCCTCTCCTTTGTAATTGCACACACATATTGCTAAGATACTTGCATACTTGCCATGCTCAAGATTATGCTTAAGTAAATCAAGGTTTCCATTAAACGTTGCTCTTGCTCTCTCACTCTCTTGAAGACCAAACCCTTGAGGCTTTTGTGAAGAAGCTCTTCTCTCCTTCCTCCTCATCCTAAATCCCTTTCCTTCTTCCTTGAGCCTCACATCTCTTCAAGAATGACTTCTACCACACTTCCCTCTTGTTTAGAGGAGGTAATCTTCATTTCTAGTAGGATTAATTAATCCATGTGTTTTAATACTAGGAAGGTTTATGTGCATCATTTTAGGTTTAAGCTTTAATGGTAACCTTAGAATTAGGGTTAAGTATTAATGGTAGCTATGCATCATAAAGTTAAGCTTCAAAGGTAGATTTGCACTCGTAAGCTAAGCTGTAATGGTAACTTTGCACTTAGGTGTAAGCTTTAGTGACTACCTTGTATTTTTAGGTTTAATCTTTAATGGAAACCTTGCAATTAGGGTCAAGTGATAAGAGTGTCTCTCCATCATAAAGTTAAGCTTCAAAGGTATATTTGCTCTCGTAAGCTAAGCTTTAATGGTAACTTTGCACTTAGGTGTAAGCTTTAGTGACTACCTTGTATTTTTAGGTTTAAGCTTTAATGAAAACCTTGCAATTAGGGCCAAGTGATAAGAGTATCTATGCATCAAAAAGTTAAGCTTCAAAGGTAGATTTTCTCTCACAAGCTAAGCTTTAATGGTAACTTTGCACTTAGGTGTAAGCCTTAGTGACTACCTTGTATTTTAAGTTTAAGCTTTAATGGAAATCTCACAATTAGGGTTAAGTGCTAAGAGTATCTATGCATCATTAAGTTAAGTTTCAAAGGTAGATTTTCACTCTTAAGCTAAGTATTAATGGTAACTTTGCACTTAGGTGTAAGCTTTAGTGACAACTTTGTATTTTAGGTTTAAGCTTTAATGGAAAGCTCGAAAACTCATAAAATATAGGATGACCTTCTAGCTTCTTAAATGGAAAGCTAGGCACCATAAGAAAAGAGTAGTTTTCTAAGCTCGATAGAAGTAGTTCAATTTTTGGTATTGAAAAGTATTTCAAAAAGTTGTCAATTTCAAGTTTGTTTGCAAATACGGGATAGGGGAGATAGGGGATAACTTCGTGGAATTGACCTCCGTGTTGTTTTGAACCGAAAACTCTACAAGCTTCCATGGAGATGTCCCATGGATGGCAAAGGATTGCAAAAAAACCTGGGAATCGTACAAAACGGAGATTGAACTTAAAAAGTTGGCATTTCCGAAGAGACATTAACCATCAAATCTCTATGGCAAAAACTCGCTTGTATTTTCTAAATAAACTTGGCTGGTAGATAATTAATGAAAGTAGGAATTAAGGTTGATAAATGAATGAACTTGGAAATTACCAACTAGGAGTTAAAAAGGAATCTCGAGAGGTGATAGGGATAGCCCATTGCAAAACATAAATTTAATTAGGAGTTTTGAAGATTGTTTGGAAATGACCGGAAACCAAGATGGATCTTCTTGGGGTCAATTTGATTGAAAGGCCGGCCCAATGAGAGGATTCTCTTGGGGAACTTGACGGAGATTGGCCCTTTTCGGATAGGACAGTGTAACCGGAAAGTTTTTATACCTAGGTCATTCATGCCCGAGGGATAAGGGATGAATGGGTTTGTTTTATTTTTGTCCGACCGGGTGAAGTACCCGTGGTATCTTATTGGAAATCGGTCATAATCCAGGTATGGCCTGATGTCAATAGTTGTATGAGATGGTGATACTCAGGGAGGATGATTTGAATTTAATTAAGGAAATTTGTTTGACTTGGTTACTTGAAAAGGAACTGGAATGGCTAGGAATATAGGGGCTATCCTGTGCATCTGTCACCAGATGGTGCTATACCTTTCGAAATAAAATGCTTAGGAAGGAATGATTAAAGTACTTGATGAGCCTTTCCCAAACACTTAATTCTGGAAAATATTGTGAAGGTGTTGCCATTTTGATGGCTTGTAACCGATTATCTTGGCCTGAATGGGGAGGCAAGATGAATTGGTTGAAACTAAATGTGTTGCATGATTAGTTAGGAAACTAGTTACAAGCAAATTATAGCAGATAAAGAAAAGGAAATGAATTAAAAGTTTCTAAATAAAGATCTGGTGGGAACAACAGATGAATTTTCTTGAACGAGGGTATGCAACAGATTGCATGCTGCTTGTTGTTTGATGATGTCTGATAGACTTCTATCTTCCTGATTTTGTAGTAGTTAAGTACTACCTCGGGAAGGGATTTTTCATGAAATGGTTCGGTGGGTGGGCGGATCCAGAGGGTCAGATGGCCGGATGTTGATTTAAAAAATTTATGTTAAACGCTAGGACTACATGGGATAAAAATGGGTAATCAGGGACGAGCGAGACCAAGTAGGATGGCAAGATCCCTCTTCTTAGGGAAAAGTGATAACTGCCATGCCTGCTTGTCACGAAAAAGGGGTTATTTCCATGAACCAAGGGAAAACAAGAAAGCAAGAGCATATCATCAAGTTAAAGATCAAGAGAATCAAGACTAAGGACCACGATTTTGGGTGCGAAAAGCTATCAAGGACATATTGATTATGAGAAGCGGATAGAATTGTTGAATGAAGGGATGTACCCCCTTGGGTTGGCATTCGAGATAGACCGGAGTCCTGTCTGAGTGTCCGTCCCTAGTGGGAGGGATACCTGCAGATAGATCTACGTCATTCCCTGGAACGGTCTAGAGAACTGAGGGAGGTGAGTAGTGTCGAGTCTGGGTATGGACCTCACAAGTGGTATCAGAGCCTAATTTTGAATCTTGGACCTTGGAATTTAGAATTTTGGATTTAAGATTAATGCATAAGAGAAAAAAAACTCAGTCTAGCACCCAAATTTCAATAATATTACAAAATGAAGTCTTGATGTTCCAATAAATTATCAAAAATTTTCAAGATGGCTTGGGATCTGCCAGAAGATATCCAGCGGATTATCTATGAGAGGATGGAAACTGCTACGCTAGAGCGAAGGCTCGCTATGCTGGAACATTTTTCGGGAGCTCTTATTTCCAGAAACCTATACTTGTCCCTTGGATTTAAGCAAGTGGGAAAGTGAGTAAAGTTGGAAATGAACGATATAAAAATTTGTGAAAGAATAGGTAATGCACTTGTGGGAAGACGCATGGAAGTGGCATAAATGAATGAAGATGTATGCACTTGTGCAAAGACACATGAAAGTGGCATGGATGAAATTTTTTATTGAGCTGTACTTTTCATTCTCCCTTAAGCTTAGTAATAAGGAGCAAGATTGGGTAAGGTAGTTACCATATGAAGAATTAATTTTTGGGACATTGACTGGAAGATAATTTTGAGTAATAAAGAAGAAATCCAAGAAGTTCTTGTGATTAGTCACAGATAAATCTATAAGTACATATAGCAAGACTCGTTTTGAAATTATTGATGGCTTGGAATATTCAAGAAGAAGAAGTTTTTAGGATAGTCCTGAAAGAATGGGGATAGCCGAACTAGAGAACACGTTAGTCATGTTGAGGCACCTTCTCGAACTTTTCTCTCCTAAGGAAAGTTCCATTTCTACTAAAAAATGGAGACATGTAGGTCGAACGGAATTATACGGTTAAACCTATGGGAACACGTACAACTATTGAATAATTTACGGATTGTAATGATAAGAGAAAGCTGGGATTGGGACCAAAGAGATATGGTATGGTCCAATCTTTCTTCCAGATTTTGAACTAAACTTCTACTTATAGCATCTCAAGACAAATAGAAAGGACAGTAAATGAGACGTGCTTAAAAACGCACAAGGAATCAAGATGGGAAAGTGCAATAGATAAGCTCATAAATATTACAGACATTTAAACTCCGAAGAAGAATAAAAAAACAAACTTATGAGTTAGCCAAGAACTCAAAGTTGGAATCTTTACTCAAGACTATCATAGACAGAAAACCCTTTGTTGAGATGTCCTTAAGAATTTAACTAAAGAGGAGAGGCTGACATTTCAAGACAAAAAAGTATGGACAATACTCAAATTCTTCAAAAAAGGGTTATTTCTTCAATTAAAGCCAAAAAGGATTACAAGGGAGGCAGGAAGTAATTACAAGAGAGGCAAGAAAGTTTACAACTCATGAAGATCCTCTAATATATGGTCACATAACCAAGTATCACAAGCGCCGCACATGTTAGGACGCTCACCCTCTGGAATGGTTCTATGAGAAACAGCTTGAGCAATTTCTTGGGTATGAGCTGAGAAAAGAAAAGAACCTCTAAGAGGAAGACTCCAGATGGTATCAAGGAAAATCTTGAAATGGGGGATAAACTGCACAAGCAAGAACAACCTTGCAGAGAACACAGGATCTCGTGTCCTTTTGAAGCAGTAGTATCGAGGGACAAGTTCCCGAACCTCTGTAACCATAGAAAGTCGGGTATTGTTGCGGAAATGGTCTCTACCCCAGAGAGTCACTCTTGTGAGATGTCGCCATGTCTTCGATATCGTCTGGCCGCCACAAGAATTTAGCTGAGGGAAGAGGAGATCTTTGTATTGCTCTAAGAACTGTCTTTTAATTGCCTCATCTGCACTTTGCAAGTGAGAGATACATACAGAAAGAACCAATTCTTCTTGCCAAGATGCCATCAGATAAGAAAATGACTAAGTTACAAGAGAGTGAAGATCGCAAAAATAAGAGGATAACAAGTACTGATAAAGAAGAGATTACCAGTAGCTTATAAAGAAGAAGTAGCGTATTGAAGAAGCCACAAACGCGATGACTTATTCAAGAAGATAGATTATTAAGAAAAAAATTCCATGACTCCAATATTATATTACTAGATTTTTTGGGATGAATAAGTGTAAGAGAGAAGTCAAGTTGAAAGAGTTAACAAGAAGTTAAGTCGCAAGATGTATCCAAGAAAGCTTCATCAATTACATATTTTATTCGAGTTGAGGACAACTCTTTTTTTTTTTTGGGGGAGAGATGCTGCCTTCAATAGACTCAAAGACCTCTTGACCAGCAATCCTGTCCTCATCAACTCTGACTAATTTACTCCTTATCTCTTCTTTACCCGAGGAAGCTCAACAAGAAATTGAGGTAGACCCCTATTTTTAGACTTATTCGGCAAGAGATTCAAGCTCAGAACTCGAGGGAACACTTAATTGACTATACCTTAACATATGGTCTTCTTTACTACCTGGTAAGCTTCAGCCCCTAGATATTCCTCAGATGAAGTGGGAATGTTTGAGTATGGACTTTGTCACTGGTCTTCCAAAGAAAACTGGAAACTATGATTCTATTTTTGTCGTAGTAGATAAGCTCACTAAGGTGGCTCATCTAATTCCAGCCAAGCAAATAGCCATCGCCATCAACATAGCCCAAGTATTTTTCAAAGAGGTAGTAATATTACATGGAATCCCTGCAAGAATCATCAGTGATCGGGATGCCAAATTCACTTCTAAGTTTTGGCAAGCCATGTTTCGATCTTTGGGTACCCAACTGAATCTCAGCTCAGCATATCATCCGAAAACTGATGGTCAAACTGAGCGAGTGAATCAAGTCGTTGAAGATATGCTTCGAGCATACTGCAACCAACAGTCCCAACAATGGATCAAGTTTCTTCCCCTAGTTGAGTTTTCTTATAACTCTTCTCACCATCGCAGCCTCGCAATGTCACCCTTTAAAGCCTTGTATGGTCAGGAATGTTTAGTCCCTCTTTGATTAGCCGACCCAGCTCTTCATGTTCCTGCCGCCGCCGCTAAGTCTATCCTGGAAGAGATGGATCATCAACTTCTAGTCATTAGAGACAACCTGAAGAGAGCTAGTGATAGGCAAAAGAGCTACGTTGATCTTCACCGCTCCGCTAGAAGCTTTAGCAAAGGCAAACAAGTTTTCCTTAGAGTCAAACCCAAACGCATCTCCTTAAAGCTAGGAAAATTCCATAAGCTTGCATTCATATATTGGGAAACTTTTGGAATCCTTAGAAAGATAGGAGAACAAGCCTACGAGTTATAATTATTCTTCAAGATATTGATGGCACTTTTGATGTAATTTTTATATGGATGAAATCAATCGTCATATTATGGAATTCAAGCATCTCTAATCATTCAATTCTTTTTAGATTCAAATCGTCTATGGTGTTTTACACGTCTAATTGTTATGATAGATGGAATATCTGATTACCAACTGAAACATGAGGCAGTAAGCTATAAACATAAGAGGAATATGGATGGAGAAAATAAATTGGGTAGACAAGGAAGGAGATATTGTAAGATTAATTGAGAGATCAGTATGAAATCCTTAACTGTCAACAACATGGTATCAGTTGGATGATATCAATAGAGAAATTAATCAACGCTCAAAACGAAAAAAGTTAAAGTCAAGGTAAGAATGGTAAGATTTTTACAAAGCGTATTGAGGCTAGATAGAGAGAGAAGTGAATTAGAAATGATCTTCAGACCTCACAAGAGAAACACAATCCGATCACACCAAAGGAAAAATACCTAGTTAAGTAAGATCACATTGAACAACTAAAGTAACCCCGAGTCATTAAGATTTCTTTATGATTAAGACTTTTGAGTCAGCGCTAAAAATACAAGAGAAGTGTATTATTCAAGGTCCATACCAGCTTCACTGTCCTTTAATCTAAATATCCTAAAGTTACTGACCATCTTCAATCATAAGTTGACCAAAGATTGACTCTGTCTACTCTCTAAAGCATGTCTCGAGCTGAGGACAGCTCTTTTCTTTTGTTGGGGAGTTTGTACAGTCCCTCCCTAAATCCTAGAGCCATTCAAAACTTTTTCAACCTAGAAAATAATTTAGAAAAAGCGAGACCAACAAAGAAGTCATGCGGACAACGAGACTTTACTCCAGAATGAAAAGAGAATGATATTTCGAATAAGAAATCACATCATCCTTATATTTTTCCAAAAATATTAAGATTATTTTTATACTTCTTTGTCAAAAGCCACGTGGGAACTGATCGAAATCGAGAATGAGAGAAAAAGGGACTAACTTGATTGAAAGATAAAGTTAAGAAATAGAATCAAGAAGAAAATTGGGGTCCAATAGGAATTAAGAAGAGAATTGGGGTCCAATAGCAATTGAGAAGAGAATTGGGGTCCAATGGCAACTGAGAAGAGAATTAGGGTCCAATAGCAATTTAGAAGAGAATTTCGGTCCAATAGGATTTGAGAAGAGAATTGGGGTCCAATAGGAATTGAGAAGAAAATACCCACCATTTCCTATATAAGCACCCCCTCTCCTTT
Source organism: Adiantum capillus-veneris (assembly GCF_014529385.1). Classification (NCBI taxonomy): domain Eukaryota; kingdom Viridiplantae; phylum Streptophyta; class Polypodiopsida; order Polypodiales; family Pteridaceae; genus Adiantum; species Adiantum capillus-veneris. The sequence continues at coordinate 14,367,216 of NC_140940.1, forward strand.
GTAATTGCACACACATATTGCTAAGCTACTTGCATACTTGCCATGCTCAAGATTATGCTTAAGTAAATCAAGGTTTCCATTAAACGTTGCTCTTGCTCTCTCCTCTCTTGAAGGCCAAACCCTTGAGGGTTTTGTGAAGATGCTCCTCTCTCCTTCCTCCTCATCCTAAATCCCTTTCCTTCTTCCTTGAGCCTCACATCTCTTCAAGAAGGACTTCAACCACACTTCCCTCTTGTTTAGAGGAGGTAATCTTCATTTTTAGTAGGATTAATTAATCCATGTGTTTTAATACTAGGAAGGTTTATGTGCATCATTTTAGGTTTAAGCTTTAATGGTAACCTTAGAATTAGGCTTAAGTATTAATGGTAGCTATGCATCATAAATTTAAGCTTCAAAGGTAGATTTTCACTCGTAAGCAAACCTTTAATGGAAACCTTGCAATTAGGGTCAAGTGATAAGAGTGTCTATGCATCATAAAGTTAAGCTTCAAAGGTAGATTTTCTCTCGTAAGCTAAGCTTTAATGATAACTCTGCACTTGGGTGTAAGCTTTAGTGACTACCTTGTATTTTAGGTTTAAGCTTTAATGAAAACCTTGCAATTAGGGTCAAGTGATAAGAGTATCTATTCATCATAAAGTTAAGCTTCAAAGGTAGATTTGCTCTCATAAGCTAAGATTTAATGGTAACTTTGCACTTAGGTGTAAGCTTTTTGTGACTACCTTGTCTTTTAGGTTTAAGCTTTAATGGAAACCTCGCAATTAGGGTTAAGTGCTGAGAGTATCTATGCATCATTAAGTTAAATTTCAAAGGTAGATTTGCACTCTTAAGCTAAGCATTAATGGTAACTTTGCACTTAGGTGTAATCTTTAGTGACTACCTTGTATTTTAGGTTTAAGCTTTAATGGAAAGCTCGAAAACTCATAATTTATAGGATGACCTTTTAGCTTCTTAAATGGAAAGCTAGACACCATAAGAAAAGAGTAGTTTTCTAAGCTCGATAGAAGTAGTTCAATTTTTGGTATTGAAGAGTATTTTAAAAAGTTGTCAATTTTAAGTTTGTTTGCAAATCTGGGATGGGGGAGATAGGGGATAACTTCGCGGAATTGACCTCCGTGTTTTTTTGAACCGAAAACTCTACAAGCTTCCATGGAGATGTCCCATGGATGGCAAAGGATTGCAAAAAAACCTGGGAATCGTACAAAATGGAGATTGAACTTAAAAAGTTGGCATTTCCGAAGAGACGTTAACCATCAAATGTCTATGGCAAAAACTCGCTTGTATTTTTTGAATAAACTTGACTGGTAGATAATTAATGAAAGTAGGAATTAAGATTGATAAATGAATGAACCTGGAAATTACCAACTAGGAGTTAAAAAGAAATCTCGAGAGGTGATAGGGATAGCCTATTGCAAAACATAAATTTAACTAGGAGTTTTGAAGATTGTCTAGAAATGACCAGAAACCAAGATGGATCTTCTTGGGGTCAATTTGATTGAAAGGCCGGCCCATTGAGAGGATTCTCTTGGGGAACTTGACGGAGATTGGTCCTTTTCGGCTAGGGCAGTGTAACCGGCAAGTTGTTATACCTAGGTCATTCATGCCCGAGGGATAAGGGATGAATGGGTTTGTTTTATTTTTGCCCAGCCAAGTGAAGTACTCGTGGTATCTTATTAGAAATCGGTCATAATCCGAGTATGGCGTGATGCCAATAGTTGCATGAGAAGGTCATACTCAGGGAGGATGATGTGAATTTAATTAAGGAAATTTGTTTGACTTGGTTGCTTTAAAAGGAACTGGAAAGGCTAGGAATATAGGGGCTACCCTGTTCATCTGTCACCAGGTAGTGATGTACCTCTCAAAATAAAATGCTTAGGAAGGAATGATTAAATTACTTGATGAGCCTTTCCCAAACACTTAATTCTGGAAAATATTGTGAAGGTGTTGCCATTTTGATGTGTTGTAACCAATTTTCTTGGCCTGAATGGGGAGGCAAGATGAATTGGTTGAAACTAAATGTGTTGCATGATTAATTAGGAAACTAGTTACAAGCTAATTATTGCATATAAAGGAAAGGAAATGAATTAAAAGTTTCTAAATAAAGATCTCGTGGGAACAAACAGATGAATTTTCTTGAACGAGGGTATGCAACAGATTGCATGCTGCTTGTTGTTTGATGATGTCTGATAGACTGCTGTCTTCCTGATTTTGTAGTAGTTAAGTACTACCTCGGGAAGGGATTTTTCATCAAATGGTTCGGTGGGTAGGTGGATCCGAGGTTCAGATGGCCGGATGTTGATTTAAAAATTTTATGTTAAACATTTAGGACTACGTGGGATAAAAATGGGTTATCAGGGGCGAGCAAGACCAGGTAAGATTGCAACATCCCTCTTCTTAGGGGAAAGTGATAACTGCCGTGCCTACTTGTCAGGAAAAAGGAGTTATCGCCATGAACCAAGGGAGAACAAGAAAGCAAGAGCAGATCCTCAAGTTAAAGATCAAGAGAATCAAGACTAAGGACCACGATTTGGGTGCAGAAAGTTGTCAAGGACAGATTGATTATGAGAAGCGGATAGAATCGTTGAATGAAGGGATGTACCCCCTTGGGTTGGCATTCGAGATAGACCAGAGTCCTGTCTGAGTGTCGGTCCCAAGTGGGAGGGATACCTGCAGATAGATCTGTTGGGTCCAAGCCCTTGTCGGCCCGTGGGAAAAGCCTCTTATGGGCATGCAGTAGAGATTGAGTTAGAACTCAAGTTTTGCATGGTTTTTTGTAGCTATTTACTTGACAATCAATCAAAGAAAATCCGGTGTACTTTTGCAAGTCGAGTCTCTTCTCTCTCTCCTCTTATCACTTTCTCTGCTATAGCACACCATGGCTCCATTAGCCATAGCCCATAGCACTCAACACTGGTATCAGAGCCCTACTGAGCCTCGGCTCTCGACAAAACCCTCGCGGGTACAGCCGCTTACACAGAGGGAACGAAGGGTTGTCGACCTGCAAAGTTTTTCCTGCAATTAACAGCAGGAGGATCGCCCTGGCTTGCTGGGAAGATTTTGACTCTTGAGCCCCTGCCGATTCGGCCTCTACAGGCTCTACACAAGATAACGCCATCGCGCATTACTGCTACAGATTCGCCATTTCTGTTTTTTTTATTTAGTGTTTATTAAATTGTCCACCTTATTGGAAGTCTTTGGATATAAGTGAGAACCCATTCACACTATCACACCGGCATCACCCGCCATAGCTAGGCTTCATCAACACATAGTCTTGCCGAGCTTCTCAAGTCAGCATGTGACTCAACCAAGGCTTTTAACGACATCTCAAGACTGTAATTAAAAGATTTGGTTTTAAGAGAACGGTGCTCGTAAGTGACTTTGAAGGTTTATGCTCAAGCTGAAGCCGTTGCAAATGGGCTATTGAATGAAGATCAGTCACTCCGGGTTCTTCTTGGTTATTTTATGCTACGGTGTCGTGCTGTGACATGTACATAGTGGGAACACATGCTACAAGAGTTATCTCGTAACTTTTTAGATACATAATTATATTTCCTATAATGTACATATGCATATGTAAGTATAAAAATAAGCTTTCTATTTCATCTTATTATTTATCTCAAGGGTAATGTATTCTTACTTTACCATCAAAAAATACTATGGGAAAAGTGTCAATAGCTCCGCCTCTTTAACTTGGGGCAAAAAGCATTGATTCTTTATTTGTACTATTTCATTATCATCTCACACCCTAGCTAGATCCTATATCTAGGGTAGACTCCAATATATATATATTCTATGTTATTTATACTTTTCTTATATTTCAGCTTTTTAAATAGCTACTAGGAGAGAATCAAATCCTAGTGGGACACTAGGTGGCATGATTTCAAAGATACACTTATTTTAATGCATTATTGCAAGCATGGTTACAAAAATTTGTCAAGGAAAAATGTCATGCTTTCATATGGCATGAGGTGTCCTTGGGAATTAAATGAAAGTCAAGGCTAAGGAGACCACATGAAGACTTTTGCTGCCATAAATGGACCCTATTTTGAGGAATTTTTTACACAAGGTTCCAATCCGAATTGGAGAATGATTTTAAAATGAAAATCGTAGCTAATGAGCTGAAGTTTCTGCCCATATTTTTACTTTTTTATTTGGAGCTACGGTTGAGGAGATATGATCAAAATACTGGACCCCAGTCTGCCCACATCATGCAGGGACAGCTCATTTCCAACTTTTCCAATTCCTGTTCACACTGGCTCCTCTCTTCTTGTGTAAACCCTTGTGGGTTCCCTTCACCTATAAAAGGGGACCTCTTCTTCCTTGGAAGGAACTCAAGCATTCAAGCCATTGATGAGAGGAATTCTTGAGGGAGTGAGTAGTAATGCCTTATTGTACTTAGCCCCATTAACATAAGCCCAAGCCTACACTTTCTCCTAGAGGAAAACTAGCCATTCTTGTACGCCATCCTTGGAGGATCAACTCTAATCAAAGAAGGTGTTGTACTTGGCGTATCAATCAACGTTGAATTCTCCCCTCTTCTTCTCTCTCCCATCAATAATGGTGCCGAAGGGTTTCAAGTAAGATGTGTTCTACATTGATGTTTTCTTGATTTCTTGTTGTTTTCATTTTCATCTCTAATCCAACATATATATATGTATCTAATCTCATCTCCTTAACCAAACCTATCTCTCTCATTCTTAGTAATTCATCCTCTCTAGGTTCTCTTTGCTACAGGTACATCTCTCCCCGCAGTATCCTTATTGCCTACGGGCAAGAATAGGGCTTGGGAGGGAAACTTCTCATCTCTTCACTTCTCTCATATATACATTTCTCACATACTATCCTAGATGAATAACCCACATGATGATCATTTCTATCGCTTTCACTCTGTACGATCTATTAGAATTAACGTATGGATTAGCCGTAAAATACACTTTCAACAACGTACAGTGTTTCTCTTTGGCCCAGAAAGGCTCAATGAAATACTTCTATCACCGGATCCCATCATACTACCTCTAATAGACTATAACTTTTCTTTTGACGTAAGCGTAGTTATCTTGCTATGAACCAACAGGATTTGTACACACAATTAATCCCAATCACTAGACAAAATATATATATTATGGTAAGCACAAAACTACAATTCCAAAGAACAATTCGTAGCCTATTTGGGCAGCCAAGATTGAATGCCATTAACTCATCTGTTAACCCTTTCATATTACCCATGATACGATATGACCATAGCCTTGATGTTTTCATCTTTGTGTTATTTTGACATTTTCTTTTGTGTTCTTTCTTTGTGCGTGTGAGTGCAAGAGAGAATGGGTGGGCTTCTTTGATTGTATTTCTTTCCAAACCCTAGTCTTCATGGCATCTATGGTTTAACTCCTTCATATAGTTTTTGTCGAGTTCTCTCACAAACTCTCACAGCCATAAGCCCGGTGCTTTCCTGGCAAGACCGCAAATTTCTCGACAACGGATCCACTGATATGTTAAAAGGTAATTTGAAATTCCATTAACGAAGATCGACGATCATTCTTCGCAAGCATAACAAACACAACCAAGCTATCCTTTGCATATCGAATATGGCATCAAAAGTCGACAAGTTCAATGGATCCGGCTTCGACACTTGGCAGATCAAAGTTAAAGGCTATTTGATGCGAAAAAACTTATGGAACGTGGTCAAGCCTCTCGCAGCCAACGAATATGGAACATCCGTTGCAGTTACAAGGGCATTATCTGCTGCTAAGCTACAAAGGAAAGACGAAAAAGCTATTGGTATCATTCTAACCTCCTTAGAAGACGATTTTATTCATTATTTGGACAATGTTGATTCTTCAAGTGCCGCTTGGATAGAGTTAGAGAAGCTTTTCGGTGCCAAAGCTAAGTATTCAAAAATGAGTTTAAAAATGGAATTATATTCCATCCGCATGCATGAAAATGAAAACGTTGCAGCTTTAGCTAATAGACTGAAGATTATTAAAACTCAACTTGTTTATGTCGAAGCTCCAGTACCAGAAGAAGATCTCATAGCCATTTTGTTAAAAAAATTGACTGACAAATTTCATCAGATTGTTACTATTTTAAAAGAGAAAGATTCACTGCCCTCCTTGGATGGTATCATCAATTCATTGCAGGAAGAAGAACGCAGGGTACCTAGTATCAATTCTACTATTTTTTCCAGTGCATACACAGTCTCGAATGTTGTATCCCCCACCAGTTATTTTGATACTTCCATTGCATATGCAGTCACTAAATGTGCTGCTACAGCAGCTTTATCTCGACCATTCGATGGAACCAGATGTTGTGCCATTTGTGGGCGCAACAATCATCAGACGAAAGACTGTTTCAAGAAGAATCCTTGTGTTCACTGTGGTAAAACAAATTATTCGTCAAATAGATGGTTTCAAAAGGGTAAAAATCAAATTCATGTGGTTGAGGGAGACACTGAATCTCCAATATATTATATTGGAGGGAGACACTGAATCTCCAATATATTATATTGATGAGGAATCTTTTTAGATCAACTCTTTTCATGTTGTTTAGTCAAAATAAATTGCACGGGCTGTAGACATTGCCACACATAAGTGGTAAGACCTCCCAAAACATATGTTCTCAAGTCCTGTTTTGTTACCACTTCTCATGAGGTTATTGGGTACACCTTAAACCCAATGTTTGGCAGTGAACCAAAAACTCCATTTTTGGTAGCTAATTTTTTGACCTACGCCCTATCTGTTCAAGGGGGGGTTTATCATAGCACCAGGTTATGGATACACCAGAAATCCTTGGTTGCGAGAAAACCTAAAACTCATGGTTGATGAGTATACCAAAAACTCCAGGTATCATGAGTTGCTTGTCCAGTTCGGGCTTGAGGGAGGGATTGTTGGGTCCAAGCCCTTGTCGGTCAGAGCCCGTGGGAAAAGCCTCTTATGGGCATACAGTAGAGATTCAGTTAGAACTCAAGTTTTGCATGGTTTTTTGTAGCTATTTACTTGATATAAAAAATCCCACCAAAATGCCTTTTTTTCTTCACAAAAAAGTTTTTAGTGGCCCCTCTTTTGTTGAATTTTCATATGAAGGTGAGCCCCTCCTTGCATTAGAGCATGACATAATTGATTCTTAAGGGTTTTAAAATATGCATGGTTCTGGATTATGCATAAATATAATATATGGATATGATGGAAAAAAACAAGATAGTATATATAAATAATTCATGGAATCTAGAATAGTGTGGGCTATATATATAAAACATAAATATATGAAAATATAGGGAATCAAATGAGGTGGGCCCTCATTTGTTTTATTGATGTATATTTATTTACATGAGGTAAGAAAGAGTACCTTAGGAAATAGAAATTTGGTGAAAGGCAATGACTGATGGTGGAAGGTATTTTTGAGGTTTTTCTTTGGAGTGGATTCACACCAAAAATAAGAGAAGCTTGCATGAAAATATATTTATATGGAATTAAGAGTATGCAAAATGGTATGAAAAATTGTGGTAATTGTGAGTCAATGTACATAGCATACATAGGCAAATAACACACATCGAAAACTTTCTCTTAGCTATGATTTTGATATGTTTATAGGAGTGTGATGGTTGACATCCTTCATAAAAATTGCATACAGCCGAATGACAAAGGTTGTCAGATGGTAGGTACTAGAAGCGGTATTCCATAGTTTGCTTGTGGTTGATCTTTCATAACTCCACCGGTTTATCCACTGTGTTAATTTGGGCAGTCCCTTGGACTTGTGCTTTCTGAGGTATAATTTAAAGATTTTTAGTTGCATTAATTTATGTGTGGATAACCATTATCCTATAGAAAAACGAGTGTGTGATATAGTGAAAGAATGTTACAAATAGTGAAATAGAGAGATATTTAGACATAGAGAGAGATAAATAGAGATAGGGAGATGATGTGAGTTGAAAAGAGACAGGAAGGGAAAAAAGAGAGAGGTATATAGAACTCAAACGCAAGAAGGGAAGAAAGAAGAAAAAAATGAGACGAATAAGAGTAGAAGAGGGAGAGAGAATATGCAAAAAAACCATGTGCCTCGTAGGTATGTATGTGAGTGTTTATGCATATGAGAGTATAGAGAAATGTATGTGTGTATGTATGTGTGTTGTTGTGGGTCGTAGGTATATGTGTGTGTGCCTGTGTGTGTGGAAGCATAGGTACATGTGTGTGTGTGTGTGTGTGTGTGTGTGTGTGTGTGTGTGTGTGTGTGTGTGTGTGTGTGTGTGTGTGTGTGTGTGTGTGTGTGTGTGTGTGTGTGTGGAGTATCTCGGTAGAGTCACAAAGTGTGCACTATAGAGGCTCTTTTGGTGCTTGTGCAAACATTTTCTACATGTGGTACATACTAATATAGTTGGTTAGCATTACAAAGATAAGGTTGAAATTGAGCAGTAGTGAAAAAATTGAACTAGCATTGATGATACGTAAAAGGGGTTAAAAAATGTCAATTAGTGCTTGAGTGACAAGATATATACCTGCTAAGTAAATAGCTATTTGTGTGCATTCTTGACTACCCTAAAAGGGTACCAATGTTCATCATTCAATGTGTGTGGTATTATGCTTGTCTATTAAGTGATGACATTATCTATGAGGGGTGATTACCACTGGTCATAATTGTGTAGACCACACGGAAACATTAACCCTAAAATATGCCACTTTAGAAAGTCCACTTTAGATTTGTACAATCAATAGTTGGATTCGGAGGCTCCTAACGATAGTGCAAGGAGGTAACGATATCACAAGAGGTTTTGGACAAATTCTCATAATAATTCCCACATTGTGACTCACCTCAACATCATGAGCTTTTGTGAGGGAGGCACTGCATACCTAGCTAGGTGTGATTGGGGGCAAGGGACCGTCGGCCCCGGTGGGGGGGCCGGTGATCCCCTGCCCCCAATCGTAGCTAGCTAGGTATATGGTGCTTCTCAAACAAAAGCTCATGATGCATAACATGAGCTTCTGTGAGGGAGGCACCGCATACCTAGCTAGGTGCGATTGGGGGCAGGGGACCGCCGGCCCCGGTGGGGTGGTGGTGGTCCCCTGCCCCCAATCGTAGCTAGCTAGGTATGTGGTGCCTTTCGAGCAGAAGCTCATTATGTTATGCATTGTATGAAAAAAATTGAAAAAGACTCCGTTTTCCTACATGAGAATATTTCTAAATCTTCTTGTGGATGGAGAGTAGACAGTTTTTGTGGGTCTACTTGAGCTTATTGTCGCTTCGCACTGGGATCTGTAGGTATGTGGGTTTGGCAAGCTACAATCCTTGTAACACAGGTGGGTTCACCTTGCTTGTAGTCTCGCCATTCATCTTCTGGCCCTACGGTGTGCTGCAGCTTTGTTAGTGCTGCCTACTATTGCCTTCTGCTCGGGTCAGTGTTGGGGCATCGATCTTTTGGAGTGTAGCACCATCAATTGTGATTTGTCCTTTTTTTTTTTTTTGGTGTTTATTAGCTTAAACCTTTAGCCTTGCTCAAAAATATCAATCTAGCTGAAAGATGCTGGACTTTTTGATGGTAGATGTCCCAGATGCAAACAAGGCACTAAAGATTTAGCCCATCTCCTGAATTGCCCATTCAGCATACCCTTTTGGGAGCCAGTAATCAGAGTCTTTCAAAAAACCTTCTCTTGGAAACAAGTGCTCTTGGGAGACAGAGCTGGTCCCCCTTCTCTGATATGGAACCACATCCGAGATGAGTTTCTCTACGCAATCTGGAGATGAGGAATTTTTATTATTTTGAAGAAGCTTCCCAGGTGCCTAACCTGAAATTTTTCTTTGATGAAATCATCTTACAGTCAAAGAGGCTGAACATATCCGAGTGCCACATCTTTAGGACGAAGACCACGATGCTAGACGATGAGCATATCTGAGTGCCGCATCTTCAGGAAGAAGACCAAGATGCTAGACCTGGTTGGCAAACTCTTTCAAGAAGCAGCAATTGAAGGGGAAGATTGCTATGTCAGAGACCAGCCAAAAGAAGAGCTCAATGAAGAGTTCAAAATTATGGAAGACTTTTGGAAGTAGGACAAAGAAATGTTGAGCCAAATCAGAACTGTACTGGATGCTCTCAGCTGACAACCTGAAGTTTCCTGAAGCCTAGAGACTGTCTGACCCCTGTGTCTAAATCCTTTTTGAACCCCATCTGTCTGAACCCTGTCTTGAGTTTGCCTGAACCATGCCCCTCTGAACCCTTTCTGATTCTCCAAGTATGGTATGGCTGATGTGATTCAATGCTCATTCCTTGAGCTAACAAATGTAATTACTTTGTTTCTCATCTAATATATCCACGCCTTACATTCGAAAAACAAACGAATCTCAATCCACCATCCTCAGCACTATATAGCACGACTATATAACACGGAGTATTAAATGCCATGGGATCCACGGCAAAGAACTCCAAGCACGAATCACGAGAGTAGCAGCATCAATAGATTTTTGAGAAGTAAACAAGGACACGGACAGTGGACGTCGTTATGAATTTTATGTTTGGCTTTGTAAGCATGTGATGCGCGTAGGTGAGTTGGTTATGCTATTAGCTTAAGGCAGAGGTACTAGGTTTGAGACGCATGGTTGCCATCTGTGACTTGTTTTTTCGATATTCCCACCAACGACCCATGTTGTAGATCCCACCACTCACACCCCGTGTTAGATAGTCCTGAGGATCCATCCTAAACATGGACTCTAATCCATCCACCCCCATAAGGACTTTGAAACCCCTTAATACCCTTAGATGATTTGGCTAGGGCTAGGTCACACTGGGTGGGATGGCCTTTGTCAACACGCCATCATACGTAGAGGCGGTGGTGGGGGTCCAAGAGGAGGCAAAGGACCCCTCTCCCGGCATGGCAAATAAAGGTCCATCGGAAGTAGTCTTAGCCCAATGCAACAGGGGCGGCATTGTAGGGTTCAACAAGGAGGAACTAAAAGTACGCAAGGCATAGATCGAGAAAGAGTTGTCCAAGATTATGAACACGATGTCATTCAATAAAATAACGTTGGAGAATGAAGAGGCCCCCTCATGGCCGATGGATGCTACCAAGGGAGATAGGGCTCTTAAAAATTTGCTCCCGCAAAGAGTGGAAGTGGAGGATGCACTCACTGTTGTGCTTCCTCCTACGATGAACAAGAGATAACTCGTCGAGATTGCTAAATCTACGTTGGCCTTCGGATTCATGAGCAAGGTGTCTACCAAAGCTGAACTGATTAATTGGTTGTAGAGCTCCAACATTCTCAATCAGGGTGGATCGGTTTCTAACGCTTAATATCTAGCAAAAGGCTTCTTTTCGGTATTATTCGATGACAAGACAACAGTGACCAAAGTTTTGGCCAAGAGCCCGTTGTTTTCTACATGTTCCCATGGGATCCCTCGTTTGAATCCCTTGATACTCTTTAGGATGTGTGTCTGGTGTGGGTGGAATTTGTCAACCTCTTGTTGTGGTTGGAGGAGAAACTTGAAAAACCTTGCAGCAAGCCTTGATATCCCCTTTTTTGTACCTTCAAGAAAAGCGGAAGGTACCGTTGAGCCCAAGAATCTAGTTGTCAATGTGGAGGCCGGTCTTAAGGTCATTCTGTTGAATTTTGATGCCTTCTTTGGTGCTTGATTTTGTTGGAAATAGGGTTGCAGGGAAACACGGATAGCTTGGAGAAGATGAAGGAAGCTCAAGGTACACAACAAAGAGTGTATTATTTAGTGTGTAATGGAAAGATAAAATAGCCTTACAGCAAAGGGCGTATATACAATGCACAGGGAAAAAAACCTCCTAGTGAGAGAAAAATGCCCCAACTGTCGTAGTGTGTTCACACACACCACTACCACATGTATATGGTAACAAATCCCCCTTGGGAGTGATACGGTGTTAAAATGTGTGCGGTCTAGTTGGGAAGGTGTAGAATCTCTAGCTGTGAGAGTTCGTGATGAGAGTCACAAACACTTTAAGGTATATCATTTATGGAAAATCACCAACTCTCTTTCTAAATATGATTGGAAAGCTAAGAGCATTCGTGACAAGACAGTCACAAACCCTCTCCCCTATTATGCTTAGAAATTGCTTGTTTTCGTAGACGAGTTTGTGAGATGAAATGATCACCAATTCACATCCAACTTTACTTAAAAAGATCAATTAATAACACTAAAATTTCAGCCATGAAACTTCAACTCTCATAGAAGCACAACTTTCAATCAAAACCCAAACCTCTTTCATGGTATCATGTAGCCTCACCCCCAATTACATAGTCGTAACATCAAACAGCTGAAAGGAATACACCAGCTTCCACCGTCATGACGATCATTTTCTAAATTTTCAGAGATTTAAGAGCTTCTAAAGTGAATCCCACACACCATTTTGAGAAGGGGAAACCCTAATTCTCTCCCTCACAAGCTCAAATACAAGATTACAAAGAGGCCGGACTACAGCACACATAGATTGGGCAACCATGGAAGCTATTGCACAGTAGAGAAAAATTGCAAGTTTTTTCTGTAAAAAGCAGCCCTCTTTCTCTTTCCCACGGTATTCTCAGCTGATGTGTCAATTTTTGGGCCATTTTTCCACTTTGGACCAAAACTAGGTCATTTTTGACCCAAAAAATGTCATTTTTAATGCGAAAAATCCCAAATAGAGTCAGAAAAATCCCTAGACTTGTGGGATCACTTGCATAAGAATAAAAAGCATATATAAGCATAAGTTTTTATCAATATACCATTTTGGGTCACTTTCCATGCAATTCTGCAACGGCGCCTGTTAGCTGCTATTTTTGGTAGTTTTTGCCTGCATCTATCTATATAGGCGAGATGAGTGTGCCACCATGAAACACTTGGATTATATACATTGTCAAACCAAATAAGAAATCTTATCAAGTGGAAAAGCACGCAAAGGCACCACATCCAGGGCCACGATTCCCCGGATAGGTATGCACATGATAGCGACCGCAATAGCCGCTTTAGCATATATCACAATATGTACTATACTTCTTTTCTTTCCATGCATTGAGAAGTGTCAAAAGTGAGGTGAATTTTTTTATTTCACACTATGTATGTGCCACGGAATGACATCCACCCCCTTTGAACGTGCACATCCTCCAGCATGTGCCAACATTTTCCTTATGTAGGTTTAATCTTTGTTAAGATCCACAAATATTTGGATGTCATTTTCATCTTCTACAAAGTTTGGAAGATCATCCTCTCCTTCTTCATCCTCATCTATATCAATTTCATTAGGTTCTTCATCATCATCTTGTTGCGAATCAAAAGGATCATTAGCATGTCTCCTCTTGAACATCTTGATTCTTTTGCCTGCTATGGGAATTTTAAGCCATGTTCCACCGAGCTTCCTCAAAGAAGATGTAGCATTTTTATGTACATTTCTGACAACATAGGGACCAAACCACCTTTTTGCAAATTTTCTTTGTGTGGTGTGTTGGTTGTCAAGGCTACTATCATGCATTAGGACCCAATCACCCTCTTCAATAGGCTTTGGTTGAAGCCTATGTCTTTGATCAAACCTATCTTTATTCTTTAGTCTTGCATCCTTCAATCGAGCTTTTGCAATGTCTATGTGTTCGTATCTTCTTTCCAATTGCTTTATGTGCAAAGCAAGTTGATTTTCTCTACTTGCACCATCTTCCCAAGGTAACATGTTCCAAGTAGGAACTACATCCTCAATTGGCATGACTAGCTTTTGACCATACATCAATTCTGTAGGCATGTAACTATTCATTGAGCTATGAGTTGTACGGTCAGTCCATAAAGCATATGGTAGCAACCTTGGCCATTCACGCATTCTACATTTGCATGCCTTAGCCAAATCTTTGACAATAGGAGGATGCCCTCTTTCACTTTTCCCATTTCCCTCTGGATTATGAGAACAAGTCAGGGCTAGCTTATACCAATTCTTGTAAAGAAATCCCTTGCTTCATCTGCATCTAACTCACCTCTATCAGCAACTGTCTTTCCCACACAGCCATAGTGGCAATTACATCTTCAAGCAAAAATTTACAAACAGCTTCCGTAGTTTTTGTCCTCAATGCACTCCCTTCCAGTTGGTTTGTCAAGTATTCTCCTGCAAGTACCAAGTATCTCATTTGCCAAAGTCCTAAAGGCATTGTGACTAGAACAACAACCCATTTATAGTGCATGGCTAATGGGTATGTAGGATGCAATCCATCACAATGACGTACATTGGAATACATTTGGCATGTGACACAAGACTCCACAAAATCTGCTACATCTTTATACATGCCTTTCCAGCAACATGTTTCTTTCACTTTGAAAAAAGTAGCCCATACACCTTGATGTCCAGCATATAGGCTTTCACGAAGTTCTTTGATAATTTTGAGCTAAGTAGGCTTATCACATACTACTCGCAATGGAGTCCATCTCTTCTTTTAGGATGTTTTTATAAGTAGTCATCCCTCAAGAAGAATCCATATGCTTTCTTTCTGATCCTTTTAAATTTTGATTCAGTCCAATCATCTTGATTTTGTAAAGTACTCAAGTAGTGACCTATGAGCAACCATTCGTCCTCATAAAACTCCTCTGAAAAGGACTTAAGTGAAGATACAATACATATATCATCACACTTTGCGTGAGAAATTGTGTAGAATTTTGTGCCGGCATCTTCTTCCTCATCAATCATATCATCCTCATCTTCATACCTTGCCCTTGAAAGAATATCTTCCATTGAATTGTCCTTTCCTACAATGTGATTCAATTCTGGATTCAAGGACTTTATATAAGCAATCCACCTAAGCATGGCAATATCAGAAGTAGAGCAGCTTGCAATCATCCCTAGAAGTGGTAAGCAATCAGTCTCCACAACTACAAATGCTCCAATGAAGTACTCTTTGTCACACTTTAATGTTGTAACCACCCCTCATAACTCCCTTTTTACCTGTGGATATGCTCTTTGGCGAGAGCTTAGAACCTTGGCCCCAAACATCAGGTCACATACATGTGTTTCTCTTCATCGTCTTTTCCTATTACGCATCCAATCCCCGTTGACAATGGACTAGTGTCCATTGTCATGATCACCGGTCTTCCACACTCAAAGTCAATCTTCCTCAAAGTTGGTGAAGACAGTAGCAACTGCTTCAACTTTCTCATAGCTTTTACATGTACATCATTCCATTGAAACCTTTGGTTCTTCCTTAGCAATTGATAAAGAGGATTTGCGACATGTGCATAATGTGGAATCCATATGAGATAGAAGACTCATGCGCCTAGAAACCTTCTCACCTCCATGATATTTACGCATAATTCCTTCATCCTCTATATCGCATAATTCCTTCATCCTCTATATTGCATCCACTTTAGTTGGACAAAGGTCGGCAGCCATGAGTATTACAAAGATGTCCCACTATCAATATTTCTTCAACCCCAAACACTCACTTTTACCTAGATAATGTAAGGTTCACTTCTTCCATCCTTGTTAAAATTATGTCACAATTATTGATGTGGTTTGCCACATATTTACGGCACCCCCTCGAATCTAGAGTCTCATCTTTTTTAGCTAAGTCGCATCCTTTGATTGGCACGTCATCAAGAAAAGGCATTTTAATTTGAGGTATGAAGTCATGTAGGACTTTCTTCATACCATTCATCATGTGCGCAATCGAGTTGGTTGCTCCTTGCAGTAAGGTGCACATCCTTACCAAACCCAAGGGTGTTCTCATGGTAGTCAAGTCCTTGCTTTCCATTGCTAGTTGGAACTAATCATACCCTGAGTACAAATCCCCCATAGAATATATTTCCCTTCCTGCAAATGCTTCTGCAAACTCATCTACAATTGGCCATGTACCCATATTCTTGATTGTGACTTTGTTGACAAGCTTCATGTCTTGAATGAAGCGTAGAGATTCAATTTTCTTTGGTACAGTGAACCATCTTCTTTGTCAAGAGTGCTTTTAGCAACGGAATTGGTCGTAGATTCCAAGGCACATGAGGTACAGTGAATATTACCATTGGTTCAACTATAGATGGATCCACACACCCTATCTCATGCGGCTCAAATGCAAAAGCTTTTCCATGTTTGGAGAGTGCCTGTTCAAAGCATTTTCTTTCAATCTCTGTCAAGGAGTCATTGCTTCCAACTTTTAACATCTTCAATGACTCTTGCGTAAACTTGTGTCCAATTCTTTTTGGGTCTCGGAGACTAGGTTGCAAAGAATCTTGATCCACCTTTTCCTTGCAATCTGTAGGTAAAAGCAATGCCATTGTTTTCACCGTCTTTGCTATAGTTTTGTACTTTGTCTCCACTCTAGATCTTTTTGCACATTTAAGCACTCCTCATCTTTGAAAGACTCAATGATCATATACATGTCCATAGAAGCTACTCTTTTACGAGGTCATTTCCTTGTTGAAAACTAGAACTTGTTATAGCACTGAGATCACCCATAGTATCTACAAAAGAAACCTCTTCAAAAACACCTGAAATTTACTCGTCTTCATCTAGCAAATCATGGTTTTTGTATTTTCTCTGTACACTATTTACATATTGTTTTTGTCCTTTCTTTAAATCTCTACGCATTGTAAAAGATACTGATCCATCCTTCGCTACTAGGGCACCTGTAGAAAAAGCTTCGCCTCCCTTTGGATCAGGCGAGAACCTTTTTCTTCCTGTACCACTACACTTTCGCTTTACAATGGTACTTGGCCAAAACCCCTTATCTCCCTTTGATCTCGAAATTCCTTGCTTGGATTTTCTGCGCTACATTTGTGACACCAAAGCATAAGCCAAACACCCAAAAATGCGCATGTGTTAACCCTCACGGCTCACGGACACCCCATCACCTACAACGGACGTGTATTATGTATTTGGTAGAGTCAGGTACCGGGCTTGTCGGACCAATAGGAAAAGGGTAAGAGTGATCGCCGATGAGAGGCGCACTCTAGTTGGGACATTCAAGGGATTAGTTGGCTAAGCATGGGCGCTCAAGTGTGAATGGGGTGAGCTCATATAGAAGCCAACTAAACCTAAAATTCATTGATTCTCTCATTTGTGCAATAGAAGAGTGCTCTTGCTCCATCTCCATCTCCATCTTCTTCTTCTTCACCTCCTCGTGTGTGTGTGCATGTGAGAGAGAGAGAGAGGGAGAGAGTGTGTGCGATCGAGCATTACGAAGGCACGACGGCGGCGAAGCGGTTGAGCGCGGCACGACTGCAGCTTCTTCTTCATCGTGGCGAGGAATCCTCCACGGCAGGAGCATAGAGCGGTGAGTGACACACCATTGCCCTCTTTTGAGCTTGCTAGATTAGTCTTGTTGTGTGCTTGGAGCCATTTGTGGCTCGCACACGGTGTATCGGCAAATCCCTTGCTTCGACAGTGCGGTAAGGAGCGCACATTTTTGGCGCCGCTGCCGGGGAATCTCCCTGCACTAAGCCCAAAAGGCACTTTGTGCTTCTCCTATGAGTTTTTTGTAGTAGGAAAGAAGAGGAAGAGGAAGAGGAATAAGTTGTTTTTCTGTAAGTTGTTAATTTTTGTGTTGTCTGCAAGTTCTGTGATTTCTGCATAATGTTGTGTTTTCTGTTTGCACACAGTCTTTGCACAATTAGTAGTCGTTAGCTTGTTTGCAATGAATGAATAAGTAGGAAGGCAGTTAGCAATTTCTGCTTGCACACAGTCTGCACACAGTTTCTGTCAAGGTTTTCCTGCACACAGTCTTTGCACAGTAAGGTAATGAGAGAGGAAGTAGGTGGACAGTTAGCTCACTGTCAGTAGGCAGTTAACAGATTAGTTAGTAGATTAGTTAGTGGTTAGCAGCACTGTTAGTAAGTAGATAAGGTAGTGAGTTGTCTGTGAGCTGTGAGCTGTTGACTGGGAGGTTAGGTAGGTGACAGTGTGTGTGGCCAAGAAAGGGTCACCAAAACCGCGTGCGGTCGTCGCCACCAAAAAAATAAAAAATCTGAAAATATTTAAGCGTGAGTGACTGGGCAGCCACACTAAAATTTTGATCGGGATCGGGATCATTTCCCCAAGCCCAAGCCCAAGCCCAAGCCCAGGCACAGGCCTCAGTCCTATGATATATACTAGACTCACTCTTATATGTATACCCTACTCCCTCAAGAGGGAATGAGAGCATGTGGGGCAAGTCCTCCACTCTCGTCCCTTCTCTTCCCACTTGCACCCTTAGACTTTCTAATTTGGGCCTAGTTCCCTACTAGAAATTGACGGTTTTAGGGATTCCGAGGGCATAAAGTGACCAAACGGAGGGCTGTAAAGCACGGCACGTCCCTCTGACCGAGATGCTCGTTTTGAGCTATCATACGTTCTATTCTATAGCTGGGTCATAAAAAAACGACCAAAATATCAAAAAATAAATAAATAAGAAAAGACTTGGGTTGCAAAACACCCAAAATTACTAGGTGAGCAGCCTTCACGGGCTCTCACTCACACTTCTAGGGGATCCAAGTCATATGAACCTACGCTCTGGACGAGTGTTAGAGCACGAGTGTTGTGGGTTAGGTCAACACATGAACATCATACACAGCAAGAATAACCATCTACTCCACCATACTTCATTAACAACAATTCAGACACAGTAAACATGACTACTCAAAAATATCAGAGTAAGCAGAGACAATACACTGAATAGTTGCTACACTGCACCATCATCATCACATTCATATCAGAGAACAGATACCTCTTGCGCAGATACATTCCCCACTTATATAGATAAATCCGACTTAACTACCCAGTCACAAGACATTCAGCAGACTGCAACTGAAAGACAGTTACATCCGACTTAGCAAAATACAGCTCAGTAAATATCCGATAAGTCAAAATCCGACTTAGCTATTCAGAGTCAGTTTCTAACATGTGCCTCTCAACACATGGCACGCCCCGGTGGTAGATTTCGCAGAAATCTGACCCGGATTCACATATCCCTTGATCAAGAATCCACCCTCTGCTGCACAGCTTCTTCCTTACTCTGGTCCTCAGCATTCACTTTATGATCCACCAGCTCTGCTTCCTTTACTGCATCTGACTCTGCTACATCAGCTTTTCCCATTTCCACCTCTTGTGCTCTATCTGCAATCACAGTATCAATCTGCTCTTCTGTCACTTTCTCCTCAGCTACATCCTGCATCAAAAAACTATTAGTAAAATTCTCCTCTTTCTTTTCTGCCTCTGCAAGTTGCTGTCTCTTATTCTCTTCCATCTGCTGAACCTGCTGCTTCAAACAGTCTCTCTCCTTTTGCAATTCCTCCACTTCCTTCAACAATTGTGCTTCTACCTCATGCACTAACCCTGCCTTTAGCACCTCATATGGATACTTAATGACAAATCTCATTCTTTCCTTGGTCTTTTGCCACATCTCCTGTGCAACCAAAGCTAACTGCTGCTTGAGAATAGACACTTCTCCTTCTTTCATTAATACTGCACTCAAGCTAATTTCCTCCTGTGCCAACATCTGTTGCTCTAGTACCTGCAAAGGTTCCAATCTCAACCTTTGCATCTCCACAGTGACCTGTAACTCTGCATTCCTCTTTGCCATGTCTTCCAATTCCAAAGCAACCGCAGTGTGAAAGCCTTACCAAGCTTTATTGGTGTTTCCTCCGCTTTTACCTGCATTGGTGAATCAACATCCATGGTGCCAAATTCTGCAAACTGCATTTTTGCTGTGATTTCTTCAAAGGCCTCTCCTGGAGTATATTTGGCTTTCACCAAATCCTCATAAGCCTCCATATGCTTAGCATTAAACTTCACAAATCCTATCTTTTCAGAATGCACCATGATGGGATGCTCAATCTGAACTGGCTGCTGCTTCTCCTGCACCAATTTTTCTGCTTTCACAGGCCACCTTGCTTCACCATTCTGTACTCTCTGTTCAAAAAAGAACAATGCTGACAAGTAACCACATAACCTACTATTTGCCTGTGTCTTCCTCTTGTCTGAAGAATGAATCTCTGCTGCCAACTTTTCATACACCCAGTGAGCCCAGCTCACTTCTCCTCCCTGCTCTGCATAGCTTAATGGTGCAAAGTTTTCTTTTGACATATAATCAAACTTCACAATAAAGCATAGCCTCTCCAAGTACCACTTAAGCTGCTCTCTCCTAGCATATGCCACATTCTTTAACATGTAATACTGCCTGCCTCCTTCTCTTGGACCAAACTCCTTTTTCAGTGCTTCCTCTGAACACTTTGGAATAGGTGTATTAGGATGCAAAGGCAGCTTGAACACCTCAGACACCAACTCCACATTGAGTACCACATGCGGTGACACTCTCCCCTTAGTCTTCCTAAGTATTTCCAACTGAGACTTTGCATATACATTGTTTCTACATTCTTCCCAAGGCAGAATCGCAAACTCATACAATCCTACCTGCTGCAACCATATGGCGTTGCGCTCTGCCTGACAATCTATGTCAACTTTGAAGTCCATAAAAGGGTCCATTAATGCTTGCATCACCTTACCTTCTGACACAGGAGTCGGCGTTGGTGTTTTCTCTTCTGCAGAGTCACTGTTTTCGTCTGCACTGCTAACGTCAAGCCGCATAGGCAAAGCTTTGCTTCTCAACCGTCGCCCCGAACCTTCGGTCTGCTCCTCATCAGGCTGTGGTTGCATGGCCATCAATTGCTTTGCTTTCGGCATGGCAGGACTGAATAAAGCTTCTTCAAGCGAAAACCCGAATCCTCTGCGCTGCTGCATGTGAACTGGACGTACTGAACTTTTGTTGCATGTATGATTATACTCGCTGCACCATGCACACATATCTCCACCCGGTATCCTTGAAGTGCTACAAAACTTCTTTTCAGCACACTCCCCGAAGTTATTAATCGGGCCTAATAATTTCTTATTTAAAATTCCGACTTGGTCAGTTCCGACACAGGTACTCTTCCAACATCTGCAATGTTGAATCGGATGTGCCCTTTGGAACTGCCTACTTCCTCCCACCTGTGAATTATATGGGATACTATGAAAAGACCTCCTCAAATCCATGCAAGCCAGCATTTTTCCTTTTCCTTTTGCTGATTCTGAATCTCCTGGCTGTAGGGGTATTATAGTCATGCAGGCTACACTTGGCCAGTCCAAATGAGGTGGCTTTCCCTGAAATTTCTTCAGCCTGAAACCATTAACTGCCTTTTCCACTCTTGTACCAAACACATCAGCTATGATGAATGTCCCTTGTCCTTTATCCTGCACAATCTGATATGGTCCCTGATATCTCAATGACAATTTACTAGGATGTGGTCCCAGCTTAGAGTTGTACAACATTACCCAATCTCCAACCTGAAAGATCTTGAACTTCACATTCTTGGTCACCCATGCTTGTCTTCTTCTTTGTATGACTTCAGTAATGTAAGAGCTTACCAACCTATCCTCCTCCAACTGCATCAGATACTTGTTCCTGTGTAGTACTGACAACTTTGGAGACTGCTTCTCTGCTGAGACTCTTAAACTTGGTACCACAAACTCCATAGGCACCACAGCTTCCAGCCCATACACCAGCTTGAATGGTGTCATACCAGTAGTGACTTTGAAAGCTGTTCTAAAGGACCATAAGGCAGAATCCAACTTATCATCCCAATCCTTCTGATTCTCTGTCACAATCTTTTTCAAAATCCTTACCAGTGTTTTGTTGGAGCTCTCAGCTTGACCATTAGCCTGTGGATGATATGCTGTAGACTTCTTGTGCATAATCATATGTGTCCTTGTTAGCTCTGAAATTACTTCATTCAGAAAATGAGTTCCTCTGTCACTTACCAGCTCCACTGGACACCCAAACCTGGTCATAATGTTATGATAAATAAATCTGGCCACACTTGAAGCTTTATTATCCTTCAATGCTACTGCTTCTACCCACTTAGTGCAATAATCTGTAGCCACTAAAATGTATCTGCATCCCCTCTTGGAAGTTGGTTTGACAGGTCCTACAAAGTCCAAACCCCACTTTTGAAAAGGTTCCGAAGGCAAAATAGGATGATCCCCCATCCTATCCCTGTTTGAATCAGGTTTACGTGTTTTCTGACAAATTACACATCTTTTTGCATGATCATGTGCATCCTTTAAAACTGTGGGCCACCATAATCCAGCCTGCAAAATCTTCTTCCCTGTAATATCTCCAGAGAAATGCCCTCCTGCTGTGCCTGAATGTGCTTCCTGCAAGACTGCACTTTGCTCAAATTCTGGCACACATCTTCTTATCACTTGATCAATGCCTTTCTTATATAGTGCCCCTGCAATAACTAAATAGGGTCTGGTTTTCAGTGCAAATTTTCTTCTCTGATCAGCATTGAACTCCCTTGGTATAGTTCCATCAGTCAAAAACATCAGCAATTGATCATACCAAGACTCAGTCACAGTAGTCTGCACATCAAACAGCTGAGCATCAGGAAGTGCATCATCTACCCCAGTAGGTGCTTCACCTGTTTCAATCCTGCTTAGATAATCTGCAATTACATGCTCCTTCCCAGGAGTATGCTCAATCTGAAAGTCAAACTCCTGCAACAACAACATCCATCTTGCAAGCCTTCCAGTAAGAAGTGGCTTCTTGATCAAATACAACAAGGCCTGATGATCAACATGAAAAAATATCTTGTTCCCCAACAAGTAATGCCTGAACTTATTCAATGCATATACCATCCCTAAAGCTTCTCTTTCTGTCATAGGATAGTTTCTTTCTGCACCTGTGAGAACCCATTTTGCATAGTACACAGGTCTGAACCATCCCTTCTCCTTCTCCTGCATCAGTACAGCTCCTATTGCTATATCCGAGGCATCAACAAACACATGAAAAGGCAATGACCAATCACGTGGCTGCAAAATTGGTGCTACTGATATCATTTTCTTCAACATCTGAAATGATTTCTGATGAGGCTCATCCCATACAAATGCCACATCCTTCTTTGTTAATTGAGTTAATGGCAAGCATACATTAGACAAATACCTCAAATATCTGGAGTGCCACTTTGTCTGTCCAACAAACCTCATTAATTCTTTAACATTGGTAGGAACTGGTGCTGCTTGAATGGCTTCTATTTTCTTGACATCTATGGCCATTCCTGCTTCTGACACCACATGTCCTAAAAGTATTCCACTCCTCACAGCAATTACACTTTTATAAGGATTCAGAGCCATCCTGAATTGTCTGCATCTTTCAAAACAGAGCTTCAGATGTAGCAGATGTTTATCCTTCTTTCCAAACACTGAGAAATCATCCACAAAGACTCTCATAAAGTCCTGTAAGTAAGGTTCAAACACCTTATGAGCAACAAAATTAAATGAAGGTGGTCCATTGGTTAACCCAAAACTCATCACTGTGTATGCAAAGGCTCCCCATTCAGTTATAAAAGCTGTTTTATGCTGATCCGACTCAGCAACACTAATCTGATTATAAGCAGAAAAACCATCCAAAAAGCTGTACATTTCATGACCAGCTACTGCATCCAACACAGCATCACAAAATGGCATAGGAAAGGGATCAGTAATGGTTGCTGCATTCAATTTTCTATAATCCACACATACTCTTAAGGCTCCATTTTTCTTTGGCACAACCAGTATAGGAGACAACCATGATACTTCATGTACAGGTTTAATGAACCCTACTGCCAAGAGCTTATCAAGCTCCTCCTTCACCTGTTTGGCAAAGTTAGGATTCATTCTATATCTTTGCTGCACAATTGGTTTTGCACCCTCTTTCAAATTAATCCTATGCTGATGTAGTGCTGGGTCAATGCCTCTCACCTGAGAATAATCCCAAGCAAACACATCCTTATAATCAACCAATAATTGCAACAGCTGTACCAGAAATTCCCCTTGAATGTGTGCACTCACTCTGACCATTCTTGGTTCTGCCTCTGTTCCGAAATTCAGCTCCTGAAGCTCCTCCTTTTCTACCCTGCTTGATGCCCCAAACTTCTTTTCATAAATTTTCTCAGCCATATCCCTGGCCTCCTTTTCTTCCTGCTGAATCTGTTCCTTATCAGACATAGCATATTTCTGGTCCACCAACTGTAACAGCTCCTTACCCTGCACTGTCTGTCCTGGTGCTAAACCTGTATCTGGCTCATCCTATTCCTTACCTTGCTGTAACATGCTTTCCACATCTACTTCAAACACAGGTACAACAGTTGGATTGGCCTTCAAGAACTCTTCCTCTTGGTCATCTGTGACCTCATCAGCAAAATTAATAGTCTGAGCAAACAGTGGTTTCTCACTTAATGGAACCATCTTCCTTCCCCTCATAGGTATGGTTACTTTCTTTTTCCCTTTTTTCAATATGACAACATTTTCTCCCCAGTCCTGTCTTACTTTAGCCAATCTGAACCAAGGCCTTCCTAATAGCATTTCATATGCAGCTGCTGAGTCTGACATTCTGAGTACCACAAAATTAACAAAAAAGGATAATCCTGACACCTGAATTTCCTGTGCTTTGAGAATTCCCAAAGGTTGTACCCTAGATTGGTCTGCCATTTTCACCTGAAAAGGTGCTGGAGCCATAGCTCCCAACTCCATTCTTTTGTACACTGCCTCTGGTAAAATATTCACCCCAGAGCCTCCATCCAATAACACATCATCAAAATTTTCTCCAAGAAAGTGTACTTTAATAACTGGTACCACAAAGTCCACATCTGCTGGATCAATTCTATTTGCTGCTGCTGGAGACAACTGCCTGTCCATTGTGCCAAGTCCATTCAGGTTCTGCAGCTTTCTGAACAATTTGTCTTTGAAAGCTGGAACCAATTGCAACAACTGATCCAAAGATAATTGAAGAGGTGAGCTAATAAGTATTTCAAACCAATCCTTATCCTATTTATTTTCCACCTCCTTACTCCCTTTATTCTGCTCTTCCTTTTCTTTTGGGTCATCCTCAATATCCACCTGCTTTGCCTGGTGTTTGGCAATCCTTTTTGTAACCCGGTCTCTTACCCCTTTTTGCTCCTTCCAATCCAAAGGTGCTTTATCCTTAGACCTAGTCACTGCTAGAACTTCAACATGATCCTCCTGCACACATTGGTTACAGTCACAAGCCCATTGATGTTCCTCTTCATTCCCTTGCTGCTCCTGTTCTTGGTCAGTATCTTGAATCTGCTTATCCTGAGAAAACACATCAAACAAGATTACATTTGCCTGAGCTGCTGGCTGATTTTGCTGCTGCTGCTGTTGCTGATTTTCAGGTTGATTGGGCTGATTATATCTCACAATGGGCATTCCCCTTTCTTCCCTATGCTTCACCCATAAAGCACAATTGGGACCTACCCAGTGATCTGGTGCACCACAGTACACACAGGGTCTCCTATTATTATTGTTCTCCTGCTCTCTCCAAGGAGGTCTAGGAGGTCTTGCCCTCTGAAATGGTGGTCTTCCCCTAAATGGTACTGCTTGATTTGCTCCAATTTCTGGTCTTCCTCTTCCTATGTTAGGTGTTGTCTGCCCTCTATTCTTTGGATTATACCAATAGCTAGCAGTACTATGTCCATCCCTTTCACAAATGTGACAATACACTTTTTCTTTAGGTGCTACAACAGAATAACCAAACTTTTTAAGTTTGCCTACCAAATCTTGCTCAATGCTCTGCTTTTGCTTGACTTTCTTCTTCTTACTGCTCTGTTTCTTCTTTCTTTTTTCTGTTTCCTCATCACTGTCTGATGGTGAGTCTGAATCTGAGTTCCCACTGGAATCTGTGTCTTCAGATGCTTCATCTGAATCTGAGTCACTGTCTTCTTTTCCTTTTGCTTTGGTCATGCCAAGTCTCTTCTCCACCCTTGCAGCAGCAGTAACAAGGTCATCCAGACCTCCAGCAATATCAATGCTAGCTACTGCTCCCTTTAAGCTGCTTCTCAATCCTTTCAAAAAATAACCTGCTAACATTTCATTAGTGGGTCTTTCATTCCCCTGCAATCTTTCTACTAAAATTCTGAACTTCTGTGCATAGTCTTCAACCAGCATCTTACTTTGCTTAATGTCTCTGAGTTTTCTCAGGACATCAGTCGGAGTCTTCTCCTTTCTAAATCTCTGCAGAAATGCCTGCTTCAAAGCATTATAAGTAGCAAAATGTGCAATGCCATATTGGTTGAACCAACTCATGGCCTTTCCTTCCAATGTGGCAGCAAACTGTTCCATCTTTACTCCATCAGCATACATCACCTGATAGCCACTTGCCTGCCACTTAGTTTCAAACTGTGCCACATGAAAGTCAGCATCTTCCTTACTCCCTGCTCTAAACTTGGTTGCCTTGACCTTTGGGTTGGGTGGTGGTTGAGCCATTGGAATGGGTTGTGGTGGTCTCCTAGGTCTTTGCCTGGTAGCCCCCTGAAGTGGGTCAAACTGGATCCTTCTCCTGGTGGTTCTTCTTGCCAGGAATAACGCTCCAATAAATTGCCTCACTCTCTCTTCTCCTGCTGCTCCTGATCCTACCCCTCCTTGGTCTACAGGTTGCTGCCCCTGAGCATCGGGTGATTGCTGATTGTCATGATCATAGTTAAATGGATCAATGTTTCCAGCCTGTGTTTGAGCCCTTGTGTAGTACACTCTTCCTACTCTCCTGTCTCCCTCTGACATGCATCATTACTTGAAAATAAACGTTAACCCAGCGAGATCGCCAAATGTGTTGTGGGTTAGGTCAACACATGAACATCATACACAGCAAGAATAACCATCTACTCCACCATACTTCATTAACAACAATTCAGACACAGTAAACATGACTACTCAAAAATATCAGAGTAAGCAGAGACAATACACTGAATAGTTGCTGCACTGCACCATCATCATCACATTCATATCAGAGAACAGATACCTCTTGCGCAGATACATTCCCCACTTATATAGATAAATCCGACTTAACTACCCAGTCACAAGACATTCAGCAGACTGCAACTGAAAGACAGTTACATCTGACTTAGCAAAATACAGCTTAGTAAATATCCGATAAGTCAAAATCCGACTTAGCTATTCAGAGTCAGTTTCTAACATGTGCCTCTCAACAACGAGCATATTGGTAGTGCCTCCAT
The DNA here is from genome assembly GCF_014529385.1 of Adiantum capillus-veneris. Lineage (NCBI taxonomy): Eukaryota > Viridiplantae > Streptophyta > Polypodiopsida > Polypodiales > Pteridaceae > Adiantum > Adiantum capillus-veneris. Next base: position 14,394,175 of record NC_140940.1, read on the forward strand.
TTACACGGGCACCCATTATTCCTCCACCCTAGGTTCTGGACCTTCGGCCGGGACTCAAGGTAGCGCGACCCAAGATCCTCATATCGCGTCTAGTGATTCTTCCTCTGACTACGAAGTCATGGAGGGGTATCCTACACCAATCCCTGATAGTTCAAGTCAAGACATGCATGCCATGGGCCCACGGCTCGGGTCCAGCGTGTTTAGCCGCTTAAAAGAGACCCTTAGTCGAGCTACTCGCTCCGAACATGCGGTTAATGAAATAAATGAAGGGAGTGGGGAAGTAAATTCGTCATTCATGCCTAAAATTGACCCTATGCTTCTTGAGAGTGTGCATGTGAATGTTCCATCCACTGCACCTCCTGATCCTTTAGGACTATCTCCCTCTGAGGTTTTACTACCCGATTGTAGGAGTCTTGCCGAAGTGCAAGAGATCGAACGCTATATGCAAGCAACAAGGGAGAGAGAAATTGAGAACCTACGAAGGCTAGAAAAAAGTCGAGCCCTGAAAGCAAAGGCTCCTATGACAACAATCATGCCAGCCGAGCAACCGAGTGCTCCCAAGGTAGCAGTCACGGAGGGGCAAGCTATGGGGAGCAATAATGCTTCCACTTCAAGGGAAACCTCCAGCACGCCAGGCCTAGATTGGATATTCCTAAATGAAAATTGGGAGTATGACCTACAAGCAGAAGCTTTAACTGATCGGTACACAGGACACACCTATCATGTGGGTTGGTTAGATGTTCTAAAATCCACATCGGGTGCTACTAGCATAGATGAGCAACAACAGAAAGTCTGTGATGTCCTCCATAGGATTGTCGAGTTAGAAAGACCGAACACAGAGATCAACATGCCTTCAACAGGCCTAATGAAATTCTTGGATACGAGAAAGGCCAACCAACCAACCCTGTCACAAATGGAGACTCCCTCAGTGAGCCCCATTGATCCTCCATATGTTGTTTCGCCAGGAGCCTCAGTACAATCTGAGCCCACAAGTGGCAGCTTTACCTTCCCAGATCTAGCTCATCTTTCTCTTAATGACACTACGGCCACCATGCATATCCCAATGGTGAGCATGACAAGAAGTACACCATGAAGTTCATTTTTTAACACAGCGACGATGCCTAGTAGCACAGTGCCTCCAACTATACCTACATGTATGTATCAATCATGTGCACCTGTCGTACCTCAGCCTCATGTAGCTCCTACACCTCCGATTATTCCAACAGCTTACAATCCACAATGGAATTATCCAAGCTCTTTGTTAACCCTCACGGCACACGGACACCCATCACCTACGATGGACGCGTATTATGTATTTGGTAGAGTCAGGTACCGGGCTTGTCGGACCAATAAGGAAAGGTAGAGTGATCGTCGATGAGAGGTGCACTTTAACTTGGACATTCAAGGGATTAGTTGGTTAAGCATGGGCGCCCAAGTGTGAATGGGGTGAGCTCCTATAAAAGCCAACTAAACCTAATTTTTACTCATTCTCTCATTTGTGCAATTGAAGAGTGCTCTTGCTCCATCTCCATCTTCTTCTTCTTCACCTCCTTGTGTGTGTGTGTGTGTGAGAGAGAGAGAGAGGGAGAGTGTGTGTGCGATCGAGCATTACGAAGGCACGACGGCGGCGAAGCGGTTGAGCGCGGCACGACTGCAGCTTCTTCTTCATCGCGGCGAGGAATCCACCACGAAGGCGAGCGTAGAGCGGTGAGTGACACACCCTTTGTTTTCTTGAGCTTGCTAGTTTAGGCTTGTTGTGTGCTTGGAGCCGTTTGTGGCTCGCATACGGTGTATTGGCAAGTCCCTTGCTTCGACAGTGCGGCAAGGAGCGCACATTTTTGGCGCCGTTGTCGGGGATATGCCCTACACTAAGCTCGGTTAGCACTTTACGCTTCTTTGTGGTGCAATTTCTATCATAGGAAAGGCAGGGAAGGAGTGTGTGGAGATTTCTGTTTTTTGCGTTTTCTGCAATTGCTGTCAAGTTTCAATTTCTGCTATTATCTGCGTTTTTTCAATTTCCGCAATTTCTGCATTTTCAAGTTCGGCGTTTTCAATTTCTGCAATTTTCTGCATTTCTGCGCTTTTTTAATTTTCTGCATTTTCTGCAATTTCTGCGTTTTTCCTGCAATTTCTGCGTTTTTTCCTGCAATTTCCGCAATTTTTTGCAATTTCTGCATACCTGCGTTTTCAATTTCTGTATTTTCTGCAAAAAAAAAAAAAAGTTTTTTATTTTTTCTCCCAAAAAAAAATAATAATTAAAATTTTGAAAAAAAAAGAAGAAAATAAAAATTCGAAAATAAAAAAGCGCGAGTGAGCGGGCGGCGAAATTTTTCGAAAATAAAAAAACGTGACTCTTAAAACGGACGGGTTGGTTTGTATAAAAGATAGATCGGGATCGGTTGCCCAAGCCCAAGCCCAAGCCCAAGCCCAGGCCCAGGCCTCAGTCCTCAGTCTTATGATATATACTATACTCACTCTTATATATATACCCTACTCCCTCAAGAGAGAATGAGAGCATGTGGGACAAGTCCTCCACTCTCCTCCTTTCTCTTCCCACTTGCACCCTTAGACTTTCTAGTTTGGGCCTAGTTCCCTACTGGAAATTGACAGTTTTAGGGATTCCGAGGGCATAGAGTGACCAAACGGAGGGCTGTAAAGCACGGCACGACCCTCTAACCGATACGCTCGTTTCGAGCTATCACACGGCCCATTCCACGACACGCTCTAAAAAATCTAGCAAAAAAACAAACAAAAAACACGCTAAAAACTAGTCACAAGGCCTCCTAGAGCAGCTTTTTGACACCTTAGGGTATCAAAAGCACATGCACTTACGCTTTGGGCGGGTGCTAGAACACGAGCATATTGAGGGTGCCTCTGTTCATACGGACACCCATTACCCATCCACGATAAGCTCTAGACCCTCAGCAGGGACACAAGGTAGCACCACCCAAGACCCTAAAATAGCCGCTAGTGATTCCTCCTCCGACTCAGAAATCATGGAAGCATACCCTACCCAAAACACTGAGAGAGAGGCCATGCACCTCCCGAAGCTCCACAGCCTAGTACTAGTATGTTTAGCCGTTTCATGGAAACATTAGGTAGAGCTACTCGCTCGGAACCTGATGCAAATGAAGCACACGAAGAGGATGGGTTGGACTCTGACACACCTCTACGATACCCCATTGAGTTAAATAGTGCCTATGGAAAAGTGCTATATAACGCCTTATTGGACACGGGTGCTAAATACAATCTGCTATCCTATGGGGTGTGGTGTCAGTTAGGGAAGCCACCTCTATCTGAGAGTATTATCCAAGTCAAGGGTGTCAACAAGAAAAAAAACTACGGTTTTTGGAATCTGGCACACTTCTGTCAGTTATGACAATGGGGTGGTAGCTCAAGACTTTTTGGTCATGCCTACTGGAACTATGGAGGGTAATATAAACCTAGGCCGCACGTGGATGATAGCCACCAAATGCACTATTGATTGGGGGACTGGGGGTGTTACAACGCAAAAACCAACTCTTAGCCCTACCACTCAAGCCATAGTCCCTGAGATATTGCCCAAGGAAATAAAACCCAAGACATTGCATGTCCAGGAGGTTGAACCATACGTCCCCATAGCCCAACTCTCTAGAGCTTCAACTGATGTAGTTGAAAGAAAGCTTGAGACACACAAGAACCATCCTAATATAACAGAGAAAACATACAAGTGGGTCCCTAAAACCTCTGTAGTGAGCATGGTTAGTGCTAAAAAACAGAAGCCTTGTAAGAAACGTACCACTCGCTCCAAGAAAAGTAAGAAAATGTTGCGTTGGATTCCTAAACGACTATTGGAAGCCCAAGGCTACTATCAAGGAAATGATCAAATCTGGGTGCCAAAACGTAGATTGTACTCTTACCTATCACCTGACCCAAGTGAGCCCAATCTCGTAGCTCCAAAACGAATCAATGATCGTGGAAAGAAAAAAATCACAGAATGCTACACACCCGCTCCAGAGCTAGTTTGGGTACCAAAGAAAGAACGATTTGTTCCACCTAGCTCAGGAAGGGGGGAGTCCCATGAAGATTCTAGCTCATCATGTAATACATCCATAGAGGTAAAAGCTTCTACACAACCTCCATCTATAGTAGTGGACCTCCATGAAGCTACAAAAGAATCCACACCTCCCAGTGTTCAAGAATCACCTAATGAACCACTTCAAGTTCGATCCTGGGAGAGTACCTTACCACCCTTGCAACTTGACGAGGCACCTAGGGTAATAGAAAACTACTGGCAAAAATCCTCACCTATTACCAACTGGAACAATTGGTTTCAAAGGGTGGCAAGCTCATTTCAAATGGTATGATCTACCGAAGCAAGGGGGGAGTGTTTGCTGACAGTCATCCTTCATTTGTTTCCCTCTCAACCTTTTTCCCTGACCTCTCAATTCCAATCTTAGGGAATGTACATATAAAGCTTTATACTCACAAAAAAAAAAAAAAGAGCAAGAGCAATTAGCAAACGAGTATGCACAATAAAAGTCAAAACATTGACTCAGACCTACACATGTCACATATGGTACAGTGAAACAGAAACCTATGCCATAAAACACCTTTGATCCTCATCACTTGAGTGATGGAGGGTAGGTAAGATTAGTACGATAGGAGTGTTTCTGTTTTAGAGTTGAGTGATTAGCAAAGATCTCTTTTCCCACTGATGTGCCTCCTAGAGGTATTGTTTGTATTTCATAGTGTGTACAGGAGCGTGTTGCTATTGATAGGATTTGGACCTTCATGGAACCTTCAAATCAAGCGCGACCATCAACACAAACAGGTGTTTCTTGTCCATTCGCATTGCCCTTATCTTTTTGCATTTATGATTGTCCGCTTTGATTGTGATTGGTAGCATAATATTCAGCGCATTGGCTTAGTATCAAAGATTTAATTCAATGTAATCTTTTGTCATAATCACTTGTTTAGGTGTAAAAATCAAGCAGTCCGACTAAGCTAGTTTGACCAAGCTAGGTATTAGAAATCTTCTCTTAATACCATGGGGAATGCCTTCCTAATAAGCAATGGTTACTTAGGTTCTTAATCCGATTTAGGCAGCATTGTATGAAATGTACTAGGGCTTTCTAGTGGGCTTAACCCTAGTGACCTTTAGCTTAAGTATTATAAAGGGAGTTTACTAATGTGATGAGCCTGGGGAGTGTATCAGTGTTATATGACCCCCCAAAGTTACAAAATTTAAATGTTGAAATTGAACAAGCAAAAAATCAAAGTGCCACAATGTAAAATTTTAAGCTGGAAAAGAAATTTCGGCTTGATTTGGTACTTCACTCACATGTATCGCCTATGGTACTAGAGCCCTAGAGGTTCCCAGTGTGGGCGCTTTTCCTTGAAAAGCAAAAAACCCAAGGCATACAAAATAAGCACACACATCAAAATTGAATCAGTGTGAAAAGACTTTGGGGGGTCAAAGAAAAAGTAATCAGTCAGGCGATGATTTCATGAGAAATTCCTTTTATGGTAGCTTAACTACAAGGTTTTCTAGATATAGCCTCTAGTCAACCCTCCAACATGAATACTTGGCTCTCGCGATTAAACAACTTAATTGACCACAAAAAATTAAGAAGCTTACCCATGGTATTAATATTCGATCTCTAGTGCTTTTCGACCGTCAAATTAGCGACCCCAGACTTGTTTAATTTTCTACCTTTACATCTGTTTATGCATTTGATTACATTGCAATTTAATGTTCATTGCTATCAACTTGTTTGAAATTCTTTGACCAATCAATGTGTCTACCTAAAACTGCATATGCTTTTTAAGAGAATGCAATTATTGTGCCAATGTTGTTTGATTTTGCAGTGACTGAAGAAGGCTAAGGACATTCATCTCAAATGCTCTTCCACCTCGACGATCCAGCTTCAACTCAATAGCTTCCGAGGACGGAATCTACATCAGGAAGGGGGGCATGTTAACCCTCACGGCACACGGACATCCATCACCTACGATGGACGCGTATTATGTATTTGGTAGAGTCAGGTACCGGGCTTGTCGGACCAATAAGGAAAGGTAGAGTGATCGTCGATGAGAGGTGCACTTTAACTTGGACATTCAAGGGATTAGTTGGTTAAGCATGGGCGCCCAAGTGTGAATGGGGTGAGCTCCTATAAAAGCCAACTAAACCTAATTTTTACTCATTCTCTCATTTGTGCAATTGAAGAGTGCTCTTGCTCCATCTCCATCTTCTTCTTCTTCACCTCCTTGTGTGTGTGTGTGTGAGAGAGAGAGAGAGAGAGGGAGAGTGTGTGTGCGATCGAGCATTACGAAGGCACGACGGCGGCGAAGCGGTTGAGCGCGGCACGACTGCAGCTTCTTCTTCATGGCGGCGAGGAATCCACCACGAAGGCGAGCGTAGAGCGGTGAGTGACACACCCTTTGTTTTCTTGAGCTTGCTAGTTTAGGCTTGTTGTGTGCTTGGAGCCGTTTGTGGCTCGCATACGGTGTATTGGCAAGTCCCTTGCTTCGACAGTGCGGCAAGGAGCGCACACTCTTATACACGTGGATCCATGCCATTTAATAATAACATGCTATATTAGGCACCCCCTATGCCTAGGGCCACGCCTGTAAACTTTGGACCACCGTCTGGTACACCACCATACAAAATTTGGGACCCAAGAGCCGCGCGTATGCCAAGGCCAAGGCCAACTCCCATCTCACATGTGGTTCCAGGAGCACATACACCCATTATACCTGCTCAAATAGGAGATTTGGCAGCATTTGCTCAAACTATCGGTCGCTCTATTGCGGAAAACATGCGTCGTGCACCTAATAGAGAGCCTAGGAGCAAGGCAGTTCAAGTAGCTAAGCTCACACAGAAATTCAGTGGAGACGGAAATGCTAGAAAGCATATGGAAGTCTTTGAACATGTGTACGATTCCTTGGAACAGCACAATGAGCTACATAAGTGTAAGGCTTTGAGTTTGACCCTAAGCGGAAAGGCTGGAGATTGGTATAGCACCTTAAGAGTAGAAGAGAAAACGATCTACTCTACTCTTAGGAGACTGTTCTTAAAAGAATACATACAAGAGGGAGTACTTTGGGGTGTAGCCTCTCAGCTCCAGAAAGCCGAACGAGAAGAAGGTGAATCCGTGAGAGACTTCATTAGTCGCCTAAAGAATTTGAATTCTTGATGCAATCCAAACGAGCAATTCAACAACAACCAATTGCTCGATAGATTCATTAGGGGACTACGACATGAAAGTATCTATAATGGCCTAGTCATTAGAGGTATCACTACTTGGGAAGCAGTCACCATGAATGCAATCCAATTGGAGGATAATTTAATGATTGTAGGAGAAAGAGTGTCTGCCGAGCCGAAGTCTAGTAGCTCGCAAGCATCAAGGCATGAGCTAATGAAGATAAAGCCAATCGTGAAAGAGCAAATGATATCTGAGATGACTTTGGCAGATCTCACAAAGGCCATCCAAGAAAGCCTTAGGGGTAATCGTGCTCCACAAAACACTCATATGTATCCAAGAAGGGAGCAACAATGGTGCTCAATTTGCTTGGGCCCACATACTACGAGTGAATGCCCTACTTTCAGAGTAAAGTTTAACGGGACTTGTAACGCGTGTGGTAGGTATGGCCATCAAGCGAAGGATTGCCTAATGCTTAAACACATCATGGAAAATAGACCGCCTATAGCTTGGGCAGACTAACCTCGAGTTCCTGCATTGATGCCTACCCCACCCATGGAGCAACAGTTGCCATTACAGCACATGGTCCCTAGAACCCAAAATGTGGTCCAAACCACACCGTTGCCACTTCCAGTGCTAGGACCGCAACCCCCTCATCCAAGAGTTACACCTATGAACCAAATAGGTTGCGAGTCATCTAGTACTTATGTAGATTGCGAAGAGGACATAGACTCTAGTATCACCTATGGAGTCGACATGCTTGAGGAGTGTCCCATGTACTATATGGAAGACCATTGGGGACAAATCAAACCGGTATATCAAGCTACTGCGCTAGCAGCAAGAGGCCAAAACATTAATAGCTTTACCAAGAGACCACCTCTTCAGTGCTACAAATGTGGTGGACCACATCGAGTAGCTGAGTGCCCCATTAGAATGCAAAAGAATGCCGCACTAATGCAAACAAGTCAAGGGAGTGCATTGGCAATGCCAATACTCACTTGTAATCGTTGTGGCATAGATCATTTGATCGCACAGTGTCCTAACAATCCAAACGCACCTAAAATCACACCATTGAACATAATAGAGATTGTTGATGGGACACCACCAACTATAAACATAGCACCAGTGAATTCACTCACACGGTCGATGCTCCAAAAGCAAAATTACATCCTCGAAGAGAGAGATGCTGCATCCATTGGCCGAGCGAGAAAGAAGAAAACACGAAGAAAGAAATCCCTTAATGCTTCTAGCTCAAAACCTAGTTCAAAGACTAACATAGGGACAGGAGAGGATCCCGTGTATATGAATGACCCTGAGGATGACTCAGATTCGATAGAGACAACGGAGACCAAAATTGTTACTACAAAGGAAAAAGCCAGTGAGGAGGATCACGAGAGGAAATTACGACAAACACCAAAAGAGTATTCAAAGTTAAACTACCCAAATGCGAACCCCCAAGATAAGCCACGAGAGACAAAAAATGAGGATTGCAAGAGAAAGATTGGAACCTATCCAAACCCAACAGTGGAAATTGAACGAGTCCAACAACTGAGGGGTTTGGTGGAAGAAACTCAACGAACATTAGAACCTGAACCCAAACATATCCAGATGTCGGACACAGTGTTTCCCACACAAGTTCAACCTCACAAGAACTACAGGCCGTTAGCTATACCCAGTATCATTCGGGAAGAGAGTGAGGGTAGGACATCTGAAAGTGGACACACCTTTTTTCTACTAGAGAGAATGTTTGGTGAGGGAATGCCCGACCCCCTTGAGGAAGTGGAGATTCCATCCTCACCATTCTCTTGTCAGGGTCCTACATCCCACAAGATGCCATTAAATGTTGCCAAATTGATGGATTTCATGTCTTCAGAAGTTAGAACCACCATCATGTCCAAACTATATAAAGACCCCGAGCTAGTCTCAGCTCCTCGAGCCTTCCTCAATGGAGAATTACAGGCCGGATTACCACAGTTTGCACATATGAACAAACCTGACTCAGTAATGAATGATGAGGAACATTTAGCACCACCATCTGACCTAGCGGGACATGATTCTGTAATTGAAGTACCCGTTAACAAGTTGGGGCAATACTTTGAAGGTGATAAATCTAATGCTACTCTACCAATCACTACTAAATGATTAATTGTAAAGGGGGTCCTTGACGGTGGTGCGGGAGTCAGCATGGTGACAAAGAGTTGTTGGGAGTCTATGGGGCGACCTCACCTTGAAGCCACAAGCGTAGTGGTAAAAATGGCTAATGAATCTATTGTTACGCCTATTGGAATGCTAAAGGATCTCAGAATCAAGGTCTTGGGACACAAGGTAAGGCAAACTTTCATTGTTATGGATTTTTCCAAGCATCCTATGTCATTTGAGATGATCTTAGGGCGTCCATTCATGAGGGAAGCAAAAATGGTGCATGACTGGTCCAAAAACCACGCCTACTTACAGTTCCAAGACTCTGTCATTCGAGTTGATCTTTTAAGTGGTCGAACGCATCCTCTAGGAAATAAATTCATCATTGATAATCGATCAGACACAACAATTAACTCAGCTCCATTACAGTATTGTTACACGTGTAACGAAGACATGGATATTGGGGAGAACTCTCCTTATATGGATATCCTACCCGGAATGGATGAGTCAGAAAATGTCGATTGGGTACACCTAGCGGCAAATATAGATACATGGGGAGCTAGAGGAACAACCTAGGTAACACCAGATGGGGAAGAGATACCACACATTGCACCAGTAAACATGTTAGGTGTAGCGCATGTAACATCTGATGATAAGAAAGAGGCACACCTACCTGAGAGTGAAACCGATGATTCCTCAAAGGCTTCAGGCCAATACACATCAGAAACGGAATCTCAGGGAGAAATGGATTCAGAACCTGAGGAAACATCAAGTGAGCCAAGTATAGAAACTAAACACTCAAGGTCTAGTAGGACCATCTATGGTAATTTATATGAGAGTGAAGAAGATACGAGTGAAGACCTATCAAGCGAGTCGAGTTCAAACATTTACCAAAATCAAAACCTTAACAAGAAACAAAGGTCATATAAGAGACGACGATATCGAGCAAATGTGAGAACTAGGATAAACAAGGAAAGATCTACTGCAGAATGGCTTAGCTATCTAGGGGCATGTGATGCTCATCGAAAGCTAGTAGACAATTGGGGTGAACATCTCCAGAGTGTCATGTGGTGCAGCCCACGACCCATTGACCTCGCTCAATTGGAGGTTACAGAGCCGAAATTGAGTCGAACTATAAGAAGACGTCAAAATCGAGAGTTAGCACAACAACAAAAGGAGGCAGAACTAAAAGAAAGGTCCCCGTCAAGACAAGAGCCTGCTGACTTACATACGGCTCCTAAACATTTTAAATCTTATACCACGAGGGAGCGAAAGGTTGTGTATGCCAAAGCCCAACCAATACCTACCAATGGAAGCAGTGGAGTCTATGATGGTCCAGCGGTAGTTAAAGAGATAGAATTAGCAGAACCAGGTGAGGAGTCTAAACCAGTATTTATTGCTCAAGACCTTACCGAACCTGAAGAGGCTCTACTTAAGGAGCTCCTCAAGGAATACAAGGATATCTTTGCTTGGACATATCATGACATGAAGGGCGTTCCACCTTCTGTGGTGCAACATACAATTCCCATGATCAACACCGCTAAACCCGTCCAGCAACGACCCTATCCAATGAATCCTAAGTACGCCAAAATTGTACAAGAGGAGATTGAAAAACTTATCCAATGTGGATTCATATACCCTATTGAGCACTCAGAATGGGTTTCTCCAATAGTCATTGTGCCAAAAAAGAATGGGAAACTAAGAGTGTGCGTGGACCTCAAGAAAGTTAATGCAGCCACTAGGAGAGATCATTATCCCTTGCCATATTCAGAACATGTGCTTGAAAGAGTTGCGGGCAAGGAGGCTTATAGCTTTTTAGATGGGTACTCTGGTTACAATCAAATCACAATTGCATTAGAGGACCAAGCTAAAACTGCTTTTATCACAGAGTTTGGAGTGTTTGCATTTCATGTTATGGCTTTTGGCTTAACGAATGCCCCTGCTACATTCCAACGATTAATAAACACTGCGTTTAAAGAATTTCTAAGGGAGTTTTGTGAAGCTTTCTTAGACGACCTTTGTGTTTATTCTTCTTGGGAGAAGCATTTGTTATATCTACGAAAAATATTTGAAAGGTGCATATTTTATCACATCTCATTGAACCCTTTCAAATGCCAATTTTGGGTTAAGCATGGAGTCATTCTAGGGCATATAGTGTCCAAGAACGGGATATCCACAGATGAGAGTAAGATTAAAGCCATTGCCGATTTGCCACCACCTATGAACTATAAAGGAGTTCAAAGATTTATAGGCCATGTTGGTTATTATTGAAGATTTATTTTAAACTTTGCCGAGATAGAGTATCCATTGTACAAGCTTCTTATGGAGTTTCACTGGACGGAAGAATGTCATCAATCTTATGAGTTATTAAAGAAGGCCCTAACAAGTGCTCCAATCTTGCGAACACCTGATTGGAATGTACCTTTTCATGTGCATATTGATGCATCAAATTTTGCTATTGGGTGTGTTCTAACTCAACCAGGAGAACATAAATTGGACTACCCTATTAGCTTTGCAAGTCGCCAATTAAATGATGCCGAGATGAACTACACTACTACAGAGCACGAAGGTCTAGCTATGATTTACGCAGTAAAGAAATTTCGCTATTACCTTCTTGCTACCAAGTTTGTGTTTTATGTTGATCATCAAGCATTGCTATATTTGGTAAACAAGCCGTGTTCCACAGGTCGAATTACACGATGGTTGTTAATTCTTCTTGAGTTTGACTTCACCGTTGTTGTGAGGCCTAGGAGGAAACATGTCATGGCGGATCATTTATCTCGTATCCCTAATGGCGAAGCTCCTACGGGGGTTGATGATGAATTGCCTGATACTCCTTTGTTCATTGTTGAGACAATGCCTGAATGGAGTGAAAATATTGTTAACTTCTTAGTTAATGGTTTTCCACCCAAAGAACTGCGAAAAGATATAGCTCGAAAATTAATCAAGGAATGCGAACCCTATTGCTTACTGGCTGGAACTCTCTATAAGAGAGGAAAAGATGATGTTCTTAGACGATGTGCCCGCGAGGATGAGTATTTATATATTCTACAAGAGGCACACATGGGCGTAGCTGGTGGTCACTTTTCAAGAAAGTTGACTGCCCGAAAGATCTTACAGTCAGGCTATTGGTGGCCCACTCTGTTTAAGGATGCATCACTTTTTGCAAAGTGATGTGATGAATGCCAACGCTTCAACAAGCCACAAAGAAGGGATAGGATGCCTCTACATCCCATAAAGGTAACCCAACCATTTGAAAAGTGGGGCTTAGACTTTGTAGGACCAATTAGCCCGGCTGCACGTAACACGCAATCACGATATATCATTGTCGCTACCGACTATGTAACCAAATGGGCTGAAGCAAAAGCAACACGAAAGGCGGATGCAAAAACAACAGCTAAGTTCCTCTTTGAGAACATTATCACACATTTTGGATGCCCCTTTGAACTTGTGAGTGACAATGGAACTCATTTTATAAATGAAGTAATAAAAGAACTCACATCAAACTTCATGATATCACACCACAAGTCTACACCCTATTATCCCCAAGCAAATGGCCAAGCTGAGAGTACCAACAAAACTCTCATCTCCATTTTGACAAAGACAGTGGAGGCTCATCGCACTGATTGGGACCTAAAGCTTACATCAGCTTTATGGGCTTATCGTACTGCGTATAAAGTTGCTATTAATTGCACACCGTTTAAGATGGTGTATGGCCAAGAAGCAGTTATGCCATGGGAGTTTGTCATTCCTAGTCTTCGAGTAGCTTCTCAAGAAGGTTGGGATGGTAACCCCTTAGTGGAGCGATTATATATCCTGGAAAAGCTAGATGAAGAGAGGCAATTAGCTGTGCGAAATGCTCTAGTGGAGCAGGATAGGAGAAAGAAGTGGTTTGATAGCCATTTAAAGGATAAAGACATCAAGGTTGGTGATAAAGTTCTTATGTACGGGGTACGTAATGAAAAGAAAAAATTGAAATACGCTGGTAAGGGACCATATCGAGTGTGTGAAATTACTCCGCTGGGTACCATTCGTGTGGAGACTCTAGATGGAGTTGAAACCATTGGATTCCTTAATGGGAGTAAATTCAAAAGATATTATGATCCTCTAAGCCAGGAAGAGTTGCAAGCCATCCATCAAAAGAAGGCTGCCAAGGAACAAGCAGAGCTTTAAAAAATCCAAGCAAGAGTTGAGGCTCGAGAACGACAACAACGTCTTAGATGCCAACGAGAGGCTAATCTGGGAATCACGCAAGAATTTTTCGAGGACACAGATGACGACTCATTAGAATCTGAGCCACCCCTACGATACCCAATTGAGCTAAATAGCCTCTATGGGAAAGTACTATACAATGCCTTATTAGATACGGGAGCTAAACACAATTTGTTATCCTATGGAGTTTGGTGTCAATTAGGGAAACCGAACCTATCCCCAAGTACGATGCAAGTCAAGGGCATTAATAAAAAGAAAACTGCTATTCTTGGAGTCCTTCAGACCCCTGTTGTCTATGACAATGGAAGCATAGTGCAGAGGTTTCTAGTCATACCCGCAGGAGCTATGGAAGGCAACGTAAACCTGGGACGCACGTGGATGTTGGCCACCAAATGCACTATTGATTGGGATACTGGTAGTGTCACGACGCGACCACCGACTCTTAACCCTATCATTCAAGCAAAGTCACCTACGTTGCAAACTCTAGCAAAGTTGAAGGATAGCCAACATTCCCAAGCCAAGGTGGTTAACTCGTCTTTGCCGGCTACCCATGAATCTAGCACTTCAACACTTGTAGTTGTAGCAAGCAGTAATATTGCAAGTACTCAACCTACACGACCTAAGAGTACATATCAATGGGTCCCCAAGGCCTTACTTCCAACTACCTCAACCCTCCCATCCATTCCAAGAAAAAATTTCTCGGGAAAACCAAGAGCGCGCCCTAGGAGAGTCAAGACCAAATCACGATGGATTCCAAAACAACTATTAGAAGCCCAAGGCTACTATGATGGAAATGAGCAAATTTGGGTACCTAAACGTAAAATGTGTCCTTCCCTATCGACAACAAACCCATATGAGTCAAACAGTGTAACGCTAAAGCCAATGGCAGACCGTGGGAAGGGAAAGATCACAGAATGCTACACACCTAGTCCAGAGCTAGTTTGGGCTCCAAGGCAAAACCAATTTATTCCACCTAGCTCAGGAAGGGGGGAGTTCCATGAAGCTTCTAGCTCCTCATGTAATACATCCATAGAGGTAAAAGCTTCTACACAGCCTCCATCTATAGTACTGGACCTCCATGAAGCTACAAAAGAATCCACACCTCCCAGTGTTCAAGAATCACCTGATGAACCACTTCAAGTTCGATCCTGGGAGAGTACCTTACCACCCTTGCAGCTTGACGAGGCACCTAGGGTAATAGAAAACTACTGGCAAAAATCCTCACCTATTACCAACTGGAACAATTGGTTTCAAAGGGTGACGACATCATTTCAAACGGTATGATCTACCCAAGGAAGGGGGGAGTGTTTGTGGACATCCATTATTCACTTGCTTCCCTCTCAACCTTTTTCCCTGACCTCTTAATCTCCGATCTTAGGGAATGTATATATAAAGCCTTATACTCACAAAAACAAGATAAAAAAGTAAAACAGCAAGAGCCAAAACACAAATCATAAAAACAAATTATGCACAAGAACACGACCCTTGTAATATTTGCACTCTAACCATCATCTATTTGCGTGTACAGATATGGCTAGTACGCTAGAGTCATCCACTCCTGCCTTGGGTGAGAGGTACCCTCGTTACTTTTCACAAATATTTCACATGGTCTTTCCAGTGCTTGCATGTGAATGGGATTTGATAGGTACGCTAGCATGTGAGAGGAATTTTGAGGAGTTAGAATGGCTGATACGTCTCTGACCACATCTGATCCATACTTAGTAGAGAGCGTTTCTCCCATTGCACAAGCCTACCCTTTTGACCAAGATGACTATAGGTGTCTAGTGACCTTCTTAGTAAACATGGGCACCTATGATGAAGAAGAAAATTTACACGACTACACGGATGGCACATATGGTCTCATGGATGATGACTTTGTTTATCTCGACGACGAGGATAGGGGTTTAGCCTTAGGGTTTCCCCCCAACCTCTACAATATCCTATTCCCTTTACTCTTTAGGGGGAGTGCAAATAATTAGGTTAGGGTTCCTTATGTTTTTTGTTGTGTTCAATAAGTGTTGGTACCTTTTTCCCCTAATGTGCCTCCTGGAGGTATTCCTTTTGTTTCCGAGTGTGTACAGGAGCGTGTTGCTATTGGTAGGATTTGGACCTTCATGGAATCTTTATCTCAACTCACTCTTCAAATCAAGCGCGACCATCGACACAAACAGGTGTTTCTTGTCCATTAGCATTGCCCCTTATCTTTTTTGCATCTATGATTATCAGCTTTAATTGTGATTGGTAGCCTAATATTCACCGCATTTGCTTAGTATCAAACATTTAATTCAATGTAATTTTTTGTCATAATCACTTGTCTAGGTTTAAAAATCAAGCAGTCCGACAAACTAGTTTGACCAAGTTAGGTGTTAGAAATCTTCTCTTAATACCATGGGGAATGCCTTCCTAATAAGTAATGGTTACTTAAGTTCTTAATCCGATTTAGGCAGCATTGTGTGAAATGTACTAGGGCTTTCTAGTGGGCTTGACCCTATTGACCTTTAGCTTAAGTATTATAAAGGGAGTTTACTAGTGTGATGAGCCTGGGGAGGTGTATCAGTGTTATATGACCCCCCAAAGTTACAAAATTAAAATGCTGAAAATGAACAAACAAAAAATCAAAGTGCCACACTGTAAAATCTTAAGCTGGAAGAGAAATCTCAGCTTGATTTCGTACTTCACTCACATGTATTCCCTATGGTACTAGAGCCCTAGAGGTTCCCAGTATGGGCGCTTTTACTTGAAAAGCAAAAAACCCAAGGCATACAAAATAAGCACACACATCAAAATTGAATCACTGTGAAAAGACTTTGGGGGGTCAAAGAAAAAGTAATCAGTCAGGCGATGATTTCATGAGAAATTCCTTTTATGGTAGCTTAACTACAAGGTCTTCTAGATATAGCCTCTAGTCAGCCCTCGAACATGAATACTTGGCTCTCGCGATTAAACAACTTAATTGACCACAGAAAATTAAGAAGCTTACCCATGGTATTAATATTCGATCTCTAGTGCCTTTCGACCGTCAAATTAGCGACCCCAGACTTGTTTAATTTTTTACCTTTACATCTGTTTATGCATTTGATTACATTGCAATTTAATGTTCATTGCTGACAAATTGTTTGAAATTCTTTTACCAATCAATTTGTCTACCTAAAACTGCATATGCTTTTTAATCACTTATGAGAATGCAATTACTATGCCAATGTTGTTTGATTTTGCAGTGACTGAAGAAGGCTAAGGACATTAGTCTCAAATGCTCTTCCACCTCGACGAACGAGCTTCAACTCAATAGCTTTCGAGGACGGAATCTACATCAGGAAGGGGGACATGTTAACCCTCACGGCTCACGGACATCCCATCACCTACGACGGACGTGTATTATGTATTTGGTAGAGTCAGGTACCGGGCTTGTCGGACCAATAGGAAAAAGGTAAGAGTGATCGCCGATGAGAGGCGCACTCTAACTGGGACATTCAAGGGATTAGTTGGCTAAGCATGGGCGCCCAAGTGTGAATTGGGTGAGCTCATATAAAAGCCAACTAAACCTAAAATTCACTCATTCTCTCATTTGTGCAATAGAAGAGTGCTCTTGCTCCATCTCCATCTCCATCTTCTTCTTCTTCACCTCCTCATGTGTGTGTGCATGTGAGAGAGAGAGAGAGAGAGAGAGAGAGAGAGGGAGAGTGTGTGTGCGATCCAGCATTACGAAGGCACGACGGCGGCGAAGCGGTTGAGCACGGCACGACTGCAGCTTCTTCTTCATCGCGGCGAGGAATCCTCCACGGCAGGAGCATAGAGCGGTGAGTGACACACCATTGCCCTCTTTTGAGCTTGCTAGATTAGTCTTGTTGTGTGCTTGGAGCCGTTTGTGGCTCGCACACGGTGTATCGGCAAGTCCCTTGCTTCGACAGTGCGGTAAGGAGCGCACAACATGTCATCGATAGATGGCTTTCTATCATGCCATGCTTCATATGGAGTCATAGAGTGCAAAGATTTTGTAGGACACCTGTTAAGTACACAAGTAGAACACATGATGGCCTCAAGACAAAACAAATGCGGCAAAGCTTGACTCTTGACCATACATCATGCCATTCATAAGCGGCATGTTTTTCCTCTGAGTAACACCATTTTGATCAGGTGTATACAGCACAATACATTGGTGTTTTATCCCACGACTAACCAAAAATACATTAAATTCATGAAACATATACTCCCCCCCTTGATCGGAATGGAGGGTGCCCATAGTACATTTAAAGACATTTTTAGTCATAGCCAAAAATTTCTTGAAGCACATAAACACTTCCGACTTTGCTTTATGCAGATATACCCATGCACGCCTGGAGTAATCATCAATGAAAGTCACGAAGTACAGATAATTGCTCAAGGATGGAGTTTGCATAGGCCCACAAACATCACTATGCATAAGCTGCATGCAGCCTTAACTAAAGCCTTAACTAAACCATCCTTTGGAAACTTCAAATGCTGCATCTATCCAAAATACAGCCTTCACTACCATGCTTAATAAGTACTTCAAGAGACAACAAAGAAGAAACCATATCAGATTTTTGCAAACGTAGCAAACTGGCAAAATTCAGATGCCCAAAGCGTGCATGCTAAAGTTTTGCATCTTAAATAGCCTTAGAATCCACAACTGCATTTGTAAAATTTTGCCCACACTTGTCATACAAAGTGAGCTTATACAACCCATGACATAAAATGCCTGATGCAACAATCTCATCACAAAAACTGAGATCATGAACTATACATCTGCCATGTGCAAATTTCACAACAAGACTAAGTCTAGTAGGTGCAAATATAGACAAAAGGTTTGTCTTGATCCCAAGTACATAAACTGCATCAACAAGTGTGAAGGAACTTCCATTCAAGTTGTCAGTACAATCTTTCCAACTCCCTTGATTGAATAAGAGGCATTGTTGGCATAAAGTGTTTGAATTCCCATGAGGGACATCCTTGAGAGAGATAAACAAGTCACGATGAGAGGTAATGTGCTTTGTAGCACCACTATCAAAGTACCACACATAAGCATCTACAGCAATTGGCATACATTCATCATGGACAGATGGATCATAAGTGTACTCTGTACTAAAAGCCCACTCTGCATCTGCATCAGCATCACAATCTCCTTTCACAGAAGATTCAACAATTGTTGCACTTGTAGTGAAACTAGCCTCTTTCTTCTTAACCTCTTTTGCCTTCAATTTAGGACACTGCTTGATCAAGTGATCATTAGCTTTACAATAATGGATCCTATCATAAGCCTTGTGTAGAGCTAGCTGCAGCAAAATGCACTACAATTGAGTTATCTTAAGCGCTTCTTTATTTTTCTTAAGCGTTCATTTATTCCTATCTCCAGCGTATGTTTTTGTTGCTTGTATCTTCTCCATAGGGGGGGTTCTCACAGGCCTCTAGACCCTTTTCCCCCTCTTTTAACCCCCCCCCCCCCCCTTTTGCGTTCCAGGTCTTTACTCCGCAACACCCCTTTTTATGGAACCAGGGGTTTTGCTGATAGACAAAGACATCATCAAGTTCTCAAAAATGTTAGTGGCTAGGCAAATGCCATCAAAGGATGAAGTTTCTCTGATGGAAGAAGGGGAATACTTGGCCCCGCAACCCTTGAAAGATGCCATTATAAAGGATGCGGCTCAGGTAAGGGATCCGACACCGCTAGTCAATAACAGTCTCTCAAAGGACTCGGTCCTTAGTGCTAAAGATAAAGGAAAAGAGCCTGTCCATTCTGTGCAAAAGATGAACTTCGAGGTAAAGGCCCTCAAGGTGGACGTGCCCCAGAGGATGATTTGTACGGAGGTCAACAAGGGGTCAACCACTTTTTCTACTATCAGACCAAGTATTTCATTTGCAAGCATCCTTAAGATTCCTTACTCCAAAGAGTGCACTTGATCTACAACTACCAAGATATTATGTGAGGCAAGCCAAGGGAATCTAAAGAATGCTAAAGACCGACTTGAACAGGAGCTAAGAGAAATAAATAGATAGCTTGAAGGTGGCCACAACGATTTCAATAGAACCTATTCACAAGCTGAATGCAATTTGCAGTTTGAAGAAGGGATGGCGGATCCAGCATTTAGCGCTCTAAAGAAGACTCTACCACAACAAGTGGAGGTAACAGAACTATCGCGATCCTGCTAGCACTTGTTAAAAAGAAACTAGCCACGCAAGCCAAGTGTCAGAAACTGCTGATGTGTCAAAGCCCTAAAGAATGGATCCAACTTACAGATGTCGGCCAAGGGGCATAAACCCTAAGAAGAACAAGTAATAGAAGAGGAAGTCCTACCAACTTATGGGGATCCCGTCTAATGGGGCCCCAAGTGACATAAAGGATTAAAATAAAGCAGGACCCACACACACAAAGAAAGACTTGCGCCAAAAATTGATGACGTGGAAATTGTACGAGTAGTTTCCAAAAATTACACTGACAATGCTGACGTGGCAAGCTATACATATTTTCATGTTTTGCGCTGACTGCTGATGTGGCAATTGTACGGATTTATGTGATTTATGTGGGCAGCTTTTGGGCATTGCTTTTGAACCAGATGCTTTTGAGCTTGATGCTTTTCACTGTAAACTGCTTTTGGGGCCTAGGGCCTTTAAATATGAGGCCATGGGCTCATTCTTTGGCATGCTTCCTGGAGAAGGTGCAGAGTCTGGAGTACCGGCTTGTACTGAGTTGATGCAATATAAAGAAATACCAAAAGGGGCACCAAGGTTTGGGGCCAATACTCTCTGGGGTGGAATTTTTTCACTCCGTGTTGCATGTCGTCTCTCTCTCTCTCTCTCTCTCTCTCTCTCTCTCTCTCTCTCTCTCTCTCTCTCTCTCTCTCTCTCTCTCTCTCTCTCTCTCTCTCTCTCTCTCTCTCTCTCACTTTAGTTGTTATTGAAGTGCTAAAAGTCTGTTCAATTTGTTTTTTTCTATTGGCACATGGTACCCGTCTTGTGACACCAAGCTTACAGTCGTGTTTGGCTTCATTGGGAGATTCCCTAACACATTCGAGTTTATCCAATGGGTTCAAAGACCACAAATCCTTGGACATGGGGGGGCTATTGAAAGCACTACGTACCTTGCCAAGGGATTCTACTCAGTTCGATTTAAGAAGAGCTCTGATGTGGCCAAGATTTTGGATAAAGGCCCCCTGGTATTTAATAGGACCACTGTGTGTGGTGCCATGGGAACAAGTGTTTGACTTGGTAGAATCCCTTTGGGGTAAACATCCTGTCTAGGTTGAGTTCGTGGGTCTTCCTAGCTGGCTGTGGGATAACATCAGGCTGCTTGCTAGTCAGCTAGGAACCCCGTTGTTTGTTCCTAACAAAAGGGGTCCTGGCAGATCCTCGAACCGAGTTTGTATAGTTTGGGATATCTCTAAGTCACCTCCCAAGAGCACGGTGATCAATATTGGAGTTGGGCTTATTACGATTATTAATTTTGGGACTTTGGTGCGTGTTTTGAGTGAAACAATTTCGGGCACTTCGCTAAAGATTTCCCCAAGGAATCTAATGAGAAGAATGAGCCCTCACTGTAGAACTCAAGTGTAGGGATTGACAACCAAGTCCCTATTAAGAAAGCAGTTACAAAAGAGAAGGAGAAACAAATGGAGTGCAACATAGTGGTAGGTGGAGTGAAGGAAAAAGAGGCTATGATGTGCAATAAGGGTGCCTCCCAACTGCAGGTAAAGCTTGTGGAAAAGAAAAGCCTCATAATGCAAAGTCATGAAGTCCCATGGAAGGATAATGTGATTGTTTTTCAAGCTTCTTCACCTAAACTCATGTTAGTTTCAACTGCTTCGGTTGTCCAAGTTCTAGGATTAAAGAGGTTCAAAAGGGTGAAGTCAGTGGCAAGGGAATCCACATCATGGAAGGTCGCTGGAGCATCCAAAGGGAAATTTGCCTCTCCCTCCCAGATCAACTGAAGGAGGGGACTCGTGCTCTTCTTTTGAAGCGCTGGAGGTGATGGAACATCGGGTTGCAAGAGAGCCCCTTGACTCTCCTAGAGTTAGAGACGCGGAAACTAAGCTCTAGTCAAACGTGGAGGAATTCGTCCCTCTTTCCCAATGATGGAAGCTCTGGCTTTGCAATCATGGAATGTGAAAAGACTAAAGACCCGGAAGAAGCACACACTTTTTTGGGAAGAAGTTAGGAAGGACAAGGATTTTGAATTCTGGGCCATATAGGAGCACCATCTGAATGCCCACAGCAAAAGAAAACAGGCTATGGGGGTGACGTTAGCATTCTATGGAGAGGGAATGGACGGGTTCAGTGGCTTCATCTCTACTGTCGAAAAGGACATGGAGCCCAAAGTGGTCCTCAATCACCCCTCCGGGAGAGTCTTAGGAGTGAGAGTTATCTGAGCTGATCACCCTATCACCATAGTGACCATTTATCGTCACTGTAATGCCAAGGATAGGGCCAAATTGTGGATGCATCTCAGGGACTTCCCTTTAGAAGGTGAGTGGCTTCTAATAGGAGACTTTAATATGATGGAGAAGAGCAAGGATAGAATAGGCTATGCCAATTTGTTGGCAGGGCTCTGAAAAAATAAATGGCTCGGTCTCTTTGAGAAATGGGTTTTGATGGACCTGTGGGAGATGGGTCCCTGGAACAATAGTGTGGGCTTCACATACACAAGCCTCCAGTATGCCGGCAAGACGTCCTAGCTTGACATATGCTACTGCTCTCACCAAGTTGGCTGGATCCCATTGCTACTTGAGATGAAGGTGCTGACAACAACAAAGAGCCTCTCAGACCATCTTCCCTTACACTTAGAACTTAAGAAAGGCAAAGCGGATGGGAAGATCCCCTGAGGAAGTAAGAAGATGTTGGTCATGGGGGCACACTTATTCAAAGACCCTTTGTTTAGAAGTCTCGCAAAGAAAGATATGTGTAAAGCACGAAGAAAGATATTTGCCTAGAAAAACCTAAATCTTGGGACCTCTTTGCTCAGATTATCTAGAAAGCGATCAAAATCTCGGTCCCTTGGGTGAAAAAGATCCATGAAGAGCATGTGAATCAGCTTGAAGAGGAGGTTGATCATCTTACTTCAAAAACGCTTATGAGCTTGCCTCCAATGA
This sequence comes from Adiantum capillus-veneris, assembly GCF_014529385.1. Taxonomy (NCBI): domain Eukaryota; kingdom Viridiplantae; phylum Streptophyta; class Polypodiopsida; order Polypodiales; family Pteridaceae; genus Adiantum; species Adiantum capillus-veneris. Next base: position 14,416,808 of record NC_140940.1, read on the forward strand.
AGATCACAAAAGATGATTGGAAGCTAAAGCCAACTTGTCCGAGAAACACCTCGAGGAGGTCAGGAGGCCTAGATTGGTATCTAGGGAGACCTTCCTTTAGCGCGAGGCCGCTAATCAAGGTCATTTCTTTAGGGCCTTGAAAATCAAGAAAAGTCGTGGCTCTATCCACTCGCTCACATACAAGAAGGGGGATGCTACTCAAGATCAGGATGAGATGGCTAGGATGATGCCGGAGCATTTAAGCCAAATAATTGGCCAGTCAGAGACCCACTCTCAAGAAGTGGATGAGGCCAAAGAAATCTTGCTTGAGATTATCAATAGGAACATACACTAACCAGAAGCCAATCATCTTGATCTGGCCTTCTTAGAAGATGAGTGCACTCTAACGTTACGTGCTCTCAGCAAGGAGAAATCCCCTAGCTGGGATGGTCTGACCACTGAAGTTTTCAAGGAGCTCTGGGATTATCTCAAGGGCTGGAGCACATATATGGCTAACCAAGCTTTTGTCAAGGGGTGGTTGGATCCTTCTATGAAAAGAGGGTTCATTAAGCCTATCCCTAAGCAGGTGTGTTGCTCGCATCTTAAGCACAAGTGCCCTATAACCATGACGTATGTGGCATATAAATTCATCACCAAAGCAGTCATTCTTAGAATTACTCCCCTGTTGGACAAGGTAATCTCTCCCCATCAGCACGGGTTCATCAAAGGGAGATCGATATATGATATCTTGGCAGCAATGGTTGGCATTGAGTATCTGGCCTTCAAAAGCAGGAGTGCATCTTGCTTTAACTCGATCTGGACAAGGCATATGATAGGATTATGTGGTCTTCATTCAAGATGTCATGAAAGCTTTGGGCTTTGGGCCTCGCCTTTGTCATCTCGTTCACACTCTGGGCACAAGCGGGCAATGTGAGCTCTTGTTCAATGAAAGAATTGTGGGCTCCTTTGAAGCTAGGATATTGATCAAGCAAGGATTCCCCCTAGCCCCTCTTCTTTTTGAAATTGGCTCGCATCCCCTAATTACTATGCTTGAAACTGATGTTGTGTTGGGTGAAATTCAAGGATTAACTTTGTCTAGCAACGATCAACTCCTTGCCAAGATGTTAGCAGATGACTCCCTCCTTTTCTTGAAAGCCTACCCTTAGGTTCTTAGGAAAGCACTAGAGATCGTACAGACATTCTCTATGGCTTCGTGGTCAAAGTGTAGTATTGAGAAGTTGAGACTAATCTCCCTTATGAAAAACGACTCATTTGACCCATCAGACTGGTCGAGGGAGATTGTATCTAAAGGAAGGATCTTTTGACATTTGGGCGCACCCTTGGGGGTGGATTTCACTCACAAGAAAAGGTTCTAGTGGATCCTGGAGAAGATCCAAAAGAAAATGAGGAAGTGGGAGTTTGTGTTGCTTCCCTTCCCGAGTCGGATAAAAGTGATCAACTCGTTTATGCTCCCTTACATTGCCTTTACCAGCCCTCTTCTCAAAATTGCAAAGTGTAATTGGAAGGAGCTTTTGAAACCTGTTGAAAGATTCCTATGGAAGAACATCACTAAAGCCTCGTCACCATGGTAGTGGGCAAAGTGGGAAACTTTAGCTCGTCCAGCTACCCAAGGTGGCCTCGGAATCCTCAACCCTGATGTCCATGTTGAGGCCCTCTATGCCAAGTTTGTGGTTTCTATAGCTAAACAAGTACATGCATGGGCTATCATGACCAAGGACATGATGAACAAGTCAAAGCTTTACTCTAAAGTTGGTCAATTCAAGGGATTAACGTGCACGACAAACTATTAGCCCCAGGGTGGTCTAGTCTAAAAATGGGTGGCACAACTGGGGAGCTAGTGCGAAAGTGCAATAGAGCGACATGGGTTCTAGAATGGGGGCAATTAATCAGGTATTTTCAGAACTCCACCTCGCATTGGCCCCTTTGGATGACAAAATCAGCTAGAGTTAGCCTGAACCCTTACTGGAGGGAAATTGCTAGAAGGTTGAACAATAAAGGACTCCAAAAATTGATCCATTTTTGGGATGAAAATAGTAAGCATTGGAAATCTTGTGAGTTTCTAGCTGACCAGCTTCAACTAAATGGCATGGAAAAGATGCTTGTATGCAGAGTGGTTGAAGGCTTGAACAACGGTCTGATGCCAATTCTGACTATTTGGCTTTTGTTCGTGCTGCTGAGTTTGTCTATTGGTTGCATCTCACTTTGGATTTGATGCAGATGGTGGGACACGACTTTCGGGTGTGGTTGGTCTGCCCTTGGGCTTCAGGCATGGCAGTGGCAGTGCCCTGTTTGTTGGTGGCATCCAAGTTTTTGTGGACATGCAGTCTTTCCTTTTTGGTGTAGCCTCCTTTGAAGCCGCTGATGGGAGCTTGTCTCTATCTAGTTTTTGGCTTGCTTCTCTTCAACTACTCAGGTCTTGTTTTCTCTCTCTCCCATGTCGAGGGTGGCTCCCTGTTTAGCTAGTGTCGTCTTGCTCTCGATGGTCGGATTGGTCGGGGTGACTCCTCTGTTAGCCGTATCTGGTTGGTGCTGGTATGATGTTGGTCTCCGTTCTGATGCTAGGCTTCCCTGGCTTGGTGTATGAGCAAGGTTGTAAATTTTTTGTTTGCTTATTCTTAATACAATCACTCACATATTGTGAGTTCTGCCAAAAAAAAAAAGATGGATCTTACAGGTTGCACAAAGTAGGCGTCGCCAATTCTAGTTTGGGGTGAAATAAGTTGTTTTGATAACTTCTTCAGCTCTAATTATGGTCACACAACTTTTCCTTTGCCAGTCCTTAGGATGTATAACAACTTTTCCACATAAGATGTGAAAACTCTACATTCATTCTTTTGCTTAGCTGTAAAACTTGTGAAAGTGGATGATGATTTTTTATTTTTTATTTTTCTTTGCAAAACTCACAATGGTGAGTAAGTTATGTTGACAACCTCAAAAAAATTATAGGTTCTTGCCATGCTCATGCTGAGACATGGTATCTTCAAGAGACCATAGATACATCGGTTAATATGGGAGCCACCCCGCGGCAAGGTAGGGACCACACCTTTATTTATGGGGATCGGTATCAATTATCTTGTTCCATTCATTAGAGTTCTTACGTTTCCCAAAGGCTAAGATCGCACCCCTACTTTTTTGTATGATCTCTAGAAGTTGGATGATTCCATGGTGTTATTGAATACCCAACAATTCCTAGCCACAAACTTGTTTGAAATAGAAGAATCTAATTATTTGTGTTGCAATAAGCAGCTCCTAGCTCATGAAAACCTTCCATCCCAAAAAAAGATCGTTCTTAAAGAAGCCTATCTTCCAGGTGCTTTTAACCCATTTGCATATCTTACCTGCCAAACCGCTAATTGCAGGCCTAGTCGGTAGGGCTCCCCATAGTACCTAGGAAGACCTTCATATCAAGAGGCCACTGTGGGCACCATATGTTCTTGGTGACTGCCTCCCAGCTTGATTTTGGCTAGTTCATGCCCAACTCTTTGTTCAATGGAGAGTACCACTCCATTGACGCCATAAGTGTGTGGTATACTTGTTTGGTTTGAGGCTTAAGGAAGTGTTTGTCCCTAGGCCATCACCATTCTTTCCACTGAAACTTAGACTCACAGTTCGGAAGATACTAGTTGTCAAGCCATTCAAGGGCTCTCCTTATCAGAGTAATCCCATTAAGATTGTATTGGAGAACCATTTGGTTTGTCCTTTTCCATGGGTTATTGTTGTAATCCCTCAGTTGGCTTTGTTATTTATCTTTCTAGAAGCGTCCCTCCAGAAAGTGGATGATTCTTACAAATAGCTATTTGCTCCATTTCAATTTTGCCACTATTGTTTGCACGGGTAAACATTATCATAACCTTCCTTTAGTATAACTAAAGTATACTAAAGGAGCACATTTTAACTCAATATCTTTGGCTTTGTTATTTATCTTTCTAGAAGCGTCCCTCGAAAGTGGATGATTCTTATAAATTGTTGCTCCATTTCAATTTTGCCACTATTGTTTGCACGGGTAAACATATCATAACCTTCTTTTAGTATAACTAAAGGAGCACATTTTAGGGGCCTCGACTGCTCTCAGTTCGCAATGGTGGCTCGAACCTATGGCGACGTCCTATTTTTGGCAGCGAGGGTGGGCAACGGCCCCTTCTTCGTCTTCGAAGATGTTTCCTACATGCCCTATCGTCTAGTGCTAAGCTTAGGTTTTTCGATAAGAGCGCTCAGAGATGGTGCAAGGCTCTCTACAAAAACCTGATATGTTCGGTTCGCTCTTGTGGCGGCTTCTATGCGCCGTTCGCATGGTGACGGAGCATCTTGAAACCCCCCATGTGCAACGGCTTCTCTTCTTGGTATGTCCCTTTTCTGTCCTAGATGGGTGATTTATTTTGGAGGGTGACTTCCTGATTAGCCAATGTATCACTATGTCTCTCATCTGGTCTCCGTGGCAGCCCCTTGATGCTTTGGTTGTGGTAGCAATAGAAGTTAACTATACTTCGTATACCTATACTTACTGGCTTAACATAAAAGAATTAAAAGGTATTCCTAATGGCTTCCAAAAATTTAAAAGGTATTCCTAATTCAAAGCTTCTCTCAACAACAACAAAAACAATGTGCTAGTCTATAGCACATAGCAACGGGCAATGATGAAGCACATAGATTTGCAACAATATCAGCTAGGAAGGACAAATACAACATTTTGAGAGAGAGAGAGAGAGAGAGAGAGAGAGAGAGAGACAAAGAGAGGATACTTTGAAAAGAAGAAAACGCTAAAGGAAAATAAAGGAGAAGAGAAACACCTCTTTATATGGACACAAAATGTCTTTTGACTTTCCACTTTCATATGTCTTTTGACTTTTCACTTTCGTGTGTCTTTTCATTTCCTAAACTCAACCTTCACTTATGCACTTAATATGTTTTGAAAGAATTTTTATTTTCCTGAGATTGGGGAGACCTAATGGCTCTACATAAAAGAAATCCCTTTACTTTCTCGATTTCCATGGATATTCCTTTGTCCCCCCTCCCCTAGTTCGCTTTAGCTACCCCCACATCAGCTTCCACTACCTGTCCACGGCTCAGCATGCGCAGTCAAGTGAGATATAGAGTTGTGGAAGGACCTTGTTATCTCCCCCCATTCCAAGGTCTTTGTTTCTTTATTGCATTTTTGAACAAGCTTGCTCGCGGTGGCCCCAAGTTCTAAGCTGGACCACCGAGAGGCAAGCAACTTGTCATGAATCTCAAGCCCTTTCCACTACCCACCTTGCGAGCACAGTTTGGCATTGTCCATCATGGACAAATCCATAACAGCCCATGCTTGTTCTTGCTTTGTGATTGATATCAAAAACTTGTCACACTGGGCCTCTGTATGAATACTAGGGTTGATGATCCTTACTTGCATGTTGCTCCTTACTTTATCCAAGACCCATAAGAATCTTTGCTTGTGGGTTATGTCCACCTCCAGAGTGGCCCCATGTGCTCAAATACCTTCCCTTTTGATACTATCTCTCCGGACCATAATGACGGATCGAACAAGTCATTATTTGAGAGAGAGATCAATCTTGATTTTTCAATACTACAATTTGATTATGATGCGATGGCATTTTCACAATCTCCAGAGCCTTCCTAATCACTTGAGGGACAACTTTGAGAAAGAGGAGGAAATCATCTGCAAACAGCTTCACAAGGAGTTGGTCACTATTGGGGAGAGACACCCCTTCAAACTTTGTTTGCATTGTCAGGGGTATTTAGGGCACAATGACTTTTACCTCATGCCTTTGGAAGGGTGTGATGTCCTCCTAGGAATCCCTTGGTACCATAAGAACAACACCGTGGTCGAGTATTGGGCCAAAAAAATGACTTTTAACAAATGAGAAGGGCAGAAAAATTATACTAGATGTAAAATTGAAGGGCAAGTCCATTCCTATTGTATCGGCTTCGACCATTTCAAAATTATGAAATCCAGTCTTTTTGTTAACTCGATCTATTTGAAAGAATTGAATGATGTACATTGAACATGTGTGAACTAGACAAAGAACGAAAATATTTTCTGCACACACATACCCACTGCTTCTTACAAGGCCTGCCATGCAAGTTACCCCAATCTCGTCCTGAGAACCATACTATTGATCTAATTCCTGGAAGCACACCACAGAACCGGCCACCTTACCGTGTTAACCGAGGCCAGAATGAAGAAATCATGAACTAAGTGAAAGACCTTCTTGAAAAGGGTCCCATCTAGCCAAGTACTTCACCCTGCTGCTCTGTGATTTTACTAGTATTAACGAAAGATGGATCTTGGATGATGTGCATCAACTATAGAGCTCTCAATAAAATCACTATTAAGAACAGATTCCCAATTCCAAGGATTGATGATATTCTTGACCAACTTTAGGAATCCTCTTGTTTCAGCAGGATTGATTTAAAAGCGTATATCATCCAATCAAAATCGCTTCGGGAGATGTCTACAAGACAGCTTTTGAGACAAGCTTTGATTTTACGAATTTTTGGTGATGCCTTTTGGACTTACCAATGCTCCAACAACTTTCAACTGAATGACGAATAGGATTTTCCGATATCATCGAACCTTTTGTTCAATTTCTTTGATGACATTATAGTCTTCTCCAAGGATGAAGCATGACATTGACACCATCTGCTAGAGGTCTTTCAGGCATTGCGTGATCACAAATTAGTTATCAATGCCAAAAAGAGCAAGTTTTTCTTGCCAGAGATACACTTTCTCGGACACATCGTCTCACCAGCACGAGTACAGATGGACCCAACCAAGATTGAGACTATCTGCGATTGGTAAGACTTGAAGAATGTTCAAGAAGTTAGAAGCTTTTTGTGCTTGTGTTCTTACTACCGGCGGTTCAATCGGAAGTTTGCAGAGGTAGCTTCCCCTTTGCACATATTGACTCAGAAAGGAATACTAACTACTGGACCAGTGTTGGCTTTGCTAGACTTGCAAAAGCCATTCGAAGTTTATTGTGATGCTTGTGGTTATATTCTGGGAGCGGTCTTAATGTAAGGAGGCCATGTGATTGCTTATGAAAGTAGAAATTTCTCAAAGCCAGAATTGGTGGCACAGATTTATAAGAAAGAGCTATTGGCATTGATTCATGCTCTTACTCAGTAGCCACATTACCTACTCGGAGCCGATTTCACGGTCTTTACTAATCATCAAATTTTACGCTACTTCTTGTCACAAAAGCAGCTTTTGGAAAAGCAAATGCGGTGGTCTACATCTTATCACATTTTCACTTCCAGATTGTCCATGTTCAGGGACAAAAAAAACTAAGTGGCAGATGCTATGGTTGATCAGTACCCAACGATCAGAATTTTTTTTATGTGTTTACTTGGATACAAAATGGGAAGAGAGAGCCAGGGAATTCCATATAGGATGGCTACTTGATGAGGAAAAAAATGTTGTGTGTTACACAGCCGTTGAGGGAAAAGGTTTTGACTGAGTGCCATTGTCCACCTTTTACGGGTTACCATGGCATTGACACCACCTTGAAAGGTATGGAGCGTTATTTCTTTTGGCCAAGACTCGAGAAGGATGTGGATGACTTTGTTCGCAGTTGCTTAGTATGCCAGAAGGTCGAGTTTGACAGGCATAAGGCACTAGGATTACTATAGCCTTTACCCATTTCCACACGACCCTTGGAAAGTATTACAATGGATTTCATCTTTGATCTCCCAAAGACACGGAGTGGGCACAATGGCATTTGGACTGTCATTAACAGATTTAGCAAGAAAGCTTACTTCATTCTAGTGAAGAAAATAGTCAAGTCGGACCATTTAGCGAGACTCTTCATTTCATAGATATTTTGATTACATGGAGACAATAGTCTCCTATAGAGATCCCCAATTCACGAGTTTGTTTTGGAGGGCAATCTGGGAGAACATTGGCACGCGGTTACAGTTCTTGTTATCATTTCACCCGCAGACAGATGGGCAATCTGAGACTGCAAATTCAGTTGTTCTAGATTTATTGAAGTCTTAAATCTCTTATCAAAAGACTCAATGGAATTTTTTTTAACCTTTGGTGGAATTTTCCTACAACAACATGGTTTACTCTTTGATGGGGAAGGTGCCATTCAAGATAATTGAAGGTGATCCGAAGATTGTACCCTTTCTCAGCACTAAAGACAAGATTATTAAAGCCGACCAGTACACGAGGGACTTGGACACTACTTTTGCCAAGGTCTGGTAGGCTTTAGAGAAATCTCAAGAATGACATAAGAAGGCAGCATATCAACATCAACGAGATTTGAAATTAAAGGAAGACGATTGGATGCTCTTACATTTTGAGAAGGCACGCCTAAGGAAATGATAGGGGAAGGAATGAATTTTTCCAAAGCTTAGCATGAGGTATTATGACCCTTTATAGATTAAAGAGAAGAAAATGATGTCTCCTTTCGACTCAAGATGCCCAATACTTGGAAGATTCACAATACATTCCATGTGAGTCTCTTGGAACGTTTTAAAGGTGAGCTGCCAGTTGATGGGGATCCTGATGAGAAACCCGAAGTGCAAGAGAGCGAGGAGATACGCGTTCTTGAGCAGATTTTGGCACACAAGGAAAGAAAGATGAAAGGTAAAGTGATTTAGCGGTTCTTAATTAAATTCAAGAACTATCTGGCATAAGATGCGAAGTGGATGGAGGAGGAGGACCTAGTAGATACTCCTCAGATTTTGGAACTTTACCTTGAAGCATTTGATTTAGCATAGTGTACTCCGTTAGAACCTCGAACTCAAAAAGGTTGAATCTGGTGTAGCGGGTTTGCACAAGAGGGGAGTCACTCCGCTCCTTTGTCAACAGATTACCTCGATTGAATAAGGTCACTGATGTCCCCTTTAGGTTTTAGAGATACTGATGGGCTGACAGTATTACATGTATGTCTTTATGAAACGAAATTTTGGAAATTTAATATCTTTGATTCATGCTCTCTCATTTTACTTGTTTGAGTGCAGGAACTGAAAGACAAAATGAATGTAGCATTTTGGTCTCATAAATCTCTATAGACATGATCACAATAGGGATTAGTTAATCGGGCAGGAGTGAGGTCCGAAATGGATCTACATGCGATTACTAAATACGTTGCTGGCAGTCATGGTATGAGATTTGGAATGAGTTTTTTTGTGATTTGTCATGTGATGTCTTGTGATGTGACTATCGTCTTTGTACAAGTGCTAGATGTGTCGTGTCTAGTATGTCGGTACTTAGAGTCAGTGTCTACTAAGACAGTTTATGGCCTCTGTCTAATTTGCAGGCATATCGAGGATGATGACAATTCTATTCAAGAGGGGGGTATGTCACAAACTGATGCACCGATACCCTGCAACCGCCTCATCCCCCCTTCTCTCAGATAGTGCTTGTGGCCCCCAAGCCCCCTTGCCACCTCTTCCTCGCTCTATTTGCTCTGTCTCTCCCAAGACTAACGCAATCTCATCATGGATCCATTCCGTTTGTCGTCCCTCTATCCCCTTTGTTGCCCCTTCGTTCCTTGTATTGATATGCCGTAGCCTACCCTTCACCCTCGCCAACTCTCAACACTTGAATCTACCAGCGAGGAACAATCTTGCAAATGACGCTTGCAATTGTCTCATTTTGTTATGCTTGCAAGAATAGAAGTTTGTTACAACTGAAACCAATCCTCCTCTTGAATGTCCCCTTGGTTCAATGGACGATTTCAATTCACCTAACAAACGTGTCCACACTCACAATGGTCAGTTTAATGCTTATCACCATTGAGAGAAAAAGATAGAAGACATACAGAAGGAAGGAAAGCGTTGATCTTCTCCTCCACACGTTTTCTGGGATGTGGCCCATGCTTCACACCTCCGAAGCTCTTGCCCCCGTCGTCACCTCCTGTGCATCAACTACGCAAGGCTACACTCTTCTAGATGCACTTACAAACCACAGAGAGAGAGAGAGAGAGAGAGAGAGAGAGAGAGACTCCCCTGCATAGCGAAGCAAAAAAATTGTGGTGCTTCCACTCTAGAGAGAGAGAGAGAGAGAGAGAGAACAAAATATCAGTTTTCTGCCATGTCACCTCCTGTATCTTTGGCTAGGTTCACATCGAGGTGGCGGAAAACATGACACGTTATGAGATCCTCCGGGTGGAAAAGCTTGCACAAACGTTCTCTTCCACCGTCCATGTGTTCACATTGATGGCGGAGGAAAATGTGAGGCAATTTTCTACCACCGTGTTATGTGAACGCCGGGAGGTGGCGGAAGAAAGAGGAGGAGGCAAGTGTGGACAAAGGGGTGGGGGGTTTAGTTTAATGTGATCGGTGCCAACATGGCACTTTTTGCAAGGGTGGAGGCTGGAAGAAACAACTTCCGGGGGGGGGGGGGGGTCAAAACAAATCCCCTTTTTCTCTTCCACGATGTGGCACTCTCCATCTCACTTTTTGCCACCCTATGTGAACAATAAGGTCCACATGACACTTTTTTGTTAGTTTACAAGCTTTTCCAATTCCTTCCACTACCTTATGTGAACCCAGCCTTTGTCTCCTTTTCTCTCTCTATCCCCTCTATGTCCAAGTGGAACGACCAAAATAGAGGGATTTAGTGAGTTTCCCTTCAAAACGAAATGGGTACCACCTTATTGGCTCTATTGTCAACTTGGCTCGGATTGAGGAGGATCTCTTTACAGAGAAACCACTATTACTCCTAGGCTTTACTTATTACCCGGTAGCCTTCCTAGAGGCTAATTGCGCTATCTCCTCTGTGAGATGTTTGATATGTGCCTCATTGGCTTTTTTAACCCACGGACCCGAAGTTTTGATAGCTTTTTGTACACTCCGAAAAAATATGTTCCAAGCACTAGGTTTATTCATCCCCACATCTTTCTTGAGCTTTCTCAACGCTTTCTTGGTGATTCTTCTGAAGAGAGGGTCTTTGAACAGGTGTGTCCCTGTAAACAAGAAGCTTTTTCTCCCCTCTCGGGGATTGCCCCCCCCCCTTTTTATCTTTCTTGAGTTGTAAGTGTAATGGCATGTGATCAAAGAGGCTTTTTGTTGAGATTACCTTCATCTCTAATGTCGATGAGATCCAGTCAACTTGATGAGAGCAGTAGCATCTGTCCAGCCGGGAGGCAGTGCGGGCATACTAAAGGCTTGTGTAGGTGAATCCAGGCATGTTGTTCCATGGGCCCACTTCCCACAAGTCAATCATAGCCCACTTCTCACATAAGCTCAGCCATTTAGACTTTTTTGAGCTAGCCAGTAGACTGACGGAGCCTGTTCTGTCCTTTCTTTTCTTGACCAAATTGAAATCTCCAACCATCAGCCACTCCCCTTTTATGGGAGTATCCCTGAGCTGCATCCATAGTTTAGCTCTATCCTTTGTGTTGCAAGGGCCATAAACATTTACTATGGTGATAGGTTGATTGTCCCATCTGATTCTAACACGAAGGACTCTTTCGGAGGGGTGGTTTAGAACCATCTTTGGCTCCAAAACTCTGTCAGCAATGAACAAGACACCACTAAAATCGTCGCTTCCTTCCCCCATAAAAGATAAGTTTTTTTCATACAGCCTGTTTTCTCTTGCTATGAGCATCCAAATGGTGCTCTTGGATGGCTCAGCAATTGACTGCCTTCTCTTTCTTCACTTCTTCCCAGAAGAGAGTGCCCTTCTTCCGGGTTTTTAATCCCTTCACGTTCCAAGATTCAATAGAGAGAGTATCCATCGTTGGGAAAGGGGGACAAATTCTTCCGCCTCTAAGAACTCTTCAACAGAGTTCCCATTCAGGTTGTCCTCTTTCATTGGCTCCTTTTCTGCTGGAACCTGCATGGTATCCAGCTTGGAAGTGAAAAGGTCCTCTTGATTTGTCTTCCCCAAACTTTGAATATGTTGTCATATAGGAAAGGAGGCTTTGGGAAATCCGGCGGGCGACCTTTGATTTGTCCCAAGGCCCTAGCCTTTGCTTTGAACCGTTGACATGAAATATGAGATACTTGTTGCCAGCCCTCATCTTTTGACCTAATATCATTCCTCTTAACGGAAAAATTCAGGTATTATGGGAGGGCGTGTCCCACTGAGGTGCTAAAGCCTACAGATGAAAGAAGCAAAATTACAGACCCACAGGGTGGCACAAATACAGTAGATCCAACAAAGAAGCCTACTGAAAATCTTGGCAAGGTAGAGGGTGGGCAAAATAAAGTCCACTCGGATAAAGATGTGGAGAAACAAGATCATGGCAAACGGGGTAAGGGCAAGACCACCCAAAGCTACCGCTTTTTATCCCCGCTCAGCAAAGAACGGCCACCCCAGCAATGCAAAAGATCTTTTTGGAGTTTAATCTTATAACCACTCACGTGATGTGAGTTTTGAACCAAAATAAACTCTTTTAGATGAAATAAAGTACAATTTTTTTCTGTGCAAAACTCACAATGGTAATAAATTATATTAACCAACATTATAAATTGGAGATTTTGATCATGCTCGTACCGAGCCATAACGTTTCCCAACAACCAAAGATACATCGGCTGATAGACAGGGATCCACGCCATATCACTAGGAAGTATCCTAGGGAGAAACTTGGCTAATTATGGTGCTGCTAACCAAACAAAATAGTAGCAACTGCCCTAATCCATTCATCAGATTTGATCCCCTTTCCAAAGGCGACAATAATTTCCCTACTTTCTTGTATAATCTCCATTAACCCAACTATTTTCAAGGCACTCTTGAAGATTTGATAGTTCTTGGCCTTCAACATGTATCTGAAGAAGCAGAATCTGACAATTTGCATGCTGATAAGAAGCGCTTGGCTCTTGAACACCTTCCCACCCACAAAGTGATAGTTTTTGAAAAAATCTATCTTCGAGGTCTTTTGGACCCATTTTCATATCTTCCCTGCCAGGTCTTAGATCACCGATCGATCCTTGAATAGATGAGGGAGGTCCTCACTCTTTTCTACATTGTGAGCATCTATCAGAACCAACCCTCTGGCAAGAACCTTTTATCCAGTAGGTAGGACTACCTTCGTAACCTTCCAAAGAAAGACCTTCATCTCAAGCGACCAATGTGGGCACCATATGTTCTTCATGATTTCCACCCACCTCGATTCTGGCCATTACTTGCTCCATTGTTTGTTTAGGGGGAAAAACTAGTCCTTCGACGAGGCCACAAGGACTTGTACATGTCCTTGGTTTGAGGTTTATGGAAATGCCTATTTGTGGGCCATTGTCATGCCTTGCACTCAAACCTGGACTCGCAGGTAGGCAGTCAACATCTATCTAGCGGATCTAGAGCTCTACTAGCCAACAGTCTTTCAGATCCTTTGAGGTGGAATGGGGAGGCCAATTGGTCTCTTCCTTTTGAGTTCTTGTTGTCGCTGTCTCAAAAGTGGCCAAGTCGACGCACTCCTTTGTTGTTGATGTTTCTCGCTACCTCACTCTAGAATGGGTTCAAAAGGATGCTTCCTGCTTCAGAAAGCCAAGGGGACCAATGAGATATAGAGTTGTGGAAGTACCTTGTTATCTCCCCCCATTCCAAGGTCTTTGTTGCTTTATTACATTTTTGAACAAGCTTGCCCGTGGTGGCCCCAAGTTCTAAACTAGACCACCAAGGGGCAAGCAACTTGTCATGAATCTCAAGCCCTTTCCACTACCCACCTTGCGAGCACAGTTTGGCATTGCCATCATGGACAAAGTCATAACAGCCCATGCTTGGTCTTGATTTGTGATTCATAGAAAAAACTTGGCACACTGGGCCTCCGTATGAATACTAGGGTTAATGATCCCAATGCTGCCTTGCTCAACAGGTCTCGCAATTGAATCCCATCCCACTCACTACCATGGCGTCAGTCTTTAGTGTTTTTTTTCAATAGAATCTTTTCACTGGTTTCAAAAACTATTTCCAATTGCACTTGGATACCTTTAGAAGTGGACTATTGAAGGCAATGAGGGGAGCATAAACAAATTGACCACTTTCACTCTAAAAGACCATATTAGGTAAAGTGGGAAAATCCCAATTCCTAGGTTGGACAACTTTCAATATATCATGTATAAAATATAGAGATTTTGTCAAAAATTTGAGTTTTCTTAAGGTCTCATTCCACTTTATGCACATACAATACACAATGAAAACAACTAAAATATCATGGTTTCAATCAATTGGATTATTAGGAGAGGAGTATATTGCATCCATTATCGTTGTCTATGTTCTAATGTCCTACCTACAACTTATCTCAACATGGAGAGCTTGGTTTCTAGGTCCACCACTTGTCCAAGTTAATGTAAAAGTGACTCAAGGTTCACAACTTGTGAAAGCAAGGATCCATTGAGGAATACAATCCACTTGGCTATTTTTCCTTAATTTATTGCATGTGACATTTAAGCAAGGTCCACTTCTAATCTATAACTTCTTAATTTGAGGCATGGGGCATACATAAAATATGTAGCATATGCTCTATTGCCTCATAGGAAGGTTGGTTTCAAGGTGCACTTATCCATGCTAGCCTATCTTGGAGAAATGATGGAGCTTGCTTCTCTCCTTGTTTCAATGGAGACTAGCTTGGACAAGTGGTGGACCTTTGCTTCTCTCTATGTTTCAATAGAGTTAGCTTGGACAAGTGGTGATCTTGGAACAAAACCCCCATGTAAAACATATCATGGGTATTCCAAGTGATTAGAAAGATTACCATTTAAGATATAACCTTATAGGTTGGACAACTAGATCTTGGCTTGGAGAAATGGTGGACCTTTGATTCTCTCCATGTTTCAATGGAGTCTATCTTGGAGAAATGGTGGAGCTTGCTTCTGTCCATGTTTCAATGGAGCCTAGCTTGAACAGTTGGTGGACCTTTGCTTCTCTCTATGTTTCAATAGAGTTAGCTTAGACACGTGGTGGATCTTCAAAATAAACCAACTACTATCAATGTTGCCTAGCTTGGACAAGTGGTGGAGTGTTTCTCTACTCCATGTTTCAATGGATCTTAGCTTGGACAAGTGTTGGACCTTAAAACAAAAACCCCATGTACAACATAGAATGGATTTTCTAGATTTCAATGGAGTCTAGCTTTAACAAATGGTGGAGCTTGTCTTCATCCATGTTTCAATGAAACTAGCTTGGACAAGTGGTGGACCTTGTAACAAACCCTCCCATGTACAACATATCATTGGTTTTCTAAGTGATGGGAAGGAATACCATTCAAGATATAAACTTATAGCTTGGATAAGTAGTTGACTTTAAAACCAAATTCATCATAATACAATGAAATACAGGTCAGCCAATTCCTAAATCTTGAGACCAAACCTCCCATGCTATTAGAGATAATATATTGGATAAGTGGTGGACCTTCTATTATTTTCCCATGCCTAGTTTAGACAACCGGTACACTTCGCAGCTATAAAGGTTGGACGAGTTGTGGAGCCTTGTTTCTATCCATGTTTTAATGGATCCTAGCTTGGACAAGTGGTGGACCTTGGAAAAAAGCTTCCATGTACAACATATATGAGGTTTTCCATGTTTTAATGGAGCCTATCTTGGACAAATGGTGAAGCTTTCTTCTCTCCATGTTGATTTTGGAACTACCTTAGACAAGTGGTGGAGCTTTTCTTTTCTACTCTTCATAATACAATGAAGTATATGTTGGTTACATGGTGAATCTTAAGGCCAAACCTCCCATTTTACTAGAGATGATAGGTTGGACAAGTGGATCAACCTTCTATCATTTCTCCATGACTATATTGGACAATTAGTAGACATAACATCTCTCTATGTTGTCTAGAGATGAGCTTGGACAAGTGATGGACCCTGCTTCTCTCTCCCCTTGGTTTACTAGTTTGAAGACTCAGTATATATACTTTCTTAGATCTAACTTGAACAAGTGGTGGACCTTGCATCCACAATCTTAATTCAGTATAAAAAAGTATATGAAAAAATAACATAGGAATCTTGGTTTGAAGGTCAAGCAATTAGGTTCCAAATGCACATAATAATATATTTTCCACCCATATTAAAAGAAAGTTAAATATGCACATAATAATATATTTTCCAAATGCACATAATAATATATTTTCCACCCATATTAAAAGAAAGTTAAATATGTTATTACCAAATTGACAAAGGTAACGTCCAAGAATTATATCTTTCCATCTTGTCAGATCTAAATCTTCATCAAGGCGACATGCATGTATACATCAACTTTCAAGCCATTCAAGAATACATGCACTTAGATTCCATAGTTTTGTTTTCAAAGTCTTTTAGGTTCTAAAACTCTTTCACATAAAGTATGTAATGACAAAATTCTTGAAGCAAACATTTGTGCCCAAGAAAAAGATCCCTCTCACATATTTAAAGTCCATGAATTCTCTGATCCACACTTACAAGTTTTATTTTGACATCAAACATCAATTCTTTCATAGTTCCAAATAAATGTAACCTCGATATGAATTGACAAAAAATGAATTTCTTTTACTATATGACCCAACATAGGCCCCAATCAAATAAAAAATGAGTCCCCAAAAATTTGGGTGCACTCTAGCAATACATCAGAGTCCCCTTACAATAGGATGCACTCCAATAGTACATTGAAGTCCCCTTAGAGTAGGGTGCACTCCATTCAAGTGTTCATAAAATTGACACACCTTTTATAAAAAAAAAAAAAGACTATATCAAATTATACAAATGTTGAAAGATACACACTAGAATAAAAAAAGCATCTTATAGCCATATTTATTCAATGCTTTCGTGTTGACAAGTACACACCAAGGACATAATTTGTCTCAGAATCACTATACTGATTTACAATTGTGTTATATGTATAGACTCTCTTATCTCTTGCATACAACCATCCTACCAACCATGGAATTATGGTTCTCTGCAAGAAGTTTTGAAGTTGCTCGGAAGTTTGCCTCCACATCTTTGGAAATATAAGATATGTCCCTGGCATGTTCCACATCACCCTATATGGAGTGTCATCAAAAATTAAGGTATTGTTTGCATCCAAATCCTCAAATATCTTCCAAATATCACTCAGATTTTTGTGATAAACCCTTGTAAATCCTAACATGATATTTGGATTTTGGCAATTTTTGTTACTCATAAACACCTTGAACTTGGTATACTGCTCAGGAAAACACTTTTGTGTGATGCGTTGCACCCTTGTTAAGTTATAGCAACTCCATATCCATAGCTCAAAGTATTCAGCACAAAAATCCAAAAAACTTTGTGCGTCTGGTCGCACCACATGATAAACTTCATCTTTGTCCTCCACAAGTCGCATGTGTTGAGCCCAAGATGGCATAGAATCTCCATGTTTCATTTCAACTGTCTTGAGAAGTAACCCCTCTAGATCCAAGATAAGTACTCTTTTGATGTCCTTGAAAGCAAGTGGTAGGTGATAAGGAGGTGATTCATTCCTTGGACAAGGTCTTGGAGGAGGTTGGATGGGTAATTCAATAGTTTTCTTCAATTTATGCCAGCATATAGCCAATCCATTTTTCTGTAATGGTTCTGAAATTAAAGAACAAGAACACTTAATGCAAACACAACAATAGACATGATTTTTACATTGTCTACCCTAAGGTTTTATTAGATACCAAAATCCATCTATGATCTACTCATTAATAGAAAGAAAGTCAAATTAAAATCCTGACTCTTTTTTATGCTACACTCTCTCTTAGTCTCAATACCATGGAGTTCAACTAGATTTAAGTCAACTAATAACTACTACTTGTTGTTAAAGGTATGCTTGAAGTGTATAAGGCTTAACCAATGCTCTAGTGTAGAATGGGTATTTAGGTCTCAAGGTCTACCACTTATCCAAGCAAAGATCCATTTAGATATGGAAACCCAATTTTTCTTAATATAATGATATAGAGTGGACAAGTGGTGAATCCTGAGACCAAGCCACTCATGCTACTAGGGATAATAGGTTGGACAAGTGGTGGACCTTGAATGTAAACCCCCCATGTACAAAGTATCAGGGGTTTTGGGTATTTCAATGGACTCTAGCATCTTGGAAACATGGTGGAGCTTACTTCTCTCCATGTTTCAATGGAGTCTATCTTGGATAAATGGTGGAGCATCATTCTCTCCATGTTTCAATGGAGCCTACCTTGGACAAGTGGTGCATGTTTGTTTCTCTCTATGTTTGAACAGATCTAGCTTGGAAAGTGGTGGACCTTGGAACAAATCATCCCCATGTTTAATAACATATCTTGGACTTTACAAGTGGTGAGAAAAAAAACTTACCATTCAATATATAACCTTTCCTTTTAGGTTGGAAAAAATGTGGTGGACCTTTTAACCCAAGTATTATTAATATAATGAATCATAGAGTGGACAAGTGGTGAATCTTGCGACCAAACCTACTAGGAAAAGTACGTTGGACAAGTGGTGGACCTTGAATGCAAACCCCCCATGTACAAAATATTACTCATGCTACTAGGAATAATTTGGTATTAAGGTCCATGTTTCAATGGAGCCTAGCTTGGAAAAGTGGTGGACCTTTGTTTCTCTCTATGTTTCAATAGAATTTTCTTGGACAAGTGGTGAACCTTGGAACAAAACCCCCATGTAAAGCATGTCATGGGCATTACAAGTGGTGAGAAAAAATACCATTCAAGGTATAACCTTATAGGCTGGACAAGTGGTGGACCTTAGCACCCAATTCCTCTTATTATAATGACATATAGTGGAAAAGTGTGGTGAATTGTGAGACCAACCTACTAGGGATAATAGGTTGGAGAAATGGTTGACCTTGAATGTAAATCACCCATGTACAAAATATCATGGGTTTTGCGTATTTCAATGGAGCCTAGCATCTTGGAGACATGGTGGAACTTACTTCTCTCCATGTTTTAATGGAGCCTATCTAGGAGAAATGGTGGAGGTTCCTTCTCTCCATGTTTCAATGGAGCCTAGCTTGGACAAGTCGTGGACCTTTGTTTCTCTCTATGTTTGAATATGGTTAGCTTGGACAAGTGGTGGATCTTGGAATGAAACTCCCATGTAAAAACATATCATGGGCATTTCAAGTGGCGAGAAAGGATACCATTTAAGATATAACCTTATAGGTTGGACACAGTGGTGGACTTTAACACAATATAATGACATAGAGTGTACAAGTGGTGAATCTTGAAACCAAACCACTCATGCTACTAGGGATAATAGGTTAAACAAGTGGTGGGCCTTGAAATAAAACCCCCTAGAGTGTTTCAATGGATCCTAGCTTGGAAACATGGTAAAGCTTGCTTCTCTCCATGTTTCAATGCAGCCTATCTTGGATAAATGGTGCAGCATCATTCTCTCATGTTTCAATGGAGCCTAGATTGGACAAGTGGTGGACCTTTGTTTCTCTCTATGTTTAAATAGAGTTATCTTGGAAAAGTGGTGGACCTTGGAACAAAAACCCCATGTAAAACATATCATGGGCATTACAAGTGGTGAGAAAAATACCATTCAATATATAACCTTATAGGTTGGACAAGTGGTGGACCTTAACACCCAATTATTCTTAATATAATGACATAGAGTGGATAAGTGGTGAAATTGGGACCAAACCTACTAGGGAAATAGGTTGGACAAGTGGTGGACCTTGAATGTAAACGCCCCATGTACAAAATATCACTCATGCTACTAGAAATAATTTGGTATTAAGGTCCATGTTTCAATGCAGCCTAGCTTGGAAAAGTGGTGGACCTTTGTTTCTCTCTATGTTTCAATAGATTTATCTTGGATAAGTGGTGTACCTTGGAACAAAACCCCATGTAAATCATGTCATGGGCATTACAAGTGGTGAGAAAAAATACCATTCAAGCTATAACATTATAGGTTGGACAAGTGGTGGACCTTAACACCTAATTCCTCTTAATATAATGACATAGAGTGGACAAGTGGTGAATCATGAGACCAAACCTACTAGGGATAATAGGTTGGACAAGTGGTGAACCTTGAATGTAAACCCCCCATGTACAAAAAATTATGGGTATTGGGTATTTCAATGGAGCCTAGCAACTTGGAGACATGGTGGAGCTTATTTCTCTCCATGTTTCAATGGAGCCTATCTAGGAGAAACAGTGGAGGTTCCTTCTCTCCATGTTTCAATGAGCCTAGCTTGGACAAGTGGTGGACCTTTCTTTCTCTATATGTTTTAATAGAGTTAGCTTGGACAAGTGGTGGACCTTGGAATGAAACCCCCATGTAAAACATATCATGGGCATTTCAAGTGGTGAGAAAGGATACTATTTAAAATATAACCTTATAGGCTGGACAAGTGGTGGACTTTAACACATATTTCTTCTTAATATAATGACATAGAGTGTACAAGTGGTGAATCTTGAGACCAAACCACTCTTGCTACTGGGATAATAGGTTGGACAAGTGGTGGACCTTGAATGTAAACCCCTCATGTACAAAATTATGGGTTTAGGGTATTTCAATGGAGCCTAGCTTGGAGACATGGTGGAGATTGCTTCTCTCAATGTTTCAATGGAACCTATCTTGGAGAAATGGTGGATCATCCTTCTCTCCATGTTTCAATGGAGCCTATCTTGGACAAGTGGTGGATGGAGTTAGCTTGGACAAGTGGTGGGTCTTGGAACAAAACCCCTTTGTAAAACATAGCATGGACATTACAAGTGATGAGGAAAAATATCATTCAAGATATAACCTTATAGGTTGGAAAAGTGGTGATGGACCTTGATAAGTGGTGAAGGATACCATTTAAGATATACCCTTATAGGTTGGACTAGTGGTGGACCTTAACACCCAGTTATTCTTAATATAATGACATAGAGTGGATAAGTGGTGAATCTTAAGACCAAATCACTCATGCTACTAGGTATAATACGTTAGAGAAGTGGTAGACCTTGAATGCAAACACCCCATGTACAAAATATCATGGTTTTAGGGTGTTTCAATGGAGCCTAGAATCTCGGAGACATGGTAGATCTTGATTCTTTCCATGTTTGAATGGCACCTATCTTGGAAAAATGATGGAGGTTACTTCTCTCCATACTTCAACGGAGCCTAGCTTTGACAAGTGGTGAACCTTTGCTTCTCTCTATGTTTGAATAGAGTTAGCTTGGACAAGTGGTGGACCTTTGCTTCTCTCTATGTTTGAATAGAGTTAGCTTGGACAAGTGGTGGACCTTGGAATGAAACCCCCGTGTAAAACATATCATGGGCATTTCAAGTGGTGAGAAAGGATACCATTTAAGATATAACCTTATAGGTTGGACAAGTGGTGGACCTTAATACATAGTTCTTCTTAATATAATGACATAGAGTGTACAAGTGGTGTATCTTGAGACCAAAACCACTCGTGCTACTAGGGATCCTAGCTTGGACAAGTGGTGGACCTTGGAAAAAAGTCCCCCTGTACAACATAGATGAGTTTTTTCATGTTTTAATGGAAGAGAGATTCGACAAATGGTGGAGCTTGCTTATCTCCATGTGGATTTTAGAACTAGCTTGGACAAGTGGTGGAGCTTTGCTTTTTTACTCTTCATAATACAATGATGTATAGGTTGGTTACATGGTGAATCTTAAGGCCAAACCTCCCATCTTACTAGAGATGATAGGTTGGACAAGTGGTCAACCTTCTATCATTTCTCCATGCCTATAATTAGACAATTAGTAGAACTAGCATCTTTCTATGTTGTCTAGAGCTGAGCTTGGACAAGTAGTGGACCTTGCTACTCTCTTCCCTTGGATTATTAGTTTGAAGACTCATTATATATACTTGCTTAGATCTATATAATTACTCATTAGTTAGGTTACAAGTGGGTATGTAATTTGTTAGCCTCAAGGGACTTTGAATATTGAATAGTAAGACCAAGTGCTGGTTTGAAGATCTTTTGCTTATCTAAACTAGACTCTAACTCAATAATAAGTTTCATAAGTTCCACGAATTGTCCTATCTAGGCTCCAAAAGAGTCTTAATTGGTTTGTGCTAGATTATAACTTCCTTGATGGGGTAGAATCCTAGAAAAATGAGGCACTATAAGTTTTACCTTAGCTCAAATGGATTTTTCACTTAAACTCGACTGCAATTTGGCTATCTAGTCTTTGTCTCGATGGATTTTAACACTAGATACATAGTAGTGATATTTAAGCTTCATGTCTCTTCACTTGATCGAGATATGAGACCATACTTTCAAGGTCACCACTTGTCTTACCTAAAGACCAATGTGAGACATGGGAGCAAGAAAGCCATCCGATATTGTTTTAAGGACTATTACATAGGCAATCAATAACTTAAGTAAAGAAAAAAAACTTGGATCTTTCACAATTAATAACTTAAGTAAAGCCAAAAAGACTTGGATCTTTGACAGTTTTTTTCAAACTAAAAAAGCACAATCTCATGCTAACAAAACTATAAATCACAATTGAAAGGTTTGAACAAGAAAAAGATCAACAATCTTAATAAGACGGATACTTTTCATTTCATTTGATGATTACAAACTAAAATAAAGTCTCTCAAGAAATTGATAAACAAAAAATGTAGGTGACTGCTTCATTATTTTGAGCAAAAATATCAAAATCTCTATTGATTGAGCTCCATCTAGTAGTATCCTTTGTAAGATCCTGCAAGAAGGAATAAAAAGAAAGATTTGTTAGATACCATGCACATGAGTGTTCAAGCATGTGTATCAAGAATATATGACATGTCACTAGTACCTTAGGGTTGCTTTCTATCCAGCCTTAGAAGATTGTTCTCAGCTTTCACCTTATTTATATAAGCCTTTGCTGTGGTTGCCTTCAAAACTCCTTTTGTGTTACAACCCAATTGCCTAGCTAAAGTGGTCAATTGTGACGCCTTCATGCTTTCAATGGGTGTACGCTCCTTTGCCAAGATCTCTTGTATTTGGGCTCTTCTCATTTCATTGCGGTGGCTTGTGTCACTTGCATCTTCAATGATAGTTTCATCTCTGTCACCTTTTGCAGGTGGTATTCTTCTTGTAAAGAACACCTTAGCTGACCAAACATCATTTTTCTGCTTCCAATACTCCATGATTTGTTTGTATTCACTATCATTTGTCACTATAGGTTGTCCATAACGATTAGAAGCAATTAAATCACGCACATCCCTTCTCTCATCAAGCTGAATCAAGTATGGCAGTAGCTCCTCCAAGAGCATATTGTCAACCATCTTCTGAGCATCAAATTGTGGTGGAAAAATGCAATTGTTTGCTGGTGAAATACATCCCTTGTAAGGAGAGTCATCAATAAGCACTGTTCTTTGTGGATCACATTCAAACCCCATGGCAATTTTGGCTAGAGGCTTGAACATTGCCTCAACGTTTGGATTGTCGGGTCTAAACAATTTTTGAGTTTGAGCGGTGTAGCAAACATCTTGCGACCAAATTGCAAAGAAAGGCAATGTATCCTCAGCTAAGTTGTTTAGTGCTGCAAGGATTTGATACACATTATTCCTAGTAGCTGTCGACCAAATTGCAACATTAAACCTTTGTAAAATAGTCTTCAAGAATTGGATGCAACCTGGCCTGAGTATAATATATCTTTTTGAATCCATTTGCACTGAGTTGTGGTGTGAGGATGGTTGAGGGGAACGTTTCAACAATAGACCATTTAAATCCAATATAATTGTAAGCATGGATTTCTCAACATCTACGCTACATGACGTAGTACCAATTGGCAATAGCTCGTGAGTGGACTTTTCAGTCTCTTTTGATGTATGTTGCATTTTTGAAGCATCGATTTCTTGGTTCTCATTATTGGAAGCTTGCTCAAGTTGCACAACACTAGACTCTAGTATAGAAATATCATCCATCTTGGGCACTTTAGAAACCATAGAATCTATGGATTCTATAGTTGTTGACTGAACCATAGGAGCGTTATCCATCCCAGTTTGTGAATCTAAGAAAACACACACACAAATGGTATCTCAAAACCACTAGAATTTTATTCACCATATTTATATGTAGAACTCCTAGTAAGAAATTTATTTAAGGTAAAGTCGTTGTTAGAATCCTTGCAACCATTTTCAGCATTCGTACACCAAACACCACTTGTCTAAAATACAATCTACTAACTCAACATTTTCCATCCTACACTTTATTAAAGATGAGTACTTAAAGTGAAAACTAAAAGCCACCCTTGTTGAGGAAACATGGATACAAGGTCCACCAAATGTCCAACCTAGACTACAAGAAAATAATTAGAGATTTGGCTTAGATTTGGATTCAAAGGCCACCACTTATTCAAGTAAGATAACTCCACTTGTTTAAGACAGTAATGTTTGAAGCCCCACCACTTGTCCAACCTAGACATTGATTAAATTTTGGTAAGATTTATCACAAATCTAGAGTAGAATCAAGATTCTATGGCCAAGGTAGTCAAATATGTTAGACAACACACAAAGCATAAGAGCACTCTAGATTCTCGTTGAGCATAAACTAAACAATAATCAAATGTTATATTCACTTGAGATTTCATCCATGAAAAATGAAAATGATGCATGTACTTGAGATTTCCATCCATGTACAATACTTTACAATGTCAAGTAAAGTTATAGTCAGCAAACAACTCTTCTCCTGCTTCAACTTGACAAATAGTCTCAATGCATACATGGCCATATTCTTCTGACTTGATGTGTGAAGAGGTGCATTTATGCCAAGGTGGCAAATTTGGATCAAATGTATAGCGTACGTTGGGACAGACATTTGTACTGTGAGAACTATTTATATAGCCCGACACGTTTCCTTCTTCTACACAACCAATAATGTATGATTGATCTTCCTCTTCTTCTATGTTTGGATCCTCTAGAAGAGAATATTTATAAGCTCTTGGAAATATTTTGCATATCTTTTTCCAGTCTTGAAATCTATACTTATGCCCTCCATAGTTTAGAATAGTCAAACCACTTTCCAGGGTAGTATGCACAAATAGCCCATAACCAGCTCCTTCAATACATGAAAGTCGCACTTCAAAATCCACACCGTTAATATGGAAAATTACATCTTTGGGAATAGGAAAAGTTGGTGTCCCAAAAGGATCTTCATGCCAATCATAGTGTGAAATACATCTAGATTTTATATCACTTAACTCCTTTGTGTCTGCAAAAAGAAGAAAATATTATGCATAAAATAATGACAATATCAAAGAAAGATATCATTATTTTATAGTCCAATAGGTCCATTGTATGGAAGACTTAGAGTGCCTCTTACATGGTGCCTCCAAGGTTTCCAAAAAATAAAATCATTGGAAAAAAAAGGCCACTGTGTCTCCAATCTATTGCCCATTTGAAGCATAGAGAGAACCAAGGTCCACCACTTGTCCAAGCTAGACATGGAGCATTGACACAAGATCCAACACTTATCCAAGAACCCTATAGTATATGTGGTAACATGGGATGCATTGATGCAACAAAAGTAGTCTAGCCTCCTCATCCATCTCTTTTTTCTTGTAGCCTAGAGGGATTAGTTTCAAGGTCTATCACTAGTCAAAAACTACACATAGAACATTGATACAAGGTTCCACCACATGTGAAACCTATCATCTCTAGTAGCATGGATGGTTTGATATCAAGGTTCATCGCGTGTCCTACCTATACTCTATTGTAGCATATAGATTCTGGTTTGGTGGTACTACACTTGTCCAAACTTGGCTTGTTGTTGATATCTGGAGGTAATCAAGGGTCCTCCACTTGTCCAAGTTAGGCATATAAAACAATTGCAAGGTCCACCATGTGTACAACATATGATTGATTATAGCATGCATGGTCTTATTTCATGGGCAACCATCTTCTCTCCAACATGTGTCCAACCTCGGCTCCATTGAAGCATGGAGAGAAGCAAGGTCCACCACTTATCAAAGCTATTATTTTCTCCCAGTGCTTTCAAAACCCATAATACGTTGTACATGGGGGGGGGGATTCTTGTTTCAAGGTCCACCCCTTGGCTAAGATTGGATCCATTGAAACATAAAGAGAAGCAAGCTCTACCATTTGTCCAAGCTAGGAGCCATTGAAACATGAAAACCCCATAATATGTTGTATACGAGGGGTGTTTTTCAAGGTCTACCACTTGTCTAAGCTATGGTCCATTGGAACATGGAGAGAAGCAAAGCTCCACCACTTTTCTAAGCTAGGATCCATTGAAACATGGAGAGAAGCAAGCTCCATTGTTTGTCTAAGCTAGGCTCCATTGGAACAAGGAGAAAACAAGCTCCACCACTTGCCTATTATTGCATAGAGATTCTGGTTTGAAGGTCCACCACTTGTCCAACCTTGCCTTCATGTATGGAGATAATCAAGAGTGCAATGCTTCTCTAAGCTAGGGACATAAAAGAGTTTCAAGGTCCACTACATATACGATCTATGATGGGTTGTAGCATGGGAGGTTTCATTTTAAGGTTGACCACTTCTCCAGCTCCGCTTGTCCAACCTCAGATCCATTGAAGAATGGAGAATAAAGGTGTACCAACTCTCCAAAATAGGCAGGACAATCTCTATAAAACCCATGAATTGTTAATATATGCTATGCTGTGGAGTTTTGTTTGAAGTTCCACTCCTTATCCAAGCTACAATCCATTGAAGCATGGAACTAAGTAAGATATATCTCTAGTCCAAGATAGGATCCATTGAAACATAGAGAGAATCAAGGTCCACCACTTGTCCAAGCTATGCATGGGTAATTGATATAAGGACCACTACGTTTTCACCTATACTATGCTCTATCATGGATGGTTTCATATCCTACCAATTTTCCAACCTATTTAGTAGGTTGTATTATGGGGGTTTGGTTTCAAGGTACTTCACTTGTCTGAGGTGGGTTCCATTGAACCATGGAGAGAAACTATGTCTACCACTTGTCCGAAATATGCTCCTTTAAAACATAAAAACAAGGTCCACCACTTGTCCAAGCTAAAGTTTCTCTCCATTGAAGCATGGAGAGAAACAAGGTCTACCACCTGTCCAAAATATGCTCCATTGAAACATAAAAGCAAGGTCCACCACTTGTCCAAGCTAATATAACAAATGGGTGTTGGTTACAAGGTGTACCACACTTGTCTAAACTAGTCTTCATGCAAGGTCTACCACATGTCCAAGCTATATGAGCTTGTTTTGAAGGTCTACCACACCTCTTGAAATTAGGATCCATGTAAGGTCCACCTTTTGTCAAGCTATGCATTTAATGAGTACTAAAACTAAGTAAATTGCAGTACTTAAATACCTTTCCAAGCTCATTAAGATTTTGGTCTCTAAGGCCGGCCACCACCACATGTCTAATCTATGCTCTAATTGATTACTTATGCTATTTCTCTCAAAGTCCAAACATAAGCTCCCTTCTAGCAAGGTTAGTTTAAATTTAGGCTCCAGCACCTGTCTAAGCTAGGTTCAATTTATGAAGCATCACCATTTAACCATGCTACGATCTAATGTATCATATCAAGGGGGTATTGATAAAAGGTCCAAAACTTATTGAGTTCAAGCTCTTAAGTAATTAAGTCTTTGTGAGTATTAAATGTTTTAGTTTTAGTCTACAGATCCACCATTCAAAAACTCAAGTAATTTACTATTTACATTCAAACCTTGAATGCTTGAGATAAAAAATACAAGCTCAATCAATACTATATAAAGCAAAATCTAACATTAAGAGTATCAAATCAGTAACAAGAAACACAAACATGCACAAGAAACTCAAAACATACGTGTCTCCATTTCCAAAAAGTCCTCCATTGACAGAGGATGGTGTTGTTGTTGTTCTTCTTCTCTTTGTGGAGAGCACTCCTCTGTAACAGGCACAATGTCGCCTGATTGCGAAGTGGATTGTTGAAGTCCAGCCCATTTTTCTATATCTTCATGAGACTTAACAAAGTCTAGCAGCATGGTCTCCATGCTTTTTGCCTCCTCCACACTATCAATTAAGCAGATGACTTCTTTTTTCTGTTGTATTCCTTCTTGTGCAACCAAGGAGCCATCACCAAAAACATCAACAAGCTTGCGGTCTTCAAAACAATATGTACGAATGTAGTGCTTGACCAAAGCTCTTTTTTTGGCCTCCAAATATTGCAAATCTGACATATCGTTATCTGCTACTTGAAGAAGAGAACAATCAATTGGCATGGGATGTTCCTCTGATCTTCTTCTCAGGTCTTCAAATGCATTGCCTTGTCCCAAGAAGGCAATAACTGTTAGGAATTGAATTGCTCCTTTGCAAGGAGCTGATGGAAAGTGATGCAATGCACCACAACAATGGTAGCTCAAATTATCTCCCATGGCGTGAAAGGCACATTGCAATTTTGTGAAGTTAGTGAAATCCACAAATGCAAGAAAGACAAATCCAGGATCTGTTGACCCTCCAGCAATAGCCAAGATCCCATCCAAAGCATTGTTAAATGTCTCCTCACTCCACTTCAAATTGCCTCCAACGTTTTTTGTCATATCTAAAACACATAAGCCAATAGGCACTTTATTATTGAAGTGGCGCATCAAGTAGAGATTGCCTTCCATTTGTAGGCTCACCACATAGATTGACCATGGCAAATCTCTAGGCTCAGTTTTCTCCTTTTGAAGGTGAATTGCCCATTGCATGTATTTTATTGCTCCATCTGGAAAAGCCATTTTCTTTGTTCCACGCGTCAAACTAGATCTGATCCATTCCTCGCATAGCATTAAAATTGTTTTATAAACAACATCATTGATGTTATACATTTTGACCACCTCCTCCCAGTCTTTACATGGTGAAGACTCATTCAAATTGTTGAAGCCTTCAAGAAGTGCATCTTGAATCAATTTGTCTTGCTTCAACTGCTTGATTCGATCATACATGTCAGTTGCATCACCATCCTTTGCACTCTTTGACAGTAAAATCTTCTCATCTCTAATCTCTTCTTGAATAGTCTTTACCTCTGATTCCTCAAGGCCACAAAGATATCTAAATACAGTTGTTGGGGGTTTCTTATTCTCCTCTTCTAGATTTTCAATGATTTCTATCCAGCAATCATAAACTAAATCAGAGTAGGTGACCATGTGTGCCTGTTTAGCAATCCAACTTGCTGCTGCACTCATTCTTGCCAATCGAAGAAAACCCTGAAAAGAAATAGAGAAATAATTAAACTATTGAGCAAGATTTGTTAATTAAACACTATCAAAAAGACAAAGAAAATAACTTACATCCCATCCGGCACGAGATGCATGTCCCTCTGCAATTCCACTTGCTGCCTTTGGTGGTCGTCCTGCGAAGATCCATTGACTCCGTAAATGTCTCAATATTTGGCTGTAAGGTTGCTTGACATACAATGCCTGAGCCTCCTCATTTGCAATGGCAGATATAGCAGTTGCAACAAATGGAGGAGCATTCACAACAATGCGAGCCTTTCTAAATTTATACACGCTAATCAGTCTTTCAAAGATCTCTTTGTTGTTTTGTTCATTGTGAAGCAAAACTTTTGCAGCATAGATTGAATGCTGCCCATCAAGAATCCAATAATGATAATCTTTAATTTTTTGCTCCTCTACCTCTTCTACTGCCAAAGGAGTCCCCTTCTTTGATTTTGCATTTCGAACAGGCATCAAATATGCACATGCTGCAGGCTTGGTCGTACTCCGTGGAAATCCAAATAACACACTTTCAGCGTGTTTTTTATCCATAATACGTGCATTATAGTGATCAGGAGCAAGCCAACAATTTTGAATAGGGATATCAAATTCCCTATATTGGAAAGGAAAATAATTTATGTACTTATTCATTCCACCTGTATCTTTTTCTTGTCCTTTCATGGCCTCAGCTTCTAAAACATCTGGATCCACAATTCTCATCTTTGACATTGAACCCTCTGTTGATGAGGATGCCAAAGATGCCTTGTCTACATCCAAAATGGAGCTAGTTCGCTTAGCTTCTACTTTCTGCACTTTTGCTTGCTTCTTTGTGGATGGTGGTCGTGAAGCTTTCACCTTTTTTCGCTGTAGTGTGGCAATGATGGAGCTTTGAAGTTGATCTGCTGTGATATTTGGATTTGATTCTGCAAACTTCCATCCTCGAGAAAACATTGTCTCTTCTTTGTTTCTAGACATGCGCTCCAATGCATATGCTCCTGGAGATAGTTGAAATTCTAGATTCATTGGAACTAGAATGTCAATGCATTCCACCTCTGGATGACTATCAACTACAGAGACAGATGCTTCCACAACTTGTCCAACATCTTCAAACAAGCTGTCATTATCCTTTTTGGCAATAAATAGATGCACCTTATGAAATTGTGCACCCTCTATACCATGTATGTCCAAATACCATTTCCTAAGATCATTGCAAGTATAGTCAACTGAGACAGCAACCCTTGCAACCTGTTTTTTTGGAGCCATCTTTCCTGAAACAAAAAAAACCAAATGTTATTTTAACATATACTTTTTTGTAATGGATTAAGTTTGTGTGAATACAAGTTCCACCACTTGTTCAAGCTAGATCTAAGCAAGTATACATAGTGATCATTTAAGCTAGTAAACTAAGGGAAGGGAGAAGTAAGGTCCACCACTTGTCCAAGCTTAGCTCTAGACAACATGGAGAGATTGGAGGTCTACTAATTGTCTAATATAGGCTAACTATATTGAAACATAGAGAGAAGCAAAGGTCCACCACTTGTCCAATCTAGGGTCCATTGAAACATGGAGAGAAGGATGCTCCACCATTTGTCCAAAATAGGCTCCATTGAAACATGAAGAGAAACAAGATGCACCATGTCTTTGAGATGCTAGGCTCCATTGAAATACCTTAAACCCATGATATTTTGTATATGTGGGGTTTAAATTCAAGGTCCACCACTTGTCCAACCTATTATCCCTAGTAGCATGAGTGGTTTGGTCTCAAGATTCACCACTTTTCCACTCTATGTCATTATATTAAGAAGATCTGGGTGTTAAGGTCCACCACTTGTCCAACCTATAAGGCTATATCTTAAATGGTATTATTTACCACCACTTGGAATGCACATGATGGGTTTTACATAGGGGTACGGTTCCAAGGTCCACCACTTGTCCAAGCTAACTCTATTGAAACATAGAGAGAATCAAAGGTCCACCACTTGTCCAAGCTAGGCTCCATTGAAACATGGAGAGAAGGATGCTCCACCATTTGTCCAAGCCAGGTTTGATTGAAACATGAAGAGAAGCAAGCTGCACCATGTCTCCAAAATGCTAGGCTCCATTGAAATATCTTAAACCCATGATATTTCGTACATGGGGGGTTTACATTCAAGGTCCACCACTTGTCCAACCTATTATCACTAGTAGCATGAGTGGTTTGATGTCAAGATTCACCACTTTTCTACTCTATGTCATTATATTAAGAAGATCTGGGTGTTAAGGTCCACCACTTGTCCAACCTATAAGGCTATATCTTAAAGGGTATTCTTTCTCACCACTTGGAATGACCATGATAGGTTTTACATGGGGGTTTGGTTCCAAGTTCCACCACTTGTCCAAGCTAACTCTATTGAAACATAGAGAGAAGCAAAGGTCCACCACTTGTCTAAGCTAGGGTCCATTGAAACATGGAGAGAAGGATGCTCCACCATTTGTCCAAGATAGGCTCCATTGAAACATGAAGAGAAGCAAGCTGCACCATGTCTCCAAGATGCTAAGATCCATTGAAATACCTTAAACCCATGATATTTTGTACATGGGGAGTTTACATTCAAGGTCCACCACTTGTCCAACCTATTATCTCTAGTAGCATGAGTGGTTTGGTCTGAAGATTCACCACTTTTCCACTCTATGTCATTACGTTAAGAAGATCTGGGTGTTAAGGTCGACCACTTGTCCAACCTATAAGGGTATATCTTAAAGGGTATTCTTTCTCACCACTTGAAATGTCCATGATATGTTTTACATGGGGGTTTGGCTCCAAGGTCCTCCACCTCTCCAAGCTAACTCTATTGAAACATAGAGAGAAACAAAGGTCCACCACTTGTCCAAGCTAGGCTCCATTGAAACATGGAGAGAAGGATCCTCTACCATTTGTCGAAGCTAACTCTATTGAAACATGGGGGGTTTACATTCAAGGTCCACCACTTGTCCAACCTATTAACGCTAGTAGCATGAGTGGTTTGGTCTCAAGATTCACCACTTTTTCACTCTATGTCATTATATTAAGAATATTTGGGTGTTAAGGTCCACCACTTGTCCAACCTATAAGGCTATATCTTAAGGGTTATTCTTTCTCACCACTTGGAGTGACCAGCATAGGTTTTACATGGGGGTTTTGTTTCAAGGTCCACCACTTGTCCAAGCTAACTCTATTGAAACATAGAGAGAATCAAAGGTCCACCACTTGTCCAAGCTAGGGTCCATTGAAACATGGAGAGAAGGATGCTCCACCATTTGTCCAAGATACACTCCATTGAAACATGAAGAGAAGCAAGCTACACCATGTCTCCAAGATGCTAGGCTCCATTGAAATACCTCAAACCCATGATATTTTGTACATGGGGGGTTTACATTCAAGGTCCACCACTTGTCCAACCTATTATCTCTAGTAGCATGAGTGGTTTGGTCTCAAGATTCACCATTTTTCCACTCTATGTCATTCTATTAAGAATATATGGGTGCTAAGGTCCACCACTTGTCCAACCTATAAGGCCATATCTTAAACTTTATTCTTTCTCACCACTTGGAGTTACCAAGATAGGTTTTACATGGGAGTTTGGTTCCAAGGCCCACCACTTGTCCAAGCTAACTCTATTGAAACATAGAGAGAAGCAAAGGTCCACCACTTGTCCAAGCTAGGCTCCATTGAAACATGGAGAGAAGGATGCTCCACCATTTGTCCAAGATAGGCTCCATTGAAACATGAAGGGAAGCAATCTGCACCATGTCTCCAAGATTCTAGGATCCATTGAAATACCTTAAACCCACGATATTGTTTACATGTGGGGTTTAACGTCAAGGTCAGTCACTTTTCCAAGCTATTATCCCTAGTAGCACTAGTGGTTGGGTCTCAAGATTTACCACTTTTCCACTCTATGTCGTTATATTATGAAGATCTAGGTTCTAAGGTCGACCACTTGTCCAACCTATAAGGCTAGATCTTAAAGGGTATTATTTCTCACCACTTGGAATGACCATGATATGTTTTACATGGGGGTTTGGTTTCAAGGTCCACCACTTGTCCAAGCTAACTCTATGGAAACATAGAGAGAAGCAAAGGTCCACCACTTGTCCAAGCTAGGCTCCACTGAGACATTTAGAGAAGGATGATCCCCCATTGGTGGAAGATAGGCTTCATTGAAACATGAAAAGAAGCAAGTTGCACCATGTCTCCAAGATTCTAGGATCCATTGAAATACCTTAAACCCACGATATTGTTTACATGTGGGGTTTAACGTCAAGGTCAGTCACTTTTCCAAGCTATTATCCCTAGTAGCATGAGTGGTTTGGTCTCAAGATTCACCACTTTTCCACTCTATGTCATTATATAAAGAAGATCTAGGTGTTAAGGTCAACCACTTGTCCAACCTATAAGCGTATATCTTAAAGGGTATTCTTTCTCACCACTTGAAATGTCCATGATATGTTTTACATAGGGGTTTAGTTCCAAGGTCCACCACTTATCCAAGCTAACTTTATTCTTCTCATAGAGAGAAGCAAAAGGTCCACCACTTGTCCAAGCTAGGCTCCATTGAAACATGGAGAGAAGGATGCTCCACCATTTGTCGAAGCTAACTCTATTGAAACATGGAAGGTTTACATTCAAGGTCCACCAGTTGTCCAACCTATTAACGCTAGTAGCATGAGGGGTTTGGTCTCAAGATTCACCACTTTTTCACTCTGTGTTATTATATTAAGAATATTTGGGTATTAAGGTCCACCACTTGTCCAACCTATAAGACTATATCTTAATGGTTATTCTTTCTGACCACTTGGAGTGACCATGAAAGGTTTTACATGGGGGTTGGTTCCAAGGTCCACCACTTGTCCAAGCTAACTCTATTCAAACATAGAGAGAAGCAAAGGTCCACCACTTGTCTAAGCTAGGGTCTATTGAAACATGGAGAGAAGGATGCTCCACCATTTGTCCAAGATAGACTCCATTGAAACATGAAGAGAAGCAAGCTGCACCATATCTCCAAGATTCTAGACTCCATCGAAATACCTTAAACCCACGTTATTTTGTACATGGGGAGTTTACATTCAAGATCAACAATTTGTCCAACCTATTATCGCTAGTAGCATGAGTGGTTTGGTCTCAAGATTCACCACTTTTCCACTCTCTATCATTATATTAAGAATATTTGGGTGTTAAGGTCCACCACTTGTCCAACCTATAAGACTATATCTTAATGGTTATTCTTTCTCACCTCTTGAAAGACTATATCTTAATGGTTATCCCTAGCTATTATTGCTAGTAGCGTGAGTGGTTTGGTCTCAAGATTCACCACTTTTATTAAGAATATGTGGGTGTTAAGGTCCACCACTTGTCCAACCTATAAGGCTACATCTTAAAGGTTATTCTTTCTTACTACTTGGAGTGACCATGATAGGTTTTACATGGGGGTTTGGTTCCAAGGTCCACCACTTGTCCAAGCTAACTCTATTGAAACATAGAGAGAAGCAAAGGTCCACCCCTTGTCTAAGCTAGGGTCCATTGAAACATGGAGAGAAGGATGCTCCACCATTTGTCCAAGGTAGGCTCCATTGAAACATGAGGAGAATCAAGGTGCACCATGACTCCAAGATGCTAGGCTCCATCGAAAAACATTAAACCCATGATATGTCGTAGAGAGGGGTTTACATTCAAGGTCCAACACTTGTCCAAGCTATTATTGGTAGTAGCCTGAGTGGTTTGGTCTCAAGATTCACCACTTTTCCACTCTATGTCATTATATTAAGAATATGCGCGTGTTAAGGTCCACCACTTGTCCAACCTATAAGGCTACATCTTAAAGGTTATTCTTTATTACCACTTGGAGTGACCATGATAGGTTTTACATGGGGGTTTGGTTCCAAGGTCCACCACTTGTCCAAGCTAACTCTATTGAAACATAGAGAGAAACAAAGGTCCACCACTTGTCCAAGCTAGGGTCCATTGAAACATGGAGAGAAGGATGCTCCACCATTTGTCCAAGATAGGCTCCATTGAAACATGACGAGAAGCAAGCTGCACCATGTCTCCAAGATGCTAGGCTCCATCGAAATACATTAAACCCACGATATTTTGTAGATGAGGGGTTTACATTCAAGGTCCACCACTTGTCCAAGCTATTATTGCTAGTAGCGTGAGTGGTTTGGTCTCAAGATTCACCACTTTTATTAAGAATATGTGGGTGTTAAGGTCCACCACTTGTCCAACCTATAAGGCTACATCTTAAAGGTTATTCTTTCTTACTACTTGGAGTGACCATGATAGGTTTTACATGGGGGTTTGGTTCCAAGGTCCACCACTTGTCCAAGCTAACTCTATTGAAACATAGAGAGAAGCAAAGGTCCACCCCTTGTCTAAGCTAGGGTCCATTGAAACATGGAGAGAAGGATGCTCCACCATTTGTCCAAGGTAGGCTCCATTCAAACATGAGGAGAAGCAAGGTGCACCATGTCTCCAAGATGCTAGGCTCCATCGAAAAACATTAAACCCACGATATGTCGTAGATGAGGGGTTTACATTCAAGGTCCACACTTGTCCAAGCTATTATTGCTAGTAGCCTGAGTGGTTTGGTCTCAAGATTCACCACTTTTCCACTCTATGTCATTATATTAAGAATATGCGCGTGTTAAGGTCCACCACTTGTCCAACCTATAAGGCTACATCTTAAAGGTTATTCTCTATTACCACTTGGAGTGACCATGATAGGTTTTACATGGGGGTTTGGTTCCAAGGTCCACCACTTGTCCAAGCTAACTCTATTGAAACATAGAGAGAAACAAAGGTCCACCACTTGTCCAAGCTAGGGTCCATTGAAACATGGAGAGAAGGATGCTCCACCATTTGTTCAAGATAGGATCCATTGAAACATGACGAGAAGCAAGCTGCACCATGTCTCCAAGATGCTAGGCTCCATCGAAATACATTAAACCCACGATATTTCGTAGATGAGGGGTTTACATTCAAGGTCCACCACTTGTCCAAGCTATTATTGCTAGTAGCCTGAGTGGTTTGGTCTCAAGATTCACCACTTTTATTAAGAATATGTGGGTGTTAAGGTCCACCACTTGTCCAACCTATAAGGCTACATCTTAAAGGTTATTCTTTCTTACTACTTGGAGTGACCATGATAGGTTTTACATGGGGGTTTGGTTCCAAGGTCCACCACTTGTCCAAGCTAACTCTATTGAAACATAGAGAGAAGCAAAGGTCCACCCCTTGTCTAAGCTAGGGTCCATTGAAACATGGAGAGAAGGATGCTCCACCATTTGTCCAAGGTAGGCTCCATTCAAACATGAGGAGAAGCAAGGTGCACCATGTCTCCAAGATGCTAAGCTCCATTGAAAAACATTAAACCCACGATATGTCGTAGATGAGGGGTTTACAGTCAAGGTCCACCACTTGTCCAAGCTATTATTGCTAGTAGCCTGAGTGGTTTGGTCTCAAGATTCACCACTTTTCCACTCTATGTCATTATATTAAGAATATGCGCGTGTTAAGGTCCACCACTTGTCCAACCTATAAGGCTACATCTTAAAGGTTATTCTTTATTACCACTTAGAGTGACCATGATAGGTTTTACATGGGGGTTTGGTTCCAAGGTCCACCACTTGTCCAAGCTAACTCTATTGAAACATAGAGAGAAACAAAGGTCCACCACTTGTCCAAGCTAGGGTCCATTGAAACATGGAGAGAAGGATGCTCCACCATTTGTCGAAGCTAACTCTATTGAAACATGGGGGGTTTACATTCAAGGTCCACCACTTGTCCAAGCTATTAGTGCTAGTAGCACGAGTGGTTTTGTCTCAAGATTCACCACTTTTTCACTCTATGTCATTATATTAAGAATATTAGGGTGTTAAGGTCCACCACTTGTCCAACCTATAAGGCTATATCTTAAAGGTTATTCTTTCTCACCACTTGGAGTGACCATGATAGGTTTTAAATGGGGGTTTGGTTCCAAGGTCCACCACTTGTCCAAGCTAACTCTATTGAATAATAGAGAGAAGTAAAGGTCCACCACTTGTCCAAGCTAGGGTCCATTGAAACATGGAGAGAAGGATGCTCCACCATTTGTCCAAGATAGGCTCCATTGAAACATGAAGAGAAGCAAGATGCACGATGTCTCCAAGATGCTAGGCTCCATCGAAATACCTTAAACCCACGATATTTCGTAGATGGGGGGTTTACTTTCAAGGTCCACCACTTGTCCAAGCTATTATCGCTAGTAGCATGGTTTGGTCTCAAGATTCACCAGTTTTCCACGCTATGTCATTATATGAAGAATATCTGGGTGTTAAGGTCCACCACTTGTCCAACCTATAAGGCTATATTCTAAATGATATTTTTTTTGACCACTTGGAATGTGGATGATATGTTTTACATGGGGTTTTATTCCAAGGTCCACCACTTGTCCAAGCTAGATCTATTACATATATATTATACATACAATATTCAACTAGATTCCCTACCTATCATGTCCAGTAGCATGGATGCTCTAGCTTGAAGGTCCACCACTTGTCCAACCTATACTCTCTTATGTAAGGGAGATCTCGCTATAAATTCAAAACCTTCCCGCCTAAATTTAAAATATCCCTCCCAAATCTTAAATATCCCGCCTAAATTTTAAACTATCCCGCCCAAATTTTAAAATTCAAACTTTTTTATAAAAATTTAAATTTTACTACTTAAATTTAAAATATTCCACGCAAAATTGATTTTAAATTCAAGTTTACCACAAAAAGATATCATTATACCACCTAAATTCAAATATGCAAACCTCAAATCATTATATTGTACATAAATTCAAACAAATTCAAATTAACAAGCCTAAACTGATATTAGTTTGCATAGATATGAATTTATCACACCTAAATTATGTCACCATGTTAGAGAGAGTGGTTAGAGAATTTGAACAAGGTCCACCACTTGTCCAACCTAGATACCAAGAAGGATTGAGTGTACAAGGTATTGTTTGGAGGTCCTTATAGTCCATTGGTCTTAAGGTCCACCACTTGTGGTAAGGGTCACCAAAAAGTGTATATATTCATCCAAAGAAATACACGTATTTTTGGTCTACATGTCCTAGTTTAAACCATTTATGTCCATTAGGTGTATCACTAAACAACACTACTATTTTTGAGAAACAGAAGTTACAATCATATCTACAAATGGATTAGAGGAAAATCAGCTCAGCATACATCCAGAACTCGCTACAAGAATCGACTTTAACAGATCATGCAAGTAAGTGTTCCATTCAATTTTACTAGTATTACAATGTGTTAGTTATTTGTGATATTTATGTATGTATATATACTATGTGTGCATATCGTAATTAAGTGTAATTGTGTATCTGCATTATGTATGAGTATTACAATGAAATAACACAAATATACATACATACACATAGATAACACAGACGCACACATACATGAGCATGTATTTTCAAGAGAGAGATAGCAAATACAGAGATAGATAGATAGAGAGAGAGAGAGAGATAAATAACTGTTTTTTAGAGAGAGGAGAGAGAAAGATAACAGATTTCACTGTGTTTATGTATGTGGAAGAGAG
The DNA here is from genome assembly GCF_014529385.1 of Adiantum capillus-veneris. Taxonomy (NCBI): domain Eukaryota; kingdom Viridiplantae; phylum Streptophyta; class Polypodiopsida; order Polypodiales; family Pteridaceae; genus Adiantum; species Adiantum capillus-veneris. The sequence continues at coordinate 14,455,427 of NC_140940.1, forward strand.
GAAGACGATGTATGGGAATATGTGCACGTATTTTCAAGAGAGAGACAACAAGATAACAGATTTCATTGTGGTTATGTATGTGGAAGTGAGGAAGACGATGTGTGGGAATATGTGCATGTATTTTCAAGAGAGAGACAGCAAGATAACAGATTTCACTGTGGTTATGTATGTGGAAGAGAGGAAGACGATGTGTGGGAATATGTGTATGTGTGCGGGGATACGTTTAAACTATGTATCTCTGTCTTTTGACGAGAGAGTGTGTGTGCAAGAAGAGTTACAGAGAACCATCTTCTCTATATGGAGAAAGACAGAGAGTGAGAGAGAGAGAAATACCTGTTTTTTCTCTATTCGTGAGGTGTGCAATGTCTCCTGAGAAGACTGCCCGATCCTGCCCTTCTGGAAAGCGTTGTGTACGCTGCTGTTTCTTTGTCTTGTGCGCGAACTTTCAATCCTGTGCACTCCACCTGTGTGTTGTGTACGATGCCGAGCTTGCTCCTCTACGCGCGCGTATACTCCAACTGTGTGCGATCCGTGTGCGCTTTCTGTGTTTTTGCTGCTCGCCTGCTTTCTCTGTGTGCGTTTCTCGTGCGCTCTCTGTGTGCCTAATCTTGATAGGGTTTATTAGAATGCCACGTATGCTACAAGTCCATGTTTTATCATAGGATTAAAAAAAACAAAAGCAATATAAAAAATTAACCAATTCACACGGCCAAAATTAAAGAAATCATGGTTGAAAATATGAAAAACATGCGTAACTCTATGCCGCCCCTTGACCCCGCCCGGGGCGCTGCCCCGGACCCCGCCCAGAACAATATCCCAAAATCAACCTCCCAAGCCCCGCCATCGAGAGCGCTATATTCCACATCCCCATCAAGAGCGCTATCCCCAAACCTCACGTGGAAGCGCTGCCTTGTCACCCCATTGTGGCATTGCCCTAAGACCCCGCATCTGGAGTGCTAAATGGGAACATTCTTCATTAGTGAAATTTTGAACATAAATTATATTAGCACATACTTAAATATAATACAAATATTAACATATTAGCTATACTACTAATTTACTATAGCAGTTCTAGATTATGTCCCATACTATATTTAAGGTGCCAAAGGTTTGGCCTTATGGTCCTAGATTTAGCCAAGTGGTCAACACATATAGGACCAAGTGCACACTGTGCCACAAAACTTGGCCACCACTTCACTTGCCAAAGTTTAGGCCACATGGTCAATCCTAACTTTCCAATGTTCTTATTATGTCACCTTTTGCCTCGTGGAAAACCTAGGCTTGTTTTCACATACTCAGGCACTTCAAGCCACAATAAATTGTCATTACTTTTCGAAAACCCTTTTGTTCAAGTCTTTGAAAAAACATTGTTTAAGGCCACCCTAAACCATTTTCATTTAGGGGTGTCTAAAACTAGCTTTTTGGCAATTCGAGAAGAAAATGGTCAAAGTTTTATACTTAGTTTTAACCACTTGACCAATTCAAATATTGGAAAGCAAGGTCTTGTAATACTTTTCTTTGGACATCACACATTAAAACTAGGTCCCTCACTTGTCCAAGCTATGCTCTAATACAATAAAGGGCTTTTGGTTTCAAGATGCACCACTTTCCCAACCTTGATTCCATTAAAGAAGCTAGCTCTACTTAGACATTTAATAGCAAGGTCTTGCAGCAGTTCAGATTGAACATTTTCCATGGCAGCTAGGTCCACCACTTATCTAAGCTATGCTCTAATAGAGTAAGGGGGTTTTGGTTTCAAGATCCACCACTTGTCCAAACTTGATTTGGGAAGCAAGGTCCTATAATAGTTTGCTTTGGACATTCACCATTACAACTAAGTCCACCACTTCTCCAAGCTATGTTCTAATACACTAAGGAGGTTTTGGTTTCAAGGAGAACCACTTGTACGACTCTGTTTTTGGAAGTAAGGTCTTTACATAGTTCACCTTGGACCTTGGACATTGGATACTACAACTAAGCCCACCACTTGTCCAAGATATCCTCTATATATAGCCAAAGGGTTTGGGTTTCAAGATTCACCACTTTTCCAACCTTTCTTCCATTAAAGAAAGGAGGGGCTTTATAACTAGGTCCACCACTTGTCCAAGCTATGCTCTGATATGGAAAGGGGATTTTGGTTTCAAGGTCCACCACGTGTTCAACCTTGCAAGACTCAAGGGATACTTGGACATTGGAAAGCATAGTCCTATAGTAGTTGATAGGTGGCAGTGGGTATTACAACTAGGTCCAACCTATGCTCTCATATCGCAAAGAGGCTTTGCTTTCAAGGTCCACCACTTGTCCAACCTTGCTTCCATTAAAGAAATGAGGGGCTACGTAAACATTGGCAAGCAAGGTAGCAAGGTTCTAAGGTGTTTCACCTTGGATATTGGGCATTATAACTAGGTCCACCACTTGTCCAAGCTATGCTCTGATAAAGAAAGGGGATTTTCGTTTAAAGGTCCACCATGTGTTCAACCTTTCTAATATAGAAAGGGGATTTTTGTTTCAAGGTCCACCACGTGTTCAACCTTGAAAGACTCAAGGGATACTTGGACATTGGAAAGCATAGTCTTATAGTAGTTGATAGGTGGCAGTGGGTATTAAAACTAGGTCCAACCTATGCTCTTATATAGCAAAGAGGCTTTGGTTTCAAGGTCCACCACTTGTCCAACCTTACTTCCATTAAAGAAATGAGGGGCTACGTAAACATTGGCAAGCAAGGTAGCAAAGTCCTAAGGTATTTCACCTTGGATATTGGGCATTATAACTAGGTCCACCACTTGTCCAAGCTATGCTCTGATAAAGAAAGGGGATTTTCGTTTCAAGGTCCACCATGTGTTCAACCTTTCTAATATAGAAAGGGGATTTTTGTTTCAAGGTCCACCACGTGTTCAACCTTGAAAGACTCAAGGGATACTTGGACATTGGAAAGCATAGTCTTATAGTAGTTGATAGGTGGCAGTGGGTATTAAAACTAGGTCCAACCTATGCTCTTATATAGCAAAGAGGCTTTGGTTTCAAGGTCCACCACTTGTCCAACCTTACTTCCATTAAAGAAATGAGGGGCTACGTAAACATTGGCAAGCAAGGTAGCAAAGTCCTAAGGTATTTCACCTTGGATATTGGGCATTATAACTAGGTCCACCACTTGTCCAAGCTATGCTCTGATAAAGAAAGGGGATTTTCGTTTCAAGGTCCACCATGTGTTCAACCTTTCTAATATAGAAAGGGGATTTTTGTTTCAAGGTCCACCACGTGTTCAACCTTGAAAGACTCAAGGGATACTTGGACATTGGAAAGCATAGTCTTATAGTAGTTGATAGGTGGCAGTGGGTATTAAAACTAGGTCCAACCTATGCTCTTATATAGCAAAGAGGCTTTGGTTTCAAGGTCCACCACTTGTCCAACCTTACTTCCATTAAAGAAATGAGGGGCTACGTAAACATTGGCAAGCAAGGTAGCAAAGTCCTAAGGTATTTCACCTTGGATATTGGGCATTATAACTAGGTCCACCACTTGTCCAAGCTATGCTCTGATATAGAAAGGGGATTTTTGTTTCAAGGTCCACCACGTGTTCAACCTTGAAAGACTCAAGGGATACTTGGACATTGGAAAGCATAGTCCTATAGTAGTTGATAGGTGGCAGTGGGTATTACAACTAGGTCCACCACTTGTCCAACCTATGCTCTCATATAGCAAAGAGGCTTTGGTTTCAAGGTCCACCACTTGTCCAACCTTGCTTCCATTAATATAGCAAGGAGGATTTGGTCTCAAGGTTCACCACTTGTCCAACCTATGCAAACCTTTTTCATGTTGTAGCATGATTTTTGGTTTGAAGAGTATTTTTCTATAACTATGGATTTAACAATGTAATCTTTTTACTTACAGGATGGACTTCGAATCTGGGGAGAAAGTACATATGATACTTGACAATGAAATCGTTGGTATTGGTTGTGTGTGTAGAACAGATCCATATTCCACTTGTGGTGGTACAAAGATAGGGCTGGGAAATGTCTCCATACTAGTGGAGGAATGCTTGAAGGATGTGGTCCTACCTTTTCCTACAATGGATACTTCATCTCTCCAAGGCTCATTATGGAGTGCTGTTCGATGGTCAAAGCTTCTTTTGCAATCTTTTGTATTAAATGGGAACTTAATTGATCCACACGAAAGCTACAATGGTGATGAAGAACATGATCATTCTGATCCTCTAGTTACAGATGCAATACCTATGACAAGCCCAGAATTTGAAGCAATGATTCGAGAGTCTTGGAGAAATCAGAGGGTCCTTTTAAAAGATGACACAATGATGCAAACCATGAATGAAGGGACCATCTTATATGTATTTCCACATGATTATGTCAACTTTCAGGAACTTGGTCCTGATTGTGTGGGTGTGGGTATTGAAAGAGAAAATGCAAGCATTCATGATGTGGTTGAAGTGGGTAGCATCACTTTGCTAAAGTGGCCCATCAAGCAGACAACAATGTTGAATGGGAGCCCATTACAACGCTTTGTTCCTGTTGATGGCATGCATGCTACATATGAGGATGTATCCAACGATGGCAATGTTGGAAAAAAACTTGATGGGAGTAATGTTGTCCAGTTGTCAAGGAAGAGACGATACACTTTCATGAACAGGACTCAAAAATCAAAAGCAGCACCAGCTTCGACTTTTTACCTTTCAAACAAATCAATTCAAAGGGTATCATGCATTGATTGTTGTGCACAAAAATGCTGCCAATTTGCAGATCGTGATATGGTGACAAGGTTACGACAACAATTTTGGGGAGAGTCTCAAAAATCACGCACTAATTATGTTTATGATGTTCTTTCTATATGTTATCAGAAAGATGAGAAGTCACGATACCAATTCAGGCTAAATGGCTCTATTGTTTGTTGTAGAGCATGGTATGAGCTACATGGAATACCAAAGACATCATTTTATCGATACAAGGAGAACTTTGAAAATGGTGTGCGCCAATATGTACATGGGAACACATGTACATTGAGAAGGGGACTTCAACATACTAGTTTAGCAAGAGCACTACTAAACGAGTTTGTGGAAAATAACTCTGAGAAAATGCCACATAGAAGTAGAACACTGCTAGATGGCTCAAGAGAGACTCAATTGGTGATTCCATCAACATACAAACAAGTGGATATTTTATGTGAAATCAACACGACACTTGACCAAATGGGCTATGAGAAGAAGCTATCCCAATCTTCTTTTGGTAGAATTTGGAACAAAGAGTACCCATATGTCACTTTAACAAAGACGAGTGAGTTCTCTAAGTGCAATATTTGTAGTTCAATCAAGGCAAGGTTAGAAGCTAAACCTTCTCTTGAAGAGAGAGCTCTTCTCTTGAGGGAGAGAGAAGTTCACATGGCACAACAAAAGAGTTGCAGAAGCCTATATTATGCATGGCGCACGTATTCAGAAACTCAACCACAAAAATATGTATGCATAATCCATGATAAGATGGATCAAAAGAAGACTGCCATTCCTAGATTACGCATTGTTCCCAAGGGTGTGGATTCAGGATATAATCTGCAGGTGGCATTGATTGGCATGATCACTCATGGACATGGAGAAGGTCATTACGGACACTTTGTCTTGAATGGTTTGTGGCCAGCTGATCCAAATCTTACAATTGGCTCAATTGCTAATTGTTTACATAACCTCGAGAGGATAGATAAGCATCCTCTTGGTGATCTAGTAACAAATGGACTTCCAAGGAGCAATATTTCACTACTACATGCTTTGAACTCAAGGGATGCTTTGGACTACCATAACTTGAGTGATGGAAAAGAGCCCATTGTGCAGTCGTCAGAAATTGCAGAAGAGGAATTGGGGTCAACATTTCGCAGATTGCCAGAGAACTTGTTGCTACAATTGGATAATTGTGCAGGGGAAAACAAAAATCGATACTTATTTGCCTATTTGTCAATGCTTGTTGCAAGGGGTGTTTTCAAAACCATCCAGCTGGGATTTTTAATGGTTGGGCATACACATGAGGACATAGACGCCATGTTTAGTAGGTTTTCAGAGAAGTTGAGAGTTACACAAACCTATACTTTGCCACATTTGATGGATACATTACGAAACAGCTCATCTTCATCTCCAGGTCCATTTTTTCTCACAAAGATCCCTGATTTCAAGCAATATTGTGATGGCTATCTTTGTGATGGACAAGACATACTTGTTGGACATTCCAAACCGCTTCAGTTCAGGTTCTTTATGCAGGATGAGACACCAATGATGCAATATAAGGCACATGTAGGTGTATCAAGTTGGAGTGGAAGTATTCGCCTTTGGAAAACAGACACAGAAGGCAAGCCAATGTTACCACATGGAGATCCACCTCTAGTACAAATGGCGGAGTATGTCAAGGCCCGCGAAGAAGTCATTTTGGGGCTAAAGAACTATATAAAATTTTGGAAAAATTTAGGGAATGGTTCAAGTATTCCGCGATATTATAGACCCGTGATAGATTATTGGAGTAAGGTAATTGAAGAGATTGGAAAAGCAATCATATCAGAGGGAGTCTTGTATGAAATATTTTGGCCAAAAACTCAAGAATATTCTCATCTACAAAGCACTACAATGAATTTGCAACAAGGAGCATAAAGATTCCTAGGCCTTGAAGAGTTGAACGATCATTTTTGTGGGCCTCAACGAGATAGGCCAAGGGAAGAGTTTGACCCTATGTCTGATGTGCACCAAGGTGACTTTCTTATGCTTGTTCCGAGTGACACAGAAATCTATCCAGTGTGGCTTGCAATGGCTTTATCTGACATTGATAATGAGCCTACATCACCAAACTACAGAAAACTCTTGATTCAATATTGGGCACCTTGCGCGAGAAAAAGTGGGATGACAGATACTCAAGCTTACAGTAATTGTTGGAAGGGTTATTGGGCTGTCAACTATAAGGACCCACAAGTGTGGGAAACTATAGATGCAATTGTTTGGTCCTGGAGACCCAACAAAGAAGGACCATTTTCTAGAATAAAGATTCCAGAAAGACATGCTCTAAAAGCCAAAGAAGGCCTCACTCGTGCACATCAGCCACACTTGGATCAAAGTTCAGATATGGTATCAAATGTGGAGTAGAATTATGTGGAGCTTCTATTGTGACTATACTAGTCAATTTGTAAACAAAATCTTTTTTGTATCTTCCTTTGTTTTATGTAATTTATAGTTATTATTCAAATCCATGTGTTGTACATCCTCTTGACTTTTGGTGTTTATCAACACCACAATCCTATGAGATTTTCACTTTATTTACTAGCCACACACCTCAATTTTTCCCACTTTAAGTGGAAAATTCCCAAATTACATGAATTCGGTCGATTTGGAGATTCCCATAATGTGAGATTTTTACCAAAATACCTAATATGGTCTTCTAATCAAAAAAAGAAGAAGCACATACTCCCATCTTTGCATCTTGCTCCTTACTTTATCCAAGACCCATAAGAATCTTTGCTTGTGGCCATGTGCTGAAATACCTTTCCTTTTGATACTATCTCTTCATACCATAATGACGGATTGAACAAGTCATTATTTCAGAGAAAGATCAATCTTGATTTTTCAATACTACACTTTGATCCTGATGCGATGGCATAGGTTTGCACAATCTTCAGAGCCTTCCTAATCACTTGAGGGACAACTTTGAGGAAGAGGAAGGAATCATCTGCAAACAGCTTCACAAGGACTTGGTCACTGTTGGGGAGAGACAACCCTTGAATCCCCCTCCTGGCAGCATTGTCTTCAAACAATGTCCCCAAGGGATGAGAGCCAATGGCAAACATTAGGGAGGCTAGACGACAACCCTGCTTGATTGACTTTTTGACCTTGAATACAACCACAATTCTTTCATTGAACAAGAGCTCAGATTGGCTACCACTACCAAGGGTGTTGACCAAACGACACATCCGCAGTCCATAGCCCAATTCTTTCATAACATCTTTGATGAATGGCCATGTGATTCTATCATAAGATTTATCTAAATCTAACTGCAGCAGAATACACTCTTGTTTAGTGGATATTGCATACTCTATGTCGATGATTGCTTCCAGAATGTTATCATAGATTGACCTTCCTTTAATAAAGCCATATTGGTGGGGCCCTGATAACTGTGTAGGAGGAAAGAGAGCCTGAGGGCTATGGTTTTGGCAATAATTTTGTAGGCTATTGACATCATAGTAAATGGGTGACAATGTTTAATCTAGGAGAAGCAAATTTGTTTGGGAATAGGTTTGATGAGACCCCTTTTGATGAAAATAGAAAGAAAAAGAATCCCTAGGAAAAGAAAGATACACGACCCTCATTGACTCTTAGAGAGAGGGATAACTATCTCAAAGAGGGAAAGTGTTTTGGTTGCGGGGAACAAGGGTACATCTCCACAAAGCCCCTTAAAAAGGCACAACCAGGACAGACTGAAGACATGCCAGAGAGTTCTAGAGCAACGGGAAACGTGGCAGAAAAGGCAAGATGAACGTGGGACTGGTACCGGATTGCATAGGAACCGACTCAAGCCAGATGGATGAAAGTACATAACTTTGCCTTCCTTGGGGCAAAGTGGAAGATTAAGAAGCCCTTATCTTTTTTGATGGAAGGCCAACTTCATTTCACTTGAATTGACAGCACGGCTCGAGATTACACCCGATAGGATGGGGCCATTGGTGGAGGCAGTTCTAGCGACGCCCAGACGGGATGTAGCCATTACGCCTATCATTGGCAAACTTTGTTTGCATTGTCAGGGGTATTTAGGGCACGATGACTTTTACATCATGCCTTTGGAAGGGTGTGACGTCCTCTTAGGAATCCCTTGGTACCATAAGAACAACACCGTGGTCGACTATTGGGCCAAAAAAGTGACTTTAACAAATGAGAAGGGCAGAAAAATTGTACTAGATGTAAAATTGAAGGACAAGTCCATTCCTATCGTATCGGCTTCGACCATTTCAAAATTATGAAATCCAGTCTTTTTGTCTACTCGATCTATTTGAAAGAATTAAATGATGAGCATTGAACATGTGTGAACTAGACAAAGAATGAAAAGATTTTCTGCACACACATACCCACTGCTTCTCAGAAGGCTTGCCAGACAAGTCACCCCCATCTCGTCCTGAGAACCATACTATTGATCTAACTCCTGGAAGCACACCACCGAACCGGCCACCTTACCGTGTTAACCGAGCCCAGAATGAAGAAATCATGAACTAAGTGAAAGACCTTGAAAAGGGTCTCATCTAGCCAAGTACTTCACCTTGCTGCTCTATGATTTTACTAGTATTAAAGAAATATGGATCTTGGAGGATGTGCATCGACTATAGAGCTCTCAATAAAATCACTATCAAGAACAGATTCTCGATTCCAAGGATTGATGATATTCTTGACCGACTTTAGGGATCCTCTTGTTTTAGCACGATTGATTTGAAACGTGTATATCATCCAATAATAATCTCTTCAAGAGATGTCTACAAGACAGCCTTGGAGACAAGCTTTGATTTATATGAATTTTTGGTGATGCCTTTTGGACTTACCAATGCTCCAACAACTTTCAACTAAATGATGGATAGGATTTTCCGAGATCATTGAACCTTTGTGTTCACTTTCTTTGATGACATTATATTCTTCTCCAAGGATGAAGCATGGCATCAACACCATCTGCCTACATGTCTTTCAAGCATTGCGTGATCACAAATTAGTTATCAATGCCAAAAAGAGCGAGTTTTTCTTGCCAAAGATACACTTTTTGGGACACATCGTCTCAATAGCAGGAGTATAGATGGACCCAACCAAGATTGAGACTATCCGCGATTGGTCAGACTTAAAGAATGTTCATGAATTTAGAAGCTTTTTGTGCTTGTGTTCTTACTACCGGCGATTCAATAGAAAGTTTGCAAAGGTAGCTTCCCCTTTGCACATATTGACTCAGAAAGGAGTATCTTTCTCGTGGGGACCAACAACATGACTGCCTTTCAGTATGCCACCAATTCGGATTTTTTCGATGTGTCTACTCGGATACAAAATGGGGAGATAGAGCCAAGGTATTCCATAGAGTATAGCTACTTAATGAAGAAAAAATTGTTTTGTGTTACACAGCCGTTGAGGGAAAAGGTTTTGACTGAGTGCCATTGTCCACCTTTTACAGGTTACCATGGCATTGACACCACCTTGAAAGGTATGGAGCGTTATTTCTTTTGGTCGAGACTCGAGAAGGATGTGGATGACTTTGTTCGCAGTTGCTTAGTATGCCAGAAGGTCGAGTTTGACAGGCATAAGGCACTAGGATTACTATAGCCTTTACCCATTTCCACACGACCCTTGGAAAGTATTACAATGGATTTCATCTTTGATCTCCCAAAGACACAGAGTGGGCACAATGGCATTTGGACTGTCATTAACAGATTTAGCAAGAAAGCTTACTTCATTCTAGTGAAGAAAATAGTCAAGTCGGACCATTTAGCGAGACTCTTCATTTCATAGATATTTTGATTACATGGAGACAATAGTCTCCTATAGAGATCCCCAATTCACAAGTTTGTTTTGGAGGGCAATTTGGGAGAACATTGGCACGCGGTTGCTGTTCTTGTTATCATTTCACCCGCAGACAGATGGGCAATCTGAGACTGCAAATTCAGTTGTTCTGGATTTATTGAAGTCTTAAATCTCTGATCAGAAGACTCAATGGAATTTTTTTTAACCTTTGGTGGAATTTTCCTACAACAACATGGTTTACTCTTTGATGGGGAAGGCGCCATTTGAGATACACTACAAGAGGTACTTCACATTAGTGACGCTCGCAGTGTGACGCTTAAAAGTGAAAATTGACGGCGTGGCTATGGGTGTCGCTATAAGCGTCGCTAGTTTATTTGTAACATCGCGACGCTCATAGCGACGCACATAGCAACTCCCATAGCGACGCCGACAGGGGTAGAAAATAAACCGAGAACGCCCAAAAACTCAAATCTCAGATCTAAGTTTTCGGCGCGCAAGCAAGCAAAGAGGTAACCCGCGCTCTCCCTCTCTCTCTCTTTCTCCTCCACACACACACACACACACACACATACACAAGGAGAGGAAGGAGAGCCAGGTATGCTCCTTCCCTCTCCTCTCTCTCATGTTCCCTTCCCCTCTTTCTCTCTCTCTCTCTCTCTCACACACACACACACACACATTGTGTGTGTTGTGTGTGTGTGTGTGTGTGTGTGTGTGTGTGTGTGTGTGTGTGTGTGTGTGTGAGAGAGAGAGAGAGAGAGAGAGAGAGAGCACATGCATAAACAAAAAACACACATACACATGCATAAACAAAGAATGCATACACACACACATTGAGAGAGAGAGAGAGAGAAAAAGATATAAAACAAAGAGAGAGAGAGAGAGAGAAGAGAGAGAGAGAGAGAGAGAGAGATTTTATATTGGATTGCATCCTCTATTAATGATGCTCGAAGCTGCTGCTGAGCGGGGGGGAATGCAAGGGTTAACTTTGCAGGTAACAACCAGCTCCTAGACAAGATGTTTGGGGATGATTCCCTCCTCTTCTTGAAAGCCTGCCCTCAGGCCATCATGAACGCCCTTGAGATTATGCAGACATATTTTGTGGCTTTTGGGTCGCAGTGTATTATTGAAAAGTCGAGATTGATCTCCCTGATGGAAAATGACTCATTTGACCTATCGGTCTGGTCAGGGGAGATTGTGTCTAAAGGTAGGATCTTTAGGCATCTGGGGCTCCCTTAGGGGCCGGACGTTACTCACAAGCAAAGGTTCCAATGGGTCCTTGACAAGATTCAAAGGAAAATGAGAAGGTGGGAGCATGTGTTTCTCCCCTTCCAGAGTCGATTCAGAGTGCTTAATTATTTTATGCTTCCTTATATTGCCTTCACCAGCCCGCTCCTCAAAATAGCCAAATGTAACTGGAAGGAGTTTTTAAAACCAGTTGAAAGATTCTTATGAAGGAACAATACTAAAACCCCTGCGTTGCAATAATGGGCGAAGTGGGAAGGTATCGCTCGATCGGTGGTCCAAGGTGACCTTGGAATTCTCAAACCGTTATTCATGTTGAGGCCCTGTGTGCCAAGTTTGTGGTCTCAATCGTAAATCAAGACCAATCTTGGGCTATCATGATCAAGGATATGATTGACAAGGCGAAACTGATCTCCCTAGTTGTCTAAAGCTGTTGGGATTATCTTGAACCCTTATTGGAGTGAAATTGCAAGAAGGATGAACAGTAAAGGGCTTCAACGGCTGAACCACTTCTGGGATAGTAATAACAAGTGCTAGAAATCCTCTGACCAGGTGGTTTCCCAGTTTCAACTCAATGACACTGAGTAGCTACTTGCCGGCAGGGTTGTAGAAGGCATGGACCGTGTTCTCATGCCGATCTGTGAATCTACTTTTGAGTGGAAAGCTTGGAAATGACCCATGAGTAGCTGATTTTCTAAACCACATCCAAGGGCATTTACCAAATGATAATTCATGAGGCTGATTGGTTTGCCCCTTTCAACAAGCAATGAAAGAAGCAATGATCAGAGGCTCGATGGGTAGAGGTCACGAAGAACATCAGTGGCCTCAGTTTATGAAGATATTTTTGTGGAAGGTATTGTGGGGGGCCTTTCCAACAGGTGTCAAGATTCAAGCGCGTGGTATCAGACCCGATAGATGTGGTATCATGGTGCAGATTGGCTAGCGAAGACCTCTGCCACCTATTCATAAAATGCCTGGCTATTAGAGGCTTTGCAAGAATGATGTGTAAATGGATACAAAGGACATAGAAGATAGGGTATTTCAAGAAGGATTTGTGACTTGGTTGCAAACAGTTTCGAAGTTCTGCACTTCTAATTTGTACTCAAATTGTCAGATACTGCTTCTTCAATAATATCTGAAAGGCCAAAAATTGTCATGTCTTTGATAACGACCTCTCTATGATTAGCTTCTCAGAGATTGTACAAGAAAGCAAGGAGATAATATATGTGGTAAGTAAAAGGTATAGCTCAGATGATTGGCTTAGGACAACCCTCGTCATCTGGTCGTGCCCTACCCAATAGTCAGCTACTAAGTGCTTGTAACTAAGCTCGATTGTAACCCTTTGTCCCTCAAGGCTCGGCCTGAGCTTAAGGGAGATTTGTATATCTATTGGTGACTTTATAATACATCACTCACAATTGTGAGTATTGTATTAAAACAAGTGACAAAATCACAAGTCCTGCCAATAGATGAAACGAATCAAGAACATGGAAGAGAAACACAAAGGTACAAGGACGGAAGTCACATTGATTGAGAAAGTGATTTGCAGATTACATTACAGAATGTCAGCCTCGATGAAGGATTGAAGAGTGGCAAAGTTGCATCTTCTTAGGATAAAGGTAGGCATAGAATATGGAAATATGGTTTGCTTTTGTGGAGAGGATGAGGGAAGGGTGAGATGACGGGAAAAAGGGAGGGAGGGAGGGATGGAGGGATAATAATCATTTAGGAATGATTAGATGTGTGGATGAATGATCGGACCAAAAGCAAAACCGTGTGCCTACGATGAATGATGCAGGGGCATTTTTAATCCAAACATGATCGAGCTTTGAGTTGTACACAGTGGTCACATCATGAATTTGTTGTGTGTAGCCATGTGCTTGGAGCTTCTCCTCCAAGTAACGATATTGGTTGTTTGTGGGGTCATTGTGTACATTAAAGTCTCCCATGATGACACTCATTCGTGTAGAATGGGATTGTTGCAGCAAGGTATAGAGTTGTGTGACCAATGCAATTTAAGATGTGTTTGGTGATCTGTAGACGCATATGATTTCCCAATCAAGGTGTTCATGAATGACTAATATAACTTGAATGATTTCTATTCCTGGAGCTAGCAATGTTTTTGCAAAGTGGAGCTTGATGATAGGCTTGTAGTAGATTGAAACACCTATTTTGTTGTGGTGATGGACATGATGAAAGTTTGGTGCAAGATCATTGGAAGGATTTTTTTGCTTTGTTTCTTGGAGGCATAGAATGTCAGAACTTGTAAATTCAAATCGTCTTTGATATGTTTGAGATATTTGTGACTAGAAATGATGTTCAATGATTGAATGATATGATGTGTGCGTTTGTATGCGAATGGAAATTTTGTCAAATACACCCATTTGGCATCATTGTTGAGGCGGTCAAGCTCGTCAAGCACAATTTTGTCAACTTTGATTTGAGCTGGATGAATCGGATTGAGAATGTGGAGGTTTGATGGATCTTTGATGCGGGAAAGAGCTGTGTAAACCAATCCATGTGAGTTTATTGATGTTGGATCAAATGCTACTATGCTCATTGTCAAGACTTGTGACCTATGGATAGTGTGTGCATTCGTTGCTTGTATTGGAAATTGAGTTCGAGAGACAGTGTTCAATGCATTTTTACCAACTTAAAATTCTTTTGTTGTTTGAAAAATTGGTGTCCATTGAGGGCCAATGGGAATCGTATTAAGGTGCTATTTCACATGTCATTGTTTGGAGCCTGTTGAGGAATCAAAAAACTTTATCCATGCAATAGGATTGTTAGCTCTACTATCCACAAGCTTCAGAATTCCATTTGCGTCATTCACAAGGCCGTCGGAAATATCAATATTGCCACCACAAAGCTCGACAATCATTCCTACTTTAAGCTCCAACGTTGAGGACAAGCCTGCTGTGTTTTGTGGGTTGTTTGGAACAACAAGGTTTTTGGAGCAAGTTTTATGGTGGTTGTCTCTCGCATGGATTATGTATGCGTGAGTAGGCAATTCCTCAAAAACAAGCCGATTATGTGAGTCCTTCAAGTTATTGGTGAAGTATAAATGGGGTGTTGTCAATTTGTTAAAGATCTTGTTGGTATGGTTGGTATTCAAGAGCAACAAATCCTCGGTTGTGTGTTTTGCTTTGCGTATTCTATTGAGAATGGCAATGAAGTCATTATCTGATTGATGCATTGTTCTTGTGAGCTTGTGGCATTTTATATTGGTGAGCCAGAGTGAAGGCGAGAGCAATTGCATAGAATCATGTGGCTTGCTGAATATCCAACGATCTCGAACCGGGCTTGCCTGGCACAGGTCACTGCAGAAGATGACATCTAGACCAGCAAATGGTTCTATGCGATTGTGTTTAATTGATCGCAGCCTTGTGTCTATGATACACAAGAGTCTATTCCCAATCAAAGATGCCTCATCAAACACAACAATATTGAGGTTTCTATATAGTTGTGAGAGCTCGGCAAGGCTCTCAGAAGAAAGAGAAACATTTGATTGGAAGACAAGGGGCAAACGCAATGCCGAGTGGATCGTTGTCCCTCCAAGGTTGAAAGCTGCTTTTCCTGTATATCCCATTAACAATGTCGAGGGAAGATGAACATCTAATTCAAGGGAGGCATTGTAGTGACGAATTAAGCCTTGCACGATTGCTTGCAAAGTGAACATTTTCCCCATTCCTGCACCACCAGTCAAAAAGAGATGGATTGGTTGAGTTGGTTGCAAGCGCTTCCTAATCATAATTTCGTCAAAAAGGGAACATTGCTCGATGTTCAACTTGGACACAAGTGAGTGATACTCCTCGTTGCATAATGCCAATTTTTGAAATGTTGGTAAGGATCTTGTAGTGGACTTGTTTGCTTGAATATCAAGTGCCAACTCATATTTGTATAACTCGCCAGGCTTAGATCTTGAGGATGAGGGCAATGAGAGCGTGTTTGAGCTTGCTGCACGAAGTTGTAGCTTACAATATTTTTGACGATTGCCATCTATAATTGCATAGTTTGTGGTATATTTGTCTTTTCAACAATCAACACTTGTCTCCAAGGTTTTCTCATCGCCCGTATATGGAAGGAACAATAAGCAAAGTTCATGGAAATGCCTCTCTACATCTTTCTCCAGAATGAAGTTAGCATATCGTATGACTCGAGGGTTCTTAGACTTGCGGGTAGAGCCACGCACGCAACGGTAGGTTCTTGCATAATCAGCCAAGCATATGTGTGCAAGGTTGTCTGGACGATGGGTGTACTTGGTGACAATGTCGTCAAAGAAAATGTTAGAATCATCAGGATTCAAAGTATTCAATGCAGCTCTTCTTTTCAACAACAATGTGCTCTGACTTTCGAAATCTGCATTGATGAACACGAATTGTCTGCTCGCACTATGTAAGGGCAATGAAAGAGAAATGTATGTGGCTTGCTGTGATGTCATCTCTTGTGTATTGATCAAAGCACTGCCAATTTTCTTCAACCGATCCAACATTGACACACTTGTCTTCTTGCAATCTTGCAATATGTGCTTGATTTTTTTTGCTTGTGGTCGAATCGTTTTTAGTCATGTATGATGTGCAATATGCAGCAGCGCCATGGCCATTGAAAATAAATTGAATGTCAATGTTTGCATCCCATAGACTACACAACTCTTTGTTGAAATTGTTTGTGTAAATGTCCTTTGGATGTCTTTTCAAGAGTAGTGTTGGCTCTGTGATGCTCACTGAAAGGGACTTAATGTACACTTCTTCAGTCATTCCCAAAGAGGTCAACCATTCATCATACGACACTTCTGAATCATGTCAAAGAGCAAGCAATTGATCTTCAATGCACTTTTTGTAGGCTAACAATACGTCTTTCTCTGTCTGTGCCACTGTGACTAGATATAGAATCATAGTTTCTCAAGAGAGTGGATGTGGAAAACCAAACCGACAAAAACATTTACGTTTTTTGCATGTTTTACGATGGTAGTGGGCTTGCACGCTTCTGAGAGACTCTTCTAACAAATTCTTGTTGGTAGCAATATATGTGTTGATAAAATGTATTGTATCATTATCCGGTGCTACACCAAAGAGAGGTGCATCTTTTACCCAAAGCAATCCATGATCATGCTGACTTCCTCTATTTTGAAACTCAGTCACAAAAAAGTAATCCATCAACTCACCAAGGATGGCATTGTTGCGTTTCAGTTCCGTTTTAATTGCTTGAAATATATGGACGTAGTATCGTGCTGTTGTTACAGGATCAGAACGTACAAGTGCACGAATGAATGAGGCTTTGGTTGGATAATCTGTTTCTTTAATATGAGGATTCAATGCAGACAAACATTTTTTCAAAGGGTCCCATCTTTGCTCAGCACATGAAAATGTTACAAAGAAAGTCGGTTGGCCCAATTGACGAATCATTGCAAACACGTTTCGCTTAAGCTTCACCTTGTAATCGATTGAAGTGCGTAGTGATTGTAAGTCGTGGTACCCTAGCTCGGATGAAAGCAGCTGCTCTATGTTAGTGCTAGCTTGAACGTCTTTTGCTTGTAATTGCTTGCCACAAAGTTTTCCCTTGTGTAAGCTCACCCATATAGATCCAAGCACTTTCGCAATAATAATCTTCATTGTTTTAAAGAACAAATTTTCAATGTTTCTTGCAAATCGTCTATCCACATTTTTAAGCTCCCATTGTGCTACTTTTTGGTATTTTTTCTTCACCAACACATAATACTTTCTTCTCTGACCAAAAAACAATGTTGGCAATGACAACTCCTCACAAGATTCATCATCAAAAATGCTTAGAGGGTTGAATCCCTGACAAGGTGCTATACTTGCAACTTGTGAATTATGGTCCACAACTTGTTGAGCGGAGTAGATACCATGCACCAAAGTGTCCGTAGAATCATCCTCGTCTTCAAGATCTTCTTGGTGTGGACTGCGACATACACATCTGCATGGATTGTGAAACTAAATGACCAAGACATATCGATAGAAACACCATGCTCAATGTACAAGGAAGTGCTCAACAGGTCAACCAAATCTTGAAGTACACAATTTGGCCACACAATGCCACTCAAGTAGGCATGATCATAATCAAGCTTGCGCTTAATCTCAACTAGAATTGAAGCTTGATCACTGGAGAAGCGTGGCAACACTCTTTGTACTCTTGACAAGTCTGCCATTACATTCACAATGCTTCCGCGTAAACCAAATTGACCTTCAAAGTTGAGTTCTCAAATTTGTGAGAATGGTATGCGTAAAGATACAAGACGACTCTCTACTGAATTCAACCTTTCTACACTAAATATTTTGACACTAAACTCTTCTCATGCAAAATAGTGGCTCCTCTTGTTTCTTCAATGCGACCTTGCACGGGTGACACACTCGAAGCACCTTATCGTCAACCACCATGAGTGATTTTATTTTGTTAAGAAGCAATAACTCCACCTTTGACATGCCATGCAAACTTTGACGAAACATAAGTGAACCACATGAAGCACAATCAAAAGAAGGGGTATCCTCAATGATCTTCTCATATTGTGAAGTTCTACTAGATGAAACTGTAGAGATTCTTTGATGTGTTCGAGATGACTTGGACATATTGTAAATTTTGGTTGTGACTTGCTTAAGGGTAAAGGTGTTGGGGTATAGACTCAAGAAAATAGATGCAACTTGCTGAACAGCAACATTATGGGTGTCAGTGAGAGTAGCTAGAGACAAGGTAGCCTCTTTAGTCCATACACATCGTTTACGTTAGGATGGTCAAAACCACCAGGAAACCATAAAAATTCACCATGCAAACTCAACACAACCAAAAATGGTAAAGTGGAAGAAAATCGGCAGTCATGCGCAGCAAAGGAGCGAGCTTCACATATAGTCTCACCTTGGTAAAAGTAAAGTTTACACGCAGCAGAAAACATATTGCACATTATACCAACCAAGTGTACTCTCAACATCATGGAGGATTGGCGACTAGACAAGAGAGATATTATAAATTTTCTTTGATCAAAAGAGTGCGATTGAAGACTTATGATCCAAGGCTGCACCCAAATTTTCAAAATTTCTTAATGCTATTTGCTCCACAATAACATCCACAATTTTAGACTCAAGAGATTGCAAAGAGAGGCTCAAGTTAAAAAGGTGAAGTAAGCTTAGCAAACATCTTTGTTGTTCAAAAAATTACATATAAATATGGAATCTAAGTACAATCTTTTACTTTCAGCCCACAAAATGAGATCGCTTGCCATTTACAAAAAGGATAGTGTAATAAAGAGAAACACAACTAGGCACCTTTGAAAGCAGTGACCTGACCCGACTTGTCAATAGTGAACCAACCAGCCTTCTTAAAGTTCAAGAGCAAAGATTTTAGATCCACCAAGCTTTGCTCAAAGAGATGCAGAAATGGACGAGAGAATCCAAGCACAGAGTCGACTACAGCACCTTGTAAAATAACACCAACAGCCTCTCCATCTTGAGAATATAATTTGGCAGGTAGCACTGGTTGCTTATTGATTGTAGATTGTCTTCCACAAGAGCAGCAAAATGGGTTGCTAGCTTGGCGTCTTACATTCAAACCTTTGCACGTGCCACAAGAAAACTCCACATCCAAGCTGTTCACACTTACAATCTCCAAAGTTCCAAACACCTACCAATTTCACATTTAACAATGAGACAACAATTTTTATTTCATATGCAATCAAAAAGTTTACCTTCTTCCCAAAGCCTAAATTCGAGACTTGTTTATGCAAGTATTCTTGAAAAGCATCAGCCAATGAAGTAGGCAATGGACACAAGATTGTAGCCTTGACGACACTTAGAGTGTTCGATAGGTGCTTGAAAACGTTGATGTTACGAGCAACACAAGTGTAGAATCCCTTTTCTTTGACCTCGCTGACCATAAGTTGATAGTCGAGGCGTCGTGTTGGGACAAAGAGAATGGACACAAGATTGTAGCATCGACGACACTTATGTTCAATAGGTGCTTGAAAACGTTGATGTTACGAGCAACACAAGTGTAGAATCCCTTTTCTTTCACCTCGTTGACCATAAGTTGATAGTCGAGGCGTCGTGTTGGGACAAAGAGAAGCTGCCATAAACACAAACCTCAGAAAAAAGATACACACTACTACTTAAAAGGCCGGTTAGAACTTACACTAGCTTGATCGCTTGTTGATGGTCCATCAGCAATAGTCAACCAAAAACTAGGAGTGCCATCACTTCGAGTTGCATTCTCTATTTTGACGACAATGAATGCAACAATCGACACCGACTCGTTAGCATTAGAACTTTGGGCCAACAGCTCTTTGATCTTTTGTTCGGGATAAAGGTAGAGGTAGCACTCAAAAGGCTCTGCCTTAACAACCAAAGTAGTTGCATCTGCATACAGAGCCCACAAGCAAGTACCACCGTCTTTTGCAACATCCCTTTTTACACATGCCCCCTCGATGTGCACGTAATCATGGATAGCAAAGGCCTCAATAAACTCAGAGAGGTATATCTCAGTCACAACAAAAGTCACACTATGGCGAGATTCTTTGTCAAGGAGGTCTGCACGCATGTATCTACCAAAGTTAGACTTGGGTATTTTATAAGTACCATACTTACAGAGCACTTTGCCTTCCAAGGCAAATCTAAAATTTGCAGTCTCTGATAACTCGGAGATCGCTAAGTTTCTTAGAGCAGGGGTTTTGGCCAACTGAGAAGTGAAAGATTCAGCATTAGGCTCATCTTTCTCTTCACCTATATTTTTTATCAAAGGTGACGAGAATGAAGTATCTGCCAAGAACCTAGACGCTTTACCTAAAAACAACCATTGGTGTGAGTAATATACTCTATCGAATCAATAGGGAAACAGCAAGCATTACCTCTGACTGCGAGCAATGCCTTTTTAATAGCTGAAGAAGAGGCTTTATTCAACTTTCCTCTTGGGCTAAGTTTTTTGCTATGCGAGGAAGATTTTGAGGATTGATTGAGGTTTCGAGCCAAAGGTGAAAAATCAGCAGCAGTGTTACACTTCTCACTGTTAAGCTCTTGTTGCAACGAAGGTGCTACTACACGCTCAAGCTCAACTAGCGCATCATCAAAACAAATATCTACAAACATATGCTCATGTCAATGCTCAAAATCAGATGCTCAAAGTAAACACAGGTCAAGTAAAATCTAGTTAACAACGTACTCACCATTCATGGAAGTATCCATTGTATTAGGTATAGAAAGCTAGAATTGCAAGCAACTATGAGCAATAAGAGCTTAGGCTTCAGGAATAGCATATGTATATGGTGTTAGAGATAGTTGTTTATATAGGAGCTGTGAGAGAAGCACTGGAGAGCAATGGATGTGTTTCTATGATGAGAGCCAATGCCTCACATTCAGCATAGAAACCAAAGCAGAGAGATTGCAATAAGATGTTGCAATATCTTTTCATAAATGAGAAGATATCATTTCACGTTTTTAAAGTAAGAGAGCACGTTTTTTGAGGGCGACTTTATATCCAATCTTAGTAGCAATGACAGTAAGTAGTATTTATTTTATTTTTTTAAAAGAGTGAGTTAAAAATCTCACAATAAATCGAAATAAAATAACCGAAATTATAGTTAACAAATATCTACTAGGATAGTGCATTTATCATGGGCGACATGTTTTTTTCAAGAGATTTTAATATAATCAAAAGTTTTAAAAAAATAAATTTAAGCTTATTATTTTAAATATTAAAACGTCTTGACTCCATAAAAAAACCTAGTACAATACAAAACCCTAATCCTTTTAACAAGGATAGAACATTTTTCTCAAAAATAATATAAACCTGTCCACTTTATAATATTAAAATTAAGTTTGTGTACAATAATATCTTCTTTATTTTGATAAATATTAAATGGAAAATTATGACAACTAAAGAGTTTTTTTGGTTAGAGATTCTATTCTAAGTTAGGAAACAAATTAGCAACAAACAAAATTCAAAAGAAATTGCCAAACAAACTTTTCCGCGAGTGCAATTAAATTCCGCGTTGCCGTTTGTCTTTCCCTATCCCATAAGCTCAGAACAGAACACCCAACAACATAAAGGACGTGAATCCATAGTTGGGCATATAGTCATAATCGCAGCTTATCCAGTAGAAGAGTACCATTCGTTTTAATGCTCAATCTGTTTTTTTTGTCTCTATTCATCTAGAGATGAATAGCAAACGAGTAGACATCACAGCAAATCCCCGATAGACTGAGAGCAAGTCTTAGATAAAAGGCTCTATTGCTTTGCCTGATAGAGGCATTACAAAAATACTCAAAGACAGAAACATACTACATACAAAGAGTGAATAATGTAAAAAAACAAAACCAGTCTTAAGCATTAAAGATGCTATCGCGGAAGTCTAAAAGGCAAATTCATATATTGTTCCAAGATGTGCCTTGCGAAACTGAGGAGATCAAAGTAGCAAAACATTCTTGAAGTACTTAAAAGTCTTTAATTCACTCAACTTAAAGAGAAAAAAGTCTTGTATATTAGCCTCATCAGTGAACGTCAACAAGTGCATACAGGGAGCAGCCTTGAGCTTCTTCAGCAGCCACAAACCAAAATTAAACATGGCGTTACAGCTGTACAAATAGATAAGCTGAGGACTTGAGATCGACAAAGATCGACAGATATGTGTGTATCTACTCGAGAAAATCTTTCATCAGCGGATCTGCAAAGTCACAAGACAGTTGGTATCATAGATAGCAAGGATAAACAAAACCCAATGTACTCTTAAGAGTTTATCCACTAAGAAGAACAATCAAAGCTTCCCCTTGCGTCAGGATCAGACTATTGAACCCGTTTACTACAATCGACACCAAATAAATACAGAAAAGGACAGAAGCAAAGCCAAAGCTATCAAGCCCCATTCCATATCCGAAACCTCGACATAGTCTGAAGCCAACATTTAGTTAAATTCTCCAAGTGCTAATGTTTGCACAGCATCCGAGCCCCTCTCAACAACTGCTTGAAGCTGCATCAAAACTAACCCACCTCGATAGCTTCTACTACTGCCCTGCAATCTGATGCAAAATTGCATACACAAAAAACAAATGCATAAGCAAGGCAAGATACATATAGTGCAAATGTGTGTAAAAATAAATACAAACCTGTGCAAAAACTGCGCATCAAATACAGTAGCAGTGCAGCAGCGTCGGCCAAGAACAGTACGTTGTCATGGGACCCTGTGGAAGCGGCGGGAAACAAGGCCCGATGGGCGAGCAAAGAAGATCGAAGCCAGGACTTCACGGATACGAGACGCTATCAGGTTCTCCAGCGGATTCAACTCACGCTGAAACTGCCAAGAGCAAAAGGCTGACACCGTGCAAGCCCATCATATCCGTCTTGAAGCCTGATACAAGAAGAAACCAAATATGCCAAAGCACAGTGAGAGAGAGAGAGAGAGAGAGAGAGAGAGAGAGGGAGAGAGTGGGACGAAGCAGACCTTCGAGCTATGTGGAAGCGAGGACGTATGGCCGTTGCACAAAGTCGAAATGCAGTGCTTTGCTCAGCAGAGCACTCCGAGGCTCACTGCCTTGAAGGGAGCAATCCTGTCGAGCTCGCCATCCCTCAACAGTTGTGGATGCAGACGAGAAAGAAACGCCCAAATGATGAGCTCCCCTTGAAAACCTAGACAGCGTGTCTTATCATTCCCTCTAAAAATCATCATAAACTAATAAAAATGCTACACATCGACAATCCATATCCCTACCTTTACCAACCACTTAAGATACCCATTTTGTACGCATAGTGACCACATTCTCAACCACTTTAATCATGTCACAAAACGGTGCTCGATAAAAAAATCACAAAATGAACATAAAACAAATAAAAAACATTTTAGTAGGCAAAAAGAGAACTGATCTCTATAGCCTTCGCTATTTGGGAAGGTCAAAAAATGCTAACTCAACTGTGAACACGCCAAAGATAAAGTAGTACCGCTGAAGATAAAGCAAGGCCAAGAAAAATGAGCGCGCTGATTATAAAATTAAGGGCGCACATTATTATACGGATAATAAGCGTAGAAATAGAGCACTACTTGGGATTGAAGCGAGCTGTGTGTTGCATTGTGATGTGCCAACGACTGAATATTCCTAATTGGATGAGATGGCCTTAGCTCAAATTGATGGTCAAGTAGGGGCTCACCAAGGCTCCCCCGGCTTTGTAATAGCACAAAGCCTGCGAAGGAATGGCCAGCATGGATTGCATTCCTGACACAAGCTTTGGCTACCAAGCTAAGAGCTGATAATGTAGGGAGAAATCGAACGCTCGAGTTCCTGGAGAGCTTGCACTGCACCTACTCCCCAAGCAACACCCAAACGGCTTGGAAATCCGTGATGAGCTCGGCGACGAGCAGCCAGATGGCGCAGATGGGGAAGGGGGGCGGGGATCTGTGGGGCAGCTAGGAAGAGCAAGAAATGCACAGCTGCGCGCGATGTCGCGAGGGGAAAGGATGCTTTATGATTTATTTATTTTTACAATTTATTTAGCCCGCATGGCTTAGGGCCGGAACTACCATTACAGGCCGCCTGTGATCGAGACCTGTAGTCACGCTTTGCTTTTGCGAAAGGACTCAGGTACGTGCCTATGATGTTCATAAAATCGTTGGATAGGAATCTTGTAAAGATTCCCTGCTCAAACCTGTCACACGATGCAAGAAGGTGTACGGAATGGCCCTGCAGTTGCCATTCCTTGAAATAATGGGCGACCCCATGGCGACCGGCGGAGGCCGGGAGCCATGGTGGGAGCACATTATTTCAGGAATGGCCATTGCAGGGCCATACCCGGTCGTCAATGGTCGTGGGAGAGGGGGGTCAACACACTGACCTGCAGAGGGTACAGTCACGAAGCAGTGAAGCCTGATCAATGCATTGAGAGCAGATGAGGGTGCAGTTGGGAGAGTGCAGACAGTGCGGTTCCAGGCGAGACAATCTCATATTCCAGCCGCTGATGTGTCAGCACAGCATGTGAATCCACCTGCTGAGTTGGAGCTCGGTCATTGGCTGCAGACTGTGCAAATTTCTGCCAGCTGATGTGGCATGCATCGCATGCTTGCAAAGCTACATTCTGCAAAATAAGGTGCAGCAATCGAACGGCTGAGATGCACTGCCCCCCTCCCCACGACCTTGACGGCCATGGAAGGGAGCATATGACCCTGGCAGATGGAAGGCGGCTGCAACTAGACGAGGTTTGGGGGAGGGGTTGCGGAGGTCACTCTTTTCCTTGTCCTACTCATTCTCACATACAGGCGTCGTCAGCTAGATGTGTAATCTGCACCACCTAGACTAAGTTTTCCGTGCGTGTTACACTGCTATCAAGCCCAACGTCACCCTTCACTTTTGCTTGACACCTCCACCTTCACTCGCATCAAGTTAGATTCGCTTTTATTTTGGACTTTTTACAGCCGGTACCTCCCTACACAATTATAAGGAAAAATAATTACAATGAGGAGTCATTTGTGGAGTATCACATTGTATTTTAAGTGATGTCAATGACTGTAGTCGGTACTTGTGCTTTTGTTCCCGTCTGCAAGAGTGTGTGCAAGTGCATCCAAGAAATCCCATGTGTGCACATGGGCACGCGTGTGTACATCTCAATGTGTTTGTATGTCACAGTATTTCTATAACATGTACACGTGCGTGCGTGTGCGCGTGCATGTGCCTCCAGGTATATGTGTATGTATGGGAGACAAACAATTTATGGCATAAAAGAGAAGAGCCAAGGGGAGGGAAAAAGACCCTGTACTTGAAAAATGAGCAAATAAAGGGAGCCAGATCTGTAGGCACAAGGCACAGAGACCCATTCCCATACACAAATTGATAATTCCAAAATGAGCCAAGTATCACACCATGAACCATTTCCAGTGCAATCGACACATAGCATTAAGGGAAAACTAATTCATAGCAAGCAGGGAAGGGCTTTTACTGTTACCTGTGTGTGTGTGTGTGTGTGTGTGTGTGTGTGTGTGTGTGTGTGTGTGTGTGTGTGTGTGTGTGTGTGTGAGAGAGAGAGAGAGAGAGAGAGAGAGCAGAATCCTTTCCGAGAGGGCTTTGAAGGACAAATTTTGCAACTTGAGAGATTGTGCCTCATGTGCCTTACGAGAGGATTTTGACACCCATCTGCCCTTCCTAAGGCATTTTTGGACTACATAAGGAGTCCTTAGTAAAGGGTTGGATTTTTGGTGCAATTGTGGACCATTGGATAAAGCTTGTGGATTAGTCCCACATGGCAAAAAACTTTCTTTTTTAATAATTTTTTTACGTTGAGAGGTGTCGACATTTGTGTACCTCTTTTTTTAAAAATCGGGTCACATAGAGTCCTCCTCGTCCTCTTCCACCTTTTTGGCCAAGAAAGCCATAAGGGAGTGGTAGAGAAAACGTGAAATTCCTCTTTGAACCTCTCACCATCCAATCGTCACCACCACATTAACTTTGATGGTTGACATTTCAAGCCTTACTATACTCATCTTAATATTCTCATTATGAATGTGTGTGTGTGTGTGTGTGTGTGTGCGCACATCTCTCTCTCTCTCTCTCTCTCTCTCTCTCTTGCCCTGCACCCCGCTCTGCTCGCTGCTGCCTTGCCCTGTTCACGAGCTCTGTCTGCACCCCCCTGCTCGCACCCTGCCCTGCTCGCTCACTCCTTGCACAGCCCACCCCCCGCATAACCTGCACCGCACACCTCCCCCACCCCGTTTTCGCGTGCATCCCATCGCCACCCAGCATTTCCCTCCGTTTTCGCGTGCGTCCCCCCACCGCCCAACATCCCCCCCCGCCGGGGCAAGTGCAAGTTCCCACACAACCTAATTTCCAAACGATTATTAAAACGGATTTCTAAGCCCTGCACGAAAACAGTAATTGCAAGCAAAATTCAAAAATTTTCAAAATTTTCAGAACTTACAGAAATTACAGAATTGGCAATTTGCAGAAAGCGGGAATTTGTTTGATTTGCAGAAATTGCAGGAAAGGGAAAAATGTACGCCAGGTATGCTTAAAGTGGGGAGAACATGTATGCATAGTGTGGTGAATGTAGGGCCGTCTCCTACTAAAATCTTAAATTCCCCTCTCTTTTTTGCGGCGACCAAGCATGCGGAAACAGAATGACAAGCTTGACCCTTTAGAGGATGCAACTCAAAAGTGCAAAGAAGAAATGACCGAAACAATTAACAAGATCAACCGCAACTTATTGGGCACAATAAAAATGCTTGACGAATGCATGTTGGCCCAAGAAAGCAAGATAGCTACACTGGGAGATCATGTGACGGCCCGAGACGAAGAGATTGTGTCACTCAAGAGGGAGCTCGCAGAGGCACGATCACAAAATACACTTGAAGAGGGAGAATTGCAACCTTCAGTAATAGAAGAGCTAAACACGATCATAGAGAAAGTGTGAGCCATCAAAGAGGGGGAAGAGCAGCACAAACACATGACGACCTCTTTGGTGGACGTTATTACAAAAACTCAGCAAAAAGCATATGAGGCTGAGAAGTGGATTGAGTTTGCCAAGAAAGGGAAAAGCAAGGAAACAACTATGTCCACACCCACCATCATTAACCTGACACTCGAAGAGGAGCAAAGAAGCAAGTCAGGAGAGGCTATGGAGCCTAGGAATTATCGCACTATAATGATCCACTTCATGCATGCAAGAGATCTACTAGCAGAGCTCCTAGCACTTATGTTTAACCGTGCCATGTGTGAGGGCTTGCCTGATACTTGGAGCCTATCTATTATTGTACCTATCTTCAAGTCAGGAGAGGCTATGGAGCCTAGGAATTATCGCACTATCATGATTGGACACACATTGGCACGGTTGTACGCATCCATTCTAGAGCAGCAGGTGAGTGGATGGGCAAAGAGGGAAGGGACGCGCAACCGGGTAGGCAGGATTCAGGAGAGGTTTTTCTTCTCTTGACCATATCTTGACACTCAAAACCATCATTGAGGAGGGAAGATCACATGGGAGACGGATCTATTGCAGCTTTGTGGACTTCCGCAAAGCATTTGACACAATACCCAGAGCTAGATTGATGCGCAGATTACAAGAGATGGGAGTACCCAGGAGAGGTTTTTCTACTCTTGACCATATCTTGACACTCAAAACCATCATTGAGGAGGGAAGATCACATGGGAGACGGATCTATTGCAGCTTTGTGGACTTCCGCAAAGCATTTGACACAGTACCCAGAGCTAGATTGATGCGCAAATTACAAGAGATGGGAGTACCCACAGAGCTCGTTTGGGGGGTCATGGCTCTGTACAAGTCAGTAGTGGGGTATGTACGTACCTCAGAGGGCCTATCTACAGTGGGTCATTCCACTATTGGGGTGAATCAGGGTTGCCCACTCTCTCCTACTCTGTTTGGTATGTATGTGCATGAGGTTTTTGACTACATTGAGAGAGATGGTGATAGAGGTGGACAACTGGTAGGAACATGGATCCCACTATTGTTATATGTTGATAATATTGTGTTGATCTTCGACTCTCCGGAGGGGATGCAACGTCACTTGGATGCTTTGCATAGCTTTGCCCATGAAAGTGGTTTGTCTGTCAACCTTGGTAAAACCAAGGTCATGGTATTTAATACCACCCCACAGTGGATCAGGAGGTCAGCGCCGACACTCACATACGGCCAGGAGATAGTGGAGTATACAGTTGCTTACACCTACCTTGGAGTGGTTTTTAGTGGACCAGCATTTTCATTGAGAAGAGCAGCAAAGACTAGATTGACCAGAGCCCATGCAGCAATGGGTAGATTGGAGAGGATGTGTTCACATGTTCAGTTTCAGGAGCCTCGGACGAAGCTCTGGCTCTTTGACACCCTAGTGGCTTCTGCATTGCTCTATGGAGCTGAGATTTGGGGACCTTCATTGGACCATCATGGGAGGACAGGTCGCACGATGGATGGGGGGACATGGAGAAGCCACTAGTCTCTATGACCTCACGACTCATTAGAGCCAAGGCTTCAGTACCACATGCCATTATCCGAGCAGAGCTAGCTGCCCCCCCACTAGTGGTTGAGGCGCTCACTAGATCTGTCTCCTTCATACACCGCATATGGGAACTTCCCAGAAACGGATATGCATGCCTTGCACTTGAGTCCTCTCGACAGTTAGCCATGCAAGGAGATACAGCATGTTGGTATGGGGAGATGACATCATCGTTTCATGCGCATGGGTTCAGCTTAGATAGATTGTCCCCGTTCCAGTACTCAATGGATACACCCTCTCTGACTCTCACACAGTCCGAGATCACCAGGCTCTATCCGATAGGACCTGACTCAGCTAGACACCAGGAGGACATGGATACATCTAGCACAGAAGCTGGGCATGAAGATGGCTTTCTATAGAGAGCATCTTCTCCAGCTTACAGAGGACGGTTTTGTGACGAGACCCAGATACATGGACACCCACTTGTCTAATGGGATACGATGTGCTATTGTCCAGATATGCACATCTTCACATCAATTGCGGATCGAGATTGGGAGATACATTAGAGTACCATCAGAGGCCAGGACATGCATCCTATGTGACCTGGAGCCTGAGACAGAGTTGGACTACACATGCCACTGCCACGTCTACTACGAGATACACTATCGCTTCCACTGCTTGTTTAGAGAGGGCTTTGGACCACTCTCGAGAGTCATGCACGAGGATCAGAGATGCTTGGGTCTGTTTTTTCTCGAGCTGCGCAGACACAGAGAGAGCCTGATGAGGGGAGAGGACAGCTTGTCTTAGAGATGGATCACAGACTTCTTTAGTGTTAGAAAATAAGACGTAGCTAAATAGATTTTTTAGTAGATTACTTAATGGAGAGAGATAGATTTCACACACAAGAGATTATAGAGTAGAGAGAGAGAGAGAGAGAGTACACACGATATACGTGGTTCACCCAATGTGGACTACGTCCATGGGAAAGCAGCCACTCAATGGCTTTAGCACTTCAAAAGAAGAAGTAGTTTACAAAGGGATTAAACCCTTGATAGAGCTCCCGCCTTGCTTCACTCTCACCACCTCACACTCACCTTGTTGCATCAACTTCACACTATGAAATGTGTGTAGAAATGGCCTCCTTTTATAGGCCAAAAGGGCTGCCCTCTCTTATGAGAGACAGCCATGTGTAGCCGCCCTTGTGCGAATAAGTCCAAACTGCACCCTCCAATCCGCCCATGTGTGGCCGCCCTTGAGAAGACAAGTCCGCTTTTGAATTCGGCCACCGGCCATTGACTTCCGACCACCGGCCATCGGCCATTGACTACCGACCACACGGCCAACCGATCGGTTGTTTTCCGACCACTTTCCGGCCACCGCCCGGCCATAATATTCCGACGAAAAGGAATATTCCGACGAAAAAAAAAGTCTCGGGGACGGAGAAGTTGCCCCTGATTGTTGTCCGTGAAAATTTTTGTTTCCGGTGAGTGATTTTTCTTTACGCATGATGGCTTCTCCTCATAATGGGGGCCTTACAAATGTGCGCTTTTACCACAGAAAATTACAAGGGTAAATCAGGCTCCATACTTAACAATCTCCAACTTGAAGACTGATATCCAAACCAAACCTGTGACTGCTTTCCATTATGGTTTCTTATCCTTGAATGCCGATTGTAGATGAGCAAAAGCTCAACTTCTCCTTGTTGACCACCTTTGTAAACATGTCTGCAGGATTTTCACTTGTATTCACCTTTCCTAGCTTTAGTTGTCCCTCTTCCAAAAGAGTGCGTATGAAGTGATATCTCACCTCAATGTGCTTTGTCCTTGAATGAAAGGCTGAGTTCTTTGCAAGATGGATAGCGCTTTGGCTATCACTGTACAAGACACAATTGTCTTGTTTGAATCCAAGCTCTTCTAAGAATCTGTGAAGCCACAGAATTTCTTTGCTTGCCTCCGTCATTGCTACATACTCTGCTTCCGTGGTAGAAAGTGAAACCGTTTTCTGCAGCTTTGAAGCCCAGCTTACTGTTGTGCCTCCAACCGTGAACACATAGCCAGTAGTGCTCCTTTGAGTATCTTTGTCACCTGCCATATCTGCATCAGCATACCCTTCTAGAAAAATATCAGTTCCTCCAAAATACAAAGCATTTGTTGTTGTCCCTTTTAGATACCTAAGTATCCACTTCACAGATTGCCAATGCTCTTTACCTGGGTTGTCCATGAACCTACTCACAACTCCCACTGCATGTGCAATGTCTGGCCTTGTCCAGACCATAGCATACATTAGAGAACCTACCGCTGCAGCATATGGAACTTTAGACATATAGGCTATCTCCTCTTTTGTCTTTGTACACATATCCTTCGTTAGTTTAAAATGACCAGCCAAAGGTGTAGAAACTGGTTTTGCATTTTGCATTGTAAACCTTTCTAGTACCTTTTTGATGTAATCTTCTTGAGATAGCTTTATTGTCTTCTTTGTCCCGTCCCTTGATATTTTCATACCAAGTATCCTCTTTGCAGCACCTAAATATTTCATTGAAAAAGATTTGGACAGCTCCTCTTTAAGGTCTTTGATGCCCTGCATGTTAGCACTTGCAATCAACATGTCATCAACATACAACATTAGGATGACATCTCCCAAATTCTTCGTGTAGACTAAGTGGTCTGAGTTGCATCTTGTAATTCCATGATCCAACATCCATCGATCAAACTTCAAGTACCATTGTCTTTATGCTTGCTTTATACCATACAAGCTCTTCTTTAATCTGCAAACCATTTTCTCCTTACCTTTTACTTCCTACCCCTTTGGTTGAAGCATGTAGATTTCCTCCTCTAAGTCACCGTGAGGGAATGCCGTATTTACATCCATTTTCTCGAGATTTAGATCATGAGCAGCCACAAGGCTTAAGACAAGCCTAATTGAGTTCATTTTTACAACAGGAGAGAATATTCATTGAAGTCAATACCTTTCTTTTGAGAAAAAACCTTTTACCACAAGCTTAGACTTGTACCTTTTCTTCCCACCTTCTTCTTCCTTCAGCTTGTACACCCATTTGTTTTGAAGTGCCCGCTTACCTTTAGGCAACTCAACCAACTCTCATGTTTGGTTGCGATGTAGTGAGTCCATCTCCACTTGCATGCTCTTCGTCCATTCTTCTTTGGATTCATGTTGCATAACTTCTTCGTATGATTCCGGCTCTCCAGAATCTGAGATCAAGAGATGATTGAAGGAAGGAACAAACCTTTCTGGAGGTCTACTTGCTCTTGTAGATCTTCGGGGAATAGGTTGAGGCTCCTCATTTGGTTGACGTTGTTGCACATTGTCACTGTTTGCAGTCCTTGAGTCTTCACCGTCCTCAAGCTCCATGTACTCATCACCTGTTTCTCTTGTTTGTTTTCTTTCCAAGTAATCTTTGTACATATTTTGTTCGTTAAAAATTACATCCCTACTCCTTAAGATTTTACCATCTTCAGGATTCCATAGGCGATACCCAAAGTCTCCTTCTCCATAGCCAATGAAGAAACACTTTTTGGACTTTGCATCTAGCTTTGATCTTAGGCTTCTATCTATGTGCATGAAAGCCTCACACCCAAACACTTTGAGAAATGCATAATTCACTGGTTTACCTGTCCATGCCTCTTTTGGAACTCCCCCATCCAATGCCGTTGAGGGTGACCGATTGATTAAGTACACAGACGTACTTACAGCTTCCGCCCAAAGCTCAAGCGGTAGGCCTACATGTAGCCGCATGCTTCTTGCTCGTTCCATGATTGTCTTGTTCATCCTTTTCGAAATCCCATTTTGTTGAGGTGTCCTTGGGGTTGTCCTTTGCCTCTGAATGCCATTGCTAGCACAAAAGCTTTCAAAAGCTTGGCTGCAATATTCGCCTCCATTGTCGGATCTGAGGCATTTAACCTTGGTACCTGTTTCATTCTCCACAAAGGCTTTCCACCTTTGAAATATGAAAAATACATAGGATTTATTCTTCATGACATAAACCCATGTTTTTCTAGTCGCATCGTCTATGAATGTTACATAGTACAATGAGCCACCAAGTGATGGTGTACTTACAGGACCCCAAACATCAGAATGAACCAACTCAAGTTTTTTATTTTTTCTTTCATTTTTTGATTTTTGAAATTTTACCCTCTTCTGTTTACCATAAACACAATCTTCACAGAACTCTAAGTCCACTTCTTTCAAACCTGGTAGAAGCTTCTTTGTTTAAAGGATTTGCATTCCTTTGGCACTCATATGCCCAAGTCGGTAGTGCCACACCGCACTGTCAACTTCTGTAGTTGCTGCACAAGCTGAAGGTTGCGTGCTAACAGTACACAAGTAAAGTGTACCGACTTTTTCTCCCTTGGCAACCACCAAAGATCCCTTTGAGATCTTCCACCGTTTGTTTCCGAATGCAATGTTGTGACCTTCATCGTCCAATTGTCCTGTAGAGATCAATTTTTTGCGAAGAGAAGGAACATGCCTAACATCTTTAAGCTTCCATTCATTTCCGTTAGCAGTTTTGACAGAAACTATACCTTTGCCGGCAATCTCACAAGCTTCATCATCTCCCAAGTATACATATCCAAAATTACCTTTGGTGTAGTCTTGGAAATGTTGCTTGTGTGGTGTCGCATGAAATGAAGCCCCCGGAATCTACTATCCAGGAATTAGACACATTGTCTAATGAGAGAATTAGAGCATCTTGCTCTACTTTACCTGCCACATTGGCCTCCGATATTGGCTTGTTGTCTTGAGACTCTGTCTCCTTCTTCTTCTTGGACCAGCAATCCTTCTTGACGTGGCCCTTCTTGTCGCAGTTCCAACATTCAAGAACTGACTTTGTGCGTGACTTGATCCGCCTTGAGCGATCATGACCCTTTTGGTTTTTGAACCTCTCCTTAGGCCTTCCTCTTGTTTCCACTGATAGTGCAGCACTTGCTGATTCTCCTATGCTTCTCCTTCGCATTTCCTCGCTTAGGAGAACACCCACAACATCATCAAACTTAAGAGTATTTGTGACAAAGATAAAATTACTTACAGTCATCACAAGGCTGTCCCAACTATCCGGTAGAGATGATAGTATAAGGAGAGCTCGCACTTCGTCATCGAAATTGATTTTCACTGATCGAAGTTGACTTATGTTTGTGTTAAACTTATTTAGGTGTTCTGCAACTGAACCATTCTCTGCCATCTTTAGATTGAACAAGCGCTTCATAAGAAATACCTTATTTGATGCCGATGGTTTCTCGTAGAAGTCGTCATCAAGTCCTTTGTTGTCTTCATCTCCGAAACATTGAAGGCCACCGTTGACGCCAAGCTTAACCGGATTGTTCCCAGTGCCTTTCGATCAAGGACAATCCATGCTTCATCTGCCATTGTTGCGGGCTTCTTCGCAAGACCGCCTAGTGGCAAATAGAGGTCCTTCTGGTAGAGATAGTCTTCAATCTGCATCTTCCAATGTTGGTAGTTTTTGCCGTTGAACTTCTCAATCTTGAGCTTCCCTTCCTCCGCCATAACTCCCACTCAATTCAAGGAATCCTTTCCTTGAGATAATTTAGCTACGAGCAAACCTTGCTCTGATACCAGTTGTTAGAAAATAAGACGTAGCTAAATAGATTTTTGAGTAGATTACTTAATGGAGAGAGATAGATTTCACACACAAGAGATTATAGAGTAGAGAGAGAGAGAGAGAGAGAGAGAGTACACACGATATACGTGGTTCACCCAATGTGAGCTACGTCCACGGGAAAGCAGCCACTCAATGGCTTTAGCACTTCAAAAGAAGAAGTAGTTTACAAAGGGATTAAACCCTTGATAGAGCTCCCGCCTTGCTTCACTCTCACCACCTCACACTCACCTTGTTGCATCAACTTCACACTATGAAATGTGTGTAGAAATGGCCTCCTTTTATAGGCCAAAAGGGCTGCCCTCTCTTATGAGAAACAGCCATGTGTAGCCGCCCTTGTGCGAATAAGTCCAAATCAGACCCTCCAATCCGCCCATGTGTGGCCGCCCTTGAGAAGACAAGTCCGCTATTGAATTCGGCCACCGGCCACCGGCCATTGACTTCCGACCACCGACCACCGGCCACCGGCCATTGACTTCCGACCACCGGCCATCGGCCATTGACAAACGACCACCGGCCAACCGACTGGTTTTTTTCCGACCACTTTCCGGCCACCGTCCGGCCATAATATTCCGGCGAAAAAGAATATTCCCCTGATTGTTGTCCGTGAAAATTTTGGTTTCCGGTGAGTGATTTTCCTTCACGCACGATGGCTTCTCCTCATAATGGGGGCCTTACAATTGTGCGCTTTTACCACAGAAAATTACAAGGGTAAATCAGGCTCCATACTTAACATTTAGAGTAGACACTGGACACCCAGAGGAGCTACTATCACAAGAGAGCTCGTCGCCTCACACTAGAGGCACACTGATCGATCGTGCAACCGAGCTAGGGAGACCCAGATGCCCACGACTACGAAGAAGGACTACACAGCATCGACGGAGGCTGCATCAGATCCGCTAGCGATCGATGTTGGATCTTTTATGATCTGTGATTTAGCTATCCCACCTAGCTACTTAGATCACACCTAGCTATTTCGGATTCCATAGCATTTTTTTTTGTCATTTTTGTTACTCTTGACTTTGTATCAGATCCACCACATTGTAATTTTCTGGTCTTATAGATCATTCTAGCCTTCTGAAGACGTTAATATAACATTTCATTTCATTTCTCTCGCTCTCCATTAAAGCTTTTAGAGAAAAAATCATTTTTTCAAACATGCAAAATTCCTTTTCTTGAATTGGCCAAGAGGAAATTTTAAAGAATTAGATTTATTTTTCATGTTTTTACACTATGTTTCTCTATTTTGGGACGAAATTTCTCTTTTTTCCCTTGCTCACAATCGGCATTTCTCAAATGAGAACGGCAAGATAATGAGCTGATACACATTTCTCCCAAACACAAGTTCCATTAACATGTCAAATGTGTTCTAATAATCACTCAATTTATTACAATAAAAAATATTGTTTTCTTGGGCCATCGTGAAATCGTCACATTATTTTTTCTCGATTTGCTACCATTCTTTTTTATGTTTTTGAAATATATTGGTAGTTTAAATAGTTTATTGTTACACTTTCCAAAAAATATAATATTTTATTGTGATAATAAATGTTTTTAAAAATTAGTCACTTTCTTGTTTTCTCTTACAAAGAAATCTTTTATTGTTAAATTCTTCTCATAGCCTTACGTAAGCCATGGTGAACTTTCACCTTGTTTCCATTGTATGAAGATCAAAATTTACATAAGTTTTTCATTAAAAGGGCCTAATTTTAAAAAGCCCTTCTAAAGTCTGGGTAATTTGCCGATGGAAAGGAAGTACTTTGAGAACCCCATCTAATTTAGAAAACAAGGACACCCTATATAACATTGATACTAGGAAAGTAGCATGTAAAATAGAAGGCTCGTCTAGTCTTTATGTATCTCCTCAACGTTAGTGTTGTAGTAGGCTACAGTGTCACTTTCACAAGACACACAATTAGTACAGTTGGTCTGGTCTTGTTCACACTGGATGGGCTCTCTGGGCTGGGCAGCCACACGTGGCAAGGATACGACGATGGTTCTAGTGGACATCGTGGCCAGGTCACCATCACCACTCAGTCTGAAGATAAACTTAGATGGCTGACATTTATGAGCCGTTGGTTGCTCTTTATGGTGGGACGTGAGTAGTAGTTGTTGGGTCATCGGATCATCTTCTAGATATATGGTCCAGTGTCGTCGTCCAGAGTAGAGAGTCTATACACACAGCACTCCTTCACCATCCCTGCACATCTGAGCCTCGACACCCCATTGTACCTGTGAGTCCTGGGCTGGAACTGAGTGTGTTGCCACTCCAGAGTCTGTATCAATTCTTTGAGATAGTCGAGTCATATGTTGTGGTCTACTGTTGTTGTCTATTTGTTCCTTTGTTTTCAATCTGTTTTGAGTGAGATTGTCACGCACATTGCACTGAGGAGCACCCACTGTAGAGAGCACGACACACTATCCGGGCTACAGGTGCTCTCATTTTGGCGACCACGATGGGATCTCAACTGAAGTCTCACTCTTTGGTGTCGAGCGTCAAAGCGCACTACTGAGTCCTCTAAAGTACTACAACACAAGACGACCCTTGGTACCTAGTAGAAGTCCATCAACCTCATCACCCGCATCTTCCCTATCACCTTCCCCTGTAAATATCTCTCCTATTCTATTATAGCAGGCTATTGAGCAACGGGCTCCTGAGCAAGGGGCCATGGAGGCGTTGGCTAGTGTTTTGGCCAAGGTAAACATCAAGTTCCCTACCTTCAAAGGACTCTCTTCAGAAGATGTTGACGACCATGCAAGGAGATTTGTATCTTTTTGTAGGGGTCGTGGTCTTAACAGAGAGGATGCTTATTTGGTACTCTTTCCATCTACCTTGGATGGCTTAGCAGAGAAATGGTACAGCCAGTTTGCAGAGAACCATTTTGCAACTTGGGCAACCTTAAGACAAAATTTTATGTGCAACATTCAGGCCAGGTGACTACCAGGAAAGAGGTTTTGGATGAGTTGGCTAACATGGTGCTCCAGCCAAAGGAGACTTTTGCAGAGCTTATGACTAAAACCAAGTCTTTGGTTGCCAAGCTTCCCCAACAACCTCGTGAATTTATGGTTAAGAAGTGGGTGGAGAAGGCGCTTTTCCAAAATTCGCACCAAAAACTCCGAGAGAGTCTCAGACCCGACGCCACTATGGAGGAGTTCATCGCAACTGCTACTAGGATAGACGGCGCTAGGAAGCTGTTCAACAATTCCCCTCACATAGAGACCCCTCTGTGTTTTCGGAAAGTCCTGCAAATCCATTGACTTCTTTACATAGAGAACTTGAAGCCCTAAAACTACAATGCGCTCTTCAAGAGGAGAAATCAATCTCTCTTCGCCAAGAGAAACCACCACATATTGAGGCTTTGAATCAAATCAAGAGAGAGCTAGAAGAGCTTCGGTCTCAGCAGGAGACTAAGGCTATGGTATGGTGCAGCTCGTGTCGCTCTCTAGGACATCCTCCACAGGACTATTCCCTTCGAGCTTATTGCCACTTCTGTGAAAAGTCGGGGCATGAGACAAGGATTGCTACTATATCAAAGGATTACGGCAAATACA
The DNA here is from genome assembly GCF_014529385.1 of Adiantum capillus-veneris. Lineage (NCBI taxonomy): Eukaryota > Viridiplantae > Streptophyta > Polypodiopsida > Polypodiales > Pteridaceae > Adiantum > Adiantum capillus-veneris. The sequence continues at coordinate 14,493,284 of NC_140940.1, forward strand.
ACAAAGTCTAGGTCTTTCTCTCCAACAAGGGATAGCACCTGCATCCAACATGGTTTCACCCTATGGCCATCAAAAGCCGATGCCACCTCTACTGACACCTCCTCCTATGCAAGGTATGCACAACAATTTTGCATCCCCTAGCTTTTATCATGCTAGTACTCCTTGAGTTCCCCAAAGCTTCTACACTTCAGCATCCGGCCCCATGCAGCAAGGGCCGAGACCACCTCACCCCTCCAATAGGCCAATTTTGTGCTACAGGTGCGAGGAGTATGGACATTATCGCAGCAAATGTCCGTTGCCAGAAGAGTCCCCTCCTTGCAGACATTGCCCTGAAGCTAAGTATCGCTATAGTAAGGATTGCCCAAAACAACGTGCATCCACATATGCAAGCACAAGCCAGATCCAGCAGGAGTTTAAATTCCCAAAGGTTAACCTCATCACAGTAAGCACCATTCCACAGGCCCCGCCTTCCACTCTTGTAGTTGCCTCTCGCGATGGGTTGAAGTAGGTGGGAGAGCCGGCTGGTGTGCTCAAACGAGCACAAAGAGTTGCTCTTAGTCGCAACCTCCCTGGCGGTCCAATTTTTTCATCTCCAGTCACACAAATGAGTCAAACTCCCTTAGAAGCTGACAAACCAACAGGTAGTGCCAAGAGCCAACCTACTTCTCTTCTATCAGATATTGATGGTGCTTTCATGGAAGCAGTAGAGGACTTGCAAAAGCTTAAGATACTAGAGAAAAATAGAGAAGCCTACAACAGAGTCTATCTTGAAAAACACCTTTCACTAAGTGTCACTGTACGACATGCTTCGACTTGATGAAAATTTTTGAAGTGACACCCTTTCCATCATCCAGTCTCTATATCCTGGTGTAGGGCCTAGTGGCGGGCACCTACCTATGCAGCCCTTGGAGTCCTACATGATTTCTTATCCAGCTACTCCCCTCACCAACTACAAAAGTCCTTGTCTCGCTGTGTCTATTCTTGGGCATCAATTCTCAGGCATCATAGTGGATGGATCTGGGATCAATTTGATGCCAGAATTTACTATGTTGGCCCTAGGTCTGCAGCCTACCCGTCCGGCTCCATTCACTATTACATTAATAGACCAGAGGACAGTCTACCCTGTGGGCATAGTAGAGAAGTTGCCTCTGAAGGTACAAGGCTTCACATTTAGCTTATATTTTGTGGTGGTCAGTCTTCCTCAGGTGGAGGGAGGATTTCCTTTGCTCATCGAAAGACCATGGCTGTGCCACACTAAAGCACTTCATGATTGGGGAAACGATGCCATGTGGATACATACTCCTGGCTCCCCGATGCAACCAATCTGCCTAGAAGGAGGCATGGATCCCGTCGTGCAACATAGTTCTTTGTCCCTAGCAACCAACCTTGAATTGGAATAGCCTACTCCACTTGACAGGTCAGATGAGGATTTGTTGGAGTGGTTGGATGCTACCAAATCTATGCCCTGTTTTGGAGTTTCGATTCACTCTTTGCCTGAATGTACACCCTCTTCCAATGTTTCCACAGTAACTAAACCTAATGAGCCACCTCAAAAGCCAAAGGTCACAAATGACTCATGATAGTTGTCTTGCTCATGGTACCTCCTTCTGCTCTCCATCAACTGCCGCGCTCTGGAGCATCTCCTCTTTCAGACAGTGGACCATGGAATTCATCTGCAATGGAACAAGAATTATTCCGGCCACCCCCTCACACCCTCTCGCCGCCATCTACCCCTATACCCTCTCGCCCCTATCTACCCTATCCCCTACACCCTACACTCCCCCTCACACCCCTACCCTTTTCCCCCTCACCCCTAGTCCCCACCCCTCGCCCCTACCCTTTTTCCCCCTCGCCCCTTCACCAGCCCTCGCCCCTAACCACCCCTAGACCCCCTACCCACCCCTCGCCGTCTACTCACCCCTAGACCCCCTACCCACTTCGCCCTCGCCCCTACCCATCCCTAGAGCCCCTATCTACCCCTAGACACCCTACCCACCCCTCGTCCCCCCCTACCCACCCCTAAAACCACTAGCTACCCACCCCTAGACCCCAGACCCCCTATCTACCCCTCGCCCCCTACCCACCCCCTACCTATGGCTCGCCTCCCTACCCATCCCTTGTCCCTCCTACCCACCCCTCGCCCCTACCACCCTTTCCACTCTGCTCTGCCAAGGCTGCTAGCTTTGGAGTTTCTGAAGCAGGTCTTTTGGTGTTCCATAGCAAACGAGCAAGATGAAGAGCCTTTTAGTTGTTTCCTTGTGGATTTCAAGCATTCACGTGGTTGCAATTCCGTTGCTGTAAATGCCTTTCGTTCTGCCATCACAATGGCGCTTAACTTTATTTGCGGTATTACTCGAGCTTTTGGTCATCCCTATTTTCGAGCAACTTCATCTGCAAGCATGGACCATGTCATTTTCCTCTCACTATGGTTATGAAGGATGAAGATGCGCTGGATCCAACCAAGTATATCTCTTTGTTGTGGAGCCTCATTCTGTTTTGCCAATTGGGATTCTTGGACTATGCAATGGGTTCCTGCCTATTCAAAGGCTTAAGGCGTTTGCAAGCAGTGCAATGTTTTTAACTCCACTTGGAGACATGTAAGGTCATGGTTGGGCCTAGCACCTAGTTCAAGAGAGACGTACAGATGCGTTACCTAGTGGTTTTCTTTCACAATTTTTTCAGTATTTCCTCTCACCGAGGCGGTGAGCGGTTTTTGGCGGGCAACCTGTAGCAAGCTACAGTGTCACTTTCACAGGACACACAATTAGTACAATTGGTCTGATCTGGTTCACACTGGACGGACTCTTTGGGCTAGGCAGCGACACGTGGCAGGGATACGACGATGGTTCTAGTAGACATCGTGGCTAGGTCACCATCACCACTCAGTCTGGAGATAAGACTTAGATGGCTGACATTTATGAGCCGTTGGTGGCTCTTTATGGTGGGATATGAGTAGTACTTGTTGGGTCATCGGATCATCTTCTAGATATATGGTCCAGCGTCGTCGTCTAGAGTAGAGAGTCTATACACACAGCACTGCTTCACCATCCCTGCACATCTGAGCCTCGACACCCCAATGTACCTGTGAGTCCTGGGCTGGAGCTGAGTGTGCTACCACGCCAGAGTCTGTATGAGTTCTTTGAGATAGTTGAGTCATATGTTGTGGTCTGCTGTTGTTGTCTATTTGTTCCTTTGTTTTCAATCTGTTTTGAGTGAGATTGTCACGCAGGTTGCATTGAGGAGCACCCACTGTAGAGAGCACGAAAATATGCTCTTCCATTCGAAGACGTAAAGGCTACCACGCTTTGATTTGTAAGATGTAGAGGAAGTGGTACTCATTGATGCTCTCCAGGTTGGAGCATATTGTGTACTCCCCGAGAATGGTTAGCAGGTCCATCCCCATTGCCTATTATTCTCTTCACGATTGCAATGATCACCTTGTAGATCAAGGCTCTCTCTCTCTCTCTCTCTCTCTCTCTCTCTCTCTCTCTCTCTCTCTATCTATATATATATATATATATATATATATATATATATATATATATATATATATATATATATATATATATATATATATATATATATATATATATATATATATATATATATATATATATATGTGTGTGTGTGTGTGTGTGTGTGTGTGTGCGTGCGTGTGCGCGCACGTGATCGTTGTGCATTGTCCTGTTACTATTGTTGTTTTGCCACCCGCACCCACACTACCACCACCACCACCAGCCCCCCCCCCCCAACCAATACCAAACCGACATGATGAAGGATGCCACAAAAGAGGAGATGGCCAAATTTGAAGACAAGATGGCCACTTCCATCGACTTATTGGCTCAACACCATCAGTCATCAGTTATCAAAGCTTGAAAAAGAGGTGGAGGCGTTGAGCAAGGAGGAGGAGAAATGGAGGAAAGAGAACGAGACTTTGAAGAAGGAAAGAAAGGAGGAGGCCAAGAAATGGAAGAAAACCCAAGAGAAATGGATGAAGGAGAAGCTTGAATAAGAGGTGGAGGCATTGATCAAGAAGAAAAGGAATTGAGGAAAGAGAAGGAGACTTTGGAGAAGGAAAGAAAGGGGGAGGCCGAGGCATGGAAGAAAACCCAAGAGAAATGGATGGAGGAGGAGATGCGGGACTAAATGGCCGTTCTCAAGGCCTTGGTCGCATCCCTCACCCCCAAGGAGGGAAAGATCAACACCAGCAGAAAAGAGGCCATCAAAGAGGAGCTCACCAAAGCCCTCACAAAGAGCATTGATAAGAAGCTAGAGGCCAGCAAAGAGGGGTGGGTGAAAGTGATCAAGAAGAACATCAAAATAGAAAAAATTAGAGGCACACAAAGAAGAGATCTCCTCGTGCACACCTCTCAAGGAGGAGAGGATGTGACATGCCCGCCGAACATATGCATCACCGACATACTAGAGGACTCCACACCCAAAAAAGATGGTAGAGAGCTATGTACAAAACTTGGGTACAAGGAAGAAGAGGCAACTCCCTTCACCAAAGCATGGAGAGCAGGCAAAGATTCAACAAGAAGAGGTCTTTCATCCTCCAATTCCCCTCCACTCTTCATTTGCAAGAGGGTGATCCTACTCGCTCTCACGGGAGCCCCTTGTATCTACCTTGATGATGACCTTACAAAGATGCAAGTGGAACCCAGGCGAGCATGCATGCCTAAAGTACTCCAAGCATGCAAAGAGGTAAAAAGAGCTTGTTACCATGATGGCCGGGTCATCAATCATGGCAAGGCCATAGCATAGGGACTCGCAGCCTATGAGACACTATGAGCAGATACACCTTGCAGTTTGGAACTGCAACGGGACCTATGAACACATCTAGAAAGGCTAGAGGAGTTCATGGGTGGTCGTGACGACTTACTACTCACTGAGACACACGAGAGCCACGAGAGGAGCTTACCACACATACATGGTTCATTGGGAGTCCATGCACAGAGGGTGTACACACAATAGCACATCCAGGGGGTCAGGAGGAATTGCCATACTTTCCGTCGAGAGCTACAGAGCAGCATACAACGCGATCCGGACACCATGTCCTTTGGATTCGTATTGAGCTCTCATAGGACCAGATCATATACATAGCCTATGCTACTTTGCTCCTACTAGCTCCAAGTTTGTTGTGATAGAGCAAGGGATGGACAGAGTCGTGAGTCACCTTACACGTGCCTTACAGAGGATTGTGGAGTACTCGCCTCATGGGGAAGTCTTCCTTATGAGAGACTTCAATGCCAGGACTTGTAGCCAATAGTGTGATCTATGACTTTGAGGACCCCAAGATCTTGCAGTTCAGGGAGCACATGGACACCATGTGGACCTCAGCGAACATCGCCCACCTTATAGGATACGTGCACCACCTCCTCAGACTCGCACAGTCTCGTTATCTATAAAAGGATGGCACAATAGCCCACTTCAAGAGGTTGGGCATGCATGCCACATGGTGTAGCATAGGGGAGAGGTAGCACAATGGACATCATGGGACCCAGAGGGTCAGCACACCTACTCAGCTCTTTTACCATTCCCCCCAGACCCATCGGAGCTGACCAAGCCCACCTCACTTCCTCTTTGACAGGCACCCTCATCTCTCACACACACCACATACACTTCACACACCACTATACATTCCACTCACGAGCTAGCTTTCATTTACTCATCACAAGTCTACCAAGACCTTCTTACCCTCGACCCTGAAACCCCCTTATCTACCGTCACTTCTGAGATCTCACCAGTCCTTCACACATCTGCCATTAGTTGATACCCACACACCACCCACACTCGTCGCACACCTCCACGTCATGGGAGCCCTAGAACAGATGGTATGATGATGAGTGTAGAGAGAAATACCATAGGCTACGAGCACAGAGAGCACTAGAGGAGATCACAGAGTGAGATGGCAGACAGTGGATGAGATCCCTCACTCATCAAAAACAACGAGCGATGATGAGGCCCAGAAACTCGAGTTGTATCTACTTATGAGCATGGACTGTGTGACATCATGGCGTACACTTAGAGAGCCTCGCCGACCCTCAGACATGGCATGACTATGTAGAGTGACTCTACGAGATCCCCAAGCAGCCACCCAAACGGCCCACGACATCCACACTTTTCAGCACAGACATGGTAGGACGGACCATCCAGAGACTACATCACCGGAGATCTAGAGACCTAGCATATAGCGAGGTATGATAGTGAACCTTGGCAAAACCAAGGTCATGATCTTCCACACATTCAGAGGCAGACACGGTAGAGTTTTCACAACAGCTGGAGGGAGAGTGGAGGTGGTAGATTCATATCTATATCTAGGAGTCACCTTCGCTAGTCCCCAAGTGCTTCACCATGGCTCGGGCTACCACAGATAGGCTCACCAAAGGATATGCAGCATTGGCTATGCTAGAGCAGAGATACGACTCAGCACTCTCTTAGGAGCCTCGCACCAAAGGGTGGCTCTTCGGCACTTAGGTGACACCATCTATTATGTACGTTGTTGTTGTATGGGCTCTATGCCTATCAGTAGACACCTGGACCCAGATAGAGAGACCCCAGATCTGTGTGCTATCTCAGATGATCCACAGCAAGCGTACAATACCACCACATGCTATTGTTCAAGCAGAGATGGAGACCTCACTTATGCTAGTAGAGGCTTTGTTCCAGCAGACAATATGCTTCATTCACAAGAAGCGAGAATTATCTGCAGACATGCTCACACGTAGGGCTTTTGAGGCCTCCAAACAGCTCTCAGAGATTGGGAAGACAAGCACCTGGTACTCACAAGTGACAGTGGTTTGAGCTACGTGGAATAAACATGGAGAGACTACCCCCCTTTCAGTAACACAGTGGGTGGAACTACAGAGTACTCAAACAGGACTTGTGGCAGCTCTACATCAGAGAGACTTGGGTCACACATAGGCACAGCCTCTTCCCACAAAGACGTACTATAGAGAGCAATTCCTGACCATACTAGCAGACCATTTCATCCAACTGCCGCGATACATAGATATCTACATGCCACATAGCTCACGAGTGGCGATGAGTCAGCTCAAAGTCTCATCACACAGGCTTGAGCTAGAGAGGCAGGGCTACACACATCCCACGAGAGGAGAAGACATGCAGACTATGCTCAGAGGACATAGAGAGTGAGGAGCACCATGTATACAGATGCACAACATTTGAGGGGATCAGGACCATATACAAGCCTTTGTTCTCAAGAAAGTCAACACAAAGAGAGTTCTTGGAGTCCAGAGAGCTGGATAGTTCTTAATAGAGGCAGAAAGACATAGAGAGCGCTTCTACAGACACATACCGCCACAGCCGTGATCGGGGGAAACAGTCACAGCTCACAAATTTCTTCCAACGGAACACCACCGCACTACCCGCCCCACTAGGAGGGGTGACCCTTTAGCAAGCAGAGGAGGTGAGAGCAAGACGAAGACCCAGAGCTCCAGGATACAGGGCCCAGCAACATTGCCACCAAGAGATCCAGACTCGGCACTATCAGGCCATTAAGGTGGCAAGGGAGAGAGCGACATCAGATCCTGCAACCATACTCATAGGGCTTCTCATCCCCAACCCTCCCATGCACCACATACTACAGCCATATTATGACACTGAATGGAGCTAGATAGGTTGATGCATCTCATGATTGTACTTCCAACAAATAGATCTCACACCTTTTCACCCTGAGAGATCCACCCCCCTACCCCCCCCCGCCCCAACAAAAAAAATAGATCTCACACCTGTCCTTGTTTTCTGGAATAGCCGATGGACACATGCATGTACCCTCGCCACGATATTGCACAGGGGCTCCTTAAGGCAAGATCCATGGTTGAGATGCGCTCTCATACATGTGATTTCTCAATAAACTAGGTAGCACCTGCGATTTGCAGCTTTGGGAGGCGGCATCCCTAGAGAGACTTGAGGAGGGGGAACAACTCAAAGTACCGTCTCCTGAGGTGACAAAACATTGTTGAAGCCATACCTTTAAGAAACAATGCTGATGGCAAACCAAAAATCGGTAAAAGATTCTCTTAGGAGAACAGTCTGACACATTTCAGAGTGTGGATAAAGAGAATGTCTTTCTTAATCCTCGATCCCCCCCTAGGCTTAACCTAGAAGAGGCAGGTAGAAGAATACATTCAAAAACTAGGCTCAGCAACTCACATAAAACTAGAAATTACCTTTCTAAAGATGTTCTGTGTCAGGGTATGGTTATATTTCAGTCAATAATTGAATATCCACATTTGGGTTAGTGCCCCAAGAGATTTCGACATTGCTGATGTAGAAGAAAGGTATGACAGGGTAGGGAAAGGACACTTGGGGAAAACTGGCAACCCCATGGCGAGCGCCGGGGAGGCTGCGAGCCATGGTGGGAGCCAGTTTCCGAGGGAAAAGACACTGAGTGTCCTTTTCCGGCCGTCATGGTCATTGCAAGAGGGGCCAAGTAGAGCTGGAGTCTGACAGCGAGCGTGAGGACTGTACCCTGTGGCTGCGCAGCTGATACCTGCACACGTTTCCTGGTACTGAGTTGGCCTTCAATGATTGCATGCAGGCAGACAGCATTCTGGATGCTGATGTGTCACTCCCTCATTAAATTTTTGAGCAATGACGTGCCGCTCACTGGTTCATCCAAGGAAGCATGGGATTTCGTTTGCTGAGGTGGCGTGCATCCCATGGCTGCAAGAGGTGCATTCTGCAGAGGAAACGGCAGTAGATGGACGGTCGAGATCGTCAGCCCCACGACTGGCAACCATGAGGGTGTAGGGAATGGTCACTGAAGGTCCTTCAGTGACCATTCCCCGAAATAACTGTGACCGCATGGTGAGCAGTGGGGAGGCCGTGAGCCATGGCAGGAGCAGTTATTTCATGGGAATGGTCACTGAAGGATCATTCCCGGCTGTCAATAGTCCAGGGGAGGGGGGCCGTCAACAGTGTTGGTGGCAATGATGACAGTGCAACAGCTCAAGGCGTAGGTTGCAGGTGACAATTCGAGCTGCTGACTTGCCATGCGATGATTGCCTCATCCTGCAGAAAATTCTGGCTGCAGCACTGCAGTGCGTTCCGTGGGCTGATGTGTCAGCACTGCAGAGTGTCCTGGCTTCTAAGTGTTCCGGCTGCTGAGTTGGCAGGCATCGGCAGCATGCAGCCTGAAATTACGCATTATAATTGGCAGCAGATGTACGCTGTGGTGCGCAGTCCCCCTGACCCTGGACTTAAAAGGAAAGCAGAGGAAAAATCTTCAGTGGTAGTGAGCACAAAAGAGTGGCTAGAATTCGTAAGTGGGCTCAGCTTATAGAACTGCTCACGGTGAGCATGGCAAACAGCTAGACCCTGCCTCACAAGTCTACTCTCAGAATGGGCTTCTTTCAAACTCAAGCACGAGCAGCCAAAGCTATCGACTCAGGGCATATCATCAGCAGGCACTAGCTCCCCTCCATTGGCGACTCTGATTTTAAGAGGGAGTTTGTCTTCCAAGTACAAAGTAACCGTTGTTAAGTGGAAGCTTAAACACATTTTGTGCACTCGCGCAAGCCTTTGGGCAGCCCTGATGCACATGCACACATACAAGACACTTTCATCTGTGTGAGTACACTAGGATTCTCAGACGGAAAATATTTGCACAGAATAATTTCCCTTACACCAGCTTGTAAAATTGCTTTGTCAATGCATCCCTTCCAATCCACATCACATGACACGTTGTTATGAGACAGACAAACATATTGGCCAACATGGAGCAAGAGTAAGACTGACATTGTCATTATGGAAATGTGGATATCTAATTCAAAGCATATTGTCTATTGTACATCAATTGGACCAGATTTACTTGTATTATTTATGACTCCCTGTATATGCAACAATTCGTAATGAGCTTGTAAGACACCAAAGCTCAAATGACTCTGTGAAAGGTGTATAAAGCTATAAATGGGAGGCCTGAAAAGGTGCAAAGGGAACCTCTTCTGCTAATGTTACAAGATAGACACGGACAGAAAGAATGTCAAGGTCTGCATCTAAAATAGTTTACGCCTGCCGAAATTCATCCAAGTACATACTCGCGCCTCTGCTCACTTATTCTCGTGATATGTTTCTCTACAACTTTAATGCTTCCATTTACAGCTAGCTGCTGCTCACTGTTCAAGATCAAATAACCAGTAGACATCAGCGGGTTATCAAAACCAAAATAGTAACCACATCAAATTTTTAAATTCGTTTAGTGAACGCTTACTTTTGAGCGGCTGTCAGATGCTTCAGATCTTTCACTGCTCTACTTGCAGCATATAAAATCATTTTCTTGACCTGATGAGTAAAAATATGCACAGAAGAATTCAAATTGAAGATATTTATATTCCATCCACATAAAAAAACATTACCACTAATTCAAAGCACTACATCCAGAAAAGAGAGATGCAACGACAAAGTCAGGATTGCATCCAGAATATAGGTGAAGGTTTCAGTTGTTCCCATAAGCTAATCTCCATTATCTTAAGTTCATTTTCATGCACTGCAACCAATAGCAGATGCTAGTACATGAACATTGGCTTGACACCCAGGTACCGTGCAAAATTGGCAGCAGAATTTAGCAATTTTCCTTAAATCCCTGTGAATGAATTTGGAAAGGCATAACAGATAGGAGTTGTATGCATTGTGTATCAGTCCATCTTGCATGATGTGCCATCTTCTTATCTGGGAGAGAACTAAGGAGAGGTACTTCTTGAACAACCTTGGTGCCGCAATACTCGTCTTCTGTCCAGAGTTAGAGCAGCGAGTGGCCATGGATGGATCAAAGCCATGTAATAGAGCCATCTTGTGCTATCAAATAAGTGTCCCTGTTATTTTCTGCAAAAAGCCAATGAGGTCACACCTGCACCAGTTGGGGCTTGACCACCATTTCATTTCAATGACAACAGTCTCCCAACCTTGTAATAACATTGGCAATTGCTTCTTTGTTGACCTGCTTTGAAAACTGATTTCTAAGCACCACCACCCCATCTTCTTCAATGAGGAAGAGACTTCCTTCTTCTCACACGTGTAGTCCTATACATAACCTCACTCTCAAACTCCAAACCAATCTCTCCATCTCCACTTCTCACCTCTATCTAAGATTCACTCTTCATATTTGGAGCCTCTACGCCAAGATGAATCCAGAAAATGCTCTCATTCACCCATAAAGTGGTCATCCACTAAAAAACAATTAACAATTTATTCATAGCACTGACTAAATTCCACGTCGCCCCCCCTATTGTCCCTAGTGCCCGATAGTATGTGTAGAACTAGGTATCAACATATGCTCCCAACATCAGACCCACTTACGCATGGGCACACAATAGATTAAGCTAGGCAAAGAACAACAGACTTGGTACACCAAGAGTATAGTGGGAAGAGTGCCCCTCCTTTATACCAGCCCTCATAAGGGGGCCTTACAAAGGCTGCAATAGAATGCACATAACAACAGTCGGCAAATCTGTAAAGCTGAGAGATGGGTATTAAATGTACAAACACTCCCCCATAATGATCATGTGGTTGGAGAGGCAACTCCGAGTCCATGAAGATGTCAAAATAGAGAGCCTTCCAAAGAGCTTTAGTTAAGATAGCAGCACAATAATCTTCAGTAGAGTAATACTTGAGCTCTAAAATTGCATACTCAATAATCTCTGACGCATAGAGGTACTAAACCTCAAATATGCATTGTCTGTGCAAAAGATATGACGGTCATGCGACTTTGGCTATCACATCAAGTATTATTGGCCATCTTTACACGAATTTCCCTATTACACCAAAATCCTCCTAAGCCAAACTGCTTTAATATACCTTAGTTAGAAAAAGAGCCACTTGAGGTTGCTCCGAAGTTCTTACAACTCAAAGAAAGTACAAGGGAAACAATAACCGAAAACCCAGCCCAGTCTAAGTCGTCATGCCGATTAAGACTATAGGTAACCAGCCCATATAACATGTTGTAGTATAAAGTACTTTCGATAAACCGACCGACGATACTGGTGCTTGGCCCATCAAAATGCTATGGACTAAAGTACCTTCAATGTACCTTAGCACACGCATACCTGCCTTCCAATGAGACTCAACCTGCTCAATACACTAATATCAAACTAATATCTAGGCCTATTCCACAAGAAAAGAAAACTTCCAACAAGCTTCTGTACTTCTTCTCTCTCTCTCTCTCTCTCTCTCTCTCTCTCTCTCTCTCTCTCTCTCTCTCTCTCTCTCTCTCTCTCTCTCTCATATTTTGTTATCCTATTTTAATTTATTTTGTTAATCTGACTTTGTATCAGATACACCACATTGTAACTTTTTGGTCTCATAGGTCACTTTGGCCTTTTGAAGACGTTAATATAACATTTCATTTCATTTCATTTCTCTCTCTCTCTCTCTCTCTCTCTCTCTCTCTCTCTCTCTCTCTCTCTCTCTCTCTCTCTCGCGTAACCTGCTGCCACCCACCTCGCGTAACCTGCTGCCACCCGCCTTGCGTAGCCTGCACTCCACTCGCGCTGCGCATCCTCCCCCCCCCCCCTGCTGCTGTGAGAGCGCAGCCAACTCCCCCGCCTCCCCTGCCTGCTGCTGTGACAGCGCGCCCGCAGGGACATACATCAAAACCAAACCCCCCCCCCCCCCCCCCCCCCCCCCCCCCCCCCCCATTCAGCCCGCAGGTACATACACCCGGCAAAATCAAAAATCAAATTGCAGGTGGAATTTCCACAAGTATTTCCACAGTCTCGGCTTTCCAGATTTTCCAAACCTTCGAAATTTCAAAATCCTGCATTTTTCAGACCTGCAGGGATTTTTTACAAGGAATTTGGAAACAGCAGAACTCGCAGAAATTGCACATTGACAAGTACAGAAAGCAAATATATGCCATGTAGGCTGAATGTGGAAACACATGTATGCATAATGCGGTGCGTATAGGTCGCTCTCTCCTCTCTATTGGAAAGTGTATCAGATAAGTGAAACAAATAAGGCAAGAAGGATGGCGGCGCACTACATGGTCACAAGCAAGAGGATGACAGCAATTGAAAAGGAGTTGAAAGAATGCAAAGCACACATGGATGAGTGGAAGAAAGAGAAGAATATAATTCTTGAATGGAAAAAGAGGGAGGAACAGGCGAGGGAACTAGAACGCAAGGAGTTCCGGGATGAAATTCAAGCTTTAAAAGGTAGCATCTCAGCTCTTAGGAAGGAACTCGACGAAACCAAAGAGGGAGGACGCCTTGAAGATGGAGAAATTCAGCCATCAATGATCGATGAACTGAATAGTATTCGAGCACAAGTCAAAGAAATAAAGGAGGAAGAAGAAAAGAAGACCTCATGGGTGGAGGTTCTCTCCAAAACGCAAAAGAAGATGGACGAGGCTGAAAAATGGATTGAAGTTGTCAAGAAGGAAAAGGGCAAGGAAATCCCGACTACACCCGACATCATCAACAAGACACTTGAAGAGGAACAACGAAGAAGGATATGCGCTCTACACGTGAGAGTGACCGGCCTAAAAGATTCAGATAAGGTGGACCAAGAGGTGAAGAGCCTCATGTCCATGATGGGGGTGGAGAAGCCCTCGCACACACAAGCTTGGAGAGTGGGCAAGAAGAGTGAAGGTAATGGGGAGAGTTCAAAAGAACGGGCTCTCATTTTGCGCTTTCCCTCCATGGAAGAAAAGAAAGACTTTTTAAAGAAGAGGCCAACCCTCAAGAAAACGGGTATCTTTTTAGGAGATGATCTTACGCTCTCACACCTTGCACATATGAGAGAGGTCATGCCAGAGATTAGAGCAGCAAGGGAGAAGGGAAAGTTAGCTTTCTACAGAAATGGACGAGTAGTGATTACAGAACACCGCTCTACATGACGGTGCGAGACCTATGGGACCACTCTCAGGATGGCGGTTTGGAACTGTAATGGTTCGTATAGACTCGATGTGGGGGCCTTTGAGGACAGCTTCAAAGACAGAGACATTGTTTTCTACTCAGAGACTCATCAGGCTCCAGGACAGTTGATGCAGCACATATCAGGATACAGATGGGAGACAGCTTGTCGGACATGCACCAGATCTGGGCATGGGACTAGAGGATCAGGAGGTGTAGCAGTTCTTTTCAAAGAGGAGCTCCAACCACTATTGCACATAGTTCAGAGAGATGATTAGGCCAGATACTTGTGGGTGAGGTTGAGGGCAGAGACTGGACGTTTCTTGTACATCGCCATATGCTATTTTCCTCCAAGCACTTCAGTATATGCTTCACCCAGAGGACAGTCTCCTTACTCTGTACTTGATGATGATATCTCGGAGTTCTCCAGAGATGGAGACATCATACTCCTGGGGGATTTCAATGCCCGTACAGGCAGCTCACAGAGGGTCTTCTATGACACCTCAGAGGAGATGCTTAGAGAGTTAGAGCCAGAGGAGATGGGACTCGAGAGATGCTCACACGACAGAGAACATACAGAGTATGGGAGATACCTGAGGGAGATGACGACTACTCACAGATTAGCCATACTGAATGGCTTATCGACCTTCCCATTGTCTACAGGTTTTACTTGTTTTCCACATAGACATGGGTCCAGCACTGTAGACTATGTTCTGACACATCCAAGCTTTATCTCTCACATTCAGGATTTCACAGTGGGGCCCAGGCCTGTAGGGATAGCAGTAGATCATGCACTTTTGACATTATCAATCTCCTTTGAGTACAGTACATCTCAGGCCTCACGGGGTGGTAGACATCCACGCTATACTTTTACACCAGAGACTGACTCAGTCTATGCAGAGGAGATACGTAGGCTTTTATGCACATTAGAGCCAGTATACACAGTGGAGGAGATCACATCTATGCTGACAGTGACTTTACATGGGGCAACGACAGAGGCATACCCACACACTCAGCCTGGTCAGAGATGTCGTTCTGGGCACATACCTCAGAACAGCTGGTATGATGAGGAGTGTCGACAGAGTAGAGCTCAGATACAGCGGGAGCTTACTTTGGGAGTGATCACCTATAGACAGTCTCGTATTGCTACACGATGACTAGTGCGACGGAAGAAGCGAGCTTTCTTGGTCCAGATGGAGCAAGATTTATATCAGCTCTTCCTTAGTAGAGATTCAGAAGAGGCTTGGCGTCTATTCCATGAGCAGTCTACTCCACCAGTGATTACTTCTACAGAGATATGGGGGCAGTATGCAGCATCTTTATATACTGTACCTGGACAACCACCACAACCATGTCCGGCTACGAGCACCTTCTTTACCACTGAGATGGTAAAGGAGGCCATTGACAGGATGAAGACCAGACGGGCACAGGATCATGAGGGTTTGGTAGCAGAGCACATTATACATGTTGGGGATTTGTTGGCAGAGATGCTTGCACGGTTATTCAACCGTGTCATGTGTGAGGGCTTCCCTGAGTCTTGGAGATTATCTACTATTGTACCTATCTTCAAGACAGGAGACCCCACAGTACCGGGGAATTACCGTACTATCATGGTAGGACACACATTGGCACGGTTATATGCATCCATCCTTGAGCATAGGCTGAGCAGTTGGGCCGAGATTATGGGCATACGGGCACCTGGGCAGGCTGGTTTCAGGAGGGGTTTCTCCACACTAGATCACGTCCTTACACTCAGAGCTATCATCGAGGAGGGTCGAGCACATGGTAGACGGATATACTGCAGCTTTGTGGATTTCCGCAAAGCTTTTGACACAGTACCGAGGGCCAGATTGATGCGCCGGCTTATAGAATTGGGGGTACCCACAGAGCTGATATGGGGGATTATGGCATTGTACAGTTCAGTGATGGGTCATGTACGCACGTCAAAGGGGATATCTGACATAGTTCACTCCACTATCGGAGTGAAACAGGGATGCCCACTGTCCTCTACTTTATTTGGTATGTATGT